>NC_143079.1:3697500-4322500 GCF_052426305.1 Pelodiscus sinensis | reverse complement strand
ATTGTGTGACTGTATATTCTTCAGTATTGAGACTGGATGAATATAGCCCACTGCTTCTACCTTGTCTGTAACCATTCAGTCATGCTTGGGTAGCCCCCAAATGCCAACAAATGTGTCGAAGTGTATTGTGTGAAAGAGAGCTTTCAGCAGTTTCATTTATTTTGGTTGTATTATATGTACTAGATCAACCCTTACATGGCTAGCTGGTATACAATTCTTTTTTCAGCAATAGGGCCACAGCTTCCCTTGTAGTTTACAGTAATAAATGTGTATTATGTGTCAAAATAGTAATTAATTTTCCAAAGCCTTGTACATCCTAAATTGCGTATATATGCTTCCATTATGGAAAATATATTCTTCAAAACTCACATAAAAACCTGGAGTTAATTTGTAGAGGTATGGAGAACCCAACATAGGAATAGTAAGGCATGCTACTCAAGTCTGGATGGAAAGTGCCGCACTCTGGGGGTGGGTCCGGGATTAGAATAATAGAGGGTACTGCTCATCATGGAGGAGGTGCATTGACAGAACTCAGGCTGGAGGTAACAGATCCGGAGTGAGTCTCATCAAGAGAGCTGTGGAGAGAGCCAAGGACCAGCGTAGCAGGGAGTGTTACAAGTTATGGTTGAGGGGCTTCATGAAGGCACATGGCCCAGACTTTCACCTGTTTCTAGCTAATGCTTTTAATCCTCAACTTTCAATGAAGCATTAAAAACTCACATCTCTATGTTGAAAAGGATGGATGAGATGAACATGTCTACACTAGGAAACTATTTCGAAATGACTAAATTCAACTTAATAATTCCCAATTTAACAAATTTGAAATAGCGTGTCCTCACTACAGGGCGACATCAAAATTAGTCCGAGGCAGGCTCCATTAATGTGGATGCGCTACCTCAGACTTAGAGCCCCAGGAAGCACTGGGGAGTAATTTGTTTGATTACTCCAGGGAGTAATTAGTTCGAAATACCAGTACCGGAGCGTCCACACGACCTCTATTTCGAAATTACTATTTTGGAATTAGCATTATTCCTGATGAAAAGCAGGAGCACAGATTTTGAATTAAGCGGCCCGTTATTTCAAAATAATGGGCTTGGTAGTGTGGACACTCTGCTTAATATGTCAACCTAAGGGGGGTTAGTTTGAAATAAAGCCCTAGAGTAGTCCAGGGCCATAAGCAAGCAAGGAGTTTACATCCTGTTTGAAGGCACTGTGTGATTCACATGACTTCAGCCTGTTGTGCCGGGCTGGGGAAGTCAGAGTTCATTTCTACCTCCTTTGTAATTTTGTGTGGTGCCGTTTTCTGGCTAAGAAAGTCACCAAAGTGAATAGCTTAGCAGGATTTGTTTTATGAAAGGAGAGGAAACTTTCTGAGCATGGCAGATATCTACAGATGAGTGTACTAAAGCAGTGTTTCTCAACCATTGGTATGAGTACCCTTGGGGTACTCGAGAGAAGTCTGGGGGGTTCATCAACCCAACTGAAATGTGGAGAAAATTGAATTTTTGTTGTAAGTTTTACAGCACTTTATTATTTTTGTACTTTTTATACCCCAAAATGTCATTGCCTGCACAGCTATGATTAAATTGTTTAAACAAATGTGTTGCGATGGTAGAAAAAATGTCGTGTGTCTGAAAACTGTAGGTACTGGGGGTACTTGCGATTTTTTTAAAGGGGTACTTACAGGTTTTTTTAAAAGGGGTACTTTATTTAAAAAAGGTTTAGAAACACTGAACTAAAGCAAAACACAGACAAGATGAATGTAGGTTCTCTTCCAATAGAATCATAGAATCCCAGGGCTGGCAGAGACCTTAGGAAGTCATCGAGTCCAACCCCCTGCCCAAAGCAGGACCAAACCTCTTGCCAACTTAGACCATAGACCCACATATGCCAGAGCTGGGAACCCCTGTGTTGCTATATCTGTCTCTCTTTGGACCTTGGTAGCTTTCAGCTACTTTCCCTGTTGGATTCCAGTTCTGTGATCCAGCCTTTCATAGGACCATTAGATTTTCAGCCTAACTTTCGGATTTCTCAGTGGCTCCTTCCTGTAACAGCTATTTTGCTGTTATTTTTTGATGCCTTGCCTTCCTGTAATGTATCTCTGGACACTTTATCAAGCCGGTAGGGGAAGCCCGTAAATGGAAGCGGTTGAGGAGCTTAATGGGCACCCAGAGCAGAAACTTCTGGCCAGCCTGTTTCAATGAGGTCTAAGGAAGTTCATCTATAAAGTTTGATCAGAAGGAGAGGTTCTTTCTGTGCTGTATTAAACCAGCCCAGTTACAGTTAGATTATTACATGGCTTGTCCTTCATCTCACTTCTTTGTTGCTCTGTGAAAAATTGCCACATCCCTTCATCCGGAGCAGCAGTTTTCAAAATTCGGATCACGGCTTGTAAGGGTAAGTGGCCATGAGATCCGTTGTTTACCTAAGCTTCTGCAGGTATGGCTGCTCCCAGCTCCCAGCGGCCATGTTCCACCGTTCCAAGCTAATGTGAACTGCAGAAAGTGATGTGGGCTGGACCACCAAGGTGCCACATTGTCCCACTCACAGTGGGTGGCCTGGTGGGAGGCCCGGTTGGCGGCTGATCGCAGCGCAGTCAGTACATTGGCTTGGCAGCTGTGAGGTTTGCTGTGTGATCGAATTAAGGCCCTCGGCAGCCACGTGCTCACACCAAAGGGGAGTTGGAGCTGGCAGATTCGCTCCATCCGCCCCTCAAAAGCCAATTAGAAAACCCCTGAGATGAAAGTCTAGTGCTCTGTTCCAGATGAGGAAGTAAATCCAGCTGCAGCGGCAGCAGGAGGCCCCTTTCAAAAATCCCTAGCTCAGGCTGATTTAGAACCTGCCGCCACCAGCATTTTGGGAAGCATGCTGGGGGTTATTTACACAGTCTGTGATGTTCGCTGGATACTCGGAGCTGACCACAGCAGCTCCATTTATAATTAATCAGGAAATTCCCTTCTGTTTTCTCTACACTCCCGGCTGCAGCATCTGTTCATCGTTAAACTTTGAAACTGTGCAGTATTTAATATACAAATAATCGTGACATACAATCACCGATGGGAATCTAGTCCTGAGATCTGAGCTTCCAGAGGGCACAAAAATCAGCATTTTTTTTCTTTCTCATCTCATCTGAACCAGAAGCTGAAAGCACCACCCAGCTACAACGGGGAAATAGTGCTCTCTTTGTATCCGGAATCCTCAAACAAATGGTGGTTTGGGAAACAATTTAGGATAGGAAGTGAAGAACAATCTTATATCCAATTAAAACGGCAAGGAGGAATATCTTAGTTGGCAGAATGCAATTGCTTGGGCTGGTATGGACTACTACCAGGGGCAAACAAACAGACTTGATGGATCAGCTGTCTGATCCAACCTGGCAAACTCTGCTTTACGTTTCTTCGAAAGAGCAAGACAGGCAGTCAGCTGTGCTCTTCCTATTCGCATTGTGCTTGATTCACTTAATTAGCTAATTGGGCCTTTTGCAAGCAAAGGAGAAGAACCATCTGGTAGAGCTTTGCTCTCATAAATCTTGGACTCTTCACATGGGTGGCTAGAGATGGAAGGTGGTGGAGGCAGAATTCACAACCCCCTGACCTCCGCCAGAGGAGATGTTGGGCAGGTAGAATACAGCAATTCAGGGAGAAAATTGACCTTCGTTGGAAGTACATCCCTTAGCCAGAGCGGCACCTCCAGCCACTGTGCGATTAGCTGCAGAGAAATGTCTGAGGTGGATGCTGCAGAGAACATGGCTAATTCAACCAACCAACCCGAAGAAACATCTTCCTTTGTAAAAGGGAGCCGTACCCATAGTGTTGTGGTAGCTTAATTATACAGCCTGGATAAAGGATCCCGGTGTACTCAAGGAGTAGATAGATTGTTTAGCTACAAACAGCCGGGGCGTTCCACTGCCTGGCAGATCTCTCCCTGCAGATCATAAAGGATTAATTGAAATTAGATAAAGCTGAAATTATGCCCCAGGTGAACACTGAGTTCCATGGAATGGTGCTGAGGAGCATTCAGAGTGCTGTTTTCTCCGGCATGGGGCTGGAAGCTTCCAGATGCCACACTTCAAATCAGGCACAGAAATGAGCAGACCTAGGGCATCAGCAGGGTCAGTTTCTTTTCCTTTTTACCTGTGCTCAGAATTGTATCTTGTGGGGCGAAATCGCACAGTTGCTTTTCAAACCCATTGGAAATCACACAATGATCCTCGGAACTGATTTCCCAGTGGGTAGATGTTTTCTCACTGCCTCGTTCCTCCTGGCCCGGGTGGAGCATTCAAAGGGCTCCTTTCTTTCCTTGCCTTCCCCAACTCTGTGCCTTTAAATTGCTGTTTGCAAGACATGCCCAGCTGTCACAGTAGCAAGGATCCTTTGACACGCCAGAGGCAATCTACAGGCCATGGGTGCATGGCCTGGAGTGCTTTCGGTTGTGTGGAGTCAGAAGGACTTGCAGGCACATTGAGAAGAAGGTGGCAGCTTGTCTTCAAACCTTCACTCGCTCATTCCCACACTCCGGAAAAAACAAGCAGCTCAGCATTGCTCTCAAACTCCGACACCATGTCAGAATTGTTATTACCCCAATCCCCATCTAATCTGTGCTAAATCTCTTCAGTGACAGCACCACCACCACCTCAGCGGGGACCTTGGCTTGAGTATATTTTTCTCGTCTAAATGCCTTGAATGTTTACAGAGTACGCCCGGGGGAGGCTGGTGGAAGAGAAAGTACAGCACCTTTTTCATGATGATGATTGTTGCTGACAGTATCAGCTCAGCCTAAGTCTGCTCAAGCTGCTGGAATCAGCTACAAATTGAACCTCTCTAGTCCGGCAACATCTGTGGTCCAGCATGATTTTAGCTAGCTGGATGTCATAAATCACAGAATCATAGAATGCTAGAACTAGAAGGGACCTCCAGAGGTCATCAAGTCCAGTCCCCTGCTCCCATGGCAGGACCGAACACCATCTAGACCATCCCTGATAGATGTCTGTCTAACCTGCTCTTAAATATCTCCAGCGATGGGGATTCCACAACCTTCTTAAACAATTTATTCCAGGTTTTATCAGCCCTTACAGGTAGGAAGTTTTTCCTAATGTCCAACCTAAACCTCCTTTGTTGCAGCTTAAGGCTATTGCTTTTTGTCCGATCATCAGAGGCCAAGGAGAACAATTTCCCCCATTCCACCTGTGGTACCCTTTTAGATACCTGAAAACTGCTGTCATGTTCCCTCTCAGTCTTTTCTTTTCCAAACAAAACAAACCCAATTCCTTCAGCCTTCCCTCATAGCTCATGTTCTCTGGACCTTTAATCATTTTTGTTGCTCTTCCCTGGATCTTCTCCAATTTTTCCACCTCTTTCTTGAAATGTGGTGCCCAGAACTGGTCACAATACTCTAACTGAGACCAGAGTAGAAGAATGACTTCTCGTGTCTTGCTCACAACACTCCTGTTAATGCATCCCAGAATCATGTTTGCTTTTTTTGCAAACATGATTTTTCTTTCCACTAATCTGTTCTGCCATACAGTGAGCAACAACAAATAACGCAGGGGCCGACTTGGATCGCGCACTCAGTATGACTTGATTGACTTCTGCAGGGATGATTCCTGACGGGCACCCGCTCTCACGAGGCTCGAATCAGGTCATAGGATTCCAAGCTTTGTAATTCTGCTGAATGTCCCATACCGCTCCCCCCATTCCTTCACACTGTATTGTGCAGAAGCACAGCCAGCTGTTCTGCATGAAATAACTACGTGTGCCCTTTTGCTGTTTCTAATTCCAAAATACCCCCAGGCAGCAGTCCACCTTCTGGAAGAATAACTTACAAAAACCCAAGATTTTTTTCTTTTTTAAAGAATTACAGCAATCGGGGGCAGGGAGGCTATTTCAGCACAAGATGGAGCTGCATTGACAGAGCTGAGAAGGATCCTAGACCTGGAGTAGCAGCGTGCACAGCAAGGTTGGAGGGAGGCATATTGGCCGAGCGGCGGGGAGTTTCAAGGGTTGGACGAGCATTGACAGCCACGGCCCAGGGGAGCTGAAGAACAGGGCCTGCTGCAGGGCAAGACTGAGATGTCATTAGTGCCTCAGGGCTGGGCCGTACGATGCGGAACACAAAATAAACAACCAGCTTCACATTCCAGCCCCTAAACATTCCCCCCCTAAACATGTAGCCGCGCAGCACGGAGTCCACACTAGCGGACATTTTAAAATGGCGGCGCCCGGCTATATGCAAATGAAGCCTGGGAAATTCAAATCCCGGGCTTCATTTGCAACTCCGGTTGCCTACATTACCACCCTAGTTCGAACTAGGGTGGTAGTGTAGACATACCCTATGTGAGCGTCTACACAGCAATTCCTTTATTTCAAAATAATTTCAAAATAATGGATGGCTTATTCCAACTTCTGTAAACCTCATTCTATGAAGAATAACACCTATTCCAAAATAACTATTTCAAAATTAGGCTTGTGTAGATGCTCCACTTCTGCTATTTCAAAATAGCTCCTCACCAGGGCCATTCTCAGTTATTCCTCCTGGGGCTGTAAATTGAGATAGCATGTCTACATTAGGGAAACCTGCCTCAGACTAATTTTGAGGCTTACCTGCAGTGTAGATATGCTATTTCAAAATAAACTATTTCGGAATAACTATTCCGGAATAGCTTATTCCAAAATAACTGCAGTGTATACTTTAGCCTAGATGTTTACAAACAGACTGTTTTATACTTTGTTCCAGTTCTCTGTTTGTTCAAATCTCTTTTTTTTAAATCCATATTCCTTATTCCTTCCATTACCTTCTCTGTATTGGTTCTGCAGGCTACTAAAACAGTCTACCAATGGGAGAAAGGGTTTGTAAGCATTTCTCCTTTCTTCCCTGAAATTCAAAATGTTGGCAAAAAAATCTTCTCTAAACATCAGAATTGCAATGCCTTTTCTCCTTAAGATTCAGTAATTTTTTAACATGGCTACCAATTCTAGTGCCTGGAGATTCCTGTTGGAACCACAGCTTCATTGTGCCAGGGGCTGTAAACACACAAAGTGAAAGAGTCCCTGTCTCACAGAGCTGATTGTATCAGGTATTTTGAATGTTTCCTGGTAATTAGGAGGACAGTTTCCCAGATATTCAAGATGATGTGCTGTAGTCCAAACAGGGATGAATTCAGGGAAATCCAATGGCCTGTGTTTTACAGGTGGTCAGACAAGATCACAAAAGTCCATTCTGGTCTTATTTGTGAATGTCAAACCTTCCTACAACCTTATTTCTTGCACCATTATTTGAGCAGCAGTGAGACAGGATCATGGACTAGAAGAGCCCTCGTCTGATCCAATCTGGCAATGTCTGTGTTCCTTAGAGAGGGCCATGTCTCTCCTGCATGACCTCAGACATCCTCACGAAGTTTGCAGAAATGCCAGTGGTTAGGAAGTCCAGTGCTAGCCGATATGAATGACAGGACCGTGGTGACCCCAGCATGAGAGTGAATATAAAACCCTACCCAGCACGAGAGACTGGAGGGAAATCAACATGCAAGCTGACTCTTCAAATGCATCTTCAGTCTCCAAAAATAGGAAGCAATTAAGTTCTTCCAGCAAGACTCCAGTATGTCTAATGATAAGCTTAAAAAGGCCAACTTAATGAAATGTCACGAGAACACTGGCTAGAACAATTCGGTACCCTGTCTGCCAAGCAGAGCACTACCTGATGGAGGAAAAATTACAGGGGGGATAGATAAGTGAGAGCTAGCATCCTTATCCCTGCTGAAGGATAAAGGTGCATTAAAATCATTCGTTTTATAGCAGAATTTTAAACAGCAGCAGCCAAAAAAAACCAAAAAAAAGGCCAGTGAATGAATAGAAGCCAGTCTGCAAATGCGAATAAGACTTTTCCATTCTTTTATTTCCTTTCGTGGTTGGACTGTAGTGCCCATAGCAGCCTTACCAGCCTTGGGGTGAAGGATAGGATCAAAGTAATACACGATTTATCATAAATTATGTATGTTATAGCAATGCCTACAGGCCACAACCAATATGAGAGTTCCATGTGCCAGGTGCTGGAACAGAGCTTATAATCTAAATGGACCAGTCAGACAAAGAAAGTTTCATTACACCCATTTTACAGATGGGGAAGTAAAGGAAAGAGAGATGAAGCATCTTGCCCAAGCTAAGCTAGGGATTCTCTAGCAGAGCAGGCTATTGAATCCAGATCTTCTGAGGTCGCACACCAGTGCCCTGAATTGCAAAATGATACTTCCACTAGAGACAGGGGAAAAACCAACACAGCAATTAGATAAAATCATGACAGGTGGGGAGAAAGTGAATAAGAAAAAGTTATTTACTTATTCCCATGACATAAGAACTTGTGGAACTCCTTGCCAGAGGATGCTGTGAAGACTAGGACTTGAACAGGATTCAAAAAAGAACTAGATAGATTCATGGAGGTTAGGTCCATCAATGGCTATTAGCCAGAATTCATAGGAATGGTGTCCCTAGCCTCTGTTTGTCTAGAAATGGTGACAGGGGAGGGATCACGTGAGGATTACCTGTTGTGTTCCCTCCCTCTGGGGCATCTGGCATTGGCCATTGTCGGCAGACAGGACACTGGGCTAGATGGAACTTTGGTCTGACCCAGTCTGGCCGTTCTTATGGTCTTGTGTTCTTATTACTGAGTCTATACATGTGCAAGCACAGAATACAGCTCCTTCCGGGGGGGGAGGGGGACTTTATGATTATTATGATCCCGTTGTCATCCAGATAACAAGGCTTGTGCCTCCACAGGAAAATACTTTCAATACGCACATCCGTCATTCGTTTTCTTTCCAAAGGACGGAATACCTTGTGGTTAAAGCAATAGAATGAGACTCATGAGATGTGACTTCACATTAATACTGATCAGTGTCTTTGTTCCCAACCTCTTCCATGCCTTCTGCATGGGACTGGGTAAGAAAAACGTCATCTCTCTATCTGCAAAATGGCGCTACTAATTCCCTACCTCATTGGGGTTGGTAATGCGGGCAAACTCGTTAATGTCTGAGATACTCTGCTAAATGCTATCGTGATGCAGGTTGTATAAGGACCCAGAGCAGAGATTGACAAAGGGTAGATTAAGTGCACAACTCATTGACATTCAATGGGTGTGGTGTCCCTTTGAAAATTTTCCCCTGCCTCAATAGATTCAAAAGATGCAACTTTGTCTGATCTGCCCTCCATCTCCTAAACTGTCTCTGACAATACAGAGTGTGATGGCAAAATGTCTCGCCGCTTCACGCTCCAGCTGGAAAATGTAACATACAGTAACTGGCCATTCTACACATAAACTGCATCATGTTTTAATCTTACCCGAAAATCAAATTCTTTAAGCATAACTCCCGCAGGACAGGCAACGAACTCTGAATACATTGTGTTTGACGACCCTGTCAACCTGCCTTTAAAAAAAAACAACCTCTTATTTAGAATGCATAATGCAAACATCTCATCTTCTAAACAAGAAAGTAGGACACATTTCCGGATAGGATGAAAAGAAAATGAAAAACAAAACAAACCAAAAAATAATAAGAGTCTGAAATCTCTAGTCAGGTAAATGTAATGTCAGAATGGAAGGTGTTTCTCTAATAAGATTCATGTAAATACAAATATAAACATACTTTGCTGCACAAATCACATAAATGTAGGTACATAGCATTAAAACGAACAACAACCAAAAAAGACACAGTAATGAATATATTTTCCTCCCTCCCTTGGCTTCTTGTATAGGATTTTATCAGTGATTGGTATAGTACGGGCATGTCTATACTAGGAAACTATGGCAAAATAGCTAAAAGCGATTTAATAACTCCTGAAATAACAAAATCGAAATAGCATGTCCTCACTATGGGGAAGTCTCGAAATTATTCCGATGCAGGCTCCATTAATGTGGAAATGCTACCTTGACTTAAAGCCCCAGGAAGTACTGAGGAGTAATTAGTTCGAATTGCTCTGGGGAGTCATTACTTCGAAATAGCACAACTGGAGAATCCACACAACCACCATTTTGAAATTACGAATTTGAAATTAGTGCTATTCCCCAAGAAAAGCAGGAGTACAGATTTTGAAATAAGGAGCCCGTTATTACAGAATAACGGGCATAGTAGGGTGGACGCTCTGCTTATTATTTCAACCTATGGGGGGTTATTTTGAAATAACGCTCTAGTGTAGACCAGGGCTATGTTTCCTTCTCTTGCTAATGGGTCTTCATAAACAAATCAAATTAATACTGAACAATGTCTTCCAATCTAGGAACCTAGGCTGTGTCTAAACTGGCAAGTTTTTCCGCAAAATCATCTGCTTTTGCGGAAAAACTTGCCAGCTGTCTACACTGGCTGCTTTAATTTCTGCAAGAACATTGACGATCTCATGTAAGATTGTCAGTGTTCTTGCGGAAATACTGTGCTGCTCCCGTTCGGGCAAAAGCCCTCTTGCGCAAATCATTTGCGCAAGAGGGCCAGTGTAGACAGCACAGTGCTGTTTTCCGCAAAGAAGCCCCGATGGCTAAAATGGCGATCGGGGCTTTTTTGCAGGAAAAAGGGGGCCTATATTGGCCACTGACGCTTTTCTGCAAAAAGTGCTTTTGCGGAAAAGCGTCCTGCCAATCTAGATGCTCTTTTCCAAAAATGCTTTTAACGGAAAACTTTTCCGTTAAAAGCATTTCCGGAAAATCATGCCAGTGTAGACGTATCCCTAACGTTTGCCACCCTAAAGAAAAGCTGTCTGGTGTTGGAATGACCATGGCTCCTATTTCCTTCAGCGGGACTTGTAATTGCAACAAAGACTCTTCCATTTAGGTGTCTGAATATGGAGGTAGGAGCCTACTTTCATGCATTCAGATTTCAACATTTTGGCCGCGGGGTGGGATTTTCAAAATCATCTTCATGGGACAGGTGCACAAAGCCCAATGACTTCCGTTATGTTCCTAAATCACTTAGGCACTTTTGAAAAATGCCAGTATTGGTTACTGGCATGGAAATTGCCAACAGGATCTGAAACGTCTTCCCATCTCTTGGAAGCAGCTGTGGAACGCTGCCCAGGTAATTACAACTCCAATTGGACAGCTGTCTGGTGGCCTGTGTGGAATGAATTACTGGGCTGGATCCAGGGACCATGTCACACAATGACACCAGCTCATTTAGTGCTAATTTGCTTCTGGTCAAAGTTTCAAATCATAGGCCAGTAAAAGACCGGGTCAGGACGGCTGAGCCATTTTCTCATCCAGGGAGGTTTGTCCTCAGAAAAACTAGTGTAACTTCTGGAAAAGTGTGTTCGGTTATCCCCTCCTAAAATAACTGAAGAGGTGCATACATCCTGTGCTGACACTGCCCAAGACTTACTTATACAAAATGAGGCAACCCTCTAGCTCGATACCATCTCTATCGTATATTTTTCTCCAGTACATAAGAACGGACATCCTGGGAACGGGCATAATGGGTCCATCTAGCCCTGTGTCCTATCCTCCAACAGTGCCAATGCCAGATGCCCCAGAAGGAGTGAATACAACAGGTAATCCTCATATGATTCCTCCCCTGTCATCCATTTCCAGACAAACAGGGCCTAAGGACACCATTCCTATCTATCATAGCTAATATCTATTGATTGACCTAACCTCTATGAATCTATCTAGCTCTTTTTGAACCCTGTTAAAGTCCTAGTCTTCACAACATCCTCTGGCAAGGTGTTCCACAGGTTGATTATGTGCCAAGTGAAGAAAAATTTCCTTTTGTTTGTTTCAAACCAGCTGCCTATTAATTTCATTTGGTGACCCCTAATTCTTATATTGTAGGAGTAAGTAAATAACATTTCCTCATTCACTTTTTCCATGCCAGTCACGATTTTATAGACCTCTATCATATCCCCCCCCTTATGGCTTCAGTACCACATGCAGTACCAAATGCATTAGCCATAATAAAAGCCAGATAATCAATTAAATCATGAATTTTTCTACTTTGCAACTTGAGAGAGGTATATTCAGTCCTGAAGATGGGCTGCATGCTATAACATGAGCATGAAGTCACTGGAATGATTTATTTAAAAGGCATGCTTTTAAATTAGCCGGTGAGGCTAAAGGAAACACAAGTGATAGCTGCATTTTACAGCTGATATTAGAGTTCCTGATGGAATAGTTCCTCTGAAATGCTTATAGAATCATAGAACTGGAAGGCACCTCAAGAGGTCCAGTCCAGCCCTGTCCCCTGCCCTCATGGCAGGACCAAGCACGGATCTATCATCCCTGATACATGTCTGTCTAATCTGCTCTTAAATCTCTCCACTAATGGAGATTCCATAACCACCCTAGGCAATTTATTCCAAAGTTTAACCACCCTGACAGGTAGGAAGTTTTTCTGATGTCCAACCGAAACCTTCCTTGCTGCAGTTTAAGCCCATTGCTTCTTGTCCTGTCCTCAGAGGCCAAGGAGAACAATTTTTCTCCCTCCTCCTTGTAACACCCTTTTAGGTACTTGAAATGCTATCATGTCCCCTCTCAGTCTTCTCTTTTCCAAACTAAACAACCCAGTTCTTTCAATCTCCCCTCATAGGTCATGTCTTCTAGGCCTTTCATCATTTTTGTTGCTTTTCTCTGGTCCTTATCCAATTCCTCCACATCTGTTTTGAAATGTGTTGCCCAGAACTGGACACAATCTCCAATCGAGGCCAAATCAGCGCAGAGTAGAGTGGAAGAATGTCTTCTCGTGTCTTGCTCACGACACTCCTGTTCATGCAGCCTAGAATCATATTTGCTTTTTTATCAGAAAGCTCTTCTTCAGATTCACATTTGTTATGACTACTACTCCTGCCTACTTACCTTAGTGAAAGGGATCTTCCAAATTCCAAATGAACCCCCCCTCCCAAATAAACTGAAATGGGGTATTGATGTGGGGAACGGGGCTTAGCTAGTTGACCCTGTAGTAATATTTTGTGTAACTGAATCTCATGACATGTTGTGTTCAATAGTGGCCTGCTCCAACACCCATTGAAATCGTCATTTATTTTGTAGTGTTGGTTAGAGCTGACCCCCCACCTCCAGTCTAAGTGTATGTCTAAACTACAGGCTTTTGTCGACAGAAGTTTTGTCGACAGATACTGTCGACAAAGCTTCTGTCGACAAAGAGCGTCTAGACGACATCCAGTTCTGTCGACAAAGCAAGCCGCTTTGTCGGCGTGACAGTGAAGACACAAAGGAAAGTGTAGCTGCAATAACGCCTTCTGTCAACAGAATTCTGTCGCCAAAAGGCATTATTCCTGATAGAATGAGGTTTACCGCCGTCGACAAAACTGCTGAGTTCTGCCGATGTTATGTAGACAGAAATCAGCGGCAGTGTAGACACAGGTATAGTTTTGTTGACAAAAGTCCACTTTTGTCAACAAAACCCTGTAGTCTAGACACACCTTAAGATTATGGCTCCAGTTGTGCTAAATGCTGAATACATATGGGATAAAAGAGCCCTTCTCACCTTTCCCTGTCTTGCCTTCCAAATTGGCTCCAGGCGAAGTATCTGAGACACAGTTGGGTACTACAGAAGGATCATGATAAATCAGAGTAGCTGTGAAATGATTATCAGTACGCTCAATAGCCTCCTTAATTAGATTAAAACATTCCTATTCATAGAGTTTAAGGCCAGAAGGGCCCACAGTAATCATGTAATTTGACCTCCTGCGTAACACATGGCAAAGAGCTTCCTGCATTAATTCCTCCTTCACGATGAGTAGCCGCACTTGAATGAGAGTGGGGCAAGCAATAGTAGTTGTTTCCATGACTGTGCCTTCCAATTCACAGCCAGACAGTGGAAGGGACACAATGACTTAGAGCCCCCACAACTCGGGGTCACACTTTGCCCATCCACATTCTGCAAGTTACTGCTAGTGAGAATTAAACCAGGGATTTCACAGCCTGTAAGCAGCAGCCCTGGTCTTCTAGCTCTGATCTCAGCTGGAGAACACGCTTTGCATGGGATTGGATGAATGACACTGGGTAGCCCATTAGTTTAGAAAACAATATGTCCAGGTTGCAGCTCTTTAGTACAGAACCTTGGGGACCTGATGGGTGCAGAATCAGAGAATTTGCTTGACTAGGGGAGGTCGATATTATCTGGCACCATTGCCAACACTTCTACTGCTTACTGGGCTCTCAGAAGACATTTTGGGGTAAATTAGAGCTAAACTACATCCCAGAACACTGAGTGCCAGGACTGGTGGCTGTAAAAAAACTTTATGGGACTGCAGGAAACTTGGCAACACTTATGATAAGTGCTCATGCGGCTAACAAAATCATGCTGGACCATGGAGGTTGTTGGGCCAGAGTGCCGGACTAGAGAGGTTCAACCTCTATTATTAAGGTGGCATTGCAAACACACAGACTTGTCCATATGAGGGTTTTAGACATTTGTGTAACTAGACTACTGCAAACCCCATTGTGGGACCTGCAGTGGTGTCAGTCATAGGCTTCCACCCGGGCAACTTACTCCAGTGTGTACTCACACAAGCACGAGAAATGCCACTGACTCTAGAAAATCCCTTGGAATAAAGTTTGCACATTTCTCCACGGCCTCTTGTGCTGTAAAGTCCTTTCCTTGATCTTCCTTTTAGATGGATTTTTACCACTAATAATTGAAGACCTTGGCAAATGCTATAGCAAAATGGGCCAGGATGGTATGGTATTAATAGCAGCATTTAAATACCACAGTGTATTTTTGTTTTATTTCTGTTCTTGGCAGGTGAAATAAAATATTCATTTTGTTATTCATTGTTTCACGGCTGCAGGAAATAGAACTGTGTAAGAATATCTAGTTTGGGTGTTCCCTTCCCCCTCCTCCAGGTGAGAAAAGGATGTGTGATGGGGTGGACTAGGCCCTCTGCTAGAGGCTTATGAACTCACCACACCCTTGCCCAGAGAGGAGAGCAGAGGAGAAGTCATCCACGCACTCTAGAGTGGCTGTTTCTGCTGCAGCCAATCAGGGCCCAGCAAGCCAGTATAAATAAGCTGGTGGGCCAAGGTCCTAGCAGTTCCTCTTTGGGGCTCAAGCCAAGCAGGCCCAGGGAGCGACTGACTGGGAAGGCGGCAGTACCATGGACAGCTCAGTGTGTGGCACGGATTACAAATCCAGCTGAAGCCCAGGTCCAGTGCTTGAAGTCCATGCATGGTGGGCTAGGGCGAATTGCAGAACCCTGGGCAGAGAGCTGTGAGGACCCCTGAGAGAGGGCAAGGATGCAGCAGATTGTTGGGGAGGTGTCCGGGGGCGTGAATAGCTGTGGACACTAGGAACTGATATTTAGTGGGCAACTGCTATTTACAAGGTCCCTGGGCCAGGACCCAGAGGAGTGAGTGGGCCTGGGTCCCCCCAACCCCTCAGTAGCTACTCAAAGGGGCAGGATAGAAGCCTAGTCCTAGGTGACCCATAAGAAAGGGCATCTGGGATACCTTTCACTAGAATGGGAGCTTGTGGTCTCACATCCTCAGCCAGAAGTGGGTGCTCAAAAGAGGTTGAGCACTTTACAGCAGCGTTTCTTAAACTTTTTAAGACCGAGGAACACACAGGATTTTTTGTTGAGCAAAAAAACAAAAAAAGGGGAGGGGGGGTCCGGGAAAAGTTGAGCAAAAAAAAAGAAAAAAAGTTGCTTGCTCCTTTAAGGGTGGCCATTTTGAACTCTGTTCTCTGCATCACACCTCCAACTGCCTCGCGGTCCTTAAAGGATTAAGGGTTATTTCAAAAAAAGAGGTTTCTTTCAAAATAGCCACATCTACACAGCGTTTTTTTATCTCGAAATAGGGTATTTCGAAATAGCGGCCGGATGCGATTATGCAAATGAAGCTTGGGAAATTCAAATCCGCGCTTCATTTGCAATTTTGCTCAGCTGCATTTGCATTCCTCTCTCGAAAGAAAAATGCAGTGTAGACACCCTTAGAATGGCCCTGGTGGCGGTCTGTTTCGAAATAGCAGAAGTGGAGCGTCTACACGTCTTATTTCAAAATAGCTATTTTAGAATAGGCATTCTTCTTTGTAGAATGAGATTCACAGAAGCCAGAATAAGCCGTCCATTATTTCAAAATTATTTCAAAATAACGGAATTGCGGTGTAGAAGCTCACATTGTTATTTTGGAATAACAGCTGTTATTCCGAAATAACTTTGCTGTGTGGATACACCCTTAACGAATGTTGCAACGACACATCCAGTCTTTCTCATGAAAACAGGGACTGCGGACTGTCCCTGCCCTGGTTTTCCTAAGCAGAACTGATCTTGCTAAATGAGCCAGGCTCACCAATAAGAAATTTAATTCCATTTTTTCCAGCAAAGTTTGTATGGACAGATAACAACCCTAAAGATCATGTGAAAGTCGTATCTTCCCTGGGACCTTCCAGCTTCAGAGTGCAGATAAAGGAAACTAACCGGTTCTTCCAGAAGCCAGTACAAGGGTTAAAGAAATCAGACCATGCACAAATCTGATTAAGTATCAGTAAGGAGAGGGGATTCAGACCCTGAAAGCTAGGGAATTGGAGAAGCAGTGCTGAGCTAATGCATGGGGATGATTCTCTTGCGTCTTTGAGGATTTCAGCCTCATATGTCCCCCATGGAGTGGCTGCAAGAACTAAGGCCCATGAGCTGATTAAAGAAGATCTGGTACCACCCAGGCCATCTGATGGTCAAGCCCAACTTCCCATTGATCAGTGATGCCAAGATTTGGATCTGAGCCCTGAGACTGACAGAGGCAAGGAGGGTCCTCCAAGACGTAGCCTGAGAGCATGTGTGCCCCACACCTCCAGTGACCAAACCTTCCCAAGCCAACCTCACAAACTCTTCCGAGGGCGGGGGTCAAGCAAGCTCACTCTCTCCCCGCTGTCGGACAGTCACACAGTTCAAAACCCACTTCGGTCACTTCTCACTGACCAGACAAATGGTCTAACTCAGGGGGGTTGAAACTTTTTTTTTCATGACCCAGTTGAAGAAAATAGTTGATGCCGCGACCCAACATCATTCGACCGTAGTGTGGGGTGGACCTGAGGTGGAGAGCTTTGGGGCGAAGAAGGGGGCTCCAGCTTTCAGGGGGGTCAGGCCTGGGGCAGGAGGGGCTTATCTTGAGGGGCTCCCAGTCAGTGGTTTAGCGGGAGTACTAAGTCGTCTTCCTGCCTCTCCTGGCACCTCAGACCCTGCTGTGCCCCAGAAGCAGCCAGCAGCAGGTTCCCAGCCAATGGGAGTGCAGAGTTAGTGCTCGGGGCAGGGGCAATGCGGGAAGCCCTGTGCGCTCCCCTGCACACACACCTAGGAGCCAGGCCCGCTGTTAGCCACTTCTGGGGTGCAGTGCAGTATGGGATGCCAGGAGTGACAGGGAGCTGCCTTAGCACCCCCACTGGTCACCTGATCCCCCTGAACCCACAAGACCAGCGCCCGACACTCCTCTGTTTGAAAACTACTGGGCTAGCTCAGTTCCCTCCATGCAGCTGCCAAAACAGGCTGTTCCTGTTTGGTGTCTAGTCGATCTCCAGTCCCTTCTTTCTCAATGCAATGCCTTTCACCTTCCCCTGCCCCCGGCTCCTCCTCTACTCTTCCCAACATCTATGCAAGATTTGAGAAGAGCTGAGCCGGCCAAGGTTCTAGGGCCACGGCCTAGTCATGGGGAACCCTGAGAAGCCTAAAATATATGGCGGATGGTGTCGTCGGGACACCCAAGAGCACAGAGATGAACGGTGCCTCTGCGTTCCACCCAGGTGCCCATCTGACGGCTGTGCTGAGCAGCTGAAGAATATTAGATGGAGCCACAACTCATCTCTAGCAGTCCTAGTGTTTAATGCAGAGGGACGGGGAGTGGCAACAACTCCGTCAGTAGCCTGCCCTTGGTCCAGTGAGTGAGAGTCCCTTCTGCTTGTGACAAGTAGGATAAAAGGTGACAGGAGGGAGCCAGCTCTTATTTTTAAGCACCCGGTGAACAAGCCCTATTTATACCACTCAGAAGAATGAGTCAGCTCCACAGGGCTCCTAAACCGGCCTGACAAGTGGCAGAAAGAGGAATGACAGATGCCACTGGTCAGGGCCAGATCTGGTGAACGGTGGCATGAGCTTCATTTCTCAGCTGTATGCATGGGCGGTAGACTAAGGTTTTGTGCAGTTTTCAGTCAGTCCTTGCGCAGGCAAATGCCCATTGACATCGACAGACCAGAGGAGTCTTTTCCAGTTTGCTCCAGAGTTTGCGCTGCCTAACTGATGTGCAGCAGCTGGTTCCACTCGATCCAAAGATGTGTTCTTCTCCCTTATTCCCTGGCAAGTTTATTGGAGAGTCACACGACCAACTCTACTGCTAGGAGTTGGAAGAGGTGTGAACACAGATGTGTGCGTGTGAGTTGTGGGTGTGTCCGCATACCCAGGCCAGATCTCCAAAATAAATCTTGAACTTCATGTTGTAAGCTCTTTGGGAACCAGGGCTGCCTTTTTATTCTGACTTTGTACAGCTCCTAGCTCAGGGGTGGGCAACCCATTCTGGGCAAAGAGCCAAGAAATCAGTGGATCCAGCGCGAAGAGCAGGGGCAAAGTTGTCAAACAACAACAACAACAACAAAAAGGACTGCGGCTTTTGCCCCTTTAAAAGAAGCCCCGGTCGCATTTGGTGGAGAAAAAAACCCACCTCTGCCCCTTTAAGAAATTGCATTTACCTGCATTTAGAGGCTTTTTGGCCACATCTGGCTCCCGCCGGCCGACGCCAACTTTAATTCTACATCTTTAATGGCCACACTGGATGGCTCCCCTGCCCAGGTCAGAACAGGGAGCCGGTAGAAGAATGCCGTTTTGGGGAGCACAGGGGCGGCTTATGAGCCATGGGGGGGGGGGGGGGGGGGCGGGGCGGTAGTGCCTTCATGAGCCACACCTGGGTGTGGATGGGAAGAGCCACATGCAGCTTGTGCTATTAGGACCCCTCAGTGCCAACTCGCTACAAATACTAAATAATCATAAAGAATGATCTGAACGGGGGTAAGATTTACACATTACTCAATTCAATCTTAACACGCCACTTCAACTCTATGTTGAGGAACCGAGTGAGGCTTAATTGGCACACAAGCCAGGTAGGGAGTCTCCTGTCCTTCCCAGACCTGGTTCTCTGCACAGAGGTGAACATCCTGCCTTCGCCCTCTTTCCATCTTGAGGTCGAGGCACCAAGCTCTAGGTCGTCCTGTCCTTCTGGCCCTTCACCGTTGAGTCTGCAAGCCTGGATTTTGCCAGTAATAAATCGAGCCTGTAGATTTAATGTGCCAAAAGGGAACATGATGATGGATTTCACAAGGGTGAGTGGATTTTTTTTAATGTATTCGCTCCACTGGCCAGATTTGCTGAAGCATTATGCTCCCAGTCAATAGCACCCTTGTAGCTTGTTTGTTTAATTGATTGCAATGCTATGTCAACCTTCCCATCCCGCAGCCTCAAATATTTGCAAACGGAAATACACATCATATTTGGCACGATTTGCTCCTCGTTGCAATACAGCTGCAAGGGCTGCCGTTTACACATTAGAGCCGGGAGGACAGAAATCCAAATACACTAAATTAATTAGGGTTATGTCCATAGACTTTATTCAGTTCCATCAAGTTTGTGTCGCATTGGGTTTCCCATTGCCGGAGGGCTTGCATATGTCGGTGAGCAGAGCGGTTGTTTTCTGATTGCTCACCCGTGGTATTAAAGGATGATGATTATGGGGCTCAGCAGAGGCAAATATTTGCGCTCATGGTCAGAAGATTTCTCCTCCTCTCCAGCATTTCCCATGAGCCTCACCTCTGGTGCATTTGCACCATCCAAACCCATATAACAGATGATTTCTGCAACGAGGCCAGTGGTTTTGCAGTATTTGCCAAAAGAGAGAAACAAAACGTGGGTATTTGCCGTTCAGTAATACCGCTATGCTAACATGACCTACTCTGTCTCATAAACAGAGCCGGGTCCGGTGGGGTATTGCTCGGATAACTGGCATTCAAGGTCCTGGAAGGAAGTAGTGCTGTTGATTCAAGAAGGTACATTCGTCTTCATAAGAAGTCAACCTGCAATAAATGTTTCTTCGTGCTGCCAAAAAAATGCAAAGTTATTCATTATTATTGCTTTCATTAGCTGTGTTCCTCTGTGCCAGAGAATGGCTGGGTAATTTATAAGGCGCTAGGGTGAAGAGCTATCAAAGGAAGCCGGTTTCCAACTCTTGACTCTTTTTCTTTCCATTCCTGCTGAGATCCCCCCAGCAGATGTTAACCCAGTGGGCCCCCCCCCCCCCGTCCCCCAAAGCACATTAGCAGCTGTATAACTAGCAGGGATCTGGAGCAGCTCCATAAGTTATTCCTGATTTACACCATTCTAACCAGGATTTCATCCTTGAGACTTTTTCTCAACTTCAGAGGCCTCACATGTTGCCCAAGCACAAGCTAACAGCCTGATCCGAAGATCAGGAATGTAAATCAGAGTCTTTCCCTTGATTTCAATGGGTGTTGGGTCTGGTCCCATCCAATATGGAGAAGAATTAACCTTCCTTTACTGGTCACCGAAATGCCGGTTCCTTCTTGTCTGGTTCATTTCTCTTTTCCAAGTCTCTTAACAGCCATCTGCACCGTGAGTCTTTATTTGCCTGTCCAAGTTTTGAATCTTTCTGCTTTGTTAGCATTTATGGATTCATTAGCGCCGATTCCTTTCTTAGCTGATCACAGGATGTATAATTTATTCCCAAGGAGACCCATCCATTTAAATGAAAATGGTGGGTGGAGGAAGTCCTAGAACCTAAGGTTTTTGCTCTTTATGGAAGATCTAAGACCAGGTCTACACTAGACCTGGAAGGTTGAGTTCAAGTACGCAACTCCCTCTATGTAAATACGTAGGGGTATGTCTACACTACCCTCCTAGTTCGAACTAGGAGGGTAATGTAGGCATACCGCACTTGCAAATGAAGCCCGGGATTTGAATTTCCCGGGCTTCATTTGCATAAGCGGGGAGCCGCCATTTTTAAAACCTCGCTGGTTCGAACCCCGTGCAACGCGGCTACACGGGGCTCGAACTAGGTAGTTCGAACTAGGATTCCTATTCCAAACTACCAGTACACCTCGTTTAAAAACCAGCGGGGTTTTAAAAATGGCGGCTCCCCGCTTATGCAAATGAAGCCCGGGAAATTCAAATCCTGGGCTTCATTTGCAAGTGCGGTATGCCTACATTACCCCGCTAGTTCGAACTAGCGGGGTAGTGTAGACATACCCTAGCTGAGGTTGCTTACATTAAGCCGAGTTTGGCGCCGTCTTCACAGAGGGGGACCAATAGGAGCAAATACTCCTGTCAGCTTCCCTTACTCCTTGCAACTGCCAGGTATATTGGCACCGACTGGGGCCACCCTCAGTATTCAATTTAGAAGGTCTTAACTAGACCTGCTAAATCAAACTCCAGGAGATAGATCTCCAGCACTGCACACGAAGACATGACCTAAGACTATACGACCAGATGCCCAGCTGGTGAAAACTTTGGAGTTTTGGTGATTGATTGATACCAACAGATGTGCCTTGTATCCTATAAACTGTTCCTTTATGCAGACAGATATCGAATGTTCAGAGCAGCAGACAGATGCACAGACATTCACAGAGTTTAAGAAGCACTTTTGCGTTTAAAACCTTCCGTGGCTCAGCACAGCCAAGGTGACTGCCATATGATATCTCCTGTCTATTTGAATTTTCTATAGAGCTTTAAATAACTCCAGTGCTAGTCACTTTCTTTGTACTTCCTTTTTTTTTTCCTCCCGGTGGCAGCTAAAAAGGCTCCCCTTAGTTTGAACCAATTTATCACTTTCAAAAGAAAGCATAATAAAACTGTCATTTCTGGCCTAAATGTAGAAGGTGCTGCTGATATGCTGATATAACGCTTATTAAAAGGAGAGCTGTCTCTTAAGGGGGCTTTTTATATTTACGTACAATTTGTCTCCCTGTCTTGTTAAGAATCCGTCTTATTTTTGGTGGAGGGGATTTTTAAAAAAAGCAACCCACAGAATGTTTTAAACTGACAGAACAATGGAACACACTATCAATAAGGATAGTGGGTTTTCTTTTTGTTAAGTTCTTTGATGTATCTTGAATAGAAGCTGCCAAAAAATCGAGTTAAAAAGTTAAACACTTGTGCATCTTTGGTTTGGTTTGTGTTAGCCAGAAGAACACTTTGGCTACGTCTAGATTGCATCCCTTTTTTGTAAAAGGGATGCAAATTAGATGTATCGCAAATGCTAATGAAGCGGGGATTTAAATCTCCCCCGCTTCATTAGCATAAAAATGGCTGCCGCTTTTTTTCGGCACGCAGCTTTGCCGGAAAAAAGCGCAAGTCTAGACATGGATCTTTCAGAAAATTTATTTTATTTTAAGAGGGACAAGGGATCTTTCAGAAAAGGCTTCATTAGCAATTGTGATACATTTAATTTGCATCCTCTACGAAAAAGGAATGCAATCTAGACGAAGCATTTGGGACAGTAATGCCAGGGATTATTGAATAGTAACACATACCTTTGATGATTCTCTAGAGAGTCCTTTTTCCTTTGTTTTATCCCAACTTCTCTATGAAGCCCGGCACTATTTCTTCATTGAGATCACAAGAATCAGCTGCAAGGGACAGCGTGGATAATGAGCAGCACCATTGGAATTGCCGATAATGGGTTATTCCGGGCTTCCTTGGCTCCACTGGCCTCTTTCCAGTAGCAGATGCTCCAGGGGAAGTAGCAAGAAACCCAGCAATGAGCATTAATGGGATAACTTTGCCTCAGCAAAAGTTTCTTCCTAAAACCCAATCACTAGAGGTCAGCTTGTTCCCTGAGCTATTAGCTTTTTGAGAATGAGGTGGCTTTCCCTTAGGAAACAAGGCTGGGCCTACAGATGGAAGGAGCCAACTCACTCATTGGGATACTTCCATTATAAAACCTATACGAGGCCAGACACTTAGCTAATATAAGTGGGCAGAAAAGAGTTCTAGTCCATCATTTATTTGAGGGTCTTGGGATATCAGCATTACTCTAACGTATCTCATTCCAACATTAGCATTGCAAAGCCACAGACGCTTGCTAGAAAAGTGAAGGCATCACTGCACAGTTCCACTTGCAGCTCAGTTTACATTGACACAGCTTCTTTAGGAAAGAGAGAAAAGAGAGAAAAGGTTTTTGAAGACTAGAAGAGGTCAGTATCAATTTCCACAATAGCCTAGTCCATGAAACTTAGCATGGCCCTGGTAAAGGGCTATTTCAAAATAGCAGCATCGGAGCACCTACACATGCCTTATTTCGAAATAGCTAATAGATTATTCTTTGTAGAATGAGGTTTACAGATTTTGGAATAAGGAATGGCTGTTTAGATGCTCGCATAGTTATTGCAGAATAACAGCCGTTATTCCAAAATAACTTTGCTGTGTAGACATACCCTTAGAGTTGCTCTCCCAATAAACATTATTTAAGGGGTCTCCTAAAAATGTTAAACGGCACTTCTGTTCTCCCTTTCCTTTGAATTACATTCACACTGAAAATGTCATTGGGAATAGCCTTCATTTTTAGTAATTATTATTTCTGTGCCAATAGCAGCCTAACGGCCCCTGCTGATATTCGGGCTATGTACAGAGATGGGTCTTGTCCCAAAGAGACTGCAGTCTAAGCAGGAAAAGACAGAGAGATGGTGGGAGAATGGAGATTCTTATCTTTGTTTTACAGATGAAGTACCAATACACAGAGAGGTGAAAATTACATAGGGAATCGAACAGACCCAAGACCAAATCTAAACCACTGCATTTAATTCCATTCCGTTATCTACAGGACTATTCTTTCTCACTAAATCCAAGTTTCTTTCTTCAAGATGTAAAGCTTTATAAACATTTTTTGGGGAACAAATCAGAATAAACAGGGTTTTTGCTTTTTCTCAGCATGAATTTGGCCCCTGATAGTTTCCCCTTTTACCGTATTTTTTTTAATAACTTGCTCCTTATTGAAAAAATTTCATTAGAGCAATGAGTGGAAAAGCGATGAAATTATAAGAAATGTAGAACAATAGCTCTCAGTGTCTGCATGAAGCAGCCAATTTTTTCCCACAGAGTAAGAAATAATTTCAAACAGTAATTACTTCACTCATTCTATTGCTTTGGGAACCCTTCTTTTTCAAAGTTTGCATGTGACAATTTTATTGCTGTACAAAAGAGACAATGAGGCTTTGTCTTCCGTCACGGATTAAACATCCCTAGCCTTTGAACTGAAACAGAGAGAACTAACGACACTTTCTTTCAGAGCTGTTGTGTAGCTGTTCAGCCATCAGTTTAACCTTAAGCCCGTGGAAAGATCCTGCCTTTTAGTTGCAAACCTTCCTGTGTCCATAAAACACTGCCTTGTGCTAAGCAGAGTTCTGAGCCATCTCACGCAATAGGAGCATATTGTGATGCAGTAGAACCTCAGGTTTAAGAATCCCTTGGTCATGAAATTTGTTTGGCACTCTGAAATGTTTGTAAAGCTGAGAGAGACATTACAGTTGTTCTTTCCAAAGCTTGCAATTGGACATTGACTTAATAGAGCTTTGAAACTCTATTGCAGAAGAAAAATGCTGCTTTCCCTTTATTTTTTTAGTAGTTTACATTTAACACAGTACTGTACTTCATTTGCTCGTGTGTGTGTGTGTGTGTGTGTGTGTGTGTGTGTGTGTGTGTGTGTGTGTTTTGCTGCTGTCTGCATGCATACTTCTGGTTCCAGTCCCTAACCCTGGTGTTTATAACTTTGATGTGCTATTGTCTACTGTCCGGACTGTGCAAACTGGTGGCTTTTAGTGTTCCAGATTTTTTTTAAATAGCTATGGAATGGGAATATATGCTACAGAAAGAAGAAAAACGAGTCCAAAGAAATACCCAGAGATATCCCTATCCTCCAAAAGGAGAATTACAATTTTTTGCAGGGCTACATTGTCCCTGCTCTGCTCAAGGTACAATTCTGCAGAGGAGCACAATGATTTCTCTGGTCACTTCCTGCTCATAGTGAGTAGTCATCTGTTTCTGGCTCTTACCAGTAGCGGATTATTCCCTAAATCCCTGCAGTTGCTTGACTGTGCAGGGGTTAGTCCCTTGGCTCTGCCCACTTCCCAATTCCATCTTCCCAAAGTGTGTGTACTCAGACTATGCCGTCCATTCCACAATAAGTGCAATTGTACAGTTGTGGTGGTTGGGAGCAGGGTTCACCAGCCTAAGACCCATTTCCGTTGTCTCCCTTATGTTTCTAAAAGTTCATGCTCCCAGATTTCAGCTGGCCACTGACATCAGGGATGAACCAGGCTGGGATACTCTGGCATTGGAAAGGGCAACTAAAATGATTAGGGGTTTGGAACGGGTCCCATATGAGGAGAGGTTAAAGCGACTGGGACTTTTCAGTTTAGAAAAGAGGAGACTGAGGGGGGATATGATAGAGGTCTATAAAATCATGAGTGGTGTGGAGAGGGCCGATAAAGAAAAGTTATTTATTAGTTCCCTAAATAGAAGAACTAGAGGACACCAAATGAAATTAATGGGTAGCAGGTTTAAAACTAATAAAAGAAAGTTCTTCTTCACACAGCGTGTAGTCAACCTGTGGAACTCCTTGCCAGAGGAGGCTGTGAAGGCTAGGACTATAATAGAGTTTAAAGAGAAGCTAGATAATTTCATGGAGGTTAGGTTCATAAAAGGCGATTAGCCAGGGGATAAAATGGTGTCCTTGGCCTTTGTTTGTCAGAGGCTGGAGAGGGATGGCAGGAGACAAATCGCTTGATCATTGTCTTTGGTCCACCCTCTCTGGGGCACCTGGTGCTGGCCACTGTTGGCAGACAGGCTACTGGGCTAGATGGACCTTTGCTCTGACCCAGTACGGCTGTTCTTATGTTCTTATGCACAAATTTCTTTATCTCTTCCACACTGTAGAGACACACACCTTTACCCAGTTCCTAGGGCTCAGGGTGTAACAACCCGCAGGCTGGCAGGATCTTTAGCCATTTGAAAGAGCCTCACACAGTAATGTTCTTATCCTCTATTGACAATTCCCAAACAAGCAGAATGCACATGCTAAGCACACAGTGTCATGCTCACCAATCCTGATAAAGGCAGGCAGACTTCCCCTGTTGGCCAGGCAGTATCAGTCTCTCTAGTCTTAGGCTGTGTCTCAGAAGTGAGTTCTTCTTTTCCAGGTCTTCTCCCTCCTCCTGGTCCTCTTCTAGCCTTTTCTTCCTTCTTTTACTCCTGATGATCTTCCCCCTTCTCCTTCTTGAACCCCAGTTTATATAATGAAACCTGAGTCTTGCTTAGCTATACCTTAACCAGTTATTTTCGTATAATTTTACTAACCAATCATAACAAAATTACCTAACCAATCATACCCCACCACCTTAATTGATTTACACCTAACAAAATTAATTATGCAGCAGATAGAAAGAGTTACAAACCAGACAGAGATCACACAGTCAAACAATAGGAAAGTGTAGTGACAGTGCTCATAGGATCAGGATTCCACAACATCCTCGATTGATAAGAAGTTTCTTGCCAAACAGAATGGTGCTATGCACAAATTTCTTTACCCATCTTGAGATCTGTTTCTTTATCTGGTGACAGTGGCGCTGTGTCCAGACTCAGGGGTTTTTTCGAAAAAAGTAGCCTTTTTTCGAAAAAACTTCACCTGCATCTAGACTGCAGCCGCGTTCTTTCGAAATTAAATCGAAAGAATGCGGCTTTTCTTTCGACGGTGGTAAACCTAATTCCACGAGGAAGAACGCCTTCTTTCGAAAGTGCTCTTTCGAAAGAAGGTGTTCTTGAAAGCAAACAGGCTTTTTAGAAAGAGAGCATCCAGACTCACTGGGTGCTTTCTTTCGAAAAAGCGGCTTGCTTTTTCGAAATTCCGCGTGCAGTCTAGACGCTCTCTTTCGAAAGAGGCTTGCAGTCTAGACATAGCCTGGGGGAGTGATCAGGGCAACGTCCCTCCTCACAGCCCGGTGTGACACTTTGTAATACAATTTAGATGGAACTGTGAGTATGTGACTCCAGGCCTTACAGTCATGGCTGCTACTCTTCAGTCTGGCTGCAGAAGGCAGCTTTAGTTCAGGCTTAGCACAGGCCTTCCAGCAGGGCTACAGAAAAGCCAGATTGTTACAATGTGAGCTGGAGAGGGTAAGGGCGAGAAGTTGGCAAGAGAAAAGAATTCTCTCTCTCAGCTGCAGAGTTGATTTGTTCTTGCTCTTGTGCTTGGTGTCTAATGGATCACCATAGATGGGATCAGGAAGGAATTTTCCCCCAGCTCCTAACAGTGACTTTAGTGGATTTGTACTTTGTGGGGGTAGGTCCCTTGACAGGATTACCTCAGTATATCCCACGTCACCAATTCCCTCCCATTGTTGGTCGATGCAACTCAGTTTCCCCCCAGACTCTGCTTGTCTAGTCTCCTATGGGTTGCATTATTGTAATTTAACTGTGGTCGTTGGGTTTAGTGTGCGGGTGCTGACGGCCTGCTAGACTCCAGGATCCGCTGGTCCGAAACTCTGTGACTCAGTGGAGATTCATGGGGGATGTGCAGGAATAAACGAGGCGGGAGGTTGTCTTTTTGACCCTGCGCAACTACACAGCTGGAGCCACAATCTGATTCTTCATACAAGTATTGAAACGCAAATCTTGTTGTTGATAGAATAGAAAAAAAAAATCAAAGCCATGGAATTTAAAATACCAAGCTTGTATCTGGGTGCCAGACAACAACTAACCAAAATAGATAAAAGAGCAGGTTTCTTATTGGGTTGCAGCAACATAAATCTGGCTGAACTCCATGTAAATCAATGAATTCTGTCTTGATGTGCCCTGTTACAACTGAGATCAGAATTGGATCAGAATTTCTGAACCTGTGGCAAAGTCACCTGCTGCCTCAATACATTCTAAGCTTCAGCCTGCAGGACTAATAAAGGTAAAGCCACAAAAGGGATTTTACCCACATGGAATCCCCGATGACTCCAGATAACAGCCTTATATAATAAAGCAAAAAAATGCAATCCAGGATTTCAAGTGTAGATGTGGCGGCGCAAGTGCCATTTTGAAAATAGGAGCCCCACGTTGAGCAAAAGTGGCCATAGAAAGTCATTCTTCTGACATTATTGCAAGTCCCTTTTGATTCTGAAGTCTAATGCAACTGATCGGAGCCTTTTTTAGACTCAATAAAAGCTGTACCCGCTAACAAGCTTGGCAGCTGTAGTGTAATGATTCTTTCAAATGTGTTAACAGTGGGGTAGAAAAACCTGATGTAGGGACTGAGACCATGTCTTCAGTAAGTGGAAGATTGACTCCGCTGCAATCGATCTTCCGGAGTTTCATTTAGCAGGTCTAGCTAAGACCCACTAAATCATTACTCAGAGGGTGCGCCTGTTGGCGGCCGGTACTCCCGCTTCTGTGAGGCGTAAGGGAAGCCAATGGGGATGTTTGCTCCCATCAACCTCCAGCTGTGGGGATGGTGGCAAAACTTGAATCAAGGTACATTGATGCCAGCTACATAATTAATGTAGCTCGAATTGCGTATCTTAATTCAACCTTCCCCTTTAGTGTAGACTTGGCCTGAGATCTCAAGGCGTGCTGTAAGACAAGGTAGAGGAACGCTGGCAAAGCTGTGCAGGGATTAAGAAATGGTACTGCAGGGAAGCTGTACATTGGAATTAAAGTGCACTGATAGAATTCTATGGTCTGCCAGTATTGGATTTGCAATGGATTCACAGGGCAAAATTGACTGAGATGCATTGCTAGAACTACATGGGTTCTCAGGAATTTGGAACAGCTGGTGAGCTACCAGTCAGAACAACGGTGCATCTGTAGTGCTGCAGTCTGGGTTACTGTTTCAAAATGCAGATATTGGCGATTGGGAGTCTGGCTTTGCACTTCGACTTTGGCTCTCTAGTAAACGTGTACCTAAATCTGGTTTGCAGTTGGAACTTCCAAAATCCACCACGTGAAAGCAATCCTGGAGGCACCTATGGTGAGGAGGTGAATAGAAGTTACTGTGACTTTTCCCTCTCTGGAGGGACACCGTTTACAGAATGTGTCCACCAGATCTCTAGGCTAATGCATATTCTAAGAGGAGGACAACAGTCGGCAGTGTGACTAGCATGCAACATCCAGCCCTACCTGTCAATTGCAGAAACTGTAACAACCCCAGACAAAACACTTCTGTGGATGGCACTCTGAGACCTGTCACCGTTCCCTCACTAATGCTTTTCACCTGTCACAGTGACAGGTTAAAAATTTCCAGGTAGGACTTCTCAAACGAAAGACACTAACAACATCTCTTCTTAGAAGCCTGAAAACATGCAAGATGGGAACTAACGCGACTGTAGATAGTCGGCTTTGGGGGAATTCAGCAAGTCATATCAATTGCTAGTCCACTTGACTGATAACCCTGCCCCAATGTCTAACTGATTGAGCTGCCGTGTGTTTATTATTATAATAATCTAAAGCAAAATCTGGCTGATTGCCCATTAACCCGCAATGGAACTCTAGGCGTGCATTTCCCTGGCATTTCAGCACTTGTTAATCTAAAAGTAATGAAATATATAAATTCCGAGCGTCTTGTTTGTTCTGCTGGTACTGAGTGGTGCAAAAGAATAACTTTATCTTCCACTGAAATATTTCACTGGGAGACATTCCATGGAAATGAATCTCTCCTCGTCAGGAGAGCTCAGGGAGCCATCTGGGGGAAAAAGCAGAGCTCACGAATGAGCCATTATATGATTTTCATTTAGTCATGAATGGTCATGAATGGTGTCTCAAGGGTGGGCCCTCGTTGGCAGGGGCTGCGTGGCAAATGAAAATGAATGATTATTAGCATAAGAAGGGCTTGCGAACTCTCCTTTCCTTTATAACCTCCCACTCCCTCTCTGACTCACTGAGCTTCGGAGAAGTTGAAAATGTGTCACCCCTTCACTTCTTCTGTCCTAGTTATCTGCCAGACACAGGCTCATAAAATGCCTGCTAAATGGCTAATAATAATAATATATAACATATAATACATAAGTAACAATTTTATTATTTTGTTATATGGAGCGTACTGAGGCTCCAACCGAGAACAGAGCCCCCATTGTGCTAGGTACTGTACATCATGGGACAATAGTTCCTGTCCTGAAAAATGTATAATAAATTTTAAAAAACCCAGACAAGGAAGAATTAGTTTATTATCTCTATTTTATAGATGGGGAACTGAGGTACACAGAGATTGAGTGACTGTCACAAGGTTACACAGGAAGTCTGTAGCAGGACCAGAACTTAAACTCAATTCTCCTACATCCCAGCCCAGCGTCAAGACCATTGTGCTTGCAATTTGCCCTTGGAATGCATTAAACAACCCTCCTCTCACAGTATCACGAGCTGTGTCAATGCACATACACTCACACAGAATCTCTCTCTCTCTCTCTCGCACACTCACACATTTTCACACACACATATTCTCACACACTCACTTACACACTCACACAATCTCTCTCATACACACATTCTCACACACATACACACTCACACAATCTCACACTCACACTCACACACAAACACATTCTCACACACACATTCTCTCTCTCTCACACAATTTCTCTCTCTCTCTCTCACACACACACACACACACACACACACACACACACACACACACACACACTCAGACTCACACACACATACTTGATTACCTGCATCCTGCTTCAAAGATCTTTTAAGACTACACTTGAAAGGGAATCCTCTGAACTGTCATTCATGCTTAAATTCGACACTTTACACTTAAGCTTAAACAAAGACTTTAATTATCTTACCCATTACAAAGATAGCTTCCCCAATTATCACCTCTAATATCATTAACTCTCAGACATTTACCTCCCCCCCCATTCCTCTTCTGTTCTGAAATTTGATTTGTCCTTTTCATATGTGTTCATTTTTTTTAATTGTATCCTTTGGTATATATGGTTGTGACAATTTTCTTCCACTATTTGATCTGAGGAAGTGGGTCTGGCCCACGAAAGCTCATCACCTAATAAACCATCTTGTTAGTCTTTAAAGTGCTACACAGTCCTGTATTTTGTTTCAGCTACGCCAGACTAACACAACTACATTTCTATCACTATTACACATACTCTTACATACTCACTCTTTCTCTCTCACACACACACAATTTTTCCCACAAACTCACATACACACACATTCTCTCTCACACAGACACACACACACTCTCACAGACTCACACACACATACTCTCACAGACTCACACACACATACTCTCACAGACTCACACACACACATGCACACACACACACACTCTTTCAATGTTAGTGGTTGAACACTTTATAATCTTTGCACTTGGCTTGCAATTTAGTGTGGCAAGAGATCATTGCTGTGCAGATGAATACACACTCTAGTAGCCCCTCACCCCTTGCTCCCTGTGGCTGTAAACAATGGGGTTCCTTGGAGGTTAAGAAGGGGGCGATGTGCTGGTAATATTTTCACACGGCGCTTCTAATGAAGTGCCCACTCTATAGGAAAGGTGTCTTCTATAAATAGAAAGACACTGTCATTGAAAGCATGATGAAGAATGACAGGTGTCACATCCCTTCAGATTGTATCACGCTGTGTGACACAATTACATCCGACATCGCCTGCCTGGTACAATGCATCATATGCATCTCATTACACCCCAATCTTCAGGGAAGATTTCCATTCTTCTCGGAAAGATGGGTGTGGTGTAATTATGCAGCCATAGCTGTTGCTGCAAGACACGGCCTACGCCCCACCCTCCCCCCATCATCCCAAAGGGGCATATGGTGCCCTGCATTCTCATGTTTCGATTTCAAACTTCTATTGAAAGCTGGAGACCCTCACCAAGCGTTTTTGTAAGAATAGAAATTTAGAGAAGGAGGTGCCATGTGTAGGTTTTGTTCAGCTGACTGGGTTGTACAAAGCTGAATTTAAACCACTTTTGTGTTCTCTCCATTCCTGGTGCTGACAGAAGAGGAGACAACCCCTGGAATAACACCAGAGCAGCCTCAGGGCTGCTCTAGATTATGCCCAGTTGCAAAAGCCTCAAAGAGGCCTTTTTAGGGTTGCCAGATGGTTTCAATAAAAATACAGGACACACTTGACATGACATCACAATCTACATTCCAGCTGATTTAGAAAATCCTGGACATTTCTATTTTCTCATCTATATTTTTTTCAATGTGTTTCCCAAACAGAAAGCTCAAATACTGGACTGTCCAGTTTGGCAACCCTACTTTCCACTCCAGGCATCTCTGGAACAAGGCATGCAGCAGCCAGCCCTCTTAGTTAGCAAGCAGAAAAGGAAGGGTGGCTGACCACTTAAGCCAACTTTCTGGCCCCTTTGCTGCTCTGCAGGTTTGCAAAGGAGTGAGAGCCAGTGTCAAGGTCTAGCTTTTGCAGTCAGGACTTCGGCTTTCACGGGGCCTCAACCAAGTCTTCTTGCGGCAAAGTGGGCATAATGCTATTTAACTTCACTCATCCATCACCGGAAGACGATCCTGCTTCTTGATGATTAGTTCTAAGGGACCCAGTTCAGCCACCTGTCCCAAAGGATTTGCACCAGGGATGAATGTGGCTCCAGTCTAGCAACAACAATGGGGCAAATGAAAATCTCCGGGACGAAGTGGTTTCCATCCAGGGATATCTCACTACAGAAGCATGTTGCTTTGTGCCATTTTTTTGTAGCGTAAATGTACAAATGAATCATCACAGGCCAGATTCTTTAACCAGAATAAAGCACTGGCGGGGGTGGGAGGAGTGATTTAAAATGCACATTGTGCATTGCATGAGATTTGCATTTCAACACAATGCAGCAACCTGCTTGTGTGAATTCACAGGACTCACCCTTGGCGCTGGCATATTTGCATGCTTGGTAGTGGAACCCACTCACACCTCCCTGCCTGCCCCTAGCTTTGCAGCAACCTACCATCCGCTCAGATATTAATGAGATCTCCATGTTCCTACACACTCCCCTGCTCAGAGACCTGCATCTCCCTTCAGTCAGAGAGAGCTGGAACTGCCCCGTATTTCCTGAAACAGACTTCACCCTGTGCATCTAGGAACTTTATTCCCCTCCAGGACAATCAAAGGGCTGGATTAATTAATTATGGTATTCAGCCTACTCTGGCTGACACAGTTAAACTTAATTAGCTTATTCCTTTATTCCTTCCTCACCCACCCCAAGGCGATTTTTTTTTTGCATTGGATTTTTTTAAGATTGAAGGGGAAGACAAACCTGTTCTCTCACTTAAAGAAACAAAAAAACAGAGCAAGTGGAAGGCATGAGATGTTTTCAGTAGGAATTAAAACCAATACCTTAGATTTAATGTGTTTGTAATCTCATGTATACTGGTATCTGTCTTCTTATATGGTCCCCATCAGTATGGTGCATGATCACCTCCCAGTCACCTAGCTATGTCAACTAGGTGCGTGGGGAAGCGCTGGGATGGGTTCCCTAGGGAGGGGGTGGAATCTCCATCCCTAGAGGTGTTTAAGTCCTGGCTTAACAACGCCCTGGCTGGGCTGATTGAGCTGGGGTTGGTCCTGCTTTGGGCAAAGAGTTGGACTCGATGACTCCGTAGGTCTCTACCAACCCTGGGATTTGATGATCGTTGTGTATATTGTCATCTTAGCCTTGTGAGGTAGGGAAATAAATAACATTTGGGTACATGGGAGATTAAGGGTCAGGTTTCATCAAAATGATTTGTCATATTGAGGCTGTGTTACGTGCTGAGCTTTTTGGACAAATCTGGCTGGGGCCACAATGTTGTGTACGCTTGAGAATCTAGCAAATTGCAAGCGTGTCTTTTAACACAAGAGGACAAGTCCCCAGAGACATTGCAGTGTTCAAATTGTGATTATATTTTTTAGACGACACTAATCAAATACATATACATTTCAAGGAAAAAACTCATCATACTCTTTCTCTCTCTCTCTCTCTGCCATACCCATGTTCATCAGCACTGCCATTAAAAATACATTTTCTTTGGTAACACATGCTCTTGTTCTACAACACAAGGCACTCAAAGACTGCATTTAGTTGAACACTAAGCAAAACCAAGATTTCCTTTAAGTTTACATAGGTAATGTAAATTCTTTCCCTCAAGTTCATATTAAAATGCAATCTGTACCATACCTCAGTTGCCTGGGTTGTTTTTCTTTTTTTCATCTGGGTGAGACTTTGTGGGAAACTTAGCAAAGGATTGGATTTAAATATTTACAACCCAAATTTGTCTGTAAAACCTGCCTAGAATAACTCTGGATTAGACGACCTTCCAAGCCATGTTTAACGGAAATTACATAAATAAATAACACTCAGTCTTTGCGGAGTACCTTTCAAGGGGGGTGGGTACAATAAGGAATTCCTTTACTCACCACGGTATTGCAGCACCGCCAAAGTACAGTTTAGCAAGTGATTAGCTACCCACTGCCACTTGGCACAACCTTTTAGGAAAGAAGCAAACAATGCAATATCCAATTGAAACTGCCAGAATAATGTAGGGAGGCAGAAACTATCACAGAATATAGCCCGGGCTCCATGACTAACTCAAGAGAGGGGTGAATAACGTATAGATGAAACTCAACTTTATGGTTACTTTGAATTCCCGGGGTCCCTTTTAAAATCTTGCACAGGTAAGTGATCTTACCTGAGATCACACCCCAGATCAGGGGCAGGGCTTGGAATTCAATGTTGGACTCCAAACTCCTACTGTTAAACATTTGTCAAAGCCTCTTATGTGTCCTCGTACATAGTTTTGCAGACATTGCAAGGCTGAATTCTAACCTGACTTAGGCTTGGTCTACACTAGGGGACAGGGATGATACAGAGCATCCTTGGTCCTGCCATGAGGGCAGGGGACTGGACTCGATGATCTCTCAAGGTCCTTTCCAGTTCTAGTGTTCTATGATTCTCTGATTCTATTAAATGAAGATATCACAACTCCAGCTATGTGAATTGCATAGCTGGAGTCAACGTGCCTTAGTTTGAATTTCCACTGTGGGAGGCCAATCAGAGAAACTCTTCTATCAACTTCTCTTACGCCTAAATACCTTTGGAGTACCAGAGTTGACAGGGGTGTGATTAGCAGTTGATTTAGTGGGTCCTTACTAGACCAGCTAAATCAACCTCCGGGAGATCGATCTCTCCAGCATCAATCTCCCAGTAAGTGGCAACAAGGACTTATGCTCCTCACAAGTCCAATGACTGCAGTTAAATCTAGCCACCATTACACAGATCATTCAGACGAAGGCCTGAAGCAAAGCCCACTAATGTTGATTGGAGTTTTTTCTATTGAATGAACCTGCTCTACAAGGGTCAGACTTCTGAGCGGGGATAAATGCAGAGTAGCTCCACTGAAGTCCATCTAAAGTTACGGCAGCAAATTTTACACTTGGCTAAAGGAAACTTTGCCGAATCTTGCCCCCGTACCTTTTGAGGAGATGGCAGCAAGGGTTGCCTCTTGTTTCTTCACCGAGGGTATGTCTACACTACCACCCTAGTTCGAAGTAGGGTGGTTAATGTAGGCAACCGAAGTCACAAATGAAGCCCGGGATTTTAATTTACCGGGCTTCATTTGCATCTTGCCGGGCGCCGCCATTTTTAAATCCCGGCTAGATCGGACTCCGTGCCCGTGGCTACACGCGGCATGGAGTAGGTAGTTCCGATTAGGCTTCCTATTCCGAACTACCGTTACTCCTCGTGGAATGAGGTGTACCGGTAGTTCAGAATAGGAAGCCTAATCCGAACTACCTACTCCGTGCTGCGTGTAGCCCCGGGCATGGAGTCCAAACTAGCTGGGATTTAAAAATGGCGGCGCCCGGCAAGATGCAAATGAAGCCTGGGAAATTGAAATCCCGGGCTTCATTTGCAACTTCGGTTGCCTACATTAACCACCCTACTTCGAACTAGGGTAGTAGTGTAGACATACCCCAAGCATATGTAGGAAGACATAGGGTGCGTCTACACTGCATCGTTATTTTGAGATAACTAGCATTATTTTGAAATAACAATGCGAGCGTCTACACAGCCATTCTGTTATTTAGAAATAATTTTGAAATAACAGACGGCTTATTCCAAAATGTGTAAACCTCATTCTATGAGGAATAACACCTATTTCAAAACAGCTATTTTGAAATAAGGTGTGTGTTGACACTCCATTGCTGCTATTTCGAAATAGTTCTCCCCGGGCCACACACAGTTATTCCTCGAGATAGCATGTTTACATTAGGGAAGCCTGACTCGGACTAATTTTGAAGCTTCCCTGCAGTGTAGACGTGCTATTTTGAAATAAGTGTGCACTATAGACATACCCATAGGCTGTGTCTAGACTGGCCAGTTTTTCCGGAAAATCAGCCGGTTTTCCAGAAAAACTGGCCAGCTGTCTACACTGGCCGCTTGAATTTCCGCAAAAGCACTGACTTCCTACTGTAAGAAATCAGTGCTTTTTGCGGAAATATTATGCTGCTCCCGTTCGGGCAAAAGTCCCTTTTGCGCAAAACTTTTGCACAAAAGGGCCACTGTAGACAGCTGAGATTTGTTTTCCGCAAAAAAGCCCTGATTGTGAAAATGGTGATTGGGGCTTTTTTGCGGAAAAGCACGTCTAGATTGGAGGAGTGTTTTTGTGGAAAAGCGTCTGTGCCAATCTAGACACTCTTTTCCGAAAATGCTTTTAACGGAAAACTTTTCTGCTAAAAGTATTTCCGGAAAATCATGCCAGTCTAGACGCAGCCATAGAGAATAAACGTGAATGGATGAAGACCCATCAGATGACCGCAAGCGGCCATGTTCTGATGGTCAGTTGTGATATCTTGTTCTTGTTCTGTCAGGATTAAGAAGAGACCGAACCTGAAAACATCAACAGCTTCTTCAGCTCTCATGTGTTCTCCTCTAGGATAAAATCATCTGAATTTTCCATCAAGAGATAATCCTTTAAAACAAAGCACCTGGGAACAACAGAATATGCATAAAAGAAGGGAGAAACCCCTTTCCCCACACACACACACACATACACACACAAGGGAGAACCCCCCCTCCTAACCCTCCTCCCAACCACCTCAACTGATAATGGAATAGAGCTGTGATCCATGTGTGGGTAATTTCTTGAAGTCAGTATCTGGTTCCCAGGGCACCCCTGTTCTAATTAGATTAACTGTTACTGTCAGGGCTATCTAATTGCTTGTACTGAAGAAAGCAAATTGCAGACAGTACATATCAGTGTAAAATCAAACACAAAACAGGTGTTTGCTAATTAAAACTGAGATTTTAATGAATGACCTGTGCGGTTTTGGTGAATAAATATCACTCTCAGCATCTGCTGTTTAATTAGGTTCCAGCTCCTTTTTTTTTCTCCAAAGTCCCAGTAAATAACTGCATAATGCCAAGTTTAACTAAAACCTAGTAATCATTGCTCCTTAATGGGACAAAAAGCAGATGTTTTCGGCCCAGGTAACTGTAAGCAATAGCGATCAAAGGAATGGGGGATGGGGGTGGGAACACGTTTTACTCTGGGAATTCTTTTTTCCCCTTAGGGTTTGTGCACTAAGGACAATAGCACATTGGGATGGAAAAGATCACATCGAATGATACTAATAAGTGCAGTTGTATTGCAGGGCTTGTAGGAGGCCGATTGCCAGCACCACTCTAAGTAGCATTTGAGATTTTATTTTTAGCTAACGAGGCTTCCTGCTGGGATGACATCATCCAATGGATGTTGCTCTTCTCTTTTGGACCCATTTTAAAAAATGAGAAAGAAAAACTAATTAATCTATAGAGACTTGGACTGTGCCAGAGAATGACTCTCTTTTGAATCCCTGTGGTAGGGAGGGTGGAAATAGAGGGTGAGCAGCAGGGCCAACAGCCTCGTCGGGCCCTTGGGCAAGGAGGGGCACCCTGCATTATGCTTCCGGAAGGGGCGGGGCCTTGGGCAGAAGGGGTGGGAGCAGAGGCAGACAGCCCTCAGTGCCGTACAGGCCACGCCCTCCACAGCCAGCCCTCAGAGCTGCCCAGAGTGTGCGGCGCATCACTCTTGCGCAGATTTAAAGGGACCTCACCTCCAGCCACTCCTGCAGTAGGGGCAGTGGGAGGTGAGACCCCTTTTATATTGCCACGCCCCCGGGGCAGTTGCCTCCTCTGCCCCCTCCGCTGGCAATCCTGTGGGTGACGTAGAGTTAATAATAATCACGCCGCTTCCTCCCATCTGCAGTGCAAACCATTCAACGATCCAAAGATCCATCCATCTCAAAGCACTTGGCATTCACCTGCTCAAAAACAAAAGGGGGGAATGTGGTCTAGAGACAAGTCCTGTGAGCTCCGGGTGCACGACTGGTGGAAAGACCATGCTCAGAGTAGTTCTCATAGACTCCTAGAATACTAAAACAAAAAAGCAGTCTATATATTGGTCTTCTGTTGATCTGAGTTTTAGTAGTTCAATTCCTGGACTGTCATGGCTCATTAAAAGTGCTGTCATATGGGTAGAAATCGGGTAAATATTGCCTGTTATTAATATCAGCGGAACTGACTTAAATGGGGCTTGTTTGTTGTGTAGTCTTGTCTTACTCTTTGTATTCATGTCTGTCAGTATGAAAGAACCTATTTGCATATATTTGCATATATCTTTGCATGTATATGCAACCGCGCTTAAGTTGCAGCCCTCGGCATGTACTGTGAGTATCATTGTGGGCCCCAGGGCTTCCAAAGTTGAGTAGCTCTGGTCTAGATCATCCCTGATAGATGTTCATCTAACCTCCTTTTAAATATCTCCAGTGGTGGAGATTCACCAACCTCCCTAGGCAATTTATTCCAGTGTTTAACCACCCTGACAGTTAAGAAGTTTTTCCTAATGTCCAACTTAAACCTCTTTTTTTGCAATTTAATTCCATTGCTGCTTGTCCTACCATCAGAGGTCAAGGAGAACAATTTTTCTCCCTCCTCCTTGTGACACCCTTTTAGGTACTTAAAAGCTGCTATCATGTCCCTTCTCAGTCTTTCCTTTTCTAAACTAAACAAATGCAATTCTTTCAGTCTTCCCTCATAGGTCACATTTTGTTATGGTTTGCTATCCAATTGGTAGGGCATATCTAATGCGATCCCACTAGTTGTGGGTGTGGTGTTATTCAGTATTTCTATGAGTTTTGATAACTGATTGGACAGCATGCTTCTACAATTTGGGGATGACACCAAGTTGGGAGAGGTTGCTAGCTCTTCGGAGGACAGGGTTAGAATTCGAAATGACCATGGCAAATTGGGGAATTGGTCTGAAATCAAAGTCAATAAAGGCAAATGCAACGTGCTACACTTGAGACAGAAGAAACAACTAGAAAATTGAGACTGGGTGGCAGTACTCCTGAAAATGAGTACTGGCATTGGATAATATCACAAATATCCTAGCGTCGGAGAATATCACTAATTGAATATGAGTCAACAACGTGCTGCAGTTGCAAAAAAAATGCAAATATCACGCCACAGCGTATGAAGAGCAGTATTTCCTGGAAGACAGAGGAGTTAATTGTCCCACTCTATTTAGGACCACGGAGGCCGGAGCTGGAGTAATGAGTCCCTTTCTGGTGCAACGCTTTAGGAAAGATGGGGAGGAATTGGAAAGAGTCCAGAAACAAAGATGATATAAAGGGTTTAGAAAACTTGAGTCAGGATGAAAAGCAATGGAGATGTTGAGTCTTGAGAAAAGAAGTTTGAGGAGAGACTTGATACCCATCTTTAAATATATTAAGGGCAGTTATAGAGGGGATTGTGATCAGTGGGATCCCCATGTCCACTGATGGTAGGACATGGAGAAATGGGGAAAATTAGGTTAGCCTTTGGGGGGGGGGGATTCTTCTAATTATAAGGGCAATTAAATCCTGGAATAAACTTCCAGGGGAGGTTGTAGAATCCCAATCATTGGAGGAGCTTAAGACCAGGTTGACCCAACATCTATAATGCATGCTCAAGGATTACTTGGTCCAGTCTCGGCTCAGGGCTCTGGGCTTGCTAACTTCTTGAGGTCCCTTCCAGCCCTTCCTTTCTTTGATTCTATGTTAATAAATTGAATCTTGTTGATGGCCATTGAAAGGAATGGGTGTTTTTCCATGGATGGCAGGGTATTTTGGACTGGACCCAAGGTTAGGATTATTATCCCCAATGGGCAGGATTGTAGTCAGTTCTGTTGCTCTGATCATACAGCTTGACAACGCAGACATAAGAAGGTGTGTTCTGGGGGAATGTTTCAATTCACTCTAGTAGGATCCCCATTATAAAAACTGACAAGTCAGGCTCAGCAAAGGGAAGTCACACTGGCAATCAGTGGTAGAACTGGGCATAGACTAATATACCATGTCTACACTACACAGAAGATCCACGCTGCTGTGGTAGATCTTCCAGGGTTCGATATAGCTGGTCTAGTGAAGACCCGCTAATTCAAACTGAGGGCACACCCAGAAGCACCAGTAATGCTGCTCCTTATGGGTATGTCTACACAGCAACATTATTTTGAAATAACTTACTCCGCGTCTAAAAAGCAGGCAGTTATTTCAAAATAATGTCGAAATACTGTCGAGCTGGAGGACTTCTTACTCCATCTTCTGTAACCTTCATTGTACAAGGAGTAAGGGAAGTCGGAGGAAGAGTGCTCAATTTCAAAATAAGTTCTGTGTAGACATTTCCAATTTCGAAATACGCTATTGTGAAATAGGCGACGCAATTGATGTGGCTCAATTTGCATAGCTTACTTCGAATTAAGCCCTGCTGTGTAGACACACCCTATGAGGTATAAGGGAAGCCAATGGGAGCAGTTACTCCTATTGGTCTCCCATTCTGTGGATAGTGATTTAAGATACGTCGACTCCAGCTATATAATTAACATAGCTAGAATTGCATATGTTAAGCTGGAATTGTGTATATTCCCCTTTAGCGTATATATGCCCATAGGGACACTGTGATGATCTAAAGTGACCTCTTCCATAACAAGGGCCATAGACCTTCCCAGAATTCATTGCTGTTTGAACAGAGCAGATCTTTTAGAAAAAAATTAATTTTTTATTTGCAAGTGATGGCGGATTCACCACAATCCTGGGTAAATTGTTTCAATGGTTAATTGCCCTCACAATGGAAGGTGTGCACGTTATTTGCCCTCTGAATTGTCTAGAGTCAATTCATAGTCAGTGCCGATCTTTCTTTCACTGTCACTCCACTAGTATAGGAGGTTTGGGCCACATTCAGTCTGGAAAAGTGCGCTACTAGAGATTCAGTACTTTACTTCCAGCTCATTCCAAAGGGGCTTTCCGTTACTACAGTCCAGCTGTTCAGTGGTTAATGTAACCCGGCATGTCATGGCCGAAGACTGGAGCTTGTAAAAATGGTTTTGTGGTGCTTGCAGAGTAATGACATTCCTGCCTTCTGCTCAAAACCATTAGTTGCTTTTTAAAAATTAAAAGTCACATTTTGGTGACTGAAGGGGTTTTATTGGCAAATTCTGCTAATATGGCATGATAGATTCGGACTGTGCTAGGAGTTCTCCCTCCAAGTGCACCTTTCATATGATATTTATGGACTTCATAAGGCATTAATGGGATGTTCTCTCTGTGCCCCGTATGTTAGCTGCACTTTCAAAGGCTCGAAGATTTCATTTGTCTTCTTTTAAAATTTTTAGAAACACCACCAAGAATGTTAATGCCTAGTGTGCCATTCGGAAAAATCCCACCCTGCTGGAACGAGGCTGGTATTTCATGGCATGGTCCTTGAAGGGGGAAATTCACTCTGCACATGGCTGACTGCCGTTCTACCTAGCCACGAGAGGAATGTGACTGGAGAGGAGAATTAATCTAGGCAGAAAGGCTGCAGTTATGTGCCTCAGTTCCTCATCTGTAAAATGGAGATATTTCTTTCTCCCACTATTAGTTTGCCTTGCCTATTTAAACCGAAAGGCCTGGTCTACACTAGGACTTTAATCTGAAATAACCCCCCAAAGTTGAATTTGTAAGCGATGTGCTACAAAGCCCATTACTCTGGAGTAAGGGGCTGTGGAATTTGAACTCTGTACTCCTGCTTTTCATGAGGAATAATGGTTATTCTGAATTTGTAAGTCCGAAGTAAAATGAGTGTGGATGTTCTGATGCTGCTCATTTGAATTCATCGGCCCACAACTCCCCACAGTGCTTGTTTGGGCTCTGAGTCTGAGGTAACGCGTCCACATGAATGGAGCCTGCCTCAGACGACATTCGATCGTTCCCCATGGTGAGGACACAGAACGTAGAATTTGTAAAACCGAGTGCTTGGAAATCAAATTTAGTAAATTCAAAATAATTTCCAAGTGTAGATGTGGGCTAAGGTTTTTGAAGCAGAGATCGTCTCTTATTATGTGTCTAGCTGGTCCTTTGACTACATTTACCCTGCAACGCTATTTTCAGATGCTGAAGTATCCCAAAATAGCTATCCCGCATCTTCACAGCAAGCCCATTATTTTGGGCTCGCTATTCTGACATCCCTGTAAACCTCATTTTACGAGGAGTAAGGGACATTTTGGGATAGCACTTTATTTTGAAATTTGACGCTGTGTAGACCGTGCCAAATGATGAAATAAGCTATTTCGAAATCTCACCGAAATAAGATACGCAATTTGCATAGCTAAATTACTTATCTTATTTCGAGTTATGGTGCAGTGTAGACACACCCTAACATATCGAGGTTCCAACCTTGACTGAGGTTCTTAGCCCCACATAATACATGCAAAGCTGTGCACTCGTATTTGTCTATATGAAGCACTATCATAAAGCAAAGAATGCTAACTAACAATGACAGGAAGACAGAGACTGGATTCCTCAGCTGGAAATAGAAAATGATGGTTGCTTGCTACAATACTTTGCAAGTTGCACCCTGGGGCGGGGAGAGAGAAGTGGGAAAAATGCAATTTATGTCATCTCTCCTAGTAAACAGTGCACATTAGCAAATTGCAATAGTTCAGCTCTGAGACTTGTTACCTATAATCTAAAACCTGCAAAAAAAAACCCAAAAACAAACCAAAAAACCCACTAGAGTAAATAAACAAACAACGAAGAAGAAAAGCCAGCCCCAGAACATGAATATCCTCTTGAATTTGCATTGGGATTAAGCAGGCTTTAGTCCTTGTGAAAGAGCACCATGAGATTATATAATCCTTTCACTTTTTAATACAAATCCCAGATGGTTTTCTGCTCTCATGAATAATTGATCATCGGGAAAAGAATTGAGGTCATACTATTGATTCAAGTCCCTGGCGAATGCAGAGTCTGAAAGCTCTCCCCAGGCTCTTTGCCTGACTGTCTCGGGGCAGGAGAGGCAAATCATCGCAATGGCAGGATTTAACTTTTGTTCCCCATGTTTGTTTCATGTAATAAAAGCGTGTTCCTTGAGGGCCAATCAGCTATGGGTTGCCTGGGACTCAGGATTTACCTGGTGGAAAATCCGTGTCTTAAATCTATAGCATTCAGATGCCATTCCTCCCCTCCCCCGCATGACTTCTCAGGCCAAATGAAACGACTTTGGTCATTATGAAACTCGGGTCATACAATAGGTATTCCTTGTTCCTTGGCATAATTTATGCTTTCTGAATGGTGTGAGTGCTTAGAATTGTCAGTATGCGTCCGTCACTCGGAATACCTCTTTCAAGGAATCAGGAAGCTCTAGTCAGACAAGCAAAAGGAGTTGCTAGAGTAGGGGTGGGCAGTCTTCTTAGTAGGGGGGACACTTCAAGATTTTGATAAGTAGTTAAGGGCTGCACCTTCCTACTGAGGAGGTACGGGGTCTGGGACTAATGTGAGGTGTAGAAGGGAGCTTGGGGTAGAGGACTGGGGTGCAGGAGAGGGTGTGGGGTCTGAGAGGGAGTTTGGGTGAAAGAGGGGGTTGTGATCTGGGGTAGGAGATTGGGGTGCAGGATTGAGGAGGGGTATTGGTGCAGAAGAGGAGTCTGGCCCGGGACAGGGGTACAGAAGGGGTGCAGGACCTGGAGGGAGTTGGGTGCAAAAGGGTCCCCCGCACCCCAGCCAAATCTGTCAGTTCCTATTGGTCAGAAACCGGCCAACAGGAGCTGAGAAATTCTACTGCACTGTCCCCGCCCTCAGCAAAATCTCTCAGCTCCCATTGGCCAGTTCCTCCCCCCCACACACACACAAACAGTGCAGAGAGACACAGGGAGTAGCTAGCTCCTTTGAGCAGTGCTGCTTGCAGGCCTGATTAAAACACTTAGCAGGCCTGCTCTGTCCCACAGGCCGGATCTTGCCTGCCCCTGCGATAGAGCAAGGTTTGTACTTGTGGCTAAGGCACTAGTACAAAGACAAAGGCAATCTAGGTTTAGTTCTGCCACAGTCTCCTTGGATGAATCACTTAATCTTTTTGTGCCTCAGTTTCCCATCTGTCAAATGTCAGGTGATGCTACTTTCTGTGTGGTGTATTTAGACTGTTAACTCTTTGGGGGCAATATTTGTCTCCCTTGCTTTATGCATGTTCAGCACCTTGCACAATGGTTTTCTGATTTTAGCTGAGGCTTTTTGGTACAACTTAAATATCATAATTCAGATGATTCAGTTGCCAAATTGCTGGATACCATCTAGACACTAAACAAAGACAGAATCAGAGTGGTTTTTCACTGTAATAAAAAATTGATTAGAAATCAAGATCTTCAAAGTCTTGCAATTATGTTAACTGTCAAAAATATTGGCAGGGCTGGTTCAAATATTTGCTGCCATAAAAATGGCAAAACTTTACAAAATCTATATCCTCTCTTTGACTAATCGGAAATCTCGAAAGCACATGCCTTTGCTTTATGTTTCTTTTCTTGCAACTCTGCTTTCCCGGCAGAGAGAAGCTGCGGCACAGCATCACACGGAGAAGTGATTAATAGGGTTTTAGCACCAAAAAGGCTCATTATAATCATCTCATCCGATAACCTGCATAGCACAAGCCATAGAATTTCACCCAGTTATTCCTGCAGAGGAAGTAAAGATGCTTTCCTAATAAGTATGTTAAAACTATCAAGCTCAACAGTTTACACTGGAACTAAGCACTTAATGCACTTAAAAAGACATCTGATTTCTATTGTAAAACCTCCAGTGAGGATGAATGTGTCAGCTGTTCCAATGGTTAATTACTCTCCCTGTTAAAAAGTAGAGTCTAATTTCTGCTCTGATTTTGTCTAACTTCAACTTCCTTCTGCTAGATTTTTGTCATGCCTTTGTCAGGGTTCCACAATGTCAGAGTTGTTCCCCAGATAGGCAGTTAGCCTAGGTCTACACTAGACCAGGCAGGTTGGTTTAAGGTGCACCATCACAGAATGAGGAATACAGGATGCCAAGAGGGGCAGCTCTGAGCATTCAATTTGTGGGTCTACACTAGACCCATTAAATCAAACTCTAAAAGATCGATCTCCGGAGGATCGATCTTCTGCATAGTGTGGACACGCCGGTATAGACCTTGATCAAGAAGACTCTAAACGTTTTTTTCTAATCAACAAAATGTCTTGTGCTCCTTACATTTCTCATTTTTCAGACCGCCAATAATTTTTGGGGCTCTTCTTTGAATCCTCAGTAGTTTTCATCATTCCCTGCTCTGGGAAGATTTAAAACCATGTGGCTGTGTCTAGACTGGCCAGTTTTTCTGGAAAATCGGCCACTTTTCCGGAAAAACTTGCCAGCTCTCTACACTGGCTGCTTGAATTTCCGCAAAAGCACTGATGATCTCATGTAAGATTGTCAGTGTTCTTACGGAAATACTATGCTGCTCCCATTCGGGCAAAAGTCCTTTTGTGCAAAACTTTTGCGCAAAAGGGCAAGTGTAGACAGCCCAGTGAAAATGGCGATCGGGGCTTTTTTGCGGAAAAGCGCGTCTAGATTGGCACAGACGCTTTTCTGCAAAAAGTGCTTTTGCGGAAAAGTGTCTGTGCCAATCTAGATGCTCTGTTCCGAAAATGCTTTTAATGGAAAACATTTCCGTTAAAAGCATTTCCGGAAAATCATGCCAGTCTAGACGTAGCCCGTAAGTTTTAGAATGCTAGCTTTTCTGGAATGTTTGTAAGGCTTTAATCCATGCGACTGACTGCACACAATCAAAAAAGAGACATAAAATGATCAGGCAAATACTAATGGATGTAGGAAGCAATGAGGCCATGTACTATAGGAACAATAGCATACAACCTTGCAGCTTCCTACATTTCTCTCTCTCATCTGAATTTCATTTTGTACTACCACCCATCATCAAACTATCTTGAAATCCTTTAGTGGTTTTGCTGTTGCTGGCTCTCAAATCTTTCTGGGTTATAGAAAGTTCTGTTTCAGGGACTTTTTTAAATAAAAAGGCGGAGGGAGAGGAGAACTATCGATACTGTGAGTGCTGTGGTGTTCTTTGCATCTTATGTGACTACCTCAGAAGTTCTTTGCATCTTATGTGACTACCTCAGACCTCTGCGAAACAAAGTCATGCTCCCGGAGAAACCATGGAGAATAAGGCACAAGTCTTTCCTGCCTGTTTTGCCCAAAACAACAGCTAATCTAAAAGGAAGAATATCTTATTGCCCTTACATAAATTCATCGTACGCCCACATCTTGAATACTGCGTACAGATGTGGTCTCCTCACCTCAAAAAAGATATACTGGTTCAGAGAAGGGCAACTAAAATGATTAGGGGGTTGGAATGGGTCCCATATGAGGAGAGATTAAAGAGACTAGGACTTTTCAGTTTGGAAAAGAGGAGACTAAGAGGGATATGATAGAGGTCTATAAAATCATGAGTGGTGTGGAGAAAGTGAACAAGAAATAGTTATTCACTTGTTCCCATAATATAAGAACTAGGGGCCACCAAATGAAATTAATGGGCAGCAGGTTTAAAACAAATAAAAGGAAGTCCTTCTTCACACAGTGCACAGTCAACCTGTGGAACTCCTTGCCTGATGAGGTTGTGAAGGCCAGAACTTTAACAGGGTTTAAAAGAGAACTAGATACATTCATGGAGGTTAAGTCCATTAATGGCTATTAGCCAGTATGGGTAGGGAATGGTGTCCCTAGCCTCTGTTTGTCAGAGGGTGGAGATGGATGGCAGGAGAGAGATCGCTTGATCATTACCTGTTCGATTCTCTCTCTCTGGGGCATCTGGCATTGGCCTCTTTGACAGACAGGATACTGGGCTGGATGGACCTTTGGTTTGATCCAGAATGGTCAATCTTATGTTCTTATGGGTGATCGACATTCTGAATCCCAGGCTGAACCAAATGACGTCCCCATGCCGGCTTACAGGCTGCAGAATAAACACAAGTTTCTGTGACTTCCTCTTTCCAGCTGTTGGTGAAAAACATTGACATTTCAGAACACACACTTGGGTCCTCAACAGATCACGGAATTACTCCGTCTTCCTAATGACTGCCTGCGAGGCACCTCTTGTCTGCCGGATAGGTTCTCGAGCAAGGAATCAAATCCCCCACTGGGGGAAGATTGACAAGGCAACATTTTTTAACTGGATTACAAGCACGTAGCAAAGAACGCCCGTCAATATCCATCTTCTTGCCTCTCTTCAGAGGAAGGATTGGCTTGTCAAGAAAGGCCAATTGCAGTTCCGTCTCTTGCGCAAGGTCACAGAGAAAGACTATGGCAAAGCCAGGGGTGGAACACGGATCTTCCAACTCCATAGTTCAGCTCCTCCATTGGTCATCATTTAATGCTAAAGTCATACAAGCTATTTGGAATGCCACCAACCAAGACTCTGGCCCCATCTGATCATCCATCCATCAGCTTAAAGGAACCCTTGACGGCCATTCCCGTGTCCTTTTTTTCTTTCTGCTCTACCTGGTGGCTGCATAATTTGGTGTGCGCTGAGTCTTGATCGAGTCACCCGCACTTAAAGTCTGCACACACACTATTGTCTAGTTTTATAATCTCATTGTTGAGAGTTATTTGTATCATGCTTGGCAAATACAAAGCTTGCAAAAAAAGCATGAAAATGAGATTCTGGATATGCTTATTTAGCAATTGACCCTTTTTTTCCCTTAAATGCTAAGACTCATGTTCAGTGATATTGCTAGGCAACTGAACAGACATTTCCTTTCAGGTCATAAGTGGATACCAGGGTCTAATACACGATCATTCAAGATAGACATTTATTCACCTCCACTCCCAGCAAGGGAAAAATAATGGGATTTTTCTTGGCCCTGTTTAATTCAGTAAACGAGGCTGATGCTGAACGAAAACGGCTTATCCTCACTTGTCATAGGGAAGTGGCGAGGAAGAGAGAGAGAGAGAGACGTATGCACATAAACACGTGCACTGACAGACAAGAATTCAATACATCTTTATGGAGGGAAAGTCATTTCCTTAGCACTTTGATGTCTTCGCTAAGTTATTCAACTCTTCTACTCCTTTTTGCCATCTCCATGTCGGCTTATAAACAAAATAACTGGTAGCCCAAAGACAGAGCCGGTCCTAATCAATTGGTGGCCCCGGGCCAACGAAAAAAAAAAAAGGGAAAATTTGTCGAGTAAAAAAACGAAAAAAGGGTCAGGGAGTTAGGGAGGTTGGGCCGGAATGCGGTCGTGGCCCCCCGCTGCTAAGACCGGCTCTGCCCAAAGAGATCTTCCACCAGCCTCCCACAAGCAAAGATTTTGTCAGCCGCTGGTTTTTACCTTACAAGGCTGAAGTTTTAATCCTAGACTGGAAGTGCATGTTGGCCTGAAATGAACCTTAACTATCCACTCCTCAACCAATTATTTTTTCTTGACGCACCTTGTGCTTCACAGTTCAATTGAACGCTCACAGATTTCTTCATTTCATAATCATTTTCCTCCCCCCGCCCATGCAGCGCCTCTGAAGTTTCCAAACAGCTCCCGTTAGCAAATAAATAAATAACAAAAAGCATTTGTGATTCGCCTTGTGTCTCCCGGCTTCTTCTGATGTAATTTCCTCAAGGACCTGTGAAGAGAGCCTCCGAAGAGCTGATGGGATGGTTTGAATGCAGCCGTCGTTTTGCAGTGCGTCCCTGGCACAAATGGCTCTGCTAACAAACAGATTCAATTTTTAAGTGGGGAAAGGTCTATTAATCTATTATTAATTTATATTCCATATGCTGCCTCGGAGGCGAACAAGGGTCTTTTGAAGCCATCTGGTTTCCCATGGCATTGGAGGCAAGCCACTGTTTCTCGAGCTCCCGCATGAGCCCTGGAAAATGGGAGACGTATCGGTGTGTGAGCCAGATGTTTTGCTATCTCAGTGTCACCAGGCAGTGGGGAAGGCAAACATCTGCACCGTGACATCAACCTTATTAGATGGTGACATTTCAGTAGCATCCGAATCATTCATTGGTCTGGCTGCGGAATCTAGTGATGCCTATCTGATCTGTATTTCTACCGGACACATGGTGCCATACTGGACAGGACATCTTTTAGTTTGACATACAGTCGCTCGGGATATGCCATGCGTTTTTCCAGTGAAGGTGCTATCCAGGGAAGATGGGACAGTGGCCCGAGAATGGAACTAGGGATCAAAAGACATGGGGCCTAGTTCCGTCACAGATTTCCTGCATGACCCTGTACAATGTGACCACCTACCTGTGCCTCAGTTCCCCCTCTGTAAAATGGGGATAATACAATCTTGCCTTAAAAGGGTGGGTTAAGAGTTAAATCTATTAACAGCCCACCAATGGGGGAACAAAGGGGACTGTTGCCGCAGGGTCCAGCAGTTCAAAGGGATGCAAGACTCACTACTGCGGCCGGCGCCTTTAAATTGCCATTGGAGCACTGCACCATGCTGTGTGAGACTCTGAGGATGTGGACACAGCTGGCTGGCTAATTTGATCCTACCCCTTCTTTTAAAGCTCGGTAAATAACAATGTAAACATTCCCACCCCTCAGCAAGTCTGCAGGCATTGTCCCACCTTTCGGGGTGCATCTACATAGCAGGGCTTAAAGCAAAATAAGCCTCCCATCTTGAGTGACGTCAATTGCGTAGCTTATTTCGAAATTGGGAGCATCTATACCGCACTTATTTCGAAATGGAGCGCTCGTCTTCCGACTTCCCTTCCTCCTCGTTCAAGGAGGGTTACAGGAGTCAGAGTAAGAAGTCCTCCAGCTTGACAGTATTTTGACATTATTTTGAAATAACAGCCGGCTGTGTAGACGCAGATTAAGTTATTTTGAAATAATATTTCTGTGTAGATGTACCCTTCCTTGATGATTTCCTTTTCTGTTCATTCCCTCTGAAGCATCTGGCATTGGCCACTGTCAGAAGACAGGATACTGGGCTAGGTGGGCCTTTTGGCTAACTATCATGGCCATTCTTTTCCTTCTCGATTTGAGTTCTCGCAACATATGTCATTATCGAGATTTGTTCAATGAGTTCCCCTCCACCTCCTTCCTCTTGGCCTCCACAAAATTATATCCCCTCGGCTGCTCAGGGTGCACACAACAAATGCAAAGATTCCACTGCACCCACACCAATTAAACCTTCCCTTTTCCAAAACCACATACCTGCTCTCCTCCAACAAGGAAGAATATAAGAGTGGCCAGACTAGGTTAAACCAAAGATCAATCTAGCCCAGTGTCCTGTCTTCCAACAGTGGCCAATACTAGGTGCCCTAGAGGGAATGAACAGAACAGGGAATCATCAAGGGATTCCTCCCCTGTCACCCATTCCCAACTTCTGACAGAGCTTCCCTGCCCATCCTGGATAATAGCCATTGATGGGTCTCTCCTCCATGAACTTATCTAGTTCTTCTTTGAACCTTGTTATGGTCTTGGTCTTCACAACATCCTCTGGCAAGGAGTTCCACAGGTTGACAGTGCACTGCATGAAGAAATACTTCCTTTTGTTTATTTAAAACCTGCCAGCATCTGTCTACACTGCATTCCTCTTTCGAGAGAGGGATGCAAATGAAGACATTCAAAATTGCAAATGAAGCTAGGATTTAAATATCTCGTGCTTCATTTGCATAATTACGTTATGGCACTATTTTGAAATATCAATATTTCGAAATAACAGACGCTGTTAAGACATGGTTATTTCAAGAGAAAATCCTTCTCTCAAAATAACCCTTATTCCTCATACAATGAGGTTTACCAGTGATTTCTAGAGAAGGGTGTTCTCCTGAAATAACCACATCTACATCGTGTTTCGTATTTCAAAATAGCGTTATTTCGAAATAGCGCCATAACACGATTACGCAAATGAAGCACGGGATATTTAAATCCCAGCTTCATTTGCAATTTTGAATGTCTTCATTTGCATCCATCTCTTGAAAGAGGGTTCAAGTGTAGACGTACCCCTACTTATTAATTCATCTGGCGACCCCTAGTTCTTATGTTGTGGGGAGGAGCAAATAACTCTTTTTTTATTCACTTTCTCCATGCCAGGCACGATTTTATAGACCTCTCTCATAGCCGCCCCCACCTCAATTGTCTTTCATCCAATTGAAAAGACCCTGTCCATACCTCTAATCATTTAGTAGTCCTGTTCTGAATTTTTCCAACGGTCAATATATCTGGTTTTTTTACATGAGGCAACCACATCTGCACACAATATTCAAGATTTATACAGAGTCATTAAGATATTCTCTGTCTTACTCTCCATCCCTTTTTTAATGATTCCTAACATTCTGTTTCCTTTCTTGACTGTTGCTGCCCCTGGAGTGGATGTTTTCAGAGAATTATCCACAATGACCCCAAGATCTCTCGTGAGTGCTAACAGCCAATTGAGTCCCTCTCATTTTATATGTGTTTTCCAATGTGTATTACTTTGCATTTGCCAATGCTGAATTTCTTCTGCCACTTTGTTGCCTGCTCACCTAGTTTGGTGAGATCTTTTGGAAACGGTTCACAGTCTGCTTTGGACGTACCTGTCTTGAGCAGTTTCATATCATTTGCAAGTTTTGCCACCTCGTTGTTTTCCCCTTTCTCCAGATCACATGCGGTGATAGGCCCACAGAGATGTCAGTAGTGCTTGAATTATATTAACTTCAGAGAGGTAGCTGAGTTAGTCTGTAGCAGGAAAAACTTAAAAAAACAACTAATCTAGTAGATCTTCCTTTCCAAGTGCAAACTAATGGTTCTTATCAGCCTCTTGTAACTATATAGTCTTTAGGGTGCTACTAGACTACAGCCTCTCTCTGACTTACAAACTGGTTATGGACCAAGCAATTGGTCGTAACTTTGTTTGTTTGTAAGTCAGACCCCATAGAGTTACACGCAGTCGCGCTGTTCATAAGCTGTTTGTAACCCGGGTCCACCATTTATGACAACTTCGGTCGTAACTGTGAACAGTCATTAGTCGACCGTTCGCAACTCGGAGACTGGCTATATTTGTTGTTTTTTAAGTCTTTCCTGTTGCAGACTCACTCGGCTCCCCCTCTGAAGCTTATCTACTCACTGTCTCTTTTTTCTTCCCCCCCTCCATTTTTTTCCTTCTCCTCCCCTCCCTCCTTCCCTTATTTATTCTTGGATCTGGACTTCCAACACCCCAGTCAGCTGAAGAAATGGGCAGTCTCCACGAAAGCTCATGATCCCATCTACATGTTTTGTTAGTCTTTAAGGTGCTACTAGACTATTTGTTGGTTTTTTAAAATTATGTTAGTTGGGGAAGCAACCATTGAGTGAGGAAATTTGGAACTCCTGCCATGGATCTTGTTCCTCTGGTTTTTATATCTCATTTTTATCCTTCTTGGAAACTAAGGTCCCATGAGCCTTCTGCTGTAACGGCCCTTTTCCAGGACAGTGACTTTATACACGGCACCCGCTCTATTCCTAAATTAATGGGCCGGTCTGCCATGGAATTATAACCACAACCTCACAGTAGTGATGTGCTCAAGATGGGATTTGCATAAATGGTGCATAAAAAAGTCCTAATATATAAAGTGCTCTAACAAAGTAAAAAAATCTTTTCAAGCTGTATGACATCCTTATGAATATGCAAATGAGAACCCAAAGACTGTCTTCCAATGGTGTGCAGTAAATACTTAAGGCATAAATGTGGAGCATCAAGCAAAGGATTTAGGTCCATATATGTTCCTTTTTTTTTTAAGTACAACACTTAGAGGCGGATTTTATTGTCATGCACTGAATCTATTGAGTATTCAAATCAGATGATAGCTTTTTTAAATCATACTTATTTTGTCATTTCTCATTGAAAGCAATAGAAGAGCAACCAGTGGTAATAAATTTGTTTGCAGAAAGCAGCCTGGCTTGTCGTAGTTGTACATTGTTGTAACTAGGGCAAAAGTACCTAATAAATTTACAGATTTATTGCCCTTTTTTGTGATGACAGTAACCAGCTTTTCCCCATTGTGGGTGGGTGTGATTGATCACCACCGTATAGAAATAAAATCAGTGGGAACTGTACATTGGTGGTGAAACAACCGTGGGGCAGTGAAACGTGACCGCTCCGAATTCTGCAAAAGAACTCACCTTACACTTGCCTCACCTGGCAAAATCAGAGAACGGGCTCGAAGCAAAAGTGCTAGCTTCCTGATTTCCTGCGGGGTGCTTGACCCTGCTTTGGCTCAGGCCCCGCCCCCGTTTCACCCCTTCTCCAAGGCCACACCCCCCTCTGCCTCTTCCCACCCTGTTGGGCTCCCTCCCCTAAGAGCTTCTTGCACATTGCTGAACAGCTGATCTTTAGTAGGTAGGAGGCTGGGGCCAGGGAGCTGATTGGTCTGCCCCCAGCAGTGGAGAGTTGCTGGGGGAGAGGGGACAAAGGGAGCTTATGAGTGTGGGTGCTGAGCACCCATTTTTTTCCATAGGTGCCCCTGCCCTAGAGGATCCATGGGGCTGCCGCTTACGGCTTGGAGGCCTAAGGCAGCCTTCAACAATAACCTGCCCATTCATAACAGAATGGATTCTCAAACAGTGTTGCCTGTGATTTTGATTTTATTAAGGCTTTCTAGGAATGGTACATTGCATGGCATATGGTCTGTGTTTTGAGGGGGGTTATAATTATCTGACAGCTATAAGCCATGATCTGTGTATTGTAGTTGCAGACAGGTTTTTGTGTTCTAGCTTCCTCAGCTCTTCCCCTGCCCCTATGGTTGTTGTGTCTGAGCATGTCCCAACTATTTATCCTCACAGCATCCCTGTGGCTTAGGAAAAGTGTCCGTTTTGTACCCAGGGAATGAGCAGGGGGGATAACAGCCTTGCAAGGCCCCTGGACAAGATGTGCAGAGAGTTGGCTCTGCGCTCCTGGAAGGGGCGGGGCTTTAGGTGGAAGGGGCGGGGCTTTAGGTGGAAGGGGCGGGGCTTTAGGTGGAAGGGGCGGGGCTTTAGGTGGAAGGGGCGGGGCTTTAGGTGGAAGGGGTGGGACTAGGAGTAGCCAGCCCTCTGCACCACCCAGAGTGCCCCATGCTGTGCCCTCCCACCAGCCCACTCTGAGCACTGCCTGAGACGTGCTGTACCGTGCTCCGGTGGTGATTTAAAGGGGCCAGGACTCAGGACGCCACTACTGCTGCATTAGTAACAAGACTGGCCCTTTTGAATCACCAGGCCTTAGGATAGCTGCTCCCTTTGTCCCTGGGAATGAGGACCAGGGGGTTATTTTTTCAAAGATGCTTAAAGATACGATGCTTAAAGATTGCTAGTTTTGTTGGGGTTTGGGGGTTTTGTTGTTGTTTTTTTTGTTTTTTTACTGCAAACAGGTGAAGGAGTTAATGCCTATCCTGCTTTCAGGTGCTTTTGACACCCCACTGAAAATTTGGCTCAGGAAGATTAAGATCATATAGGAATTTTGTGTCAAAGCAGAACTCAAATCCCTTAAATTCCAGTTCAGCACCCAAGAAAGATGTCTTTTCCTCTGTCGCTGTGTGCGATACCTTCCATGTTCCCTTCTCCTTGTCCCTGTCCCCTTACTTTGATAAATATCACCCCTGCAAATCAATCACACACTCCGCTTTGGGAACAGAGACTAGCAAGGAACATTAGAATCAAGCCAAGGGGACGGCAGAAATCAGTCACATTTTTGAAGGGGAAGAAAGGGGAAACCCAAACCAAAAAGGTAGCTGAGCCATTTGTCAAACCTCACAGAGCCCAGGAAGGACAATTTTCCCTTTACTCATTCTTCTGCAAAACACACAAGTTGTGCAGGACTTCAAAATACAGGACAAAGCCCCATAATGAATGGACAACTAAAAGCAGCGGAGCAAAAAAAAAATATATATATATATATGGGTATGTCTAGACTACATGCCTCTGCAGACAGAGGCATGTAGATTAGGCTACCCAGAATAGGCAAAGAAGCGGGGATTTAAATAGTCCCTGCTTCATTAAAATAAACATGGCCGCCATGCTGTGCCGACGATCAGCTGATCCGGCACAGCGTGGTAGCCTAGACATGGATCAGTCGGCTGGGGAACCCTTTGCCGACCCCATCCTGTAAGCCTCAGTTCTTTGCCTATGCTGGGTAGCCTAATCTACATGCCTCTGTTACCAGAGGCATGTAGTATAAACATACCCTATATGGAAAGATTCAGAGCCTGATAATCCTATTGCTAACAACAATGCAATGTTTTCCCCTGGACTCTCTCCAGTTCTGTATTAATCCTAAAGAACTCAAGTGACTAGCTACAAAAACAATTAAAAGATTAGACAACATGACCTATGAGGAATAACTGAAAGAATCAGGTTTCTTTAGTTTGGAAATGAGAAGACCGAGAGGGGACATGATAGCAGTTTTTAAGTATCTAAAAGGATGTTACAAGGAGAAAGGAGAAAAATCGTTCTCCTTGGCCTTTGGTGACAGGACAAGAAGCAATGGGCTTCAACCGCAGCAAGGAAGTTTTAGGTTGGACATTAGGAAAAACTTCCTTCCTGTCAGGGTGGTGAAACACTGGAATAAATTGCCTAGGGAGGTTGTGGAATCTCCATCACTGGAGATATTTAAGAGAAGGTTGGACAGACACCTGTCAGGGATGATCTAGATGGTGCTTGGTCCTGCCATGAGAGCAGGGAACTGGACTTGAAGACCTCTTGAGATCCCTTCCAGTTCTAGTATTCTATGATTCTATGCTCTATCATCTTCTATGATCTACGAACTCCATCAGAGTCACCCGTGTAATCCTAAATAACTCCATTCCTTCAATCAACTGACGATGGATTTGTAACAATTTAAGTGAAGATGTGTATATACCTGAGCGGAGGAGTGGGGTGATGGGTCTGGGTTGCGCTAGCACCGAAAAATAGCTAGTAGCTCAATCTAGTTGCCTTCTCACACACTTAGGATGTCGGTTAGGATTTTACGTATGGCAGCCAATGGAACAGCACTAGGTGATACTGGGAAGTATTCTCCTCTTTGTTTACAGCACTTTTAAACTGGTGTGACTCCATTGTCTTTGTTGCGGTTCGTCTTGAGGTATGCTGTGTAAATGAGAGAAGACTCGAGCTCATCATTGTAATTATTTATATCTTTGATTTTATTAAATAATGGGTTTCTAGAGCATCTGTCTCTCATCAGAAGGAGTACATTACTTGCTGATGAGATAGAGGAGCAACTGAGTGGTTAATTCACTTTAACCCATATAACTTAATTCCCATATCATAGTCTCCTTTCCATGCAGAATGTGATTCCATTAGATGATGAATTTGTTGCACGTGGCTCATTCGAAAGAAACTAACATTTGTCAGTGACATTCTAATGCATGTCTAGGGTCTGTAATTTAGCTACATGAATATACTTAATTATAGATCAATTGTCATTATACCTCTATAATATTTGTCTGATGGGTGAACATATAATAGCCAAGAGGTATGTGTGTTTTAAGTGGAAATCTCTGTGGCTTTGTTGTAGATGAGGCAGTAAATGGCTGCCGCAATTGAGTAAATGCCACAGCAGCGTACTGTCATTATGCTACAAAGAAATGAATGTGATTGTTGTTCTATCACAAGACATCACATTAAAAAAAAAGAGAGAGAGAAAATTGTATCGTTGTTGCTCCTCGTGAGGATTTAGCAGAGTTGTGTTGCTGTGTCTGATTTTTGCACTGACGTACAAGAGATGAAGAATGGAGGCAGAGGGAGCTATCATAGAATCCCAGGGCTGGAAGAGACCTCAGGAGTCATCGAGTCCAGCCCCCTGCCAAAGCAGGACCGACCCCGACTTGATCATCCCAATAAACTTAAAAAACAACAAATGGTCTGGTAGCACTTTATAGACTAACACAACATGTAGATGGGATCATGAGCTTTCATAGGCACCAGTCATCTGAAGAAGTGGGCTGTGAGCACGAAAGCTCATGATTCCATCTCCATGTTGTGTTAGTCTATAAAGGGCTACCAGACCTTTTGTTGTTTTTGAAGTTTATTCTGTAGAGACTAACTCAGCTACCCCCTGAAGCTTCTAAATCATAGAATCATAGAATCCTAGAATAATAGGACTGGAAGGGACCTCGAGAGGTCATCGAGTCCAGCCCCCGCCCTCAAGGCAGGATCAAGCTCCGTCTACACCATCCCTGACAGATGTCTATCTAACCTGTTCTTAAATATCTCCAGAGAGGGAGATTCCACCACCTCCCTTGGCAATATTTGACCACCCTGACAGTTAGGAATTTTTTCCTAATGTCCGGGTGGTCAAATATTGGAATAAATTGCCAAGGGAGGTGGTGGAATCTCATCCCAATCTATGTCAAGCCAGGACTTCAAAACCTCTGGGGATGGAGATTCTGCCCCCTCCCTAGGGAATCCATCCCCGTGCTTCCCCATCCTCCCAAGGAAATCGTTTTTCTAAGTATCCAACCTAGACCTACCCCGCTGTGACTTGAGTTATAGGAGGAACTGCATTCTACATCTCCATGTCCAGATGGCACAAGCACTGATTTCACTATCCAGCACCTGAAATTGGAAAGACTGGCTGATGTCCACCCCCCCCCCTTTTTGAATATGGTCTAACTCAATCTCTGTCTAGAAGGGGCACCTCTTTGAAAATGCCACCCTTCTCTCAGAGCCACGACTGAACCTACGTCTTAGCATCAGAGGGTTGCAGCGCTTCCAACCGCTAGCACTTTAAATCATCAGTTAGGATTAAAAAAAAAAATCACACGACTATCATAAAATCTCAGGAGTCGTTTTAAATACACTTTGGGTTCTGGTTTCTGAGCCTCTAGCATTATACTTGAATCTCATTTTCAAGCTGTTCTCTGTGGGCTAGACACAAAATTTCTTTTAAGATGACTTACTTTTTATGGTCACCAGCAGTGAAAGTAACTTAACATTTCTTAGAGGTACTGACTTATGGCAACTGGGTCCCTTCCAGCTCTTTAAATGGCTCCCTGCTGGCTTTTGCCACAGCTGAGCCAGATCTTACCGAAGCTTTGCACTACATTGCACACGCTTACTTTTGCCTCTGATGGTTGCTGAGGCAGGCCATGTCGTTAGAGGGGGTCCGGGTGCTTACAGATTCTGGGTGTTTACTATTGGTATCTCCACTAAAACCAACTAGAAAACATCCGCTGGCAATTAAATGTGTCTTTGAGTCAAAATGATAAGCTGCAGCAAGACATTTAAAAGAAACAAAGTTGGGCTGGGGGGGGGGAGTTGCTAGCGAACATCATGTAGCAGTTGAAAATCGATGACAGATATAAGTAAGGGCTGAAGTAAAATTACAACATAATACTTTAGGCATTAAAATAACAGCTAGAATAGAGGTGAGACAAACAGAAACATCCATCAGATGAGAGGTAGATGAAAGTGAATATGAATGGAACCAGACATACCCTGTGGGGTAAAACTAAATCCTTCAGGTGACAAATAATTGTATTAAAAAAAGTGATCAGTAATATGGAATATGAACTCCTAGGCTCTGAAAAGTATAATTGTTACAGCAGAGTGTTGGGCACTGGGACCCCCAAGTTTGGTCCCCAGTTCTGCCTCTCAGTGGTGTTGTGAACTGAGGTAATTCACTTTGCCTCAGTTTCCCCAACCTATAAAATTGGAGATAATGAGTAAAATTTTCTAAAGTGCACTAGGACTTGAGAAAGCAAGAGAGATTTTCAAAAGTGATTTGTGTTTTCAAGGGTCTGTTTGGGGGTACCAAGCGGAGAAATTTTAAAAATGCCTGATTTTCAGAAAATCATGAGCCTCTGCCCCTTGAAAACTATGTCTTTTTAAGGCATCTCAAGTTGGGTATCCCAAATCACTAGTCACATTAGCAGGTCTTAATTTGTCACCCAGAATTACAATGGTGCTAAGGTTTCTAAGTCAGTCAGGGGATCTTTTGAAAATTTTACTCTGTATCCTACAGGGCATTCCGAGACTACAGTTAAATGTTCGTAAAATATTTTAAAATCCCCTGATTTAAAAAAAAACAATTTAAGTACAAAGTTTTGTTTTTAATTATTATTACGGGAGGCAGAGAGAACTAACAATCAGAGACACTTTTCAAATTAGTGCTGTCAAGTTTTTTCTTTTTGTAATGACAACTTATACAAATTAGAAGAAGCAACCGCAGAGGAAGTGAAAGAAGATGTAGCATTTTCTTCACCAAGATCATCATCCAATATAAATCAATCAATCAGTCAGGAGTAGCACACATCCACCTTCAGAGTCAGGGAGGACCTGCAAACGTAACAAGATAAACTATATTTTGTTTGTAATTGTCATCGTACCAACTATTTTTTAAAATTTATTTTTCTTCTGCATCCTTGGCTTATTCAAGACTCATGGGTTGCTTGGCTACCTAAGCCTAGTACATTCTCAGCAGTTTACTTTGTCTCTCTGAATATTTTCCTCTATAAATGATCTCCCCACGAGGCAAAAGTATGTTACGACAAATCCCTCTGTGGGTTTAAGCAGAAATCCTTTGGTTGAAAGAGAAATAGATACACGGCTCTGTTTGTCTGCAGCCAAGTTCTTTAAGACTTTCCTGCCAGTTTCTGAGAAACGAGCAAGATGCTACCAGTAAGTCAGTGAGATTTCCTGCCCAAGGAACAAGAAATCCTATTAGAATGAAAGCCCCAACTGTAGGTTTTCATGTCCCTCGCCGCAGTTCGGAGGGGTTGTAAGTTGTGGTATCAGGGAAATGACATAATTTGGATAGACTAATATTGTCAAACTTTGTATTTGTGTGTTTTCTGTGCTGTAAATAGTCATCAAAGGAGAAGGATGTAACGCAAATAGGGTATTTCTCAAAAGAGAGAGAGAGTAATTCCTCTGAATAGTCTCAATTAGGAAAGAAGGGAGATACAGCAACATGTAGAAAAACCAAGAGAGTCCACATTCCCCTGTGCACATGTGCAAAAGGGAACAGCGAACTGGATCCTTCCTACAAAATTAGGACCCTGGAAGTGAATCCTGAAATGGAGTCACAATTGATAACACCATACGCATGCTCGGGGTTTGATACTGTATGGACTGAGCATCCTAGTCCGTCCAGTTAGTGCACTAAAAATAGTTGAGTAGCTAGAGTACTAGTTGGGTATGGCTAGACTGCGGGGGGGTTTTGAGGTTACCGGAGGTATCCCGAAAAAACTCAGCCACTATCAGGGAACGCATTTGCTATTCTGCTCTTTTTTTGTATTCCTTGTTCTACGAGGAAGAAGGGAGCTTTCAAAAGAGGGTTTTTTTCTGACATTTGGCCCAGTCTAGATGGAAAATGTCAGAAAAGCCTCTTCCGACAAAAGTATCAGAAAAAGCTACTCAAAATATGGAGCGTATTTTGCGTAGCTTTTTCTGATAATCAGATGTAGTCTAGACGTATCCATGGTCTAGCCACTCTGCGGACATATCCATGGGGTTCAGGTGGTATGTACTCAAGGCAGTTGGCTTATGGTACTGCAGCTACGTAACGCCTTTCAGCTCAAGTACATCTATGCAAGCTGGCTCCTCGTGTACCCACAGCCTAGGTGAAGCAAGGGAATGTTATTGAGCTAGTTTTATAGGAAAACTGAGGGTGCATCTACATGGTATCCTTAGCTCATAATCAGATATGCAATCCATGCTTCGCACATTGCATATCTTATTTCAATTCTTTTTTGAAATAGGCTATTTCAAAAGTTGGCACATCTGCACTGTGCCAAATTTCAAAATAAAACATTATTTCGAGACATCCTTTATCCCTCACGCAACGAGTTTTACAGTTTGTCCAAGATTACTCTCATTCTTGTTGGTTGATTTGTTACTACAGGTTGAACCTCTCTAGTCCAGAACTCTCTGGTCCGGAAACATCTATGGTCCAGCATGATTTTAGTTAATCCAGTGTCTGCTTTTCATGGGTGTGGCCAAGTTTCTACAGTCCCATAAAGTGTGTTTGCAACCACCAGTCCTGGTTCTCAGTGTTCTGTGCTGTTATTTAGCTCTAATTTATCCCTACATGTGGAAGTGTTGGTAATGCTGCTAGACAATATCTACCTCCCGTGGTCTGGCAAATTCTCTGGTTCAGAACCGGTCAGGTCCCAAGGGTGCTGGACTAGAGAGGATCATCCTGTAGAACCCAGAAAACATTTGTCACCAAAAACCTTTGAAAGAAAGCGCAAGAGGTATAGATGACACTTCCACTGTGCTTCTCTTCTGGAATTGTGGATCTTTTTAAAAATAAAATAGACTATGGTTAAAAAATGGGTGGAAATAACAGTCTCTACTCAATCATGCACCCAACACATAGCAACTTTGGTAGTTTGTGATCCGCTTGCCTGTCTTTTCCTTCTTGGATGAGTCATTACATACAATGCCCAAAAGACATCAAAAGCTAAGTATCAGGCACTTACAGCCCAATTTATTAGCCTCATTTAGCACGGACACTTTAATGGACAGGTTTTTTTTCCCCCTCCCCCCATCCCCTCTTTTTCTGCTGTTTATTTGACCTCTGGACCCTGTCCTCCGTTCATCTGAAGAAGTGGGTTACGGCCACAAAAGTTCATGATACCATCTCTATTTTTTTGTTAGTCTCTAAAGCTATGTCCAGACGATGCTCTATTTTCAAAAGAGGATATGCAATTCAGGACCATTCATTGTTTTTAATTTTTTTTCCATTCTTCGTTCTATTCTGTCGTATATTCTCATACTATTCCCATCACCATATACTCGGAATGCTGTACTAAGCACTATTATCATAGCCATAACACATCCACATTCTGCAGGCTTCTACTATTTAGGGCTCACATATTTCCAACAATTCATCCAAAGAAGTCCCCAGGGAGGTCCTGGAGATGGAAATAAGTTTTATTACTCTGGCCTCAAGCATCCTCAACATAAAAAAGAAACAATATATTTTTTTTGAGCTCAGTCTGCCATTTGTGTGGGGTTACGGGCTAAGTCACATGGTCTTGTGCATGATCAGATTACAACAGGAGTGTTCAAACTTGGGGTCATGGCTTGTTAGGGCAAGTTGCTAGCTGGCCGTAAGATGTTTTGTTTACCTGCACCTGAACAGGTATGGGCAATCACAGCTCCCATTGGCAACGGATTGACATTCCCAGCCAATAGGCGCTGCGGGAAGCAGTGTTCCATCCGCACCACTTCCCGCAGCTCCCATTGGCTGGGAACAATGATCCACAGCCAATGGGAGCTGCAATCACCCGTACCTGCAGAGGCGCAGGTAAACAACGTGTCCCACGGCCAGCTAGCGGCTTTCCCTGACAAGCCATGACCCAGAGTTTGAAAACTCCTGGATTACAGCAAACAGGGGATCACATCAACAGCACAGAGAGATTGAGTCAAGCCTGATAGACTTTAGAGACCACATCGGTCAAGTCTATTTCCATGCCTGGAGTCCTGTTTTAATCCAAAGAACAGGTACAGCACAGGCAGTTGCAGAGGAAAGTTCTCCTCTTCTCCAGCCCTCATGCCAACCATCAGTGTGCTTCTACTCTACTCTGTAGGGACCACTTCTGTGAGCAGGAGTGAATTCAGGGTCCATTCCGCCCTGCTGTTTACTGCCAACAAAGGCTCTGGCTAGCGATAATAGTGAGTTTTGTGATGATGAGATCTGTCCATCAGCAACTGGACAGCGAGCCATCCGTTAATTTCCCAGAAACCACACAAATGCTCTGAAATCACTCATTCAGGCTACTTAGGTGAAATTTACCCAAGGGGGTCAGCAAAAGGACTTCATAACACTTACATCTCCCAGGTCTGAGGATGGAAGTGGTGAATAGGTCCTGTGCTGACTCTAATGTTACAATGAGGGAATGTTTTTTTTCAAGAAATCTAGCAATCGGGAGAGCCTGGTCTAGATCGCATTGACGTCAAAAGAAGTCACCCCATTGACTTCATTGGCCTTTGGATCAGACACCGGTGAAGATGTTAATTGGCCCCGAGACAATGCAACATGCATTTTTCATGTATCACAACCCTTTGTCTTATTTTATGCTAAGCTGGAAGGATGGGAGAAAGCAGAACACAGAAATATCCTTCATCTTAATATTTATTTCCTTAAAAGAAATAATCAAAAGCAGCCCACAGGTAGTAATAAAATAAAAGAACCGTTCTCTCTAAGCTGTCCAAATGGTTTGGATACCCACATACAAGGCAACAATTGCATGCAATTTATTTTCAGGCTGAGACTTCATTGTAGAACTCCTATACAGTTTATGTTTCCCACAGGTTGAGTGCCTGTGATTTGTATATGGGACGGAAAAGCAAGACATTGCAATTTTGCATCCCGGCTTCGCTCTTTTCCGTCTTATTTCAATTGCATGGCTTATGAGGATTTTTTTTAAATCAATCTTATTGCTGACCTTTTCCTGCAGGGTCTTCATTTATCTTTCTTCTTATCTATCCACTAGCTTTGGATGTTTCAAGTACATGTTTTCTCTCATTGGTAACAAACATGGGTGCATTTTTGTGCAGTACCCTATCTGTGGATAATTCAGTGGCATGGGATTCAATTTCAGATAAAGCATCTCCGCTTGAAGAGTAGATTCTGACAGCCGAAGCTGGGCTGTCTATGCATGGCATGTATGTCTTTGTGTTCCTACCCAGCGTGAGGATGGAAGAGCGGCTTACAGGGCTGCTGACCATTCTCTGCCTGCTCTGTGGACAAAGCCAAAGCCAGATACTGCTCTCAGTGAAACAAGCAGAAATCCAGAGTAACTCCACTGAAGTCTGGTTTACAGTAGAGATGTAAACTCCTGTTTAATCAGTTAAGTGGTTAAATGTTACAGCTGATCGTCGGCACAGCGCGGCAGTCAAGACACAGATCAGCCGATGGGGAACGACTTTGTCAACCGCACCCTTATGCCTCGTGAAACGAGCTTTACAGGAGTGGTTGACAAAGGTGTTCCCTGTCAACCGATCCGCGTCTTGACTGCCGCACTGTACCGACGATCAGCTGAGCCGGCACAGCGCAGTGGCCATGTTTATTTTAACGAAGCGGGGGAAATTTAAATCCCGGCTTCATTGACTATGTCGGGTAGTCTAATTTACATGCCTCTGGCGACAGAGGCATGTAGTCTAGACATACCCCTAGATGGCACGCTTCTTTCGACTTCTTTTACCAAAGTGCATCAAAAAAGTGATCTGCCTTTTCGAAAGATAACATCCACACTGAATGGGCGCTATCTCACATTTAAGCTGTGATTACTGTTGGAAATAAGCCAGGACACTCTGGATTCAGATGAAAACAAGAGGAGGATTTATTATACACCAGCTGATGGAGTGACATGCAGGGGTTACCCTGGTGAACACTGGTTAATTAACACTATACAATAGGTTATATAGTCAGCAGGTGGACGGAGGAAAAATGATTTGATAGGTCTAGCAGCAAGACGACATGAGCACATAAGCCAATAGAACTACTAAAGATTACATAATATCTCCGCCCATTGCAAAGTAACAACTTATTAATTAATACATATAGGTGGTTATTGTTTAACTGCCAAAACATGTCAGCAAAACAGTAATAACATTTAGTCTGAATTGATGATGATGATGTTTCTTATAGCAGGCGGGTATGGCCTTGAGTTGGTGCAGCACTGGGTTCTCAGGCTCATTATCTAGGAGTGAAGCAAGAAGCAAGACAGTTAAGCAAATTTATGAATCTTATCTTAAGCAAAATGTGTTAGGTTACTAACTGGAGTCCAGTTCGAGTGTCTTAGAATGTGGTTGCTATGGTGCCCAGGATCGTTCCACTGGGTATGTCTACACTACCCTCCTAGTTCGAACTAGGAGGGTAATGTAGGCATACCGCACTTGCAAATGAAGCCCGGGATTTGAATTTCCCGGGCTTCATTTGCATAAGCGGGGAGCCGCCATTTTTAAAACCCCGCTGGTTCGAACCCCGTGCAGCGCGGCTACACGGGGCACGAACTAGGTAGTTCGAACTAGGCTTCCTAGTTCGAACTACCGTTACTCCTCATTCCACGAGGAGTAACGGTAGTTCGAACTAGGAAGCCTAGTTCGAACTACCTAGTTCGTGCCCCATGTAGCCGCGCTGCACGGGGTTCGAACCAGCGGGGTTTTAAAAATGGCGGCTCCCCGCTTATGCAAATGAAGCCTGGGAAATTCAAATCCCGGGCTTCATTTGCAAGTGCGGTATGCCTACATTACCCCGCTAGTTCGAACTAGCGGGGTAGTGTAGACATACCCACTGTCTGCAGCTCTTATCCTGACTGTGGTGTTCCCAGGCCTTAATCCTAGAATGGAGTTATGCTGTTTAGAAGCCTACTAGCACATTTAGGGCTGCCTCAGTTTACCCTACAATTACTATGGACGGAGTGGCCACCAGGGCACCTGTGCTTTTTCCTCTTTCCTCTTCTTTCGAAAGAACTTCCCTCTTCCCCCTCCATACACACCTTTTTCCAAAAGGGCCCTTTTGGAGACAGGCTTCTTCCTCATAGAAAGAGGTTTACCAATGTCGGAAAACCTCCTCTGTTCTTTTGCTTTTTTTTTTTCGAAAGGATGCGATTTCAGTGTGGACATAAATGAAAATTTTGGAAAAACGGCTTTTTCACGAAAAAGCTCTGTACTGTAGACATACCCTGTGTGTGCATGCACACACAAAGATGCAACCTCCCCCGGGTTTTTTCCCCTCACTGGGACTCTACTGATTTTCTGTGCTGAGAAACAGTGATGAGAAAGGTACAGGTTTATATCAGTGAAAAGTTTTAAATGAAGTCAAAAACTAAAAACTCTTGAGACTGCTGCATGAGAATGGGTAGAAGGTCTGATTGGAAACCGAGTCTGAAGAGCAGATGTGGGGGAAACATCCTTGGTGTTGCCTTCACAGATGTTGGCAGGGAGAGCCGTTCTAGCAGCATGTTGTTTTTGTTTGTATTGCTGTAGCACCGTGAAGCCTCAGTCATGGTCCCAGGACCCGGGAGTGTTAGACAAAGAACAGTCCTTGCCCCAAAAAGCTTTCCATCTAACACAAGAGACACCAATTAGGCCGTGTCCAGACTCAGGGGTTTTTTCGGGAAAAGTAGCCTTTTCCCGAAAAAACTTCCCCTGCGTCCAGACTCAAGCCGCGTTCTTTCGAAATTATTTCGAAAGAACGCGGCTTTTCTTTCGATGGCGGTAAACCTCGTTTCACGAGGAAGAACGCCTTCCTTCGAAAGTTCCTCTTTCGAAGGAAGGCGTTCTTCAATGTAAAGAGGCCGTCTTCGAAAGAGAGCATCCAGACTCGCTGGGTGCTCTCTTTCGAAAAAGCGGATTTTTCTTTCGAAAGATCCGCCTGCAGTCTAGACGCGATCTTTCGAAAGATGCTCTTTCGAAAGATGCTTTCGAAAGAGCATCTTTCGAAAGAAGCCTGCAGTCTAGACATAGCCTTAGAGAAAGGCAGACTGGGGAGCATGAAGACAAATGAGACAGGATTGGTCAGTGTGATGGAAAATATTCACCATGTGCCAGCTGCCTCACTGCTGTCCAGATTTTTGTAGGCATCAGTTCCGAGGAGAATTTTAAGGAGGGATTGGAGAGAAGATGAGGCAGCTTTTGTGGATGTTTATGGGAGCGTCTCCCGAGCATGGGGACCACATTGGAGCTGGTTCGAAAATGTAATAAGAGAGCAATGAAGGCTGGAATTGTAGAAATAAGAGTCAAAATCTTGATAGAATATAACTGATAGGACCGATTACTAAGCTCAGCTACATTGGTGAATTTGTCTACCCCATCACAGTGCTTAGGAAGAGGGGAAGGACAGTGCTTTCAGGGTTTAATTTTCCCTTACTTTTAAAATGTAGAACAACCTTCGCCCTCCCCCCCCCCATGAAAACAAAGACAAGAGTTAACAAAATGATCTTCTCTCCATTTAAAGCCCCAAGCTCTTGAGTATTCTGAGCATTTAGCAGGAACAAATCTTTGAATTAATTGACTGTAACGTTCATAACCATCTTAAATGCAGATAACAGCTGTTTGCCAAAGGTGCGCATTTCATAGCACTCCGCTCCAGCTCCTGCGGCTCATATTTAATTTAAATTAAATGTTCCTTTATGAATACCCCAAAGAAAAATAAGTGAATATTAATTTCATAACACCCCGGGGCCTAATCCTGAGGTGCTCTCTATGGATTATGAATTTTTTCCCCTCTCATTCAGAATCTCCCATTGACTTGCACAGGAATTTTGTCTTAGCAAAGACGCAGTGAAAATGAGAGTTTGGAAAGATCAGATTTGTCCTCCGGTCAGTTGGGTAGATATTAATGTTCTAAATGGAGCTGGACAATAATTTGGCAAAATTTTGTTCCCAGTTTTGACGCAAATATGTCCTCAAATGGTTCACTTGATCAGCTCTAGTTCTAAATGTTGGTTTGTGCTTTAAACTGTACACTGAGGGTACGTCTGGACTACACGCTTCTTTCGAAAAAGCTTCTTTCAAAAGAGATCATCTAGATAGGCACAGCTTTTTTGGAAAAGTGATCCGCTTTTTTGAAAGAGAGCACCCAGGCAATCTGGATGCCTTCTTTCGAAGAAGCCCTATTTGCAGTCAAGAATGCCTTTTTTCGAAAGAGCTCTTTTAGGAAAAGGCATTCTTCCTCATAAAATACGTATAAACTACATGGCTCCGTCGAAGGAGCCATGTAGGTGAGTGTATTCAAGAAAGTGAAATGAAGCAGCGATTTAAATCATGATTGCTTCATTTACATCAAAATGGCTGCCACGCTGTGCTGATCTGCTGTTTGGCGGCACAGCGCAGTAGTCTGGACGCTCCACGGCTGACAAGGAAAGCCCTTGTCAACCGCCTCGGTAAACCTCATTCCACGCGGTATAATGGGGTGGTCGACAAGGGCTTCCCTTGTCAACCGCGGAGCATCCAGACTACCATGCTGTGCCACCAAACAGCTGATCGGCACAGCACGGCAGCCATTTTGATGTAAATGAAGCGGCGATTATTTAAATCGCCACTTCATGACCCTATGTCTAGAAAGCTCACCTACATGGCTCTGTCGACGGAGCCATGTAGCTTAGACATACCCCAATGAGGTTTATCGCTGTCGAAAAAAATGCCACATTCTTTCAATTTAATTTCGAAAGAACGCAGCAACAGTCTAGATGCAGGCAGGGCTGACTTATCCATTAGGCACAGTGCCTAGGGCCCATGATACTTTTAGGGGCCTACAAAAATGTTTTAATTTCTTTTAAAATCAGAAGAAAAAAATGAACTTTTAGGGTTGAAGAAAATGTTTTAATTTTTTTCTCACATCAGGAGTTTTTTCTCACTTTTAGGGCCAACGAAAATCTATTAAATTTTGCCTAAAACAGAAAAAAAATTGTTGAAGTATTTAAAGTTATATCAAAAATAATTTTTAATATTTTTTTTATGGTGGAAGGGGCCCATGAAGGCAAAAGTGCCTAGAGCCCATGAAAGTCATAATACGACCCTGGACGCAGGCAAAGTTTTTTCGAAAAAAGACCATTTTTTTCTAAAAAACCCTGTAGTCTAGACATAGCCTAATTTCCATGAGGTATTTTTTGAAAAGCAGAGCCTTAATGCTGGGCTGAGCATATGGGACTATGCTATTGATTTTACTGGGATACAGATTGGGCCCTAAAGCAAGTGGGATAAAGAAAGCACTCCTTTACTTGTCAGAGATAGTTAGAATCTCCACCTCTTGGAGTTAACAGGGTCACACATGTGCTACTACAATGCATTACCCAGCAAAGCAACGACTGTTATAAGTCAGTGTGTGTTCCACCATTTATACTTAACTAACTGGCAGTTAGAAAATAAAGCAATACATTACAAAGGGGAGAATAAAGTAATGGGTTGTAGGACAGGCCAAAAGTCAGATATTATTGATTTTACTATTATATTGAAAAGGCAACTGAAATATTTTACTTTTTTCAAAAATAGGCGAGTCATTACAACGCTCTGTATTACATCTCAGCGCTAATAGAATCTGAGTTTTCATGTAATCTCAGGCAAGATAATTACCTCATTAAACTATCTCAGTCTCTGAACGCAAAGACTTGAGTACCAGGTTGCTTTATGGCTCTCCACCAACAGTTGGTGACCTCCCTGTCATCTAAAGCAGAGTCAACAAAACATCTCTCTGTCTTGTTTTAAGTGTTTGTGTTGTCATCAGCTCTTTCAAAAAAACAAGCAAACAAACAAACGGAGCGAAAGAAAGAAAAAGCCCTGAACTCAAGTCTTGCGAAGGAAAAGAGAGCTATTTAATTCACCTTCAAACTATATTTAATTGTGAATGTTAAATCCTCACATATATCTTTTTTATTTAGCTTCTACAGCATCCTTATCAATTTATTTTTAAAACATTTCCGCTAATCTTTAGGTGAACTTTAAATACTGTACAAAACCATTTTCCAGAAAATGGAAAAGCGAGAGATGCAGCTGTGCTGGTTATGTTCTAACCAAAAGACATTTTATGAAACCATGTTTATTGTGACTTGCGGTAGCAGGAAAATATAGTCATGCTTAATGTCAGAGGTAATTTATTGAAAACAATGCCTAATTTCTATGGCCCTCCTTATGGGATTTGAGCAGAGAAAAGCGACCCTGTTGGTTTTGTTCATAGCAGGATTTGTTTTGCAGTAGACCCAGTAAAGGGACATCAAAGTGCTAAGGAAACCCACTGTACACCAGTCCCTGGCCGAGGCCTTATGTAGATATTAATGGAGTTATTCAAAGGTTGGACAGTCATCTAGGTGAAATGGTATTTGGGATAATGAAATGGACTACATCAGTGATTTAAAATTACTTTCAATCCCAAACATTACTTGATGCACACTAAAACAAACATACAAACAAAACCAATCTATGAACTCATTTGGCATACTTCCAGCTCTGAAAAATGTGCAGCAAGTATTTCCAATAATTGCATTATTTCTAAGAATAAAGAGTTACCAGAGAACACAGTTCGCCTAATATTTTCTGGGTTAAAGAACCATGAAGTCCATGGGAGTCTCGCACTGTTTTAATACACGTTGGCTGCGTCTAGACTGGCATGATTTTGCGGAAATACTTTTAACAGAAAAGTTTTTCCGTTAAAAGTATTTCCACAAAAGCGCGTCTAGATTGGCCTGGATGCTTTTTAGCCATCGGGGCTTTTTTTGTGCAAAACAGTTCTTCCATGTCAACTCTTATGCTTGAGAGGAGTGATCCATAAAAATCTGCATCTGCCAAACCATTGCATTGTCTCCTTCAGATCCCGCCTTAAAACTCCTGCAGGTGCAGTACCTTCAAAACACTTACAACACTAGCTCAGGAGCTGGTGTGCTGTGATTGCTGCTTATTAGAATCCTCGGGCAGCCTCCCTCTTACCTTGTGCTCTCCACACCCGATTGCTGTTTCCATAGCCTGCCTTTTATATTTTGTCTACATGACTTTCTGGTCAGGGATCATCCTTTTGTTTTGGGTCTGGTTGGTGTCTACAACAAGAGAGTGCTAATACTTCACTGGAACGTCTAGACATGGCTGCCAAGCAAACAAATACATTACTAAATCAACTTGAAAACCAACACAGCCCACTTCTTCAGATGACCGGAGTTATGAGTTTAGGATGTCCAGACCCAAAATAAATAGGGGAGAAAGGAAAAAAATGGAAGGGAGCAGGAAACAAGAATAATAATGTAATTATCATATAAAGAGATATATCTATCTCATAGAACTGGCAGGGTCCTTGAGCGGTCATTGAGTCCAGTCCTCTGCCCTCATGGAAGGACCAAGTACCATCCCTGACAGATTTACCCCAAATTTCTAAGTAACCCTCTCAAGAGACAGATTTGCCCCAGATCCCTAAGGGTATGTCTACACTAGCCCCCTAGTTCGAACGAGGGTGGCTAATGTAGGCATTCGAACTTGCAAATGAAGCCCAGGATTTAAATATCCCAGGCTTCATTTGCATGTTCCTGGGCTGGCGCTATTTTTAAATCCCTTTAGTTCGAACTGACTGCCCGCAGCTACACGCGGCAGTCAGAAGTTAATCCGAACTAAATCCTTAGTTCGGATTAACTGTTACTCCTCCTGCAATATACCCTAAGTGATCTCCCTCAAGGATTAAATTTACAACCCTGGGTTTAGCAGGCCAATGTTCAAACCACTGAGCTATCCGTCCCCATGATGAAGCAGAGGCTAAGTAAATATTAAAGGGAAAACCAAACAGGCAAAACTGGTAATCCCCCCTTCCATTTTTGTCCTCCCTCCTTCTCCTTTCTCCCCTGCTTATTTTGGGTCTGTACATCCTAAACTCAAAACTCCAATCATCTGAAGAAGTGGGCTGTGCCCACGAACGCTCACGATCCCATCTCCATGTTTTGTTAGTCTATAAAGTGCTACCAGACTATTTGTTGGTTTTTAAGTTTATCCTGTACAGATTAACGCGGCTGCTCCCTGAAGCTTCAAAAACATGATTGACAATAATGACGCCAGGGAAGAAGGATTGGGTGGAGATCAGGACTGAAGGAGAAGATGGGAATGTAGTCCTGGGTTCTGAGGTCAGAAAGGAAGGACTGAGATTAATGGGTGGAGTTTAGTCAATAGGAGATGGAGAATGTAGGGTGGAATTTTCATTATTGTTCAGAACTTTTGCATCCTTTAAGTCAGGGGTGGAGAACCTTGGGCCGAATGTGGCCCCTGGCTTTCCTGGATCTGGCCCCTGAGACTTGGGGCCTTCTCTAGCACTGGGGAACCCGCACTGGCCCTCCAGCCACCCCACTGTGCGGCTGGAGCACACAAAATCTACTAGTCTGGACCCCCTAGACTCTGGTGCATGAGGAGAAAATAGGAAGTTTCTTTCTACCTCTCAGTCGAGGGCCATATCAGTGAGGGATTGGCTTCTCACATGTGTGCGGCTCCGGACTGATTTTTCCATGGGTTAGTAGCCACCAACCCAAAAAAGGTTCCCTACCCCTGCTTTAAGTTATAAGAACATAACAATGGCCAGACTGGGTCAGACCAAAGGTCCATCTAGCCCAGTATCCTGTCTGCCGACAGTGGCCAATGCCAGCTGCCCAAGAGAGAACAAAGAGAACAGGGAATCATCAAGTAATCCCTCCCCTGTTGTCCTTCCCCAGCTTCTGACACACAGAGGCTAGCGACACCATTCCTACCTATCCTGGATAATAGCCATTCATGGACCTATCCTTCATGAGTTTAATGAGTTATTTTTTGAACTTTGTTATAGTCTTGGACCTTACTCCATCCTCTGGCAAGTTCTGTTGCTATATAAAACAGGATCATAAAGAAAGTGAACCAGTGGCCCCCAAGTGGACATAAACCTGCATAAACAAACAAAACAATTTAACGCTCAGCTTATTTCACTCACTACGCAAGATAAAAGACTCCCACAAAGTGATTTGCTAAAACCCTAGCTCAAGGCATATTAAAATTGTCATCTTTTCTGCCTTGATCTGGAGTGTTCAATTTAATCTCCACCTTGTTATGAACAAAATCATAATTAAAAGAAGGGGGACAAAGGGAGAAAAGTTGATTTACATACAAATTTCTGAATACAAATGAGTAATTAGAGTGACCTGTATATGGTGGCTTGGCTTTATCACTGCCATCTTACTAACTTGCACGAGACAAAGAAACAGGCAAAGTACTACCGAGCCTTAATGAAAAGTATTACTACCCAATCAAGGTGTTTTTAACAGTCAGCTCAAAGCCAGAAGATCCCACATGGAGATCAGGGGCTGGAAAGTCGAAAGTTTGGCTTTGTTGTTCTGCTGTCATGTGACATTAGCTCATTACGGCTGCCCCACAAAAAAAGTGATGAAGGTTTTCATTATCTTTTCTTTCTTTCCTTCTCATTGAAAAAAAAAAGGTAACAACTGTCCTTTGATATTAGCCTGTTTTATTGTGAGGAAAACATGCAACGATGAGATATAATAGATTGTGGAGTAGCGTGACAAGAAGAAAGCCCGTTGCATAGACAAGGGGTTCTCACACTAGATATCTACCACAACCAGTCATTAAAGACTTGTCCCCCTCCCCGTGGTACAGAAATATTATTATCCCCAAATTATAGATGTGGAGATGAGGCATAGGGAGATTAAGAGATTTAAGAACATAAGAACAGCCACACTGGGTCAGACCAAAGGTCCATCTAGCCCAGTGTCCTGTCTACTGACAATGGTCAATACCAGATGCACCAGAAGGAATGAATACAACAAGTAATCTTCATGGGATCTCTCTCCTGTCACCCATTTCCAGACAAACAGAGACTAGGGACTCCATTCCTACCCATCCTGGCTAAAAGCCACTGATGGACCTATCCTCTATGAATTTATCCTCTAGCTCTTTTTTGAAACCTGTTAAAGTGCTAGTTTTCACAACATCCTCTGCCAAGGAGTTCCACAGGTTGTGTGCTGCATGCACGTATTTGCCTATGCTAGGAATCTCTGCTGACTGAGCAAAGGAAGGGCATATCTATTCTTGGAAACTATTTTAAAATAACTAAAATCGATTTAATAACTCCCAAAATAACAAAATTCAAGAGCATGTCCTCACTACGGGGAAATTAGTCTGAGGCAAGTCTGTTAGTGTGGACATGCTACCTTGACTTAGAGTCTCAGGAAGCACTGGGGAGTAATTAGGTTGAATGACTCTGGGGAGCATTATTCCCTGAGGAAAACAGGAGTGCCGATTTCAAAATAAGTGGCCCATGATTTTGAAATAACGGGCTTGGTAGTGTGGACGCACCGCTTATGAACTCGGCCGAAGGGGGGTTATTTCGAAATAAAGCTTTCAGGTAGATCAGGGCTAAGTGAGATGCTTCCAAGGGAAAGGAGGAAAAGAGAACTAGTGTCAGAGGAGAAGAGAGACCTTAGTCCAAAGGGGAGATTAAGGCCATGAATTAGAAAAGTGCTTAGTCCCTACCTCAGGAATGTAATTAATAAACACATACGTGCTTTAAGCACAGGAGTCCTACTGAAATCAGGGAGGCTCAGGGCTGGTCCACAACATTTTGGCACCTGAGGCAGGGAGCTCAAATGACGCCCCCATACCTCCTCGAGACACAATTTTCTACGCTCCGGGTCCTAGTGGAACCCCCCCCCCCCCCACAGTTTGGCACCAGAGGTGGCCACCGGAGATCGCCTCCTGGTAAGGCCAGCCCTGGTAAAGCTACTCACATATTTAAAGTTAGATACATAACTATCTTCCTGAATTAGGGTCTTCAGTGGGTACTTCACTCCCACTGAAGCAGCGATGCATTAAAGTCAGTGGTAGAGTCCCAATCTTAAACGTAAGCATGTGCTTAAGTGCTTGCAAAAAGAGGAAACAGATTTCTAAAAAGAACAAAACTGCTAACTCCATTAACATTAAATAGATCCCTAATATTTGAATTAGAACTTGTTTGCTGATTCCTAGGAAAAGGACTAAAGGCTTTCTGCCTTTCCCAAGTTGGAATGAGGAAAGTTGCGAAGAAATCAGACTGAAAGCTACGAATGGTATTCGACTATATTGCCTGCCTGTCCCTTTGTCTCAGTACTAACCTGCAGCCAGCTTTGCTGAAAGAGAAAGGGAAAAAAAGACCATCTATTTAGGACTTTTAAATTATTTTCATAAAAGTGAACAATTGCTCATCTTATATAGATTACAGTTCTGAACATTAAAGTAGGTCAACAGATTAAAAGATAAAACATTTCCATTTAAATCTTTACCTGAATTTACTAGTCTGAAATTTCTGGATTAATACAGCTAGATTTTGTCATCAAAGAGGTAATATTAGAATCAAAGATATTAAAAACCATTCATCTGCAGTGAGACAATATTAATATTAACATATAGCTTTTATAATTAATTTGCTGCCAGATGAAAGGCAAACACTAGGTCCTTTTTCTGTTGATTAAAATGAGACTAAACCTTTGAAAACTAGATTTGCATGTACAACAAGTCACACTAATTCCAGCAGATGACTTGAAAAAGGTTTGTTTTTGGAGTCACGCTGAAGAAAGGACATTCTAACTTGTCAAAGAAGAATCTTCTCGGCTAGGATTTGGGTAAATGGAATTTTGTCGCACCTAGTCATAGCCTAGCCTGGATTATTTTTCTTAGCAAGTCAGAAGTTCAAGAAATAATAGTCTGTCTGTCTGTCCGTCTGCCTGTCTCTGTCTGTCTGTTGATCTATCTATCTATCTATCTATCTATCTATCTATCTATCTATCTATCTATCTATCTATCTATCTATCTATCTATCTATCTATCTAAGCTTATAGGGATAATCTACTTCCTTGCCTATAGATATATATACTCACTATAGCTTTATGAGCTTCAGGGGGTAGCCGAGCTATTCTGTAACAGGAAAAACTTAAAAAAAACCAACAAATAATCTAGTTGCACTTTAAAGACTAACAAAACATGCAGACGGTATCATGAGCTTTCGTGGGCAAAACCCACTTCTTCAGATGACTGGAATATATGCTTTATGGTTTCGATAACGTTTATCATAATAAGTTACAGGAGGTTTATATTGACAGTTTGGCTGTAACACAAGGGACTTATTGTCCACAGCCAGTTTGATGAGGTAAGCATTCACATGATGGGGACCTTTTATCTACATAGCCAGGTCAATGCACACATATTCGAGACCTTTCACCTAGAAAAAGCAACCTTCAGTGGCATCGGGGGCTCCCCAGCATACCCTCAAACTGAGCACGTCCATCATACTTTGGGGAAAAAAACCAAAATAATTGATTAAGACCAGACTGACTAGCCCAGTAGGACAGAAAAAAATAGTGATAGAAATGTAGCCGTGTTAGTCTGGTGTAGCTGAAACAAGATAATCACAGAAGGCCCTGGTAACTGATTGTCGTATATGATAACAAGTGGAGTTCAATGACATAGTGACCTATTTGAAAAAGAGCCTTCACCAGTAGTAAGGAGAGGAAATACAAATAAGGAGACTATATACGGAATATGTATCAAACCTAACGAAGTCAGCGTAACAAGCGATAAAAGTGGCACCCCAGCCTAGAGGTTGTAGGAGAAAGGGCTGTAGTCTCTGGGAGGTACCAGAATGAGGGCCACTGGTAATGCTGGGGAACATAATGAGCATCCACATTGGGTCAGATCAACAGTCCATCTAGCCCAGTATCCTGTCTGCCAACAGTGGCCAATACCAGATGCCCCCAAGGGAGGGAACACAACAGGTAATCCTCACGTGATCCCTCTCCTGTCACCCATATCCAGAGAAACAGAGGCTAGGGACACCATTCCTACCCATTCTGGCTAATAGCCATTGATGGACCTAACCTCTAGCTCTTTTCTCAACCCTGTTCAAGTCCTAGCCTTCATCATATCCTCTGGCAAGGAGTTCCACAGGTTGACTGTGCAAAGGTGAAGGCAATAAGAAAGATGATGGCTAACACCGCAGGTTGTTCTAGAAGGGATATTGTGAGTATATGGAATGGAAAGATAGATGTATATTGCCTATCTGTCTTGTGAAGCTGGGGTGTTTGTGGCAGTGCTAAATGTATTAATAACGATATTTGTAAATATACAAGAATTCGTAGGTGAGCTATCAGTGAGTGCCGAATGAGCCATTCTCATTTATTTGCACAGGGGCTGATGAAAAGATTCTGTCTGCTGACTTCAGTGGGCTTGCAATCAGGTCCCCAGTCATTACGTTGCTAATACCTCCTCGGCTTTGTGAAGCTCTCTAAAATATGACAAAACAATACTCTCTGTATTTGCATCTATTGAAGAAGTAAGAGGCTGGCTGGCAGATAGTTCACTCCTATCTGCTCTTGAACAATATTCACTGGTTTGCTCTTGTGTGCAAAGCATTAGAGTGGGCTTTTTTTTCTAGGCCTGGCATGTGAGTCTTTCTATTAAATTTGCTTTTGTGGTTTATTTTTGAGTTAGGTATCTATTCCCTTTGTCCCCGCTACCCTGTTAATGCGTGAGGTCATTTGGAGAGAGACAAGGACATAAACAAGTCAGGGTAAATCAAGGGAAATTGTCATTCTCTGGTAACTCAAAGTGCAAAGTGGACGGAGAGGCGCCAATGGGTAGAGGGAGTTGGCGGCTGAAAGGACACACTGCAGAAACAAAGACTGTCTAAAAAAAGGCTTGGGAAATTAACTCCAGAAAGTGACTGACATAGGAAAAGATGGAGAGGCCATCAAGCAAACAAAATTCGATCTAAAGGCAATATAGTCACAGGGAAGCTGAAGGCAGCAGAGCCGAAGCCCAGGGTGCAGTGTCTAAAGAGGAGAAAGAAGCTTAACACTTAAGACTTGAAAAATGCCACAGACAGGTCGTAACGCTGATAATCCAGCCAACATGGAGACACATATGGGTAGGGGGCTGACAGCCTTCACGGGCCCCTGGGCAAGATGTGGGGGTGTTGGCTCCACACTCGTGGAAGGGGCGGAGGGAGCCGGCCCTCTGTGCTACCCGGAGCATGCAGTGCGGTGCTCCGGGTGATAGTTTAAAGGGACCAGGACTCCATCCGCCGCTGCTGTCACAGTAGCAGTGGGGGCGGCCGGAATCCAAGGGCCCCTTTGAATCACCTTGTCTGGGGCAACTGCCCCTTTTGCCCCCTGTCAGTGCATCTGCCAGTGGGTCTTGCTATCCAGCTCTTAATTAGAGGGCCTGGGGTTTGAACCCCTGGCCAGGCAGGTGGCTTTTAACTTGCATTGTTAAATGCAATAAATTCCAGAGCTTGGTTGTGCTCTGAAGGCAGTTGTACTGGACTTGATGGGCCCTCAAGGCCCATTCTACTGTGCTATGATTCTGTGACTCCAACTAGAGGGGAAGGTGCTAGGCACTTCTGCAAATTGGACCCTAAGGGCCAGATTAATTAAACAAAGCAATTAATGGATCGAGTCTTGGCTCCATCAAAGACTTAACGTTGATCTGTGAACCGTTAGAACAGCTGCACTCCTCTGGGGCAGTGCAAATCCCGAGGCCAGGGTGAAGTATGTGAGAGCTGGGGACAGAATGTTCTCTATCACGAGAATCTGGCTATGGGACAGTCTTCTGGCACAGAACCAGCTCCTGAGTCTAACCACCTTTAGGGAACATGACAAGGTCTTTCTCTGTGAAAAAAACCTTCCCACCAGACATGACTCTTTCATCTGGAGCACCCCTTATAGCCCAAATTCCACCCCCAATACGCCCACTCCAAGTGCTAGAAATCTATTTTGCTAAGGGGATTGCTAAGGGGATTACCAGGAAGGCTCGTCTCAGATACTAGGGTGGTGGCAACAGCATACAACCTAAGGCAGATCTATAAAATAGATATTTGGGAGTCTACCGCATATTGGGTACTGTGCTCTTTTAAAAACTGGCTGTACGTTTTTGCAATGACATGTGCCTGGTGTGGAGCACTGGTGAGAATCTTATTCCTGAGTGAGGTGTCTGAATCTGAGGTGTTGTTGGCTTTGGAAGATCTTGTCTGAGTTGTCGGTGTTGAGCACTTGAAAATGAAGCCCTGAGTTCTCTGGAAAATCTGGCCGAAGCACTTTCCATGGGGGAGGAAGAGAAACACACGCAACAGAATTCACTTGCCAAAAAGGAAAATCCATTTTGGAAATATGTGCCTTAGATCTTGTCTTCACTCTGCGGAATATCGACACTTTGCAATCTATCTTCCGGAGTTTGATTTAGCGAGTCTAGTTAAGACTCGCTAAATTGAACTCAGAGGGTACCTCCACCAGCATCTTGTACTCCTGCTCTTGCAAGGAGTAAGAGAAGCCGCCAGGAGAGTTTGATTCTATTGGCCTCCTGCTGTGAAGATGCCACCAAGCTCGGGTTAAGATAAGCTAACTCCAGCTATGTAGAATATGTAACTGGAGCTGCATATCTTAAGCTGAGATGCTGGGTCTAGTGTAGAACTGGCCTTAGGATACATTAAAAATACATTTCTCAGAGGAAAAACTTGATAACAACAGGAAGTATTGTTCTATAATAATCATTAGCACCCAGCTGCTGCTCTTAAATGCTAGACCTTCTGATGTTCACCTTTTGATACCTCTTTACCTGTGGAATGCCTAGAAGGAATAATTCAACTTCTACCAAAAATCATCGTGCCTGCTCAATGAAACTATTTTCAAAGCTGAAACCAGATGAGGACATTAAAACCCCATTTCATAGTTATCTTTGCAATTGTGATTACCTAGGGCAGACCTATTGAAGAGCTAATAAAATATTAATGCGATGAGAGAGTTGTTTATCTAGGGGGCTGCTTCTGTGAGTACAGTGAATTGGACTTGTCTGCCGATTAATTAACGGTTTGACTTCAGTAGTAAATAGGCGCCAATACTGCAGGGTCCTCCATTTTCCAATCAAGTCGGAAGGCACACGTGAGGTCCTGGCAGTCTTCCTAGGCACTGCACACACGCTGCCTGCTGGTGTGCTGTGCCCACATGCTGAGGATTATGGTCTCATGCGGTGGATTTGTGGCAATGCCAGATAACACAGTTGCCGGTTCATAGCGCCGGATAACTAGGGTTGCCAGATTCAGGAAAAAAACATGGCAGGAAAAAAATTGGTTGAGCAAAAAAACACAACAACAATAAAAACAGGGGAACAGCTAAAATTGTTGAACAACAACAACAAAAAAGGGTCGCCGCACCTTTAAAAATTGCCACTCTCCCTCCGCCCCCCTGGCAGGTGAAGAATGTCCCTGCTGGCCTTCCATCCAAGAAAAACAGAAAATACCAGATATTTGACATTTTTACCGGTATTTTCTGGTTTTTTTTACCAGACAGGAGCCACGAATAACAGAGTGTCCCGGCAAAAACCAGACACCTGGCAACCCTACGGATAACAAAGCTTTCACTGTGTGTCTGGGTTGGTAACACAGCCTCACCCGTGCCTTTGCTTTTAACAACTCCTTTGTTTTGGGCTGAAACTATGTGAGTCTACTTTCTCTTTAGCACACGGAGGCTTGAAGCAACATCGTCTCCATCGTGATCACGTGCTTTGTATGCAGGCCCATTCAGGCCTGCTGATTTAGTCCTTGCTTCCCTGGCAGCTAGGGCTCCCGGCAGAACATTAAGAATTTATGAACAAGTTTTGGATTTGTATTTTTAATCTGGAGCAGAGGGAAATCTCTGTTCTTCAGTGATGTTCTCATCTCCTGCGCTCTGTGGCCTACCCAGGGCTCAGTACAGAAAGGAATGAGGCCTATGGCTTGGCTACTTTGGGGGGAAGTATGAAAGGTGAGGCCATTTGCAAAGACTCAGCGTGGACTCCTAATTTATTCTGTGGCAAATGAGCTGAGCTGCCGGAATGAGACACAGAAAACAGCCGATGAAGCCCTGAGTCTGAGATTTTAAACGAGTGCAACTGAATTCTCATTGGCAGCAAGAGTGTTATCTCCAAAGGACGATGCAACGAGGTGGAGATGGAAAACGGGTTCTTCCCCTTTGGGGTAAATAATAAGAGAGGTTGGGGGAATTTGTTCAGAAAGCTGATTATATGGCTTAGCAAACTGCAAGATCCATAGTAAGTAACACAGCAGGGCTGACGTTACAAACAGTAGAGGGCGTAGGATTTCCCGTCGTGGGCATTCCTGTGGGGAGCAATAGTGGAGCAGAGTAGGAAATGATTTGCTGCTCCACAAAAATCTTCAAGTGACCTAACCACTGAGCCATCCTTCCTCTTTCCAGTATTGAATGTGGAAAAAAAAAACAACCAACCAACCAACCAACCAACAACAACCCTGCCCGCAGTGTTAGTCAATGCTCCAAGCATTTTCCACAGAGCAGGAGCGGGGAACCTGTTTTGGGTCTGGAGCTGCTGAACCACAAAAAATTCAGTCATGGGCAGCACATGAGTGAGAAGCAAAAGAAACAAAAATAAAACAAAACCCTCCCAAATCCTCACTGACATGGCCTCGGACTGAGAAGAAGAAAGACACTCCCCACATTCCCCTCCCTCTCCAGAGCCTAAGGGGGGCCCAGGCTAGTAGATTTTGTGTGTTCCAGCCCCGTGGAGGAATGACGAGGGGCTGGAGTGATAACAGGGGTTCCCCAATGCTGGGGGGGGGACCCGAAGCCTCTAGGGCCACATCCAGGCAAGCCAGGGGCCACATTCCCCATCCCTGCCACAGAGGGTATTTTTTTTTGTATCACAAAAACTTCACTTTCTGGCAAACAATTTTTCCTTGTGTGTCTATTTCAGACGAGAAATCGCTCTGCGTTCCACTCGGTCTGTTTCTTGCACGGTCCATCCAGAAGGAATCTCGGTCATTTCCACCTGCTTGAATATGCCATTAACTTCAGCCTTCGCATTCTGTGTACTTAAGGGCTGTGTCTACATTGACACCCCTTTCCGGAAAAGGGATGCTAATGAGACACTTCGGAATTGCAAATCCACGGGGGATTTAAATATCCCCCGCGGCATTTGCATTTACATGGCTGCCACTTTTTTCCGGCTCGGGGTTATGCCAGAGAAAATCGCCAGTCTAGATGCGATTTTCCGGAAAATAAACCCTTTCAAGTAGGAATAAGAGATCTCCCGGAAAAGGGTTTATTTTCCGGAAAATCGCGTCTAGACTGGCCCTTTTCTCCGGCATAACCCCGAGCCAGAAAAAAGCGGCAGCCATGTAAATGCAAATGCCGCGGGGGATATTTAAATTCCCCACGGATTTGCAATTCCGAAGTGTCTCATTAGCATCCCTTTTCCGGAAAGGGGTGCCAATGTAGACACAGCCAAGGAGTAGCATGTTTGCCACTGAGCGATGGACTGGTGCTGTATGGACTGGTTCTGTATGGACTGGTGCTGTATGGACTGGCGATGGACTGGCGCTATATGGACTGGTTCTGTATGGACTGGCGCTGTATGGCTTTGTGAAAACCTGTTGACCTCGCTATGAAATGGCTGTAATAAGACTGCCCTGGTACCCAGTGATGGCTTGAGGCTTAATTAATTAATGCCTGAAAAGCACTTTAAGATCTCAAATGAGCAATAGATAGCAGAGCAAAGCACTAGTCATTAGGAATGAAATATTGAAGACAACATATGAGCAGTCATTAAGAACATAAGAACGGCCGTACTGGGTCAGACCAAAAGTCCATCTAGCCCAGTAGCCTGTCTGCCGACAGTGGCCAATGCCAGGTGCCCCACAGGCTTTGTTTACACTACAAGATCCTTATGCCTCTCCAGGATCTTGTGCAAGGATCTTGTACAAAAGGGGTTTTTTGCGCAAAACGAAAGTGGCTACACGGCTTCTTTTGATGCAAAAACCCCTTGCGCAAAAAGCATCGGCAGCAAATATGCTAATGATGTCGCGACTCATGCTGATGAGTCCATCATTAGCATACTCTCTGCCGCAAAAACCTTGTCGTGGAGACATAGCCAGAGGGAATGAACAGAACAGGGAATCCTCATGTGATCCCTCCCCTGTCACCCATTCGCAACCCCTGACGGAGGCTAGGGACACCATTCCTGCCCACCATGGCCAGGGCCGGCCTGAGCCATTCGTGCACCCCAAGCCTTGGGAACGCAGCGCTGCCCCCGGGAGTGCGGTGTATGTGTGGCCCTGCCTCTGGGCGCACAGTGCCCTGGACCCCACCCCCGCCCGGTCCGGCAGCCCCGCACGGTGCTCCCTACAATGGGGCGCCCCGGGCGGTAGCCTGGTCAGCCCGTAGCTTGGGCCGATTCTGATCCTGGCTAACAGCCATTGATGGACCTAACCTCCATGAATCTATCTAGCTCATTTTTGAACCCAATGATGTTCACTTGCATCTGGAATCATGTCAGGTGAGGGAGAGCACTATGCCTATAGCTGTATGTGGTCATTTGGCTGGGATTTCCATGGGTTAGATGTTTATCAGCTATCTCGTCTCTCTACCCTTCCAATCATAATTGAAAACGTTAATATTGGACACAAAACATTATTCAGTGTCATCCCCAAACCAACTCTCAGAGGAATCTTCCTTCCAGCGCTGAATTTTTATAACAATTATAAATTAGTCAAGTTATTTACATCTTTCACTTTCACTTCATTTAATGATAGTCAAATAAAGAGTCCTCAAACTATCCTCTCTAATGTTTGATTTTCTTGATATAATTATGCCCTAAAGGTGGGAGGATGGAGAGAAGTCTTTATACTCTGTCTATAGCACTTGTTGAATGCAGAAAGGACAGGGGAGGAAATACAACAAAATTTGATCCTGGGATTTTATTTTCCAAAGGAAATCAAACCACCCAAATAACCTCCTACTACACTCTTTCCTGCTCCATTGGATCTGTTATTTTGTAATACAGCCGGCTGAAATCTTGACACTGCAAAGAGGGCCGGCAAATTTTCCAGCTTCCGATGGCTAGTCTCCAGTCCCTCAAGGTCAGAAATAAAAATGACACAGAGATTTCCTTATCCGTCCTTATGACTACATTTCTCAGCAGCAAACATAATTGCAGCCATGTCAGCATGACATTTTGATCTCTGCTTAATTTATGGTCAATGTGTTTTAAAAGAAGCCAGGAAAAGCTGCCTTTAGATGTGTTGTTAGTAAACTGAAACAAAAATCCATACACTATAAAATGAACTGGCAAATTATTATTATAACTAGCCAATTAGCCCGTCATAAGACGAGATTTTCAGATCTCTCCTCCATGTCGGTCTTCTCTCCTGAGCCTCCGGTCTCTCTCTCCGTGTGTCTCTCTCTCTCCTCCTCCTACTGCGTCCCCCCACCCCCCTCTCTCAACTCTCCTCCGCCTCCTGCCTCTCTTTCTCTTCTCCTGCCTTTCCCTCCGGGGACCGCGCAGCCCAAATGGCTGTTTGGGCTCTGCGCTCCCCGTGCTGCAGGCGAAGGGGAGCAGGGTGCTGACGTACACGCTCAGCCAGGCTGCCGCGTGGGAGCAAGTGGCGCAAGTTACCGTTTGGGCTCCATGCTCCCCATGCAGCACGGGAAGCGCAGAGCCCAAACGGTCGCTTGTGCCACTTGCTCCCACGCGGTGGCCCGGCCGAGCATGTACGTCAGCGCCCTGCTCCCCTTCGCCTCCCACCATGGCGCTCGGCTGACTTCTGCGCCACTCAGCCGGGTCGCCACGGGGGAGCAAGCAGAGCAAGTGGCCGTTTGGGTTCCCCCGTGGCAGCCCAGCTGAGTGGTGCAGAAATTAGCCGAGTGCCATGGTGAGAGGCGAAGAGGGGAGGTCGGTGACATACACAGCCAGGCCCCACCCCCCCAGGCCGTATACGTCACCGCTCTGGTGAAGGTGTGCTATGCAGATGAAAGAGCGTCTCTCCACCAACAGAGTGCTGCTGTGGACATGGCATTTAGTCAACGCAACTTGTATTGCCGAGGGAAGTGTGGCTTTTTCACACCCTGGAGTAATGGAAGTTATATTGACTTAAGCAGTAGTGTAGAAAAGCACCCAGGCTATGTCTACACTCCCGGCTTCTTGCGCGAGAAATATACAAATGAGGCTAAGTGTGGAATATCTCCCAGCCTCATTTGCATACCTAATGAGCCGCCATTTTTGCAAAAGAGGCTCTTGGGCCAGAAGGAGCTGTCTACCCTGTCCCTTCTTGCACAAGAAAACCCCTCTTGCGCAGTGCCGTTGTACCGATTATTTTCAGGAATAACGGCATGGTGCAAGAGGGTTTTTCTTGCGCAAGAAGGGGCAGAGTAGATAGCTCCTTCTGGCGCAAGAGCCTCTTCTGCAAAAATGGCGGCTCATTAGGTATGCAAATGAGGCTCGGCGATATTCCATGCTTAGCCTCATTTGCATATTTCTCATGCAGGAAGCTGCAAGTGTAGACATAGTCCTAGTGATTACATAGGAAGCGTGACAGTGGAGAACCACCCCCACAGACTTGAAAGTGTTGTGATATTCACTGGGATGAAGAACCCTATAAAATATAATATATTATTATTGTTTTAGAGATATTTCTAAGCCACTTTATCAATCCCGTATGCCTCGTCCCACTTCTAGAATTTAAGAGACACATTTCCAGTAGTGTCTGTTCAGTTTCTTTTATTGCATCAGGGGGCTTTGTTAAGATTAAATGCAAAATTAATTATCACCAATATTTTAAAAATCTCATTACACTTTTTCTTTTCCTCGGAGTAGTGATTCACAGAACAACAATAAAATGACAGAGAATGACTCAAAGATGAGAAACTGATATTTGAGAGTATTTTGTGAATAGACTAAATGACTCCAGAGAGAGGTGGAAACTATTGATGTTTCCATAAAAAAATCTCCATAAAGCCCCTGGGAAGACATAAATTATTGAAAGGAGGGACAGCAGTGGGATCAAGGTGGGTTGTAATATATTGAGAAGTGACTGTTGGTTTGTTGGTTTGTTTTTTTGTTTGTTTATAAAAAAGGACTTTTTATTTTGGCTAACTGAGATTGGAAACACCACGAGACTTTTCCCTGCCAGCCATAGTTGCTTCTAAAATCGGGTGATTAGCACCCTTTTTAAAACCCCAGCTTGAAACCTCACGTACGTCTAGACTGCAACCACTCTTTAGAAAAAGCAAGCTGCTTTTTTGAAAGCGAGCCCCCAGTCAGTCTGTATGCTCTCTTTCGAAAAAGCCCTGTTTGCATTCAATAACACCTTTTTTCGAAAGAGCACTTTCGAAAAAAAGCCGTTCTTCCTCGTAAAATGAGGTGTTCCGCAGTTGAAAAAACTGCCGCGTTCTTTCGATTTAATTTTGAAAGAACGCAGCAGCACTCTACATGCAGGTGACATTTTTTGCCACTTTTTTCGAAAAAAACCCTGTAGTCTAGATACACCCTAATATTTCCTCCTCACACTTGTCATGAATTGAGCAAGAAAGGGGTTGGTGGTGCGCAATGTGGCGTGTAGCCATACCTGGAATAGATACGGCCTACATCGCAGTGGGAAAGAAACTGAAAGCACTCATGGAGCAGGGGTGTGGCTGTATTTTATAAAGTTACTGGAAGATTTACCTGGTGTTGCTCATGTCCTTCACTCAGTTAATTTTGGGGGGTTTGGAATGTAAAATGCAAATCTCCAGGCTTCATTTAAATCGTTGATCTGGGCCACAGTTGAGGGTGCACAGGTCGGGGTGCAGGCTACCCTCGGGAGAGAGGACAACTCCAGCCTCCTCTCACTGCAGCAGCTTGGGAACAGGGGAGAAGTGCTTCTCCATGGTTGCTGAAGCTTTACTGGGCACAGCCAAGGAAGGGTGCATGTCCCCCAGCTGGGGCAGGTCTAGGTTCATCTGTCCCCTGGGCTTCCCAGCCAAAGTGAGGAATGCAGCAAACTGTGCACTTTCCCCTCGCTCCCTGATGAAGGGAAACAGCCAGCCATATCCCTGTATGAATCAGGGATGGGGGAGATTCAGTCCCCCCCACTTCTTAAAGGATGCCTGGGGGTGGGACGCTTGGGGTAAGGGCAGTCACCAATGGGTGTGTGTGTGTATGTGTGCACCTCCAGCCAGCGCCTTTCATCTGCCTGGTGATTCTGACTCTTTTCTCTCTGGTTTTATGAGTTACAGGCACATCCCATTTTCGTGGCATGACCAGACCCTTAAGTCATGCTCAGAGGAAGCTGTGAACTGAATTGGGTGGTCCTAGCTCTTATCGTTTCTGAGGAGTTCTGTAACAAACACATTGACACACAAACAGACTCACAAACTCTGTCAAACATATAGGGTGTGTCTAGACTACATGCCTCCGTCGACGGAGGCATGTAGATTAGACAGATCGGCAGAGGGAAATGAAGCCACGATTAAAATAATCGCGGCTTCATTTAAATTTAAATGGCTGCCCCGCTCTGCCGATCAGCTGTTTGTCGGCAGATCGGGGCAGTCTGGACGCGCCATGTCGACAAAGAAGCCTTTCTTGATCGGCACAGGTATGCCTCGTGAAACCAGGTTTACCTGTGCTGATCAAGAAAGGCTTCTTTGTGCTGGGTGCCATACAGATGCATCGTGAGAGACAATTCTTGCCATAAGACTAAACAGACAAGAGAGACAAAGGTGGGAGGGGAAATAGAGTCACAGAGATTTGTCTGAAGTTGCGCAGCTAGTCAATGACAGAAATAGGAATAGAACCAGGCATCCTGACTCCTCATCACATTGCAGAAGGGGAAATTAATTGCACTATATAGTAAGACATATTATTATAGGGTAATAAAGACAAGAGCGTGAATAAGAGAAAAAAGCAAGGAACAATTACTGTAATGAAGTTGTCAAAAGAAGATGAGAATGTGAAAAAATAAGAAAATTAAATAAAAATAGTACCCACATTTTTATAAAAAAGAAAAAAAAAATCAGATCCTCCCCTCCAAAAATACAAAATAAATGATTGGATGGAAAAAGAGTATGAAGAATAATAAATGAAGGAAAAGGAGGAACAATAAATACTGAACATTAAAAACAACAAAGACATGGGAACCAGCAGAGGAAGAACCAAACATGTTTAGTGAATGAAAACAGGAGAGAGGGAGAAAAAACTGAATACAGACAAAGGAAAATATAAGAAAAAAATGGAGGAAATGTGAAAGAAAAGAAGGGAGACAGGTCTGAGAAGAATAACAGATGCATGCTGGGTATATTTGTTACAGAAATGAAACGTTTAGCAATCTAGATCCTTAGCTGCAGAAGAACAATATTTGATGTACCTGAAAGATGAGGTACATCACATTTTCCGATTTCCCTCCCACCCCCAATCCAGGATTATTTCCACCTTCAAACAACTTGGCACAGTCTCAAGGGGGCTCTAAGTCATGCTGGCTGGTAACGGCCGTGTGGGGACCGTCATGGGTATTACTAAACCCAGTGTGCCCCTGGCATGCTCCCGTGTCCTCTTAGTTTGGAATGGAGGGGTGATGCAGAGCTGCACAAAAGCCAAGAATTATTCCACACTGGGGAGCAGCTTAAAGAGAGCCTGATCCGCAGTGCAGTCAAATCAGTGAGAAGACACCCATTGCTTTCAATAGAGAGTGGATCAGGACCATGGTGGTGACAGAGATCTGGGATGGTTTTTCTTGAGAAATGCGGCTGATTCTGACAAGCCTTTCAGCATGTCCCAACAAAGTTGTCCTGCGAGTGTAGGGCAGGATTCTGGTTCGGTGTGTAGACAGTTATTCAGGTGAATTCAGAATGTATCTGAAAAGGCTCCCTGAGCAACTGATGATATTTGTTTTCTTATGGACTACACGATTGAGCTGGGGTTGCTCGGGTCCTTCGTTAATTTTTAATGTTTTGAAAATCAAATGCAAATGTTCCTGCATCATTTAAATTGTTGCTCTGGGGCGGGGCTGGGGAGGAGGGGGTCAGGATGCAGGCTGCCCTGGGGATAGAGGACAACCCCTGCCCTTTCTCACTGCAGCAGCTTGAGGCCAGATGAGAAGCACCTGTCCATGGCCGCTGCAGGTCCAGCAGCAACAGCCATGGGAGAGGGGGGTTCATGTCCCCCAGATGGAGGACAGACAGACATACAAACACACAGACACACAAACTCTCTGAAACATGTGGTAGATCACTGTCCCTTTTTCTGCCCCTACCCCCTGCTGGCCAAATGGGATTATAGCTTCCCCGTCCCTATCTCTGGTCTTTTGCTGCCCTCCTATGGTCATTCTACAATATAACTGTCTCTCTTGCCAGACCCTTCGCTTTCCATGGGGGTCCTAGCTCTTATCATTTAGGAGGAGTTCTTGAACAAACAAACTCACAGACAAACAGACAGACAGAGACTTACATCGCAAGATTGTTATGGCAATTATGTGTTTTATTCATTAAGTGCTAAACAAGACACAAAATGTAGACCGTGCCAGTTGAGAATCTAAACGACACACATAGTTCCATAAAGTAGTACTGTCCTGACAGATGTTCTGCTTTCTTAAGAGCTCCAGTCTCTGCTGGATGACATAGGAAAATAGGAATGTAAGGATTTGATTAATTATATGGCATAATTTAATTACCCTAATTATTGTGCTACAGTAAATTAGTGTAGCAAGTAGATTTTGTAATGAAGTTGTCCTTTAAAGGAAAATCTACACTCATACATTCTGCAATGCAGTGAGCCACGGATGGAGCTAACATAGGATATAAAGGAGGACACCGTGTGCTATGAATGAAATAGAAGACACTAGACCTGTGCTGAGTTGAATGTGTCTTTGCAATTACAGTTTCAGCCTCTCTAGTCCAGCTCCTTGGGACCTGACTGGTGCCCAACTAGAGAATTTGCCCGACCGTGGGAGGTCAATATTGTCCAGCAGCTTTACCAACATTTCCCTGGTTTCCTGGGCTGTTAGAAGATATTTAGCAGTAAATCAGGACTAAATAACAGCACAGAGCCAGGACTGGTGGCTGTAAACAAACTTTATGAGACTGCAGGAAACTTGGCCACACCCTTGATAAGTGGACATCCAGCTCACTAAAATCATGCCATGGATGTTGCCAGACAAGAAAGTGCCAGACTAGAGAGGTTCAACCTGTAGTTTCCTAAGTGCTATGAGGATGAGGAGAGAAGGAGGCAGTTCTATACCAATGGGTCTTAAAGATAAGCTACGGTTGAACCAGTCCAAAGAGTGCCTTCTCCAGCTGGTTACTAACATGAGTGAGGGAGCAGGTGCAGTTATAATGGAGGTGGTTCCATGCCTTGAGGATATTGAAACAGGCAGCTGCATTCTGCCTGTCCTGAGCATTTTGACTCAAGGCATTGCACGCTTGTCCATCTCTGGTCAGAAAAGGGTTGAACATGGCAGCAGGTCTCGCCACGTGTATAAATCAAATTTGCTTTTGACTTGGATTACTTTGCTTTGTCGCTGCTCTTTCCCGGGGATGAAATATGTTGTTGTGATAGAAAAAAATTACATGGCTAAAGCTCCTTACTTGAGGGATTAAAAGTTAAATCTGTTTTTGTTCTAATTTCCTTCTGTTCTATTTTGAAAGAGCAAAGAGGCCAAGCTGGTTTATTACGCTCAAACTCAGAGCAGTTGGATTTTGATATTAAAGAAGAGGAATTTTTTGGTTACCTCTCACCAGCTTGGGGCCAATCACCAGAGAGTGGGTCATAGGTTGCCCTGGGGTGTGATTGTGTTTTGCTACCATATGCTAGGTGAAAATACCAGCAATTGCCCCTCTCCAACCCTAATAGACTCACCAACTGCAGAAAAGTTCATTTACTGTAATCAATATCACTTTACTTCATGCCTCGATCAAAAACAACTCTCCACAGTCGATAGCAATTAGACAGACGGACAGAGATAGAGGTATTGATGGTGATGGAGCCAAAGATTTATACCTGGTTACTTTCCTCTCCAAAAACATCAAAGGGACAACTGCTAATTGCAGGATATTGGATTAGCAAGTTTTCACTGAGAAACCAGCCATTCACGTTGGACAGTAACTCAGATTCATGGCCCAGTTCTGGTGATGGAAACCCAAAAGACAATTCACTGGGGTTACTCTAGATTTACACAAGTGCCAATGAGAGAATTTGGCACATGGAAACAGCTCAGTTTATACCAGCTGAGAATCTTGTTCTCTTTGTATAGAAAAAGTAGAAAATGATTGTGAGCGTAAATCTCAATTTTTTTTACCAGTGAGAGGAAATAATCTTTGGAACAAGTCATTTAAGGCTTGACTACACTACAGAGAAGATCGAAGCTACCACAGTCAATCTTCCGGGGTTTGAATGAGCAGGTCTAGTAAAGACATGCTAATTCGAACTGAGAGGGAGGTCCCGTCAGCACCAATAGTCCTGGTCCTCATGAGGAATAAGGGAAGTTGACCAGTGTGTGTGCTCCCGTCAACTTCCCGCTGTATGGACGGCACCAAAACACAATTTAAGATACTTTGATTTCAGCTACGTAATTAACATAGCTGGAGTTTTGTAACTTAAGTCAATGTTCCCCTTAGTGTAGACCTGGCCTTAGGGATGTTGTGGATGAACTATCACTTGCAAGGTCGGCTGTATCTCTCAACGATAGCCCAAGTAGCAGTTATGGTGTTGATGCAGGAATTTGCTGGATGAAACTCTCTGGTTTATGTGAGGTCCGATTAAGTGATGGTAATGGTGCCGTTTGGCTTGATCAAATCACCGGAGAGGCAAAAAGCGGCAGTCCAGAGGGGGATCTGTCAAGAAAGAAAGCTTTTTTCGACAGATCCTATAAACCTCCTTGCAGGAGGCATAAGGGATCTGTCGAAGAAGGCTTCCTATTTCGACAGATCCCCCTCTAGACTGCCGCTTTTTGCCGACAAAGTGTTGAGTCGGAAAAAATGGTGGCCATTTTTTATGCAAATTAAGCATGGGATATTTAAATGTTGACCTGCCTAATCTGCATCCCTCTGCCAACAGAGGAATGCAGTCTAGGCATACCCTTGGGCTACGTCTACATTGGCAGCTTCTTGCGCAAGAACTCTTTTGCGGAAGAGTTCTTGTGTAAAAAATCTTCCGCAAGAGCGCGTCCACACTGCCGTGTGCTTTTGCGCAAAAGCATCCATGGCAGTGTGGATGCTCTCTTGCGCAAGAAAGCTCTGATGGCCATATTAACCATAGGGGCTTCTTGTGCAAGAAATTCATGTTGCCTGTCTACACTGCTCTCTTGGGGAAGAGCTCTTGCACAAAAGGGCTTATTCCTCATGGGGAGAAGAATAACTCTTCTGAAAGATGCCTTATTTTACAATGCTATACTGTAAATTTACGTGCACGAGAATGCTCGTGCAGTGTAGACAGCAGGCAAGTTGCGCAAGAAGCTGCCGGTGTAGACATAGCCTTGGAGTGGTAGGTCTGAAAAAATCTAACGGGGGAGAGAAAGGTACAGAGGAAGGCTGTGTGAATAATGGGGTGAAAAATGTATTTGGCGTGCATTTTATTCCACACATGTTGCAAAGTCTTCCTAAAATGATGCAGTTGTTGGATTTCTCCCTTTGGAAAGGGGCCGGGGCAAGGCACACACACTGTTTAAAGCTGAATGGAAAGAGCTGGACGCTGGAAGCCACTGAGGTGGATAACATCTGTTTTATGGTAGCTGCAGAGCGTATGAACAGTACCTTGGATTCTTAAGTGGTAGGCAACTAGCAAATATGGAAGGCAGTGGTGAGGGTCCAATGCTCCACATAGAAGAGAGAAGCATAAGAAAGAGAAGAGACAGAGACTATGTTCTCTGTACACTCAATAGCAGTGAGGTCTGGGAACTAGTGCATCTGACTGGAACTCAAACAAGCTCTGCCACTCATCTGCAGGGTAACCTTGGGCATGTCACTTCATCTCCCTTCAGCTCAGTGTCCCCATCTGTAAAACAGGGAGAATGATACTGATCTCCTGCTTTGAGATCTCTGGGGGTATGGCTATACTGCAACACTATTTCGAAATAACTAGCACTATTCAGAAATAACTTAGTCCGTGTCTACACTGCAGGCAGTTATTTCAAAACAGTGTCAAAATACTGTCCAGCTGGAGGACTTCTTACTCCGACTCCTGTAACCCTCATTGTAGGAGGAGTAAGGGGCGTTGGAGGAAGAGTGCTCAGTTTCTAAATAAGTGCTGTGTAGATGCTCCCTATTTCAAAATAAAGTATGCAATTGACGTAGCTCAATTAGCGTAGCTTATTTCGGGTTAAGCCCTGCAGCGTAGACACATCCTGGATGCAAAGCACAATGTAAGAGAAAGGGATTGCTACGATTATAACAAGAGTGAAACCAATTTCTTCAAAACCTATCACACACTTCATGGAATACGGTTTTGAACAAATATAATTCAACTGGTCCTAACGCAGAAAGGGAAAGAAACAGGCAAGTCCACTGCAGTCTCCATGTCAGGTGCAAATCACATTTCTTTTAATAGATCTTCTCTAACATACAAACAAAAACCTACCAAAACATAACGCTAAAATGCACTCACAATTTTTCCCCTGGGAGAGGATGAGAAAGAACGAATCGCACACGACAGATGTTTGTTATGTTGCTGAATGCACTTCTAGAGGGCACTCAGAGATAGTGATTGAAAGCTGAATAAGAACCTTTATAGAAAAGAACAGACTAGAATAGGCAAACGACAATGGAGGAAATTAATATTTCAAGAATTTGTCGTAAGGGCCTCTAGACCAACTTTAACATCACTCTCCTGGTTGAGAATGACACAAGAAAGTCTTCATATCAGCCTTTCTTCCTTAGATACAGATTGAATGCAAACCTCTTTGTATATGGCACACTCTGTTCTTTTAGCAGTAGGGATTTTAGATATTTGTGTATTACAGCACGGATTGAAATCAGAGAATTCTATAGCATCGACACGACCAAGAAGTGTCAGCGTGCTTAGCACAAACTTGCTCTTACCTTTAAGTGGATGCCGTATAGCCACTCTTCTCCTTTCAGTATCACATGGATGTTTGATCTTGACAATATTCAGGATAGGGCAGTGGTTTGAAATATGCGTCTCTTGCCAGGATGTGTGGTATGACAGCACAGTATAGTAAAAAGAGATTTGCAGTGTTACTAGGACTCTGTTGGAAGCTAAAGGAAAGTATGCAGCAGCCTTATTTTAAAAGCACTTCTTTCCTCAGTCATCTGTGGAGCTGCATCCATGCTGCAGGGAATTATTCAGTTGATTAAAAGTCACAAACACACTGCAGAGAAATATGCAGCCTCTCTGTTTGGTTTTTCAGACGCATTTCTAAACCAGTGATTTTTCTTTTCTCTCCTGAAAGGGTGAACATTACAAATACTAGTGCAAATATGTCTACATGTGAAGACTCCTTTCTGCAGCTCCTTTGAAAGCTGGTTTTGTTTCTCTCCTCTTGTTTATAAACATTAGATTTATCCATCGAAACAATTCTGGGTTTGTCTTTTCTCCTCTCAGAAACCTGAAATCATTATGATCAGAGGAAGCTACATACCAGATTTGGTGGTTCTAGCTCTTACAATTTAGGAGGTGTTCTTGATATAACAGACAGACAAACTCTCTAGAATATATAGTAGATCGTCAACAGGTCAGATTTTGATACCCTTACTCATGTTGTAGCTTAGTCCTGCGAGTAGTCCATGGATCTTGATGGGACTATCTGTGGCATTCAATGTTACTTAAGGTGAATATAACTGGCAGAAACTTTACCATATAAATTAGGATAACAATAAATAAAACAAGGGGAGAAATTATTACGGGCTACAAATAATCAATAGAACACATTTTTTGCAAGCAGCCTGATTCAGATTCTCATCTGGTATAGATCAGCCTTGTTTACACTCATTGGCTGTGTCTACACTGGCCCCTTCTTCGGAATAGCCATGCTAATTTAGAACTTTGGAATGGGGAAATCCGCGGGGGATTTAAATATCCCCCGCGGGATTTAAATAAACATGGCCGCCGCTTTTTTCCCGGCTTGGGGAAAAGCCGGAAAAGAGCGTCCAGACTGGCGCGATCCTCCGGAATAAAGCCCTATTCCGGAGGATCTCTTATTCCTCCTTGCAATAAGAGATCCTCCGGAATAGGGCTTTATTCCGGAGGATCGCGCCAGTCTGGACGCTCTTTTCCGGCTTTTCCCCAAGCCGGAAAAAAAGCGGCGGCGATGTTTATTTAAATCCCGCGGGGGATATTTAAATCCCCCGCGGATTTCCCTATTCCAAAGTTCTAAATTAGCATGGCTATTCTGAAGAAGGGGCCAGTGTAGACACAGCCATTGAGTATTTGGCCCACAGTGAATTCAACATGAGAATCAAGTCAATGGAAAACTCCCAAGACTCCTAAGCTCTGCTACTGTGTGATATATATTGACCCTTCTTCAAATGGTTATTTAAAAAAGATTCCTGCAACAAATCATTTGTTTGAGAAGCTTTAAAAGACAGATCTACGTAGTACACATTTATTATCCCCTTTCAGTTTTCTTTGATGAAAGTCAGGAGCCCTTTTGTCTGTTTCAGTAGCTCTAACCATTGAACCATCATCGTATTCCCCTTCCTTTTCTTTTCTTGAATAGAACAGTGGGTTTTTAAAACTTTTTTCCTTGCGACCCAGTTGAAGACAATTGTTCGTACCCACGATGTAACATAATTATATCTTTTGACTAAAGTGAGGACTATGGGGTGGAGCCAGGATGGGGTTGGTGTCTGGGGGAGGAGAAGGCTTCATCTGCATGTGAATACTCTGGGGTGGGGTAGGATGAGGGTTTTGGAGCCTAATAGGGCATTCTAGGCTGGGGGTGGGGGCAGGACAGAGGGGTTCAGGTGTGAGAGGAAGTTCTGGCATGGGGCAGGGGTGGGTTTCAGGGCCACCATCTGTGGGTACCGGCCCTGGGGTGGGACAGAGGTGAGGTATTTGGAGTATAGGAGAGGGTTCTGGGTTTGGAGAGGTTCCAGGTTTGGAGAGGCTCTGTGTTTGGAGAAGTTCTGGGTTTGGAAAGACTCTGCATTTTGAGAGGGCTCTGGGTTTGGAGAGGTTCCGGGTTTGGAGAGGTTCCGGGTTTGGAAAGGGTTCCGGGTTTGGAGAGTTCCGGGTTTGGAAAGGGCTCTGGGTTTGGAAAGGGCTCCGGGTTTGGAGAGGTTCCGGGTTTGGAGAGGTTCCGGGTTTGGAAAGGGTTCCGGGTTTGGAGAGGTTCCGGGTTTGGAGAGGTTCCGGGTTTGGAAAGGGTTCCGGGTTTGGAGAGGTTCAGGGTTTGGAGAGGTTCCGGGTTTGGAGAGGTTCCGGGTTTGGAAAGGGCTCCAGGTTCGGAGAGGTTCCGGGTTTGGAAAGGGCTCCGGGTTTGGAGAGGTTCTGGGTTTGGAAAGTTTCCGGGTTTGGAGAGGTTTCGGGTTTGGAAAGGGCTCCGGGTTTGGAGAGGTTCTGGGTTTGGAGAGGTTCCGGGTTTGGAGAGGTTCTGGGTTTGGAAAGGGCTCCGGGTTTGGAGAGGTTCTGGGTTTGGAAAGGGCTCCGGGTTTGGAGAGGTTCTGGGTTTGGAAAGGGCTCCGGGTTTGGAGAGGTTCTGGGTTTGGAAAGGGCTCCAGGTTTGGAGAGGTTCTGGGTTTGGAGAGGTTCTGGGTTTGGAGAGGTTCTGGGTTTGGAGAGGTTCCGGGTTTGGAGAGGTTCTGGGTTTGGAGAGGTTCCGGGTTTGGAGAGGTTCTGGGTTTGGAGAGGGCTCTGGCCTAGGGCATGGGGTTGGTGCTCAGAGTTTGGGCATAGGCTTTCCTCTGCCAGCTCCCAGTTAGCTGTGCAGCAGGAGGGCTAAGGCAACTTCCTGCCTGTCCTGGCACCACGGATAGCACTGCGCCACAGAAGTGGCCAGCAGTTGGTCTGGTTCATGCGCAGAGGTGTACAAGTGGCTCTGTGCACTGCTTTCACCCACAAGGACCTGTCCCCAGATCCAATGCCCAGAGTGGAAGCAGTACAGGGAGCCGCATCCAGCCCCATCTAGGAGCTGGACCAGCTGCTGGCTACTTCTGGGGCACAGTGGGGTCTTCAGTGCCAGGCCAGGAAGAAAACCTGCCATAGCACCTCTGCTGGGGTCTCCTGGTCACCCTACAGCAAGGCGACCTGACATTCCATGGCTGAGTCCTGGGTGACGGCCCTTAATTTGCAATTCACTGAAGCGGACCCAAAGTTTAAAGAAAGCATCCCCCAGGCGGTTCTTTTTTTGTATCACATGTTGAGTTGTCACTTCCAATGTACAAACATGCCTGAGCCAGGGAGACAGGTTTTTATTTCTCTTCCCTCACACCCCAGTTTTCTTCTTTGCAATAACTTTCCTAATAGCACATTTGACAGCGAAACATGATTTTCGACTTCTGATCAAAACCTCCAGAGAACTCAGTCAGCATCCGCCTCCCCGGCTTTCACCTGTGCAATGGCAGCTGTATAAATTGAAACTAATGTCACTGCTAAAAGGAACTGTTATCTAATAAATAAATATTCCAAGATCACTTCATTAACCCCTTGTTGCCCCAGCCGCAGAGTTAACCTCCCAGGGAAAGAACATAATTGAAAATTACAGGAAATCTATAACCGGTAAATAGAAATGCAGGGAGGAATGAGTCTGACTTGCGTGCAGTGCAAACAGCAGCTTGTGTGGCTTCTGCTGACCTTGTAGTGAAACTAGCAATATGAGTTATGCTCCGAAAGGATGTGGGGTTTCTAGATGGGTAGAGATGGAGTCTTTACATATGGATTTCTCAAGGAATTGTTGGTCTTCTACTGGCCACATCTCAGGTTCATTATTTCCCCTGAAAAACTAAGCTCTTAAACCCTTCTGTTCTCTCTTGTGCTGTGATCACGGCCTTCCCCCTCAAGCACACATTTCAGGCTCTACCACTGATCTGAAACCAAAATTTGGGATGTTGAGAACATGAGTTTGGGGTTCAATCCCAGCCCCAACAAGAAGTCTCACTGATATGCCACAATTTCTAACATTCAAGTTCTTTTTTTAAACTCCACATTAGTTATTCTTCTTCAGAGGCTCTGTTCCATTTGTCTTGTGCAAGAGGAGACAGGTAAAGCGAGTTAATTAAATCCTCTCTCATTGGCAGCATGATGAAATCTTAATGCTGCTGTCTGAGTGCTGATGTGTCCTTAAGTTATCCCTCTATTAAGAGCCCGATAGGTTGCAATGGATTGTTTGTTTATTTGATGGAAGGTTGGGGGCTCTGCTTTGGAAGCAATGAGAAAGGTGCAGTCCAAAGGAATGAGGGTAAATTGGGTGATGGGTGGGGCACCATTCAAGCACGATTAGGGTCACGTCATTTCCAAACTTTTTAGTCGTCTCTGCATCCTACACTGTGCAAGTACATCATTTTCACTGTCTGTTTTGAGCAGATAAGAAAGAATACACTTGCATGGGAAGAAGAGGCAGGAAGAGATGTGTGCATGAGAATGCAAAAGTATAATTGTGGAACAAGGAGGATTTAGGGAAGAAGGAGAGGCTGATTCAAGTAACGAAGAAATTCCAGTAATGGAAGGATATTGCAGGATTGCGAACATTTTGCCCTGGTCTACACTAGGCTTTTAGCTTAAAATAACCCCCCTTAGTCAAATTTATAAACAGAGTGTCCACACTACCGAGCCTGTTATTTCAAAATAATGGGCCACTTAATTCAAAATCTGTATGCCTGCTTTTCAGAAGTACCGTTAATTCCGAAATCGTCATTTTGAAATAATGTTAGTGTGGACGCACTGCTGCCGCTATTTTGATGTAACTGCTCCCCAGAGTCTATTGAACTAATTACTCCCCAGTGCTTCCTGGGGCTCTAAGTCAGAGGTAGCATGTGCACATTCACGGAGCCTGCCTTGGACTAATTTCAAGGCTTCCCCGTAGTTCGATTTTGTTAAATCGGGAGTTATTAAGTCGAATTTCCTAGTGTAGACAAGGCTGTGTAGAAATAAATGATACCAATATAAACTACGTTTGCTCTGCACCATGTAACTACAGTCTGGTAAGAAAGAAGTGCCGCTATACTGACACCCACAACAGATTAAAGCATGTGGAGCTGCTTCATGTTATTGCAATAGAGGGATGTGTATGGGAGGGTCTGAGTCCAGGGATAGACCCCAAGGTTAGTGTGATGTCATGGAGAGGGGGGGTCAAGTCCTGTCCATATGATGGGAGGTCCTAGAAGGCAGTGGCTCTTGTCCCACTTCCTTCCCGGCCCTGATGTTTTTGTGCATGTGTGTGTGGGAAGAGGAGAGAATTGTTTGTTTTTGGTGATCTGGGCTCCCCTCCACCCTGCTGGGATGGAAAGCACATGCAAGTGCACTGAGCACACATTGGTTCATCCAGGCCTGATTATGACAATAACTTTAGAAAATGTGCAAATTGTGAGGAAGGTTTAGGGATGGATTGTCTACGGATGTAAACCAGGATAAACCAGAAGTAACTATACTGAAGTCTCCTATGAGAAGGGCTCTCTTTTCCCCTAACCTTATTTTCACATTCCACCCAATGTTGCGTTAACTGAATGTGACCCATGTGTTTCACACACGCTGTCAGGACAGTGTGAGCTGGCAAGGAGAGCGTGAGAATTTTCAGATGTTTTATTCATGTGTCACTTGACTGTTCATTTGCTAAGGGTTTACAAATGCTTCATCAATTTTTAACAGGCCTGATACCTACTTGAAAAAAAAAAAGGAGGAGGGAGGAGAACAAATCTGAAAAAAAAAGTGGAGAATGAGATGGGCATTAAATAATTCACACTCACTTATTGCATATTCTAACCAAGTTAATTTTTAAAGGAAACAGTTATGCTAGAGACAATTGAATTAAGTTTATCCAGTTGTTTCCAAGGAGGGTAAAAATCCTGTGTTGTCCCCGATTCATGCAAAATGTCGAGGATATTAGAGTTTTTTTACAGATGAGAGAGGGAATAGGTACAAAATTCTGTTAGAGCTTGTCTACGCTACAGGGAATATCGATGCTGTTTCCGTCGATCTTCCGGGGGTTGATTTAGCAGATCTCGTGAAAAGCCATTAATTCAAACTGAGAGGTCTCCCCTGTTGGCACCAGTACTCCTGCTTCTTATCAGGAGTAAGGGAAGTCTACCAGAGCATGGGCTACCATCGACCTCCCGCTGTGTGGATGGCATGATTTAAGATCCTTCGACTCCGGTTATGTAATTAATGTAGCTGGAGTTTCGTTTCTTAATTTGACTTTCCCCTTTTGCGTAGACCTGGCCTTAGAGAACAGAGGAAAAGGGAAATAGTTTGGCCAGTCCTGGCAATGTAAGGTGAAATTCATCCTTATGTCAAGGGCCAGCTCAAAGCTATCTGCCTCTTATGTGCCAAGTAAAGGTTCAAAAGAACACTGGCTTTCTGCACAAGAGTAATGATCTTGCTGTGTAAATCATCTTTTGTTTTTTTGTTTTTGGACACGAAGACCTAGCCATAGTGGTCTTAGTCCTTGCGGGATGAGGACTACAGGACACCAGCAGGGGGCTGCCCTCAACGTTCCATTTGCGGGTCTACACTAGTTCCGCTAAATCGAACACAAGAAGATCCAACTCCGGAGGGTCGATCTTCTACATAATGTAGACATATCCCTAGGCAAGACTTGCCTTGATGGGAAATGAGGCTAGTTCCTCAAACCAAAGTGAACTAGCCGTGACTCAAGACCTTTCAGCTGGTGGACCTAGGAAGTTAAATGTGGAGAGCTATCCTGGAGGGAATTTGGGCTATATTGAAATCATAGATTTAATTTTTTTTTACAGTAGCTTCTCAGAGAATGTGGAATAGGGAACAATCTTGTTTCTTTAAAGGCTTAATTTCTACATGGGGATTTTCCATCTCCCATGTCTATGCCTCAGTGATATGCTCTTGGAAATTTATGTTGAAACTTTCATAATTATCGCTCGGAACTTCCATGATTTAAAGACGAGCCAATGGCATATGCTTCTCATCGATGGAGCCGATGGGTAAGCTGGTGCTCAGGGTAGAGGGTGAGGGATGCAGGCGTCTGGGCAGGGGGCTGGAAGGCTGAGGGGGGAGATTACTGGGGCTGACCATGATGGTGAGGATGGTTCTGCTTTGGTAGTGGCTCCTCTCAGGGAGTTAGGGTTGAACTCTGTAGCTAACGGCTCCTCCTGGGGCTGTGGACCCCAGGAAGATGGTGGCTCCTCCCTTTTGCTGGGGGCATTGGAGGGGAAAGGTCGTGAGGATGCCAGGCCACAGTTCACACCCCAGCCTCTCTTTGGGGGGGCATCTCCAGGGTGGGGTCTAGGCTACACTGCCCAGCCCCAGAGGTAGTCCTGTGGAGGCTGTGGTGAGGCGGCTGAGGAGCAAAGGGGGCTCCCCCCACCCACAAGGTACTGTTTGGGGCTGGAAGGCCACTTACCTGGTCTGCTAGCTGGCAAAGTGAAGTCCTGTCCTCAGCTAGACAGTCTCCCGCTGCTCCGGCTGCCTTCAGTGGTCATTATGCAGTATAGCTCTCCTCCTGTGGTCACTGCCTCCAGTCCTCCAATCAGTCCTCTCCCTTTCCAGGTTATGGAAAACAATCCCATTCCAGGCGTGTCCCATTTTTCTGGCACAACCAAATCCTGATCTTGTTTGAAATTAGGATAAGAGGAAGCTGCCTACTGAATTTGGTTGTCGTTAGCTCTTAATGTTTAGGAGGAATTCTTGAACAAATGGACTTTCAGACGGACAGACTCTAAAATTGCATTTGATCCTCAAGTACATATTTATAGATTGCAATCTTTCTTGTGACTTTTCTCTAAATCCTCTCCAATTGTGCTTTGAATAGTGACTAGGCAAGCTACCCTTTCTCGTGGGCTGGGATCTGTACCAGTGAAGGGACAGCTCTGAGCTTAGTTTATGAAATGCATTGAGACCTTCCAGTATGAAAGTTGCCATAGAAATGTGTTTCCTATTATTTTCCCCAATCAGGCTAAGTCACTAGTGCCATCAAAATTCCATAAGTATATAGGTAGAGTAGATAATTCCAGCTTTCACTGGTTTTGCTAAAAAGACAAGAGAAAATAAAGTTCATTTTTCATTGTTGGTTGTTAGTTAATATTTTTATAAGCTGTGTAAGAAATGCAGATTTCTATAGGGAGTATGGGTTTTGTTTGGTGAAGTTATAAAAAAAAAACAATAGGAAATTCCATAAAATTGATTAAAAATGTGAGCCATTCAGAAAGGTTCAGTTTCCCCATCTCTTTGAAAATGGTTCAGGAAAACTGAAGTTACCACGACAGCCTTCAATTCTCAGAGCTCTGTTCTGCTGAACACATCAATACATGGGATTTCTTTTTACAAAGCCCTCTGAAGCCAAAGCAATTGTGTTGATGGACTTTGACTCACTCGCAGGAAGAGCACAATCAATTATCTAATCTCCCAAGGAGGGAAAAAAGCATGAGACCCACTTTGTGGAATGGGAGGTCTGTTCTCTAGTACTGTGCTTTGATATGAACATCTCTTGTGAAGTAGGGCTACAAAATATAAAAGTGCTTTTGTAACAATGGTTCTGGTTTCAAAAAAATAAACCCTGGACTCTAATCAGGCTTCAAGGAACAGTACATTAAACATTAAGATAATCAAACAGACCCTAATAACTCTTCTACACAACATTCTTGGTGCTAACAAAGTGGATAACAAGAATTGGGAATAGAACATAGCTTCCCTAAATATTCCGCTATATTTAAAACTGACCAACCAGTCTCAGAGCTATCTGGAAAATGTTTCTTTTTTAGTAAAAATTCTAAATATCTGCTTAGTGTTTTTCTTCAGTGGATCTCAAAACATGTTACAAATTAGGTAAGTTCAATCACCCTCCCCTTTTAAAAAAATAAATGAGGAAACAGGAAGGTGAAGGGAGTTGACCAATGACACCCATTGGACCAGTAGCAGAGCCAGGAATAGAAACCAGGTCTCATGAATCCATGTTCACAGCTCTAAATTGCTAGCCCACACTACCTCACATGCAGAAGTACATTAACCATAAAGGTTAATTTCTGAAGAAAAAAACAGATTAATATAATGGTAATTTTCACATTTAATTTGGGCTTTTAAACATTTCTGAACTGGAATGCTGCAGAAACCAGAGGGCCTTGCCAGTTTTCTGCCAATCTTCTCATAGATACAGTGGCCTCATATATTGTGATCACAAAGCGTGCCTAAGAATTTCAGGCCCATAGAGCTAGCTACAAGTTTGAAGGAAGCAAACAAAATAACTTTCGCATACACCTTTAATGCTCAAGGAGGGCATTTTTATGCACCTAAGTGACAGTGAGAGCTTTGTCCTCATTTCAGGGTGACAATTGTCTGCCAAAATATGTCTGATGTGAGAGAAAAATGATACTTGGACCATTATAGGGTAGTAACTTCCAATGACCACACAGAAAAGGTAAAAAGAGATTATAATTAATGATACCAATATTATTCAATACTTCCATTTTGTTTAGCTAGAAGACAGAACTCAGCTTATACCTGAATTTATACAATTAATTTAATTGCATACATATTAATAAATACATTAATAAATAAGGAGAAATAAAAGGTAAATAAGGTGATAGGACTGCCATAATGTGAACACTCTAAATATAACATGGAATAATCCAATTTTTATCAAGTAGACATACTCAACCGAGTTAATTTATTTCACACATCATAAACTGGCAATTTTAGCAAAATCATCTTAGTATAGAACAGAATTAACAACCAGTATAAATCTTTTAATACAGGTCAACACTTCACTGGCAGATGTCAAGAGTTTGCTACCATTAATTACAATTTTAAAAGCTCAATAAGTTTTAAGGGATCCCCGAAGACTGTACAAATGCTAAACTCTTGAAAATCTTTGGAGTTCATTTTATTCTGCCTTGTCACTTTCATTACAGATTTTGGAACTGGGAATGACAGTAAGAACTGAGGCAGCCAGGTAGGTCTGGTAGGTGTTTGACAGTACTGGTATTTGAATTTTTTAACTTTCATACCAATAAAGTTGAGCCAAACAGGCAACCTCAAATTTGCCCTTTAAATATACCTAATAATACGTGTATACAAAAACATTTACACTTTCAACAATTCACACTAAATTAATACTTGAAAAAAAACCAGTCAGTCACAATGCTGCATCTCTACACAAATACTAACACAATAGAAAAATACCTGTATAAAACATGCCACATCATCATTCAGGAACATCATTTTAATTCAATAAGCTTTAAAGCCTCATTAAAACACTATTGTTATCACATACATCAATATGCACAACTATCAAAAATACTCCAACTGTTCTGACACAGTAGGTGCAAAGTTAAAATTGAATGTGTGGTACAATTTGGTTGGTGTGACCATTTAGGTAGAGTGAATGTTTGAAAGTTGTGAAGTGAGGGAAGTAATTGCAGTTTCCAGAACACTGAATGTTTTGTTTGCTTGTTTTTAGCAATGTGTGAGAGATACAGCAGAGACTAAAAATATCAAAGTAGGTGTTACCTGGAGTAAAGATTAATCTTTTCAACTTTAAGTTTCTTTGAAGAGGTTTTTTTTTTTAAGGGTATAGCAGTGACTGGAGAATACAAACAGATGCCTTCCTTTCAGTTATATCTTTCAACTTCCAGAAGGAAATTATGGTATAGTGAGCGATGATCCTATAGTGCTTGTGTGTTCAAGGTCTCTGCATTACAGATTCACATTGATTCTGTGGTAAATAAAGTATTAGTCACCCAGCTATATAAAAGCCATGCATAAAGCCAAAGGTACACATTTTTAAGATGTAACTGTTTTGCATAAAATGAGGCAGTCACCTTAGTAAAACATGAATCCACTATGTATGTGAGAGAGTTTGTGAGTGAGTCTGCTTGTGTGTGTTTCTGTTAAAAAAATCCTCCTTAAGGGTAAGTGCTAGGACCACCAAATTTGGTAGGCAGCTTCCTCTTATCATAACTTAAAGCAAAGTAAGGTCTTTGGTTGTGCTAGAACAATGGGATGTGCTTGGAGTGGGATTGTTTCTCATAACACCGAAAGAGAGGGTTTGCTAGCAAGGACAGTTATACTGTAGAGTGACCACAAAAGGGCAGCAAGGGGCCAGAGATGGGGACCGAGAAGTTGTAAACCCATTGGGGCAGGAGTGGGCAGGGGAGGAGAAAGGGCAGCTATCTACTATATATTTCAGAGAGTTTGTCTGTCGGTATGTCAGTCTGTCCTCCAAGACAGGTGACATGCACCCATCCCCCAGCTGGGCCCACTCCAGCTGCAGCGGCCCTGGACCCATGCTTCTCACCTGGCCACAAGCTACTGTGATCAGTGAGAGCTGGGGTTATCCTCTCTCCTGGTGCAGACCCATTCCTTGCCCCACATGAGACTCCCACCCCCCCAGATGCCCTTTTGGGAGCATGGTGAAGTTCCCTTTCCTTCCTACCCTTAGGGGGTACATTGCTAACCTGAGCAATGCCAGGTAAATCTTCTAGTTTTAAAAACTTGGTTATATATTTACCTAAAATCAACATCAGTTCTATTGATGGTTTTAAAATGATCATAGCTAGAAACTTATTTTAATTCCATATTATGTCATAGCCATGGTACTGTTTTGGCATAAAAAGTGGACTTTAAGGGATGAGAGGAAAAAAAGAGAAACAGTGTGCTGAATTTTAAAAAAAAGTTCTCCAGCACTCTTTAGTATGGTCACCCTGCATCTTTGTTTTTTTCTATCCTTTCCCAGTAGATTTTCATCTTTGAACAAATTGCTGTAGTTAACAGTGGTTTTAAGAACATAAAACTGACTGCTAGCTAAACAGGAGCCCAACTCACCAACCAATTATATGAAAATGACTCAGGAAAGAATGGCAAAGATTAAATTTCCTAAATTAAATAAAAAAGATTCATGCTGCTTTTCTACCAGCAAAAGAAAGTATGATACACACAGCTTGCTTTATGGACTCATTAGTACAAGACAATTTGAGAGGACATACATGATTATTAAATAAGATGACATATCCATCCTCATATGGCACAGGTAACTACAAAACTGAAAGGTCATACCAGGAAACTGTTCTCCAGTCGTCACGCAGTTCTGTGCTGCAATGAGTGATTGAACTTCAGAGTTTGTTTTATACTGTCTATTAACATTAATCAGTTTTTGACAGGTGACAGATGCTAGTCATTTTGTTCAATTTATCCTTCCAGTGCACATATGTATCATGGTGCTGAACATGATATAAGCCTGAAGAGAAAACAAAAATATTCTTTTGATGTCATGCTAATTATGTTACACAAGAAATACTTAGTATTGTGTAAGGATATCTATGAATGCACAATGTTAGATGAATTTATGTTCATTAAGTGAATTTTTTGAAAAAAGATCACATTATTATCCTGTGAGTTCAGAATTGGTTTCCTTTCTTATTTTTCAGAGGCCTTTAGCTTTTCTGTTTTTGTTTTTAGGTTGGGTACTTTCATTTTGAACTACTCTTCTTAAAAGGGTATATAGAACGTGCAAAACAGACTCCAATGCTATTTGAAATTCTGGATGCAGATAACAGACACATGGTCAATGTTAAAAGAGAGTGTAAAATAAATTTCAAAAAGAAGTAGACGTAAGGATAAAATACGATTCCACTATTGAAGAACAAAACTAATGTGAAGGCAGGGGACTGGACTCGGTGACCTTTCAAGGTCCCTTCCAGTTCTAGGAGATAGTCAATCTCCATTAATTTAATTTAATTTAAATTACTTTAATAACAACAGGTAGACTAGTAGCACCTTAAAGAATAACAGAACATGTAGACGGTATCATGCATTTTCGTCAGCGCAACCCACTTCTTCAGAATCATTTGAAGAAGTGGGTTGCGCCCACAAAAGCTCATGATACCATCCACATGTTTTGTTATTCTTTAAGGTGTTACTAGTCCATCTGTTGTTTTTTAAGTTTTTCCTGTTACTGACTAACTCAGCTACCCCTCTGAAGCTTTTAAATTATTGGCATCCATGTTCAAGATCTGGAATGCATCAAATAAGTGGACATAGCTATAGAATGATAAATGGAAAAAAAAGTATATTCACAGACAACAATGACTCAATTGTAAGAGAGGGATAGCTAAAGTGACTATCAATGTATTAAAATAAAAATAACTGGCTGACATACTAAGGGCATGTCTACACTAAGAAATTATTTCGAAATAACTACATTCAAAATAATAATTCCTGAAATAACAAGATTGAACTATCTCACTACGGGGGAACCTCAAAATTAGTCCAAGGCAGGCTCTGTTATTGTGGCATGCTATCTTGATTTACAGAGCCAGGAAGCAATAGAGAGTAGTTACTTTGAAATAGCAGCAACGGAGCATCCACACTAAAGCTATTTTGAAACAACAATTTGGAAATAAGCATTATTCCCTGAGGAAAGCAGGAGAACAGATTTCAAAATAACCATCCCATTATTTTGAAATAACGCACTTAATAATGTGGATGATCCACTTATTATTTCAAAATAAGGGGGCTCTAAGTCTAGGCAGTGTATCCACAAGAACGGAGCCTACTTTGGCCTAATTTTGAGGCTCCACACACGATTTTGTTATTTCGGGAGTTGTTATTTCAAATTTAGTAATTTTGAAATATTTTTCTAGTGTAGACTGGCCTCTAAGTACTCTCTAGGACCTGCTGCCCATGGTTTTACCCTTACAGGCAAGTCAGTGAGGGTAAGGGCTACAGAGTTAACTACTGAGGAAAGTCTTTGGTTAACTGAATGGCTGGAATGTCCAGAAAAAGGATATCACCCCTCCACCGTCCATCACAATCCCAATAACAGGTGGTCACACTGACTAGACTGTCAGCCAGGCACGATGCCAAAATAGCAAGAGGGGATAGACCTGTCCCGGAATTACAGGGAGGTGAGTCACACTGCTCCGTACCCCCTCGAGGCCACAGAAATATGACTTACACCCTGATTACAGTGTTGCCATTCCTACTTAAGGCCACAGGGCATAATGTCAAGTGAGCGAGTAGGCAAAGACATGGGCCCTTGTTAGAGGGTGATCACAGTGGTCAAGTTGTTGATGTGGTCAATGTCCCTCTAAAATTAGGAGGAGGTGACTTGCACCCTGATTACAGGGGAGTCATTCTCACTAGCCAGCATAATGTCCAAAGGACAAACCAACCCAGACCTGGACGCTGCTTACAGGGTGGTCGTGATGCTCAAGGCCTTAACAGGCTCCAGATTCCCATACACTGTTATTACATGACCTGACCCCAGATTAGCGGGTGGGGACTGTGCCTAGGGTCCCTCTCCTTCTGCACAATCTTTAGTGACTTGTCTCCTTTCCTCCCCTTTTCTTGACACTTCTCCGACGCTTTGTTTTTCATGAGTTTGGACGTGCTGGAAATAGACTGAGAGTGCAGACGGCAGACGTTATAACAAGCCCCAAGCTCTCCCAATAAAAACCAGCTGGGCAATTTATTATTATTTCTGTAAAAAACCTCTTCTTGAGCCATTAATTAAACCACGCTGTATTCATTGAATCTTTCTCAGCGACTGACAGTTCCCGCCACATTTTATTTTGCCTACTAGTGCTTCTTCTCTTCTCCGTAGAAAAGTTACGCAAAGATTAGAACATTTGCCCAGCGTTTAAACGACCCTCCTTTGGACAGCCGCAGCCTTTCCCGCCCAGGTACTGAACCCCCTTGTCCAGCATTACCTCCGCCTTTCCTGCCCTGACAGTGAGTCCCTCCTCTGGCCTCCCTTGAGCCTTTCCAACCCTGGGCCTGAGCCGCTCCTCCGGCGTCACCTCAGCCTTTCCTGCCCTGCCCTGAGCCCCGGCCCCTAACTCGTCACCTTAGCTCTGTGCCTAGCCTGATGCCTCAGCCCCCCAGTTATGTCAGCCTTTCCCGCCTAAACATCGATCCCCTCGTGCCCTGACATCTACATGCTTGGCTGGGGCCCTTCCCGCCCCTCTGGGGCCCAGTCAGATGCCTCCTCACCTCTCCTCGTGTTACCTCAGTGCTCCCTGCCTCAAGCCCAACCCTTCCTCCTGCTCGTACCCCTCTCTGGATTTGGCCCCAGCCTCCTCCTGTGACCTTCCCTCCTTCTGGCTCTACAGCAACCTCCACACCTCCTCTGCGCCATCTCGTCCAGCTTCGCCTCTGCCCTTCCTGCCCCCTCATAGCCCGGCTCCCTGCTCCTCTTTCTCAGGAGGCGTCTTTTGCTGCTTCGCACCCGCCCTCACATTGCAGCGCCTCCATCCCTTCCTGCCTCAGCCGCAGCCTGTAGGTCTGGCGCCATGGGGGGAACCTTGGTCCGAGCCCCCACCGCCCAGCGGGAGATGCTTGTTCCATCTGCCCCCATGCTCTGGGTGGGGGCTGGCTCCAGCGTGGTTCTGCTGGCCGCCGGCAGCTCCTAGTGCCGGAGCCGCTTCCCTGAGAACCTGGAGCACCCTCAGTGTTTCGAAGACCAGGGCCCTGCCTGGGCACGTGGCCCTCAGCCCCTGTGCCCTGCTCCCACCTCGTGCCGCCTCAGGACTCCCTCTCAGGCCTGCCTCGGTTGGCTCCTGCTGTCCTCTAAGTCCAAGACCTGCCCAGTCTCAGAGTTGTCCCCTGCAGGAGCCCATGTGGGCTCCATCCAGCCCTTGGGGCGGGGGCTGTTTTGGCGCCCTATTGCCATGGTGACAGAGGGGCCCGTGCTGAGCAGAGCCACCTCCGGCGGTGCAGCAAGGGGCACAGCTCGTCTCTCTCAGGCCACTTCCCGCTGAATCCCTGTACAGAGCCGGCCCTGGCCTCCTCCTACGGGGAGGGGTGCCCTCCTCCCACAGAGCCTGCCTGACCCTGCTTCCCCACAGTGCCAAACCTGGCCCATCCCAGCTGCCTGTAGCACCAGGTCCCCCCGGCTTCCCTCATCCCAGCACTACGATGCCATCCCAACCACTTTAGCAGGGCCCACTACCGGCCCCGGGAGGAAGCCAAGGGAGAGCAGCTCACATCCTCAGAGATGTTTAGGCCCCTCACTCACATAATGGCTCAATACCTTTGAGGCTCTTGGCCAAAAGATACAACAAAAGTTTCCAGTGTAAACAGATAACGCCTGCACAGGCACCAGAAAGTGAATTAGCACATTTCAATGAGCAGGTATCTACATATCAGTATATTGTGCTCTCAAGGTTATTCTTTTTATCCCCTAGAGCTTTAAATGAACCAATCTTTTAGGCAAAAGACTTTCAACCTTGATTTAATTATACGGGTGTGTTTGATAGCACACAAAAATAAACAGCTTACCCTGGTACAAATCTACAAAAGAGACTGTGTCATAATCCAGTATCTTGCTTTTTAAACCGTACAAGAGTTACTGCAGTTCTTTATTCCCCCTTAGGAATAGGATCTATAGTGTTTATGTGCCTGCGTGAATCTTTAGTGATAACACACAGGACTATTACAATACCAATGGATAGCAGAGAATGAGTGTTTACAAAGGACATATATGTAGGCTTTTTTTTTTTTTTTTAAATCACATTCAGGATGGTTTGCAAACTTTGACCTTCCTATTTCAAGTAGTAGTTCTGTGTGAAGTGTAGTGGAAAATAGGGTTAGAAAACAGCAGCCGCATATATATCCACAGTTTCTGCTTTGAATTCCTTTAACTCATCTCAGAATGCCGGTCGTGTTTTGCTCACCTATTCTGCAGTTCTATTACCAAACAGAATTCAGTTTGAACTATAGATAATGGGTTGTATTTGTCCTGCTGGTCGTTAATAATGGATTTATGGAATGACTTATAGTGATCGCCTTCAGTATTAAAATTGCATGACATTAGAAGGACCTGTTTTCTCATTCCTGTCCAAATGGCACTCCTATGAATTCTCTTCTGTTCCCTTCCAATCTAACCCAAGGGATCACTTGCACAGCCTTGATTTACTTTTGCACCTTTCTTGGGTATGTGGATCAATGTCACAGCCTGACAAGGAGAAGGAAATAAAGACACTTATCACAATGCACACTGTGTGTTGCACAATCTAAGCCATGTTACTGCTTCAAGGAAGTTTTTTGGTCCAAGGTAAATAACAGCCATTTACCTTGGTACTGCAATCCGAGTTGAAGACATTTTGCTTTTCTGCCTTGAATGCTAAAAACAATCCAAATGAGAGGTGACCTTTGTGAAATGAGTTAAAAGGTCCTCGTCTCGTTCCTCATGGACAGGTGCCCAGAACACAGAAATCTTCACTGAATTTGGCATTAATTAGTATTTGTGTTAGCAGTTTCTGAAATATATTTACTTCCCAAGCAAAATATGATGACTCATTAAGCTAATGTTTACAACAGTAATTCCATTTTGCTCTTTTAAAATCAGATTTCATTTGGGTTCAGAATGATAACCACTTTTTTTTTAATACTCGCGGAAATTGATTTAGGGATCTCCACCGGGTGCTAAAACAGCCTGGCAGGCTGCCCCAGAGCTGGGCAAAACTCAAATTAAGCTATGCAACTAACTGTCAGGGTGGTCAAATATTGGAATAAATTGCCAAGGGAGGTGGTGGAATCTCCCTCTCTGGAGATATTTAAGAACAGGTTAGATAGACATCTGTCAGGGATGGTGTAGACGGAGCGTGGTCCTGCCTTGAGGGCGGGGGGCTGGACTCAACCTCTCGAGGTCCCTTCCAGTCCTATGATTCTATGATTCTATGAACTGCCGCTACGTCAATTGCGAAGCTGAAGTCGAAATAGCTTCATTTGGCTTTTGGTGCTGTCTACACAGCAGGAAGCTGAAGAAAGAACACTCTTCCTTTGACTTCCCTTACTCTTTGTAAAAAAAAAGATATACTGGCATCAGAAAAGGTTCAGAGAAGGGCAACTAAAATGATGAGGGGTTTGGAATGGGTCACATATGAAGAGCGATTAAAGAGACTAGGACTTTTCAACTTGGAAAAGAGGAGACTAAGGGGGGATATGATAGAGGTCTATAAATTTATGAGTGGTGTGGAGAAAGTGAATAAGGAAAAGTTATTTACTTGTTCCCATAATATAAGAACTAGGAAAAAAACAACAAATGGTCTGGTAGCACTTTATAAACTAACAAAACATGTAGATGATATCATAAGTTTTTGTTAGTCTATAAAGTTCTACTAGACCATTTGTTGTTTTTTTCTTTAACAGACTAACTCAGCTACCCCCGGAAGTATAAGAACTAGGGGCCACCAAATGAAATTAATGGGCAGCAGGTTTAAAACAAATAAAAGGAAGTTCTTCTTCACACAGTGCACAGTCAACCTGTGGAACTCCTTGCCTAAGGAGGTTGTGAAGACCAGGACTTTTAACAGCATTCAAAAAAAAACTAGATACATTCCTGGAGGTTAGGTCCATCAATATTTATTAGCCAGCATGGAAAGAATAGTGTCCTGAGTCTCTTGTTTGTCAGAAGCTGGGAATGGGTAACAGCTATTAGCCAGTATGGGTAGGGAATGGTGTCCCTAGGCTTTGTTTGTCAGAGGGTGGAGATGGATGGCAGGAGAGAGATCGCTTGATCATTATCTGTTTGGTTCACTCCCTCTGGGAAACCTGGCGTTGGCCACTGTCGGCAGACAGGACACTGGGCTGGATGGACCTTTGGTCTGACCCAGTCTGGCTGTTCTTATGTTCTTGAAATGAAGGCTACAGTAGTCGGCGTAAGAAGTCCTCCAGCTCACCATTATTCTGAAATAAAGGCGAGTAGTGTAGATGTGCACTATGTAATAAAGCTACTGGGTGGCTGTGTCTAGACTGCATCCCTTTTCCATAAAAAGGATGCAAATTAGACACATCGCAATTGCAAATGAAGCGGGGATTTAAATCCCCCTGCTTCATTTGCATAAACATGCCTGCCACTTTTTTCCGGCTCAGAGCTTTGCCGGAAAAAAGCGCCAGTCTAAACAGGGCTCTTTTGGAAAATAAAGCCTTTTCCGAAAGATCCCTTATTCCTTTTCCACCACCCCCCCAAAACGGCATTGTGACAAAGGCAAGCCAGAGGGCTGCAGGAGCGTAGGGAAAGGCAGCTCTAGAAGGGTAAAATGCCAACTCCCGGGTGAATTAGATGTGGGTCACTGCAGGCCAGGCAGGAGCAGCTGACAAGGGGTCCTCTCAGACAGATTAGGATCTGCTGAGCCAGGCCTGCCTGGGATTTTTTAAAAGCCTTCCCTGTTGGCTGGAAGAGGAGGAGATGCAGGTAGACAAACACCAGCAACTACTGAGCTAAGAGACAGCCGGAAAGTGAGGAGCTCCAGCAGAAGGAGCTGGAAAGCTGACCCTGGGGAAAGATTACAAACTTTCAGCTACGTCTAGATTGCAACCCTCTTTCAAAAGTGGCTTTTTCGAAAGATACTTTCAAAAAAGCCTCTTTCGAAAAAGAGCGTCTAGACTACAACCAGTACTTCCGAAAAAGCGCACCCAGGCAGTCTGGATACCCTCTTTCGAAAAAGCACAGTTTGCATTCAATAGCGTCTTTTTTCGAACAAGCGCGTTCAAAAAAAGGCATTATTCCTCCTAAAATGAGGTTTTCTGCCATCGAAAAAACTGCTGCATTTTTCTGATTTGCTTTCGAGAGAAAGTGGCAGCAGTCTAGACGCAGGGGAAGTTTTTGAAAAAAGGCCATTTTTTCATAAAAACTCTGTTGTCTAGACACACCCTTCCTCTCCCCCTTACTCCAAGGGTAGGGTTGACTGCCCAGACACAGTGGCGGGAGGTATTTGACTCAAGGCCCTTCCTGCCCAGGGGAGAAGTGCAGAGACTGGCAAGAGAAAGAGGGGCCCTTGCCTGGGTATATTTTCTATCCCTAATTAAATTAGACAATGAGGTTGATGGGTTTTTGAGATTCTCCTTTGTTGGCTGCACTCTGGGGTGAAACATGGTAGCTATTTAACAGTGCACTTGAAAATCCAAATCTTTGATAACTGAATTAGCAGCTCCTGGGATATAAGAGGGAGTATATATGTGTGAGAGGGCTATCTATCTATTTAGTGCTTAGAGCTAGGAGCCAGGACACCTGAGTCATATTTTTGGCTCTCTGAATATGGAGAAGTATCTTGCCTTTTCTTTGCCTCAATTTTACTATACATATGTTTTACCAGTACTTCCCTACCACACAGCAATATTGTGAGGCTAAATTAGTTGTGTTCCTTCAGACCTGAGATTCTATATAACTGCAGTGGATTGATATTATTTGTTATCTATGGAATTTGGTGCCTAGTTCACATTTTAAAAAGCTGAGGGCAGCAATTCTACACTTACATTAAGTGTGGAGCATGTATATTATGGTAGTTTACCTTTCAGCTTAACAAGCAACTCGTTTTGCATATAAGTCTCAATCAAGTTTTTGACTTTGAAACTTTGTGAATGTACATAACTTCTCATGAAGCATTAATACCCCCCTCCCCCCAGAATGGGGAGAGGGAGGCATGGGGAAGGAGAGTAAAGGAGTAAATAAGGGAGAACCAGACAGTATTTGTGCTTTCATGTTCTTAAAAAATAAAATAAAAAAACCACACACCTTACCCCAAAAACCTAAGGCAATTTTATTAAAGGGAAAACCTCAGTCATCAACTTGTGGATGGGATTTTTTGTGCACATCACTCTTAAGCTAGTGCATTTTCAGTTTATATCAGTGAATGAGAATGAGGCCTATCTATCTTCCCTCTTTCAGAGAGAGAAGGTGGGTGGGGTAACAATCTTTTATGTGGCCAGCATTTGTTGGTGACAGACAAGCCTTCAAACTTACACAGAGCTCTTCTTTAGGTCTGGGAAACTGAGTCACAATATTATTGCTAAATACAAGGTGGAATAATTGTGTTTAGCAGTAACACTCTGGATTAGATTCCCAGACTAGAAGAACTGCCTAGACTCAAAAGGTTGTCTCTCTCCTCTAGAAGTTAGCTGAATAAAAGACATTTACCCCCCCTGCTTTCTCTTTGATATCCTGGGCTCAGCATAGCTCTACCACCACTACACACACACACTTCATCTATGAGATAAATATTTATGATATGCCTGTAGAATTTCACATACCTTTGCAATTTATCACACTGTGCTTTTCAAATCTCTGAGCAAAGGGATACAATAGTGGCATCTATACACATTTTAAACAAAACATTCTGCTTGCTAAAATATTAATGTAACTCTTATGGGAAGTGAAGGCTGCCCAAACTGGTATTTAGTGAATGTGGTGCAGATGGGGGTTAGATACCCTGACAGGATGCACCTGGGGGGAAGTTAGTCTTGAGAGGCAATGTCTAATTGCAAAGGGAGCCCAGCTGGATAGACCTAGGAACAGGCTGGTACAGAGTCAGGAAGCTTGCAGCAAATGGATGTTGTAGTGTGGGTGTCTGGAATCACTTTCTGAGCTTAAAGGGAGAAAATGATGAAATTTAGAGAGAGTATAGAAACTGTGGGCTGTTGGTTCTGAAGGAAAGGTTTACCAGGAAAGGTGGTGGATTAGAAAGTCTAAAAGAGACAGAGTAGGAAGCAGCCCAGGAAAATAGAAGCAAAGTTTAAGGTAGAGAAGACCTTGGTTATTAAAGGCAGAGTCTCCTAACTGGACCCCTGAACAATGGGTTGTTCTGGTATCCCCTATTAGCCACTGGGAAGTGGCATAGGTTTGAAGTGGAGGACTGATGAGAACAGTCAATAAGCTAGGCTAGTGCTCTTTTGATACCCTGGAAGGGAAAAACTCTCCTGGCTTGGCTGGAAGGTGAAGCTGCACTGTGTACAAAGAAAGAGCACTGGAGCGTGAGAGAGGTCACAGCACGAGCAAGAGATGGAAGAAGGTGCCAAATTAAGTGGAACTATATTCCCAAGTTGCAGTCCCAGGGAAGAACCCCAGTGGTAAGTAGAGGACCTTGACACAGTAACCTATTGGCATATTCAGAGTATGTACAGGGTGATGCTTTGGTAGCTTTACCGGTGTGCCTCTGAGAAGCTTTACACATGCATTGCTTTTGCAATGACATTACCCCTGGTAAGTTATGTGACTATCCCTGATCTAGGCCAATAAATAGAACCTGAACATCTGGGGATATCTGCTTGATGTCTGTGGGTAGCAGCGCCTCCACTGTCTGTTGACTTCAATACCTTTGAGGCTGTTCAAGTGGTCTTAGAACTAGGCCTAGGCTCCTAATATGCTAAGCTTTCCAACGGTGGAAGCCATTGCAAGTCATTCAGGTCCTAAGAGTTGCGCCTGACAATACACATGCTGTAGTGCTCGCTCTCTCACAGATATATATTTAAAACTGTATTATTTTCATTAGAATTTATGCTTTTAATCTTCGAGGCGCTTTTCTGTGTCTCTGTAACATCTCTGTCACTGGGTTTCTCTTTTATTTTAGGGTTTGGTTTTGAGGGGATGGGGGGGTGAGGGGTTATGCTAGTTCTGCTGTAATGCCCCTCCAGTGTTTTCTGCAGTCACTTATCCTACATGTATTCAGTCTGATTTGATTTAGCCCCATTGTTTTATAAATGATCCTGAAACACCTGGGTATAACAATCTATGACTCGGCACATTTCCGTCACATAAAAATCAAATTTTCAGTGGCTCTGCTTACTCTTTATTGTGCTAAGATCAATAGATGAAAGAACCCTTAACCTAGCAGTGTGCCAGAGTGCCTGACATGTATTCATAAAAACAGTCTCTAAATTCAATGGAAATATTAGGTGGAAGGGGCATTCATGCTTTGAATAGCAAGTTTTTTTTCATTTTTTTTTCTCCACCTGGCTTTACACAAATTGGCCTTCTAAAAAGGCCTGGAATCCTTCAAAGCCTGTGCATTGTATCTGAGCACCAAAGGGAAGAAGAGATCTTTAACTCCTGACATCATTCCCAAGGCAATACATTATATTTTATTTACATTCCATAGGTTTTTATGTTGACTTTCCAGAGCAGAAATGTAACTAACAATGAAATGGAAACTGTGTGTATTCTTTTAGGCAACATCCAATATTGCCATGTACTATTTTTTTTAATAAAGTATTTTCTTCTCTATTAAACTTTTCATCTTAGACAAGGTGAGGCCACGTTATTCTCCCATATGGAATGATGTACATGTGGAATGATTCTGCGGACCTCTGTGGAATCACTGTAGACTCCTATTAATGTAAACAGGAGCAGAATTTGACCCATCATCAAAACTTTTGCAGTGACATGTAGATCGTGACATGCTGTTTTGCTATAATTTTGAACATTGTGCTAATGGTTCTTATGGAAAGAGAACCACAGGCAGCTAATTTTTTGGTTAGTACTTTGAAACTTAATATTTGTGTTCCAGGATGTTTTATCCTGGCACTGTGATGGAACAATCCATCTTCTAGGACAGTATCTATTTTAAGGTGAAATATTGGTTTTAGCATGTGAAAACCATGAACCAGTACTCACTAGTGTAAATCTGTATAAGCACCACTGAAATATCTTTGCTGCCTATCCTTGACATCCTGTGATGCCAGTAGCTACTTGTACAGAGTCTGCACAAAGGATGAATGTAGTAATGTGGGTGTTGTATCGAGATTAAGCTCTCTAGAGCTAGAATCTATGGTATAAATTAGATGATAGTGGGGAAAGTTTCCATATGGACTTTGTGAAACACTTAAGTTTCACTTTAGCCTTCACACATGAGACTTCTATGTTGCATAAGCCTTATACTGACCATTTGCATAGGTATCAGAGGTGACCTTCATGCCTAACTGAACAGCACTCCATTTCCTTTTTTCAGAGGTACTTTGAAGCTTGGGAGAGTATGCAACTCGTAAGACAACTTACTGAATCTTGCTGCTCCACAAAAATGACCCTTTTCCCATTATTCAAAGCATGTCCCAAAGGTGCACGGTTATGTTAGCCAGAAATGTCAACTGATAAATTAGATGAACGAGGGGAGAAGGAGAGTTACTTTCCTTTGGAGGGTCTAACGTATTTTTCTTCTGTGCAGTATATAATGCTGCTTCGGAGACATGAAATCAAAAATCTATCTGCTTGCTGAATGTGGTTTTGTGGAGCAGTCGGCTTAATTTTTCTTGAAAATCTTGCTCTGGGCTATTTTGAAAAGTGCACTGCTGTTGAGGTTTCAGCACGATGCATTTGTTTCACATGAATGCTGGCCAAATCCAAGCCTGCCTTATCCCCATCTGTGCAATTCAGGCCCTGGGTTTCAGGGAGCGCCAGAGATCCTTAAATGTACGTGGAAATGACGCCCCTGACTCCAGCTATTAAAGATTCATTTGGCTTGAGAACATATTTGGGTTTTGCAAATGATTACAAATGGCACAGAGGCTCAGTGCTGACATGTGCGACTGTGCAGCATGAACTGTCTGATAGGCCTGACAAAATGAAAGCGGCCCTGGTTTCGGTGTACATGTTGTTCCAAGCCTTCTGAACAAGGAGTCACTAGAAGCAAGAGTGAAATTAGTCTGCCTTGTATTGGTAACACCTCACTGCCCTACAGTGACACAGGGGTCAACTGCTCCTGAAACAAAGAACAGCCTGAAATTTAGTTACCTAACTAGTCTTGTCTCAATAAAACATTTTCTGGGGAGTTGAGTCATCATGACCAATTCAAACAAACCAGTCGAGCAGGACTTCTGCGTTCTACTTTCTTTAACCAGCAAGGTAGATGCCTAATGACTTTCCTGTGGAAATTCTCATCCACAGGGACTGAGGGTCAGAGTTTAAATTCCACGGAGGCCAGCAGAGGGTAGAACTGGGTTCTATTTCCAGCTCTGAGAGAGAATGCATGAGTGGGAATGGAAAACACCAGGCTATGCTGGGTGAAATTCATCCTTTGTCCAGGTGACTATTGACAGGCCTATCCGCCACTGAAGCCATTAAGGCTATGTCTACACTATGAGTTTTCTCGGCCAAAAACAAGCAGTGTGGATGTTTTCTTTTTGCGCAACATCTGTAGAGCTTGCGGAAAAAGGGGGGCTTGCGCAAAAAGAAAACGTCCACGCTGCTTGTTTTTGTGCAAAAACCCCAGCACAAAAACAGATCAGCAGGAAATATGCAAATGAGATCGTGACTCATGCAAATGAGCCCCTCATTAGCATATTTTTGGCCGAGACAACTCATAGGCTACGTCTACACTAAGAGGCATAAGGTAGCATGAAAACCTTGCACTGAACCTTAGTGGTGGAGTGAAAAGGGGATTCGTTAAAATCATTCTTGAGGTGCATTTCTCCCACAGTTTGGGCTCCAAGTTGCACTTTGTACTAGCTGCTTAGGGGAAAAGTGAAAGGATTTTTGCAGGGGGCTTCTCCACTGCTGTAAAGCTGATGTAACCCACACGCCTGCTGGGTGTGGTGCACTATGCCAGGGAGTGGCACTTTGAACACTTAGGGTACGTCTACAGTAGCTTGTTAGTTCGAGCTAGGTAGGGTAATTAGGGCAAACAGAGTTGCAAATGAAGCCCAGGATTTAAATATCCAAGTGATCCCTCCCCTGTCATCCATTCCCAGCCTCTGACAGAGTCTACGGACACCATCCCTACCCATCCTGGCTGATAGCCATGGATGGACCTAACCTCCATGAATTGATCCAGCTTTTTTTTGAGCCCTGTTAAAGTCCTGGCCGTCACAGCATCCTCTTGCAAGGAGTTCCACAGGTTAACACTGTGCTGCATGAAGAAATACTTCCTTTTGTTTGTTTCAAACCTGCTACCTCTTCATTTCATTTGGTGACCCCTAGTTCTTATGTGATGGGAACAAGTCAATAACTTTCCCTTATTCACTTTCTCCACGCCAGTCATGATTTTACAGACCTCTCATATACCTCCCCCACCCATAGTCTCCTCATGCACTAAGTGCCAGGGGCCCCAGGTTTGATTCCTCCTGTTGGTGCTACACTGGTACAGATAGATATGGTGGCGTCCTATATTTGATGTCCCACACCTCTCCTGGCGGGAGGGAGTAGGTGGAACCGATCACTCAATCCTTTGCTGATCAAAGAGCCTTATGGCTGTTTTGTCGATGGCAGAAATAGAACAACATGTGGCCTACATCAAGCATCTGGTGTTGTCCAAAGTTCAGGGAATCCTAAGCAGCTGCCTGTGTCTGTCATAGTCCGCCACTTGTAACCCATGTAGTAAAGAACCAAGGCCTTTTGTCTCTGTTGGAAGCACACACCTTGACAATGAGCAAAGGTTCTGCATGCTTCCTGTGATTGGCGCTTATAGCCTGGAGAGGAATTATTTAGTCTCTCTCTTAAGGTCGTCTTTACTCCTAATGTGCACAGTGTTTATAACCCTTAGCCTGGAGGCAGAAGAGATGCAGTACAATACTCTGCCATTTGGATGGCCGCAGTTCTCCATCTATCGATCATGTGATAATTTCATTTATCAGCCCAATGAAAGTCAAATGAGCTTCTGGGGGACAGTTATGTATGATGATCTGAAGTCCTGTGGCCTCCTACAGACCATATTAGCATTATATTGTTTTTACCACTGGGATTGTGGCAGTGGGTGTTTTATTTTTCACTTTATATTTATTGACTCATTATGAAAATTGGATCCTTAAACTTTGTGTGAAATTACTTTTAAATATTTAAATTAATGTGCGGCGGTAATGGCCATTATGTCAGATTCATCATTTTTGTTTCCTCTGGTTGAAGACTTGAATTGCTATATTTTTTTGAAAGATTCTCACGGGGGCTTAGCTGTATGACCTTCCCTACACACTAAGTCAGGGAAACTACATCCAAAAAGAGGGAGGAAAGCTGGTCTCATGGTTAAGCTTTGGAAGGGGACTCAAGATCTATGTTCAATTTGTGACTCTGCCACAGCCTTTGTGGCCTTGGGCAAGTTACTTGATCTTTCAGTGATTGTTCCCCCTCAGAAAATTGGAAGTATTACTATGCCCTTCTCCCACTTGTTAACTCAAGATCTCCAGAGATAAGATTTTTGGGGACAGATCTGTGATTTTGATTGGCAACTCAGGAATTTCATTACACTTCGACTAGGACTGTCTTTTCATAAAAACGTAAAAAGACAATAAATACTCTAGCAGAACCTTAAAGACTAACAAAACACATAGATGGTATCATGAGCTTTTGTGGGCACAACCCCCTTCAGATGTGCCCACGAAAGCTCATGATATCATCGACATGTTTTGTTAGTCTTTAAGCTGCTGCTAGACTATTTGTATAAGTTTTTCCAGTTATGAGCTAACTCCTGATGCCTTTTTATAGACAGCTTGTCACCTGAGGATTCCAAGGTATTTTACAGACATTAAATGATGACAAAAAATCCAAGTGAGGTATGTATTCTGTCCATTGTAGATTCAAACAACTTGTCTACTGTTCACAGAGCAAATTGCTAACAGATGTGAGAGAATTTGACCAGCTCCCAGATGTGCATTTGCAAACCATTTTATAGAGTTACTATATATTGGGGGGGGGGGGGGTGGAACGAGTGACTAATAACTATATAGTACTCAACCCTCCCCAAATCGTTGATTCCTCTACTTGGTGGAAAGGAAGACCAAACAGAGGTAACCAAGGAGGGGAAACAGATTGAGGGCACTTGGTTTCAGTAACAAAAATCTAGAAGGCACCCGATTTCCCACCTCCCCTCTCTCACATGCTATCTAAAGAAGAACTTTCTTTTATTAGTTTAAAACCTGCTACCCATTAATTTCATTTGGTGTCCTCTAGTTCTTATATTATAGGAACAAGTAAATAACTTTTCTTATTCACCCTCTCCACACCACTTATGATTTTATAGACCTCTATCATATCCCCCTCAGTCTCCTCTTTTCTAAACTGAAAAGTCCCAATCTCTTTAGCCTCTCCTCATATGGGACCCGTTCCAAACCCCTCATCATTTTAGTTGCTCTTTTATTAACCTTTTCTAATGCCAAAATATCTTTTCTGAGGTGAAGAGACCACATCTGTATGTGATATTCAAGATTGTGGGCGTACTATACTTTTATAAAGGGGCAGTAAGATATTCTTTGTCTTGTTAGAAATGATTTAAGAAGGGATAGAAAACATTCTATTTGCCTTTTTAACTGCCGCTGCACACTGAGTGAACGTTTTCAGAGAACTATCCATGATAACTCCAAGATCTCTTTCCTGATTAGTTGTAGCTACATTAGCCCTCATCATATTGTATGTATAGTTGTGGTTATTTTATGCAATGTGCATTACTTTACACTTATCTACATTGAATTTAATGTGCCGTTTTGTTGCCCAATCACTCAGTTTGGTGAGAACTTTTTGAAGTTCTTCACAGTCTGCTTTGGTCTTGACTATCTTGAACAGTTTAGTGTCATCTGCAAACTTTGCCACCTCACTGCTTACCCCTTTCTCTAGATCGTTTAGGAATAAGTTGAATAGGATTGGTCCTAGGACTGAACCTTGGGGAACACCACTAGTTACCCCTCTCCATTCTGAAAATTTACCATTTATTCCTACCCTTTGTTTCCTGTCTTTTTAACCAGTTTTGAATCCATGAAAGGATCTTCCCTCTTATCCCACGACAACCTAATTTACACAAGAGCCTTTGGTGAGGGACCTTTAGAAGAAGGCAAAAAAAAATTGAATATAATTCAACTACTTTCTTGGTCACGTGGCAACAAGAAGACAAGAGTTTGGGATGTTTTTGGAAACTTTCAAATTTCTCTGCATGATGCATGCACATTAATACGCTGCTCATGTATAACAAGTATTTAATATGGGAACTGGTTGGTCCATGTTTTAAAGAGAATCATACTTTCTTATCGGCTTTTTTTCTCTCTCTCTGATCTGAACTCTGCACAACTATGCATGGTGTGTACTCTGACGGAATCTCTGTGAAGCAAGGAAGTGTTATTGTCTTCTTTTTAACTGGGGAGGAAAAAGGCACAGGGTAAGCTAAGATTTCTTTGGGGCTCAGGAAAACTCTATGGCGGAGCTTAGAGTAGAGTCCACATACCCTGTATCTTATGTCAAAGCTGTAATCATAGGACCGTTTTGGGGGTAGGGATGGAGGGATTTCTAACCATGTTGAAGGATACCCAAGAACATCAGAGGAAAGCTGGAGTAGGAGGGAAGGAATATGGAAAGAAAACAGCAGTTTCATCTGCAGTAAGTGTCCCTTTGGGTCTGTGTGACTACCAATGTGGCTTTTATTATTGTGCTTGTCTGCTTGCTTCCTTCCCCCCACTCTCCATCGCTACGGCCTGTCTTTGTTGACAAAATCAATCTTGCCTGTCCTTCTGTTTTTTATTAAAGCCATTGTTGCCTTTTGTTGTCCAGAATCGATCCCCTGTGAAGGGGGGAGGGGGCGGGGAGGGAGGTCCATAAATGGAGTAAATCAAAGCCAAAAGAGCATGATATTTAACAGCTTGGGTTTGCAGCCGTAAAGGGCAAACTCGCAGGTGTCACGTCGAGTGCTTTCATCGCCCAGAGGGGCAATTCCAGCAAGGACTGCCTGCTGCAAAGTACAATGGTGTGAGGTGATTGGTGGGTCACCTGCCCACAGCTCTCTTGATGGATTGTAGAAACTCTCTTGTACTGATCTTAGCTACATCCTTGCTGCCTGGGGTTTTCTGACAGGCCTTTTCTTGGCAGTAATGGACTCTTGCTGCCTCCTCCGTATCTCTCTCTCAACACGGCTACAGAAAATCCCCGGCACTCAATGGCTTAGCCAAATGATTCCTGCCATGTTCTTTCTTTATCTCTTGACCTCTCCAAAGCAGTTGACCATTTAATCCAAGAGCCAATGTGCAAATGTAGACCAGCAGGAACTTTTTTAGATAATGCTGTTGATTGTACCTTCGTAAGAGTGGCCAGACTGGGTCAGACCATAGGTCCATCCAGCCCACCTCCCCTATCCTCCAACAGGGAGTCAAGTGAGCCGTCCCTTGTCAAACAGAGGCTAGGAAATCCATCCCTGATCCTCCTGGCTAATAACCATTGATGGACTGCGCCTCCATAAACTTGTCTAGTTCTTTTTTGAGCCCTAGTATGGTCCTTACCACATCCTGGGGCAAAGAGTTCCACAGGTTGACGGTGTGTTGTGTGAAGAAATACTTTCTTTCATTTTTTAAACCTGCTGCCTTTTAATGTCATTTGGTGACTCCTAGTTCTTGCATATCTGTGGAGGACTAAATAACTCTGCTCTATCTACTTTATCTAGGCAGGAAAAGGTCTCCAGAAATGTAAACTGGACTTTCAGTGAGCAGAGAAGGTATTTTCCACAACCACATCCAATGCCCTTCAAAGCTTGTGGGACGGTTGCAATTGATTGTGATAGATATTGTCTCAGACCTTTGAGGTATGTCTACTCAGCAGCGAGGCAGCTGTGTCTTACCTGTGCCAGTGGACTGAAGCTGGTGAGGTTTGCACTTGGAGGCTTTCTTAGTTGCTGCGTAGATGTCTGGGCTCTGGCACTTTGCAGGGGGCCCTAGAACTTGGGTTCAGGTACAGTCCAGAAATCAGCCTCACAGTCACTCCTTTGCTGTGTAGACAAACTCTTGGGGGGACAGGGAGTCGGAAGACCTCGCTGCTATTCTTGGTGATGTCCCTTGACCACTTTGTTGCTTGGTTGCACCTTGCAGATGGGGAAAAGTAGCTGTAACACTAAGGGTGTGTCTAAACTACATGGCTCCATAGATTAGGCTGATCGGCAAAGGGAAATGAAGCCATGATTTAAATAATCACGGCTTCATTTTAATTTGAATGGCTGCCGCGCTGAGCTGTTTGTCAGATGAGGTTTACCAGGGAGGTCGATAAAGGGCTTTCATGTCGACAGGGGAGCGTCCAGACTAGCGCCTGAGCCGACAAACAGCTGATCAGCTGTCTGTCGGCTTAGCGCGGCAGCCATTTAAATGTAAATGAAGCCTCAATTATTTAAATCGTGGCTTCATTTCCCTTTGCCAAACAAACAAATCTACATGGCTCCATCAACAGAGCCATGTAGTTTAGACGTACCCTAATTTACCTCACTGTCTGGGATGTGACATTTTAGGTCTGGTCTAAACTAGAAAATTAAGTTGTCTTAATAGGAATCTGAAGAGTCCACACCTCCTGAGAGACGTAGTTGAGCTGAGTTAGCCCCTGGTTTAGACGGTGCTAGGTCAATCAGTTGGTGGCATTTGAATCTCTCCTAGGTGGCCTTCCAAGCACTCAGCTGACAGGGATCCATGCCATCAACCTATGGTGATGAGAGAATCCGTCCCATTGGCCTAGGTCAGTGGTCCCCAACGCGGTGCCTGCGGGTGCCATGACACCCGCCGGGGCATTTGTGTGCCCGTCGAACAATCTGGGCTGGCCCTACCTCCGGGCGCGTGGCACGTGGGCGGCCCTGGGCACGCGGTGCATAGGTAGCCCTGCCCCTGGACGCATAGCACATGAGCGGTTCCGGATGCACAGCGCGTGAGTGGCCCCACTCGCTGGTACCCGGTAGCCCCAAAAGGTTGGGGACCACTGGCCTAGGTCATGTCTCTACTGAAATACCACAGTTGTGCTGCTAAAATACACTTAATGCTCTCACCCGCTTTGAGATCTCAAGATAGAAAACAATATAAAAAGGTAAAATATGATAAAAGCTGAAGTGTCTCCAATAGAACATTCCTGCGTCTTTAAGTATTTTCATGTGACTACTGGGTTATGCTGAAACTACAGCCGGTCCCTGAGTTACGAATGGTCGATTTACAGCTGTTCGCATTGACGACCAAACCTCCCGTTAAGCGGTTGTAAAAGCGGTCCCCGAGTTACAAATGCAACCTGCACTTACAAACAGCACAGTCGCAATGTAACTCAATGGGGTCCGACTTACGAACACTTCGAGTTGCAGCCAAGTGTTTGGTCTGTAACCCGTTCGTAACTTGGGGACCAGCTGTATATGAAAAATCATGGCTTGGGAGTGATGAAAACTTTAAGCAGGAGATGTCAGCTCTGGCCTCCTCCAGCATTTTTTTTTTAAGATGACATTTTGGGTCTTGGTTGATGACCAGACCTTGCTAAGATCTTTATTCTTTTTCAAATGTCTGATTATTAAAAGTGAAATCACCAGCAGCACAGAACCATTTACTATGTTGCTGATGCATTTGGCCCAGGCTTGACTCAAGGGAAACAATGGCAGATACTGATTCATTTGGAGGAAAAAAAAAAAAGACCTCACAAATTCTAGTCTCTTTTTTGGGGGAAAAGTCGGCTGCCCAATTCCTTTACACTGTCTGTTTTGCAGCTTGTGAGATCACACGATCGCAAAGATGCAAAGGGCTCCGCTAAGGAAAGAATAATCCGTTTCACACATACAGAATGGGAAGCGACTGTCTAGGAAGGAGTCCTTCAGAAATGGATCTAGGGGGTCATAGTGGACCACAAGCTAAATATGAGTCAACAGTGGGGTACTATTGCAAAAAAAACAATCATAATTCTGGGCTGCATTAACAAGAGTGTGGTGAGCAAGACATAGGAAGTCATTCTTTCGCTCTGCTCTGCGCTGATTAGACCTCAGTTGGAGTATTGTGTCCAGGTCTGGGCACCACGTTTCAAGAAAGATGTGGAGAAATTGTAGAGGGTCCAGAGACGAGCAAGAAAAATGACTATGGGTCTAGAAAACATGAGCTATGAGGGAAGACTGAAAGAATTTGGTTTGTTTAGTTTTGAAAAGAGAAGACTGAGAGGGACACAACAGATTACAAGTACCTAAAAAGGTGTTACAAGGAAGTAGGAGAAAAAATGTTCTCCTTAACATCTGAGGATAGGATGAGAAGCAATGGGCTTAAATTGTTGCAAGGGAGGGTTAGCTTGGATATTATAAAAGACTTCCTAACTGTCAGGATGGTTAAACACTGGAATAAATTGCCCAGGGAGGTTATGGAATTTCCATCATTGGAGATATTTAAGAGCAAGTTGGATAGACACCTGTCAGGGATGGTCTATGGTGCTTGGTCCTGCCGTGAGGGCAGGAGACTGGACTTGATGACCTCCCCAGGTCCCCTTCCAGTTCTCTGACTATAAGATCAGTCAGATATTGTGCAGTGCCATGTTGTTGTTATTACCAAACATGAAGGACCTATTCCTAGTTACATACAATCTGGAATAAATATCCAGTTACATTACTAGTTCTGTGCAGCTGAAGTATGTGAAGATGGCATTGATAGACTGGCCCAATGATTCATATTATAAGAGTAACTGGTCTATTTCCTGTTTGATAAACACCACATAAGTTCTCTGTTGCACTGGTGCAAAGGTGGAATACGATAACCCGTCTCTTCCAGAATCCTCCTCCAGCAACATACCCTTCAATCAGTTGAGCTGGTAATAACCAGTGATGATCATCTAGTGGAAGCGTAGAGACATCACTCAGCTGTTCTTCAAATATTTCCTTTCTGCACCAATGGTGCAGCCCTCCACTCAGCACCAATTAAAATAATTAAATTACAAAGATAAGAAAAATCAATTGTGAAAACATGAACTAATTGGGCAGGATGGAGGACTAATGAAAAGGGGATATGTATTTTAAGAAGTGAGCACAAATAAGACATTTGGCATCCACTCCACTTTCACTTAATTGATACGGCTGCTCGAGGGAGCATGGCTCATGATGAAATAAAAGGATGTGAGCAGATAAAAGAGTTTGTCAATTCCCTGAAGTGCTCACATGGCGCAAAGTTGCCCAATTAATCCCTGGTGTGTGGATTAGCCATGCTGATGTGCTCTATGTAAAAGTCAGGGACAAAACTGGAACAAGAGCTGTGCCTTGCTGGAGGAAGTTTACTAAGAAGATGGCTGGGGATTAAATCATTACACAAATTGTCAATAGCAGTCCCAATTAAGAAAATGGTCCCTCTTGTATTCATGCTCCATTAATTGATCAATGATAAATCACTTAATATGTAATGTTTTTATAGTCTTTGTATTTATTAATACACACCGCTGACTAGGGTCATGTTCTGCATTGCTCCACCCTGCCTACATGATGGATTTCACTTGTTCCTTCAGACTTTCTATTCTACCTGTGCTGTTTGTACCATTCCCCTTCATAGATTCTGCAATTTCTTAGATGCTGGCCTGACTCCAGGAACACTTCTGCACACCCTATAACTTCCTTCTAGGCCACATTGGAACTGTGGAACCAACTTCCCTGGGGATTAAGAACTATCGTCTCTTGATCCAGGTGCAGAGGGCTCTTGAACCGTGTCTCTGCATTTTCTTGAGCACACATAGAATCATAGAACGCTAGAACTGGAAGGGACCTTGAGAGGTCATTGAGTCCAGTCCTCTGCCCTCACAGCAGGACCAAGCACTGTCTAGATCTTCCCTGACAAGTGTCTGTCTAAACTTTCTCTTCACTAACTCCAGTGACGGAGATTCCTCAACCTCCCCAGGCAATTTATTCCAATGTGTAACTACCCTGACAGGTAGGAAGTTTTTCCTAATGTCCAGCCTCAACTCCCATGCTGCAATTTCAGCCCATTGCTTCTTGTCCAGTCCTCAGAGGCCACGGAGAACAATTTTTCTCCCTCCTCCTTGTAATATCCTTTGTATATATGGCCAAAACTGCGCTACTCTGCAAATGACTTTCCTTCCAAGGTTGGGGGTCGGGAGAGAGAATAAAACCCATGTGCTGGATGTTAGCCATGCTGCTTTATTTATTATCTAATGCATGAGTGGAAAGAGCTCAAATTACAGTGGGTAGAGGGATGTAGAACCTGCATAGCAGAGGATGTGGCTTTTGTGTTGTGCTGGTGTATAAACGGAAGAGCAGCCTGAAATTCGTTACATATATACATTGGCTATACCCCTTTTGAGGTCAATGGCTGTGTGTGGGTGAGATTCACTACATAGAAATCTTCAAGAACTGAAAATGACTCTATTTGCTTTCCCCCAGGTGGTCTCCAACCCAACCTTGCTTTACACAATATTCTTATGGCATATACACTGCACTCTACAATTGAAATTAGATATGCAATTTGTGTAGCGCCAATTGTGTATCATTTCAATTTTATTTAAAAATAGGCTCTGTTGACCCATCTCTTATCCCTCATCCCTCATGCAATGAAGTTAACAGTGATGGCAAAATGGCGTGTCCGTTCTTTCGAAAATTATTTTGAAATAGCAGACGCGGTCCTTGGATGCAGGGTATCTATTTCACGATATCTCTGGTATCCCAAAATAGCATTGCAGTGTAGACATACCGGTAGGCCTCTGCACGTTGTAGGATAACATTTCTTTTTAGGTCCTATAAATAAAGCCTAACAGAATCACATCCTCCTCTTTCCCGTTCAGGGTGTGTGTGTTTTTTTTTTTTTAAGTGTAGAACGAAATGGTTACACGCTTTTTTGTTTTTTAAGCTTTGTGTCCTGTTCTTTTCTGCATCCTCTCACCCCGTCACCCAACTTAGGGTGTGTCTAGACTACCTAGTTTTGTCGACAAAACTGAACTTTTGTCGACAAAACTATACCAGCGTCTACACTACCGCTGAGTTCTGTCGTCATAACGTCGACAGAACTCAGCAGTTTTGTCAACGCTGGTATACCTCATTTTACGAGGCATAACACCTTCTGTCGACAGAAGGTGTTATTGCCTGTAACATTGCATCCAGACTACGGAGTTCTGTCGACAAAGCAGCTTGCTTTGTTGACAGAACTCAGTGTGTCTGGACGCTCTTTGTCGACGGAAGTTTTGTCGACAGTATCTGTCGACAAAACTTCCGTCGACAAAACGCGGTAGTCTAGACGTACCCTTAAAGAGCAGTATTACAGAGCTGCTGAGTATGTTTTGAGCCTCTGCAAGTCCAGTCTATGCATGTCCCTTAACAAACCATGCCTTAGTCACTGCTAATTGCAGGACTGGAGAAGAACAGCTCTTAACTAGATTAGAGACAGACAAAACATCCCTTGTAAATACACACAAGCTGTTGCTTTTGGGCTAGAGAAACCAGCACTGAGTGGTGGGATCACATCTTTGCACAGCTGTGGGAGGAAGAGCCGTGGCTCCAGAACTTTCAGGCACATAAAGCCACCTTCCTGGAGCTGCAGGCTGAGTTGCCCCAGACCTGCGGCCCAAGAACCCCCAGAACAAGAGCTGCCCTCTCAGTAGAAAAGCGTGTAGCAATTGCTGTTTGGAAGCTGGTGACTCCAGATTGTTTTGCAACCAACTGGCCAGGGCTGGATTTTTCAATAGGCAGACTAAGCACATGTTTAGGGCACCAGCAAAGCAGGGGCACCCAAAAAAGGAAGAGATTTTATGGTATAGTATTGGTTTTATTTTGAATTACATATGGGGGGCACCATTAATCTTTTCAGTGCTTAGGGCCTCTAAAGGTCTTAATCCAGCCCTGCAACCGGTAACAATTTGGCGTGGGGAAGTTGACCATGGGGGCTGTATTAATGCGAGTGTGCAGGGCAACAGATTCACAGTCCTTCACAGCAGGATGCATTCTGGGAAACACACATTCAATGGTGACTAGATTTGCAGAGATGGGAGGAAGGAAGAGATACAGCACACGCATTCCGATTGTACTTCTAACCCACCTTGCAAAGGAGTACGTTAATAGGAAGGGGCATGTGTCCACGGTGTTGCTGTTGCTTGTGGATCACAGTATGCATTTCCAGATCACCCCGTGTTGATGTCTGTGAAAGGTGCCTGACACACGCCTGGGAAGAAAACTGCAAAATCTTTCCAGACCACAAGATTACAGTGGGGAATGTGGAAATGCCCGGAGTAATCCTGGGAGATCGAGCTGACAGCCTGCAACTTCCATTACCCTTTGTTTCTTTTCTCTGACCTCTAGGATAGTGTTTTTTTCATGCACAAAGCATTGCTTATGTGTGATGTGACCCTATCCTAAACACAAAGCAAAGCCCACACCCGGATGGGAAACTGGCACGAGGGCAGAATCCCGTATGCTGTTTCTAATCAGCCAGTAAAGCAAAGGTTCCTGAACACTTGGAGATGCTTCTGGAATTAAAGTGCTACAGAAACATAAGCTGAAGGTCATTGCCATGTGAAATATGGAAGAGGAACTGCTCTAAAAATGTTCTAATGTATTTCAGTGGGCTTGCCTATTTCCTTCTGCCTTCCTGTTTCTACAGGAGTTCAGACATTTAGAACATAAGAACAGCCAGACTGGGTCATACCAAAGGTTCGTCTCGCCCAGTGTCCCGTATTTTGAGAGTGGCCAATGCGAGATGCCCCAGAGGGAGTGAACAGAACAGGGAACAGTCAAGTGGTCCCTCCCTTGTCATCCATTCCCAGCAGATGTGCAGATCACCGGAATCCAGCTCTTCCGGGTTACAATCTACTCGCCACGGGCAAGTAGATTGTATAATTTTCGAGCTCTGTGAATAAGTGTAAAGTAATGCACATTGGAAAAAAATAAGCTCAATTATATATACAATATGATGAGGGCTAATTTAGCTACAACTAATCAGGAAAAAGTTCTTGGAGTTATCGTGGCTAGTTCTCTGAAAACATTGATGCAGTGTGCAGCGGCAGTCATAAAGGCAAATAGGATGTTAGGAATTATTTAAGAAGGGATAGAAAACAAGACAAAGAATATCTTACTGCCCCTATATAAAAGTATAGTACGCCCACATCTTGAATATCGCATACAGATGTGGTCTCTTCACCTCAGAAAAGATATTTTGGCAGAGAAAAGGTTAATAAAAGAGCAACTAAAATGATGAGGGGTTTGGAATGGATCCCATATGAGGAGAAGCTAAAGAGACTGGGACTTTTCAGTTTAGGAAAGCGGACACTGAGGGGGGGATATGGTAGAAGTATATAAAATCATAAGTGGTGTGGAGAGGGTGAATAAGAGAAGTAATGTACTTGTTCCTATAATATAAGAACTAGTGGACACCAAATGAAATTAATGGGTAGGAGGTTTTAAACTAATAAAAGAAAGTTCTTCTTTACATCGCATGCAGTCAACCTGTGGAACTCCTTGCCACAGGAGGCTGCGAAGGCTAGGACTATAACAGAGTTTTAAAAAGAGCTAGATAAATTCATGGAGGTTATGTCCATTAAAGGCTATTAGCCGGGGGTAAGGAATGGTTTCCCTAGCCTCTGTTTGTCAAATTGCTTGATCATTGTCTTCGGTCCACCCCCTCTGGGGCACCTGGCACTAGCCACTGTCAGTAGACAGGATTCTGGGCTAGATGGACCTTTGGTCTGACCCAGTACGGCCATTCTGATGTTCTTATGTTATCCCTCTTATCCCATGACAACTTACTTAAGAGCCTTTGGTGAGGGATCTTGTCAACAGCTTTCTGGAAATCTAAGTACACTATATGCACTGGATAATTTGTATCACAGTCTGTCTCCTCGGTATATATGGTCTGACGGTTTGAGAGCAAATCGAGAAAGGATTGAGGGACCAGCCCAGCTGAATTTTCCCTCTGGGAGTCTTGTTTCTCTTCTGGCAGGGCTTGTCTTGAGAAGAAAGGTGTGATTCTCACGTTTAATGAAATTTCTGTAACTTGAGGCACTCACTTAACATCTGCTGTGAAACAAAGATGCATTGAAGGTTATTCTGTATTCTCTGTTTGGTTAAAGGGGCCCTCTAGCATTCCTCCTGCCCCCCTCTTCCGAAAGCCCCAGAAACAGTAAAATCCACTTCTGAAAATGGTTCTATTTTCAGTACCCATCTGGAAAAACAAAGCCAACCATAAAAGGGAAACATTAGCACATAGAACCGGTCTGTCCATGGTTCTTATCACAGCTTCAGTTCAATCTGTCAAGGGGATATTTCTTTCGGGAACACAGTCGTGTCTGATGCACCCTCTGAGCAGGGGAAACCCACATAAGAATGTCTAAAGTGGGTCAGACCAGTCGTCTTTCTGTCCCAGTAGTCTTTTGTCAGACAGGAGTCCTGGTCAGTTGATTCAGAAGACGTGACTGGAATAGGTCAATTAATCAAGTGATCCTTCCCTTGTTGTTTAGTCAGAGCTTCTGGCAGTCTGAAGTTCATAGATATACCCAAGACATGGAATTACATCCCTGACCATCTTGGCTAACGCCCCAGCATGCACTTATGCTCCAAAGCTTTACCTAATTCTTTTTGGAACCGCGTTATACGTTTGGCCTTCAATATCCCCTGGCACAGAGTTCCACAGCTCGACGGGGTAGGAAGAAACATTTCATGGTATATTAAACCGGCTGCCTTTTAACTTAATTGGGGCTATGTCTAGACTATACATTATTTTTTAATTTATTTCCCATGGAATTTGCATATCTTTTTTTCAATCTCACTTTTGAAAGCAGGTCTTTTGAAAGTGAAAGTAGTCTGGGTGCAGTTTTTTAGGGGGGGAAATACTTTTTCGAAAAACCGCTCTTCCTTAAAAAATGAGGTTTACGTGGATTTTCTACAAAAAATTGTGTCCAGACTACTTTCACTTTCAAAAGACCCACTTTCAAAAGTGAGATCGGAAGAAGATATGTAATTCCCATGGCATCTGCATAGCCTGTTTCAAAAATGAAGTGTAGTCTATACAGAGCCCCAATGAAGTTAATAGGCAGCCGCTTTAAAATACCATGAAGTATTTCTTCGGAAGAATTTGTGTATCCTTTTCGAAATTAAAGCATAGTTTAAAGCATGTTCCCGAGTTCTTCTGGGATTTACTCCTTCCCTTAACACTGCCGTAGTTGCTTTCTCCACACTATTCCTCCCTCTTCCAGTCTAGAACAGCATGACTGACAGCTGTGATACATTTTTGCAATTGCTATTGACTCGAGGCAGACTTTAAATGGCTTAACGCATTGCCAGAGCTGTGCTGCGTTGATTAGTTTAAAAAAGACGTACTACCCATGCCTTTCAAAGGCCGAAGGGTTTTCTTGCTACCTGTCGTAAAAAGAAGCCAACAGCATCCCATCGAAGATAATGGTGACAAGCAGAACTAGTTGCCTCTGTTATCCTGCTGCCCTGGCCTAAAGTATTTGCCCATCATTTCTGTCAATATTGCAGACAAGAGCAATTGGCTTGTAATTTTCCATCATCCAATATTATTAATCTCTTCTCCCCGCCCAGTACACGGCTATTACTGTCTCCTCTGTTACTCATCCTGATGCTGCTTTTGTAGTGTAACCACACTGGGTATGGTGGCTTTAAGTAAGTTGTTTTTGTTCCGTGCCCTCCCCTCCCAACAGCTGAGGGAGTTGAGTAAGGGGATGCACCAGGCTGTTGCTAAGGCTATGATTAGGGAAGGAGGTTCTTGTAAGAACAGCCTTGCCTGCAAAGGGCTAAGCGGGAGCTTGTGGAAGTGCTAAGCCATTAGCTGAAGCTGCAGGATGTGCAAGCGCGGGGGAGACGGAGAAGCTATGAAGGACAGAAAAGAAGTGCAGCTGGACAATATGTTAGGGAAAAGCATGAGCCGATCCAGGAGGGAAGATGTGTAATTGATGGCAGCGTCTTAGAAAAGAGTGGCTGAAATCACTCCCCTTTCTGGATCAGTCCTCACATGAAATAGAAAACAAATTTCCAGAGTAATTGTACAAAGTACAGCAGTAAAGTAGGCCTGTTGGCCCCTGGTCATTTACAATCCCTACTACATTATTTACTCTTCCTAGTCTAGGGACTATCATTTGTGCAGTATTGAGATAAAGGTAAATACTGCAAAGATGTGACCATCCATCTTCTCTGAACTGTGCCCACTGTAAGTGAGCAGTTTAAAGACTGCAGCATCTACTCTCTTGAAATTGTTTTATTTCTCTCTCTTACATCCTTCTCTCTCTCCTCTCCCCCCGCACTTTCAGACCATGGAATTTATTATATCATAGCACCACGGTAGCTCCACTATAGATCAATACCTTCAGGGGGGTAGCCGAGTTAGCCGGTACAGAATCAACTTAAGCCACAACAAATGGTCTGGTCGCACTTTAAAGACTAACCAAACGTGTAGCTGGTATCGTGCACTTTCGTGGGCACAGCCCACTTCTTCCGATGACTGGAGTGTTGGATGTCCAGAACCAAAAATAAACAGGGAAGGGCGGGGGGCTGGGAGGGAAAAAAATGGGGAGGGGGGGGGAAGAGGCAGTGGGTATATAAATAGCTCAAGAGCTGAAGTGACAGAACCTTAAAAGGAGACCTTTCCAAGTCCTCTAAAATGGGCATGCTTTGTCAGACGATGACTTCAAGGGCAGGGGAATGGACTTGATGACCTCTCGAAGTCCCTTCCAGTTCTAAGAGTCTGTGGTTCAATGAAATCTCACATGCTTCTGAGGGCTGCAGGCAAAGGGATGGTGAACCAAATTTAGTCATTTGAGTCAGGGGTTCCAGAGAGAACATGGCTATATTTTTAAAGCAGTTTTCTGAGTAGGGGGGTCTGTGTGTGACTAAAGATCAACTGATTGATGTGATGGGAGTCCAAGTGGTCTCAATCTTATGAGTTTTTTACCCAAGGTATTGCATGCTATCCCCTAAGTCAGAAGTGGGGACTCCCCAAGACTCAGGGCTCTCCTCCCCCCAACATTGGGTAGCCCGTGTTGAAACTCCAGCCCCTGCCACGCTGTCACGGGGCTAGAGTACACAAAATCTACTAGCCTGGGCCCTTCCCCCCCAAAAAAAATTCCCCTGCTCTCCCGTCCTAAGTCTTTGGGGAATCTAACCAGAGATGAGCGATTTTAAAAAAAAAATTACATTGAGCATGAACCAACACAGGAAAATAGCGAGAGGACTTCCATTCCCACCACTTTGTATGCTTTAATGTTTGATTCTTGTAAGTGCACGAAAATCAGAATGGTTAATCAGATTGCTTTTAAAATCTGGTGTACCTCCCGGGGAGGTGAGCAAGTGTTAGTGATTGAAATTTGAATTGCTTGACCGAGGGGTTCCCAAGTTACAGGCTCTGCCCCTGGAAAAATAATTCTTCTGCCGCCTTGTTAATTTGAGTACTAATGACTGGGTGAATCGGAGATCTCTGGATGGCTTACTTTAGACTTCAATGAATGTTGCTAAACACAAATCCATGACAAGCCGACACCTAAGCTCCCAAAAAAGTTTGGTATTGAGTGACCGGAGGTAGCTAGAATTTGAGGAAATTTTGTGGCAGTTTCATGTGGGGTGAAATGTATGTAGACCAAGGGTGGGCTATAAGATGGAAGTGGTTCACCAGGCAACTGCTTTATTTACCGGTCCCTCCACAAGTTCAGGCCCTTGCAGCTCCTATTGTCCGTGGTTTGCCGTTCCCGGCCAATGGGAGCTGCAGGAAGTGGCGTAGTCAGGGATACCACTTCCTGCAGCTCCCATTGGCCAGGAATTGCAATCCGCAGCCAACGGGAGCTGCAAGAGCCCATACATGAAGATGCACAAGTTAATCCAGTGGCAGTGGCCCACTAGGGGCTAACCTTGGAGAACCGCCTCTAGCCAGTGGGCCAGTTATTGCCCACTGCTGATGTAAACCCCAGCCTGGGAAAGAAAATAGTGGACTTGTAAGTACTTCCTGGGAGGGGCTTTATATTAAGGGGCAGAGAAATGGGGAAACAATAGGAGAGGGATTATGGGAGTTGATGGGGGGGGGGAAGGTTGGAGACTATGGTGAACAGGAAATAGCCCCCCCTAACTCTGCCAGTGCATCCTAACCCCTTGTATCTCTCCAGAGCCATGTTTTCTAGGGGAAGAGCTAGATGTAATTGCCTTCTAGGAGAGGTGACTAGTGGGAAAGGGTTTGGGGGCTGCTGTGAATGGAAAGGAGTTTTGGGAAAGGGATTCAATAGGACTAAGAGGTACATGAGGCAAGAGAGGCTGGCGAAGTGGAGTAGCGGGTGGGAAGGGTGATATGGTGGTGAGTGGCAGGGGATTTCAGGAGAATGGAAGTAGGGGCATCTGTCAGTCCCATATCCTCCACTTCTGTATGTATATCCAGGTCTGGTAGGTTCTTGCCTGTGAATGTGCCACTGTGCATCCCTTGAGTGCTATAAGATCGCCTAAGTGCTGCATAGCGTTCCGTGCAGGATTAGAAGTGGGGATGAATTTCACACAGTGAAATTCTTCTGCTAATGCCAGTGGGCGCTATATAGCTCTGCATGGGGTTTTGGTTTTAGTAGGTTTTTTCTTTTCCTTATGGAAATAGCTATTTTTTCCCTGCGGAAAGAAGGTAAAAGATAAAGCCACAAATATTCTAGAAACAAACGGCATCAAAATTGCTCATTGGCAGTATCCTTAAGTGTGTTGCTTTTGCTTAGCCATTCAGCATCTTAGGCAACATCTCTTTACATGTCATTTCCTATGCTGTGAACTGTTAAACTACAGCGTGTTTTTGAAAGCTGTGATTGCAAGGGACATGCATTCTTTAACTGCCCACCACTGAACGTCGGCAAGAAAAATAAATATCAGCTTAGTCTTACAATCTTGTCATAATTAAAGCAGGAAGCCAGCATAAATATTACATTAGGCTCATTGATCTGGAAATTATTGTTTGACCACAGCTAAGCCCTTAGATTATGTCTACAACCGTGTTTGGCTGCTATATAGAGTGACTGAGGTGATACCATTGGCCCACATGGTTTCTAAGAGTATCATGATTCAAAAGAAAAATGAAACCTCAACCAGCCTCATAACAGGTTTATTATTTGTATTCTAGTAGTGTCTACAGCCCCTGTGTGTGTGTGTGTGTGTGTGTGTGTGTGTGGTGCCTTCCATATGGTACAAGATGGTCTCTGTCCTGAGGAATTCACAATCTAAGGTCTTGTGTACACTAAATGGAAGATCGCTGCTGCTGCGATTGACCTGATCTTCTGGTGTTTGATTTAGCAAGTCTTATTAAGATTCGCTAAATCAAACTCAGAGTGTGCCACCACCAGTGTCCGGTACTCCTCCTTTTGTGTGGAGTAAGGGAAGCTGGCGGAACTTCACAGATGGAGTTGCATTCCTTAAGCTGAGCTGCGGAGTCTAGCGTAGACCTGGCCGAAGGGGAGGAGAGAGGAGGCAGTATAATTTCCATTTTATAGATGGGACATGGACATAGCAGCTTCAGTTTAGGAAAGTACTTAAACCCATCTTTAAATCCATCCCTATTCAGGAAAGCATGTAAGCATTTGCTTACCTTTAAAATATGTGTGGTTGCGTGAGGGAAGGGAGAAACAAGTAGGACTTCCTTTGATCCCCTGTCATTGATCAGTTAATCAGGTCTAATGTTTCCTAATTAGTCTTGCAATATGAGGGTAGTTTACACAGCTGTAGAAGTAATTAATGGTCTCTACATTCATGGTACGTTACAGCCTAGTTCTCTCCCCAGATTGTATGAAGTGCAAAGGTATGGTAAGATGAACTAGATACCTCTCAATTGACAGGGTGTGTATATTAGTTATAAAGAGCGTGAGAGTCAGTGACCTGGAGATGGCGCACTGTGTGTAATAACAACAGTATGGGTGTGTTCTCATTTAGTTGACAGCTACTTCACATCTTGCTGAAGAACAGATCCTCAGCTGGTCTAGTCAACCAAGGGGAGGAATAGCTCAGTGGTGTGAGCACTGGCCTAGTAAAACCCAGGGTTGTGAGTTCAATCCTTGGTGGGGGTATTTAGGGATCCGGGGCAAATCAGTCAGAGATGGTACTTGGTTCTGCTGTGAAGGAAAGGGAATGGACTCTATGATCTTGCAAGGTCCCTTCCAGCACTCTGAGAGAGGTAACTGTAGTTCTATTGATTTCAATGGAGCTGTGGCAGTTCACACCAGATGTTCCTTAAAATGTGTGTAAAGGCAATTTAAGTCCAGTACTGCCAGAATAGCACACAACCACCTGTTGTGTAAATGTGAATCCATTCTTTCATAGGACAGTGTCTAGCTATCTTACCTAAATAGAGAGCTCTACAGCTTGAATGTTCCAAGCTCTCTAAGATCACGTCTTCACTATTCAAGAAGGTTGAATTAACATACGTAACTTCAGATACATTCATTATGTAGCTGGAGAAGACACAGCTTAATTCGAGTTTCCACGCAAATGCTTCCATCGGCTTCCCTTACTCCTTGCGAGCAGGCATGCTGGTGTTGATGATGGCACCCTCTGCGTTTGATTTAGCAGGTCTTAGGTAGACCTGCTAAATTGAACTCCGGAAGATTGATCACAGCAACCTCAGTCTTTCACATAGTGGAGACATGGCCTAAGTCTCTGAAAGGTGAACAATTGTGTCTCCTTAGTCTGTATTGACTGAAACTTTAGTCTCTGTTCTTAAAGGTTATGGACACTGTTTAGCCCAGGCAGCACTGTCACCATCAAAAGAGGGACAGGGAGTGTAATTTGTTAGAGCACAAATTAATGAAATATTAGCTGCAGAGTATCATTATCTTGGTGGACCAGTTACGGTGAATGGTGTTAAGCAAGACACATAGAGCATCCCAATGATATTCTAGGGCAGGGACCCTTTAGCACCAGGATTTCTGCCTGCTATTCGATGTTATCATTGCTGAGCACTGTGAGTGCTAGCTACCAAATGTACAAGAAACTGTACTTTCCTCTGGAGCTCTGGGTGGGAGGGTGGGAGATAAAATGAGTCTCAATTTAAACCCACAACATAGATCAAATCTACAGCTTTGGTAGGTTAATAAGCAGGGCATCCCAGTGAAGAGGACCCCAAAGTGGGAGTCAGTAGACCATGATTCTGTTCTAACTTCTGTGTGATCTTAGGAAAATTATCTCCCACTCCCTTGTGTCTCCTAGTTCCCCTTCTGTTGTAAAGTCAAGTGACTCTCCTATGCTGAAGAAGTTGGAGCCCTGTGGGTGAAAAGTGGTAGGTAAGAGCTTATCTGTTGCTGTTCTGGGTTAATAAATTCCCCATCCTCCTTTTTTGGAGGAGGTTGTATAATTTTTCCGCACTGCTTTGCATCGTGATAGAACAGAATGTTTGCAACATGCTTGGGATCCTTAGAATAAAACCCGCTCCCAATACATCCACTGCACACGTCCTAGTTACTTGTGCTCTGTGTTGAGTGGGGATGATTTGAGAGATGAAGGGAATGGAAATCATCTCCCAGTCTCTCAGTGGCTGCCCCAAGCCCTCACGTAGGGAGAGGGATGCTATCACTTCAACCTGCCTCATACCATCCTTAGGCAGACCCCATCCATCGCCCCACAAAGTGGACCTCCTAGTCGACTTTCTCCTGGCTATGGCCAAGGTAGCCATTTATCAGACCAGGGGGCAAAAAGTTGTCTACAATTGTGGGACCTATTTCTATTCTTGTATCCACTCATGCATCCAGGCACGGTTCCTCTGGATGGCATCCGCTGGCTCCCTTGATGCTTTCAAGGAGTCGTGGGCCCAGTCTAAGGCAATGTGCTCCGTGTCCCCATCCGATTCCCTTGTTTTAGCCCTTTGACCTTCACTCCTACCCCTGTTCTTCTTGTTCTTTGTCCCCCGTAATTATATGGTGTCTTGGACTCTCTAGAATCCTCCCCTTAGGCTGGAGGAGGGTCCTTTCGATGTGGGTGGATTGTACCCATCCATCTCCTGGATCCCATAGGACCACCCTTCAGCAGTCACGTACCTGAAACCTGTGTAAGATCTCACACACCACACACCCCTTCCACTACAGGCGGCGGGGCATGGGGAACCCTTTTGCAAACTATCCCTGTCCAGGGCCATCCTGTGAAACTCCTCCATGAGCTGTAGGGACGTCAATGGGTCCTAAACCAGCCAGCTACTCCAGAGATGAATTTCGTCCTGTAGCATGTGTGTTAATGGCAGGTCTAGGCTGCGCTCATGGATCGATCACTGATTATGCCCAGTTGAAATAATGAGCTTCAGCACTTCTGCATTACAAAGCATGGGCGTGGGAGGAAACTTGGGGGAGTCTGTAAAACCAGGAAGGGGCATGAATTCAAGCTTTATACTTACGTTTGTGCCCTCCCGATCCTCTCCTACGTCCCTCTCCTCCCTTGTAACCTCTGTCTGCACTTGTCTAAATTACCTCCCTACACCCCAAGGACGAGTATTAGGTCCTGTACTGAGTTCATTAGTTCTGGCCAATAAATTAGAATGTAGGTGCTTGCTTGAGAGGAGGGAAGGCAGCAGTTCCTAATGAAGCCTCTTACCTGAACATTTTTTTTTTTCCACTAATCAGTTCTAGTGAGACGGCAGCTCTGTTCAGTAATAAAGGGGCATGCAGAAGGTGGAGAGATAGGGAGCAGGGGATATCATTGGTTTTAATGAGAGAACAGTGCTGTACTTCATCCAGCTGGAGAGGGATGGGCGTAGAGGTTTTAAAGCTGCTTTTGTTGCAGAGATTAAGACCCACGAGCTGTAGTTTTTAGTATCCATCTAGATCCGTCTGGCTATCCCCCCTTACACTGACTATTACAATAGCGTGGGTGGAAATGAAGAGGATGTGCGATCCGCCCTGTTTTCAGTGGACATACTGAGTATTTGGCAAATGCGCCTGGATTTAGTTTGCGATGTGGAGGAGGGGTGATGGAAAGAGAGAGCCAGGGCCAAATTATCCACACCCATTTACAACAAGCGGAGATGTGTCCCCCAAATGTGAAAACACTCGGAAGGAAGAAATAGAAGTGTGGATTTTTTCCGCCTGGCTATCCCCATGTGCAAGTGAATATATGGGCGAATATACCCCTCTACACGGCCTCTTTTTGCCGACAAAGTGCTGAGTCTGCAATAACGGCAGCCATTTTAATGCAAATTAAGCACGGGATATTTAAATCCCTGCTTCATTTGCAATGTCGACCTGCCTAATCTGCATCCCTCTGCCAACACAGGGATGCAGTCTAGACATACCCAAAGACAGTGAAGGCTGGGAAGAGGATTATCCAATCTGCCTTCCGCAGTTGTGCATTGGTGTAGCCAAGATCAGACTCTGGTCCAGTATCTGGTAACTAACAAACTCATTGCACGAGTGCTTTCTGACTGGATGTGGGTGCACACATGCTCACGTATTAGGGCCTCGATGTGGGCCGTGAAAACTCTTTTGCTTGTTGGTGTGTGATCGCATTTCTGTTTGGGTTTAGCATTTGATTTTGTGTGTACATGCAATGGGTTGCAGTTGGACTGCGTGTAGTGTTTGGTTTTTGGTGCCTGTGTGTGTTTTGTAAATGAGCCAAGAAGGAAGATAGACGAGAATTTCAGAAGCAAGCCGATATTCTGAGAGTCCCACCCCTCTCTGTAATAAAATTTCAGTTCAATCCCCCATCCGTTCTTCCCCCAGTATTTTTGCATCTCATAGCAGCAGACTTAGGAGTGCCTTACATCAAAATGACATATGGAAAGCATTTGTCCAGCTGGCAGACAGAGTCCCTTACTGCTTCGGATGATCTATGTTAACATGTTTAGAATTTTTAAACATGCCGTGATGGTCCGATAAACCTAATGAATCTTGAGGGCAGGGAAGGAGTTAATAGAAGCAGGGAAAGACTCAGCGGAGCACAATTACGCAGCTGCTGTTAATGGGCTGCTTCTCAGAGTACTGAGGCTGAACAGGGATTTTTTTCCTTAAGGCAGCCAAACTGAAGTGCACTACAACTATCTGGATCAAGGTAATGTGGCTCTGAGTGGGGATAAATGGATCGACTGATAGTTTGGGGCTTTTTTTGCAGGGGGGGGGTATCTACAGCAAACCTAAATTCCCTCTGCGCCCTTTGCTTTTAGGGACTGAGTTGTAGTTGGCTTCATAGCCCTCTTATTTCCCTGGGACTAGGCCACCATGGTAGGTGGGTTTCTAAATAGCAAGAGGAAAGATGGAAGATGGAAAAAGCATAGGAAACGAATAGCAAGAGAAAAGCTTTCCTTTTTGGACCTAAACTACAGGCGCGGCAGCAGGAGGAGAGAGCTGGAGTGGACAGAGAGGAGATTCCTCCGTAATGCCACCAAAAATAATAATCTCTGCACAGAATGCAGGTAATGAATTAGCCAGACACTCTTTAACCCCGATTACCAGCTATTCATGCTCCGCTATAGTCCTTCCTTTGAAACGGGCTATTTTTTAACTAACAAAAATGATAAATCAGAGTTGTAGCTGTCTATGGGAAGATGTAAATTGATCAGGTGAGGAGTTAATTAACTGCCCTAACACTCAGAATGAGTGACCTTTGCAGGCAGGCCGTGAGCTGTATCACTTGCTCGCCTTCTAATTATAGCTCAGTTTGAGGGATGGGGAGGGGGAGAGGGGCGGGAAATAATCCTCAGACCACAACATGCTTTCGCGGAAGCTTGGTTAGAAATCGAAGAGCAGAGAGAAAATAGAGTTTTGCAGGGAACGTGGAAACCGGTTAGAGATCGAGGCTGTTCTCCGGTCACTTGCATCTGTCCATGTTGCTGTTGGTCCACTGACTTCAACTGAGTAGCCTCTGATTTACAAGGGGGGGGAAGGAGAACAGAGGAAGTGTTGCCAATCCAATGCATTGAAAAGTGAGACATGAGAAGGGAAAAAAGATTTAAAAATTAGGGGTTCTTTGCATTCTGGCTTCTGAGGCGCAAGGTTTCAAGCTTTCTTCTGCACCCAAAAAATGGGTCTCATTCCATCCAGGACTCCAGACACCTGAGGCTACATCTACACTGCCAGTTTTTGCAGCAGAATATATGCTAATGAGGGGCTCATTTGCATGAGTTGTGTTCCCATTTGCATATTTTCTGCCGATCCGTTTTTACGCAAAAACAAGCAGGGTGGACGTATTCTTTTTGCGCAAAAAGCCCTTTTCTGCAAGATCCTTACACCTCAGAAAAGGAGATACACCGATCTTGGGGGAAAAGGGCGTTTTGTGCAAAAAGAAAATGTCCACACTGCTTGTTTTTGTGCAAAAATGGATTGGCAGAAAATATGCAAATGAGATCACTGCTCATGCAGATGAGTTCCTCATTAGCATATTTTCTGTCTCAAAAATTGGCAGTGTAGACATAGCCTGAGGGTATAAGAAAACCTCATACACCGGGACTCCCTAACATCACGAGTGGGCAAAGTTGGCTGTAGCCCAATGCCAGGGTCTTGCTACATCTTAATGAGAGCCAGATAATTCACCTAACCATGGTATTGAATGTGCAGACAATGGGGCAACATGACATGGATTCTAGGACAGATGTAAACATCTCTTGATTGAGAACTGCCGTGGGCTATCTTGTGAGCCGTTTGGCAATTAGTGGGTTCAATTGGTTTAACATTTAACATTGGTGCAATGTTTTATTAGTGAATACAAAAGGGGCTCATCTCTGCGAAACCCAAATGTTAATGCTTTTGCACATATTATTGGCCTTTCCTGAGGGTGGGAGGCAGGGTTGGAATCCTTAAACTTGAAATCCATCTGCCTTTATTTTTTGCCAACCATGTCAGTTTCATACATGAGCTTGCGCTGATGTTACAGGGAGCGGTGAAGAAATGAACTTGAACCGATTCACTTTCTTCTTTCAAAACAGATCCTAAAATACATTAATTGCAATTGTAAGGCTGAGAAATTGCAAGATGATTCATAAGGAATGAATGGCCAGCCTGTTTTTGAAAGGGAAGATAGTTAGTTGCCATCTAAAGGAGAATAGAAAAGTGGGAGGAGAGATGATCTCCTATTGCAGATAATGCCCGTCGACCTCCTTCTGTGTGGATGGGGATTGAAGATACGTTGACTCCAGCTATGTAATTTACGTAACTGCATCTATGTATCTTTCTTAGACCTTCCCATGTAGTGTAGACCAGGACCGTGAGAGAAGAGTAGACAAGATGAGCTGGTTGATAAAACGTTGTTTTCCATTTGTATAGGAATCTCCACTAAAGCCGAAACACAGTTTAAAAGTGGCAGGAAAACAAGCGATTATCAATAAGTAGGTAAAAGGACTTTCAGACCCAACCATCTCTGTAATAGTGGTTTAGAAAGTTCAAAAAAAAAAAGTTGTGTTGCAATGCCTTTAGAGACAAATGTGGAGGAAAACATTGTATTTATTTTTGGCTTCCTATTTTATTAGGAAATGACACTAAAGAAGATAATGTCTTAAGAGGTTTTGTCACTGAGAAAAGCTTTTCTAGCAGACATGTGTCTCTCTCTGATGCTTTATTCCTGGGTCATCAGCATTTGAAGCGTTTGCAGGCGCTGTAAGAACTATGCTCAGGAGGTGGGGGGGGGGGGGAATGTTTTAAAGAAAAATATTTGGTGTCAACATCCCACATTTGGGATATTTGGTAGTTCTGAAGTGTTATTACAGATAATGATTTTTCTGGGAAAGCGTGTACCTTCCTGCTGAGAAGCACTTTGCTTGTTTTTTCCACAGCAAGTATTGGAACTGCTTTGAAATTGAGACCTGCATTTCGGTCTCTCTGTGTAGCTAGATAATGCAACATTGCCTCACAAACAAAGGTGTATATTCCTCTAGTGCTCAGAAACCACAATCAGGGACACAATAGAAGAGCCTAGACAGGCAGGTGTACTTTATTCTTTTCCAACTATAGAATCAGCTTAGAAATCTTTTTTAAAAGTTTCTTTTCTATAGCAGTATTTTGTATGCCTAGCGCTTTTTTCCCTCCCTGCATTATAATTTAGTCTCACAATGCCCTGTGAAGTAAATCTTACTAGACCCATTTTATTTGGTTTAGTGTTTTAAATAAGCAGACAGGAAAGGCATATACATCAGAGGGATAAATACCAGGGAGGGAGAGGAGTTAGTTAAGAGGCAGTTTGGACACAAGAACAAATGGCTATACAGAGGCCATCAACCAGTTTAGAAATAGTCACCTAATTGTGAGCCTAACTATAAAAGGGGCGAAGGTTTCAACCAGGCTTTCGGGGAAGCAGGGAGGACAAAAAACCCAACTGGCTTCAAGATTGAGCTTGATAAATTCATGGAGGGGGTGGTATGATGGGGCTGCCTAGAAAGGGGAGAGGCTGTTCTCAATGGTGGCAGATGGCAGAACAAGGAGCAATGGTCTCAAGTTGCAGTGGGGGAGGTCTAAGTTGGATATTAGGAAAAACGATTTCCCTAGGAGGGTGGGGAAGCACTGGGCTGGGTTCCCTAGGGAGGGGGTGGAATCTCCACCCCTAGAGGTATTTAAGTCCCGGCTTGACACAGCCCTGGCTGGGATGATTGAGTTGGGGTTGGTCCTGCCTTGGGCACGGGGGTGGACTTGGATGACTCTTGAGGTCTCTTCCAGCCCTGGGATTCTATGATTCCATTAAAGGTATGTGGCCCATTGATAGCTACCAATAGGAACAATCCCCAACACCCAGAGACAGGGACCCTAGGTGGAGCAGGCTCTGTAGCAACTCTGAGACGTCTTTTCCACGTCTGTGCCTGGTGGGCCTGGCCCACATGCTCGGGTCTAACTGATTGCTACATTTGGTCCTGGGAAAGAATGACCAGATTGGCAAAAACCCTTGATTGTTTTTTTCACCACCTTCCTCTGCAGCGAATTCTCTCTAACTTGAATTCTTCAGACTATAATTTGAGGACTTCAGTGGCTGAGCCTGAGGCTTGGGCTCCGTTTCAAACGAGGTTCTATGGCCGGCAATATGCAGAAGGTTAGCCTAGAGCAGGGGCCGGGAATCTTTTTTTGGATTGGGGGGGGCTGCTGACCCACAGAAAAATCGATCAGGAGCCGCACACAAGTGAGAAGCAAAAAACCAAAAACAAACAAACAAACCCCTCACTGACGTGGCCCCCAATTCTGGAGAGAGACCCTCCTCATGTTCCCCTCCCACACCAGAGCCTAGCGGGGCCCAGCCTAGTAGATGTTGGGTGCTCCGGCTCCAGCTCTGAGCCTCGGGGGCTGGATCCAGCAGGCCTGAGGTTCCCTACGGCTGGACTAGAGGGACATTCTGGTGGCCTCTTCTGGCCTTAGCAGGCTGGGTTGCCGGGGACCTGGCAGGTTCCGACTGAGTGCGATTTGGGGGTTTTGCGTTGGATAACGTTGTGATTTATTTAAGGACTCTGACCGAATGGAGCCCCAGACAATGGTGCTGCTTGAGAGTGTGTGTTACAACTTAGCAGGCCTGTGAGAAGGGGGTGGGGGGGCTACTTGAGGATGCGTCTGGGTAAGAGGGGGACGGAGCGGGCGCTGTGCTCCCCAAAAGGGCAGGAACTCCTGCAGAAGGTGTGGTGCTCAGTGCCACGCGGAACATGCCGCACTCGTCCAGACAGCTGCCCGGAGCATGCAGCGTGGTGTTCCATCAGTGATTTACAAGGCCCAGGGCTCCGGCCGCTACCATTCCTGTGGTTGCAGCGGGGAGCACCAGGCCCCTTTGAATCGCTAAGCCCCCTTTGTCCCCTCCTATTGGTGGGCTGGGGCTACTAGAGGCAGGGCACTGCACAAGTCCCCCTGGCTACAGGGATGTGTCTGGGCAATAGCTAACTCAGCTGTAGAGCCCAGGAGGAAACCTCTCTGGAAAGGTGTAGCCCTCACAGAGTGTCAAATGAACTTTACTTATCACGTCAACACTCCCGGGACATGATTCGCCATAGCAGAGTCCTCCATACTAATGGCTCTCAACCTTTCCAGATCGCTATACACCCCCCAGCAGTCTAATTCACCTTGCATACCCCAGCTTTCTCCTCACTGTACAAACCACTTGCTTAAAATCAGACGTAAAAAGACACAAGTGTCTCCGCACACTTGGACTGAAAAAAGTGCTCGTGTGCTCATGTTACCGTAGAACGTGAACACATTACGTTGCATTTCTATTTCAGTGTTGAGAGCAGTGTCAACTTGTCGTGATCTGAAATTTTAGTTGGTACTGACTTTGCTAGTGCTTGGTAATCAGACTCTAGTGAAACAAGGCAAATATCTGGATGTCCAGGGTTATGTGCCCTGTTCTAGGGTAGTGCAAAGTGGGTGAAATTGTCATGTTTGATGCTTCTGTTCTGAGACAACTTGAATTGGTCCTAAGAAAGTAACTAAGTCTACGGCTAGACTATAGGCTTTTGTCGACAGAAGTTTTGTCAACAGATGCTGTCAACAAAGCTTCTGTCGACAAAGAGCGTCTAGACTACATCCAGTTCTGTCGACAAAGCAAGCCGCTTTGTCGACATGACAGTGTAGACACAAAGGACAGTGTAGATGCATAATGCCTTCTGTCGACAAAAGACGTTATTACTCTTAGAATGAGGTTTACCGCCGTCGACAAAACTGCTGAGTTCTGTCGACCTTATGTCAACAGAACTCAGCGGCAGTGTAGACGCAGGTTTAGTTTTGTCAACAAAAGTCCACTTTTGTCGACAAAACCCTGTACTCTAGACACACCCTAAGCTACTAGTTCTGTCCCAGCAAGAACTGGGGTCAGAATGAAAGCGAGCATGGATTCTTGTGTAGCAGAAGCCTCGCCTTTTTATTATTTTCTTCCTAAAGATCCTGTTTCTGAATCCAGAATGGGAGGAGCCTTATTTTAATCTGACCGTGAGTTACTAAAGGCCCCTGGAATGATCAGGCCTATTTTATTTAGACTCAGCTTTTGATATTTAGACTTTGCATGGGTCAGCCTCCATCTCCAGCTTAGTCACAGCTGTGGGAGTGGAATACTCCTAAATCCAAGGATCCCAGCCTGCCACTAAACGGCTGCTATTCCTCACAGCAAAAGTACTTGCACAGTGCTAGAGAGGCCGGCTGGCTGACTCTCTGAATTATATTCAAATAACGTTGTCTAGTTTCTCCGGGGACCCATTGGTGCTCTTACGAGCTCTTTAAGGCCTTGGCCAGGATTAATAAAAACTGATGCATTTGAATTGGCATCCTGCGCAGCAGGACCGGTCCTGTAGAGAGGGAGGCCCAGCTTTTGAAAGGTCTGACTGCACTCGGCATTGAAACACCTGCTTAGCCGAGGAGCCTAAATCTCCTTTTCAGAAGTGATTTAGGTACTTACGGGCCCAAGTCCCATTGACTGTCAATGGGATTTTGGCTCTGAAATCCCACTCAATCCAAGGCCTCTCTGAATCCAACAAGTTGTGCCAGCTAGTTACAGACATGGAAGGAGAATCTTTTAAAAAAAAAAAAAAAACCAAAAAAAGGGGGGAGAATGAGGTTCGAAAGAAGCACGTTTAGACTGCTTTTAAAAAAAACAAACCTTTTTTGAAAAAGCGATCGGACGTGATTATGCAAATGAAGTGTGAGATTTGTAAATCTGTGCTACATTTGCATTTTCGATTTCCTTCATTTATATTCCTCTTTCGAAAGATGAATGTAGTCTAGACGCACCCCTGATGGTGTCAGATTTCAGGCATATCTGCCTTGTGTTCACCTGTGTGGGTCATCACCCGTGGGTTGGCTGAATCCTAGTTGAATCGCTGGGGCCTATCCTAAGACCTACAGGTAATGGCCATTCGTGGCTCATCTCGTGGTCTGGTTCAGGAATTACACAAGCATATGCAGGTGCTGAGGTAACTCCTCACAAGCCGCTCCCGTGATGTTCTGGAGGTTGTATGTGTTTGGGGCATCTTGTTCTCTGGAAACTGGCATGAGAGCCCCAGTTTGACACACAGCTATCAGATGGTACCAGCTTTTGGTCACTCGGTATGCAGGATGGGTTGAACAAGTGTGGAGGTCAGCCCAGCCCCTGAACCGAACAGCTTTATTTGAAGTTCTGGCTTTTCATCCTTCGGTTTCATGAAAGAGTTTCCACAGTGTGAGGCTTTGTGGGAGGTGGGGCTGAATTTTTGCCACAGAGCATGCTTCAAGGCCTCATTCTGCTAGTTCAGAATAGAGAAGGAAACCTAGAAACAAGACTTACCGACTACAGAAGTTATACTTTCTTTGCCTGCTATTAAATGGGAACAGGGCAACCGAGAGGGCAGCTGCTCTCTGGGTTGGTAAATAAGATTAATTAATAAAATACCTCATGGAAAGTTCTGCATTATAAATCCAGCAGCATACATTCCTGAGTGCTTATTCTCCCTCATTAAATGGTAGGATATTGCAGAGAAGGTTTTGTTTTGATGATTTTTTTTTCACTCCAGACTATCGTATTACATGAGTGCAGGTCAGATCTCATTGAATTCCCCAAGAAGTCTGGACTCTTAAGCAAAATTATGTAGGAAGCGTTGCTGATTGCTTGGGTGCAGTCCACATGGTAAAATCTATCTGATGGAGCCTTTTGGTTTCCAGAGGATTACTCCACTTAATCATATCTATTTTCTGTAAGCATTTTAATCAGCAGCTAATCCTCATCCCTTGCTTCACATTAGATAATTAAATCAAGATGTTTAAAAAAAATCTGTGGGAATGACTGATTCTTGTGAAAGCAGATAAGGAAGCCTGTGAAATATTGGAAGAATTTGTATGGTTTTACCCCTGCTGCATCAGTAAGGGTCACAGTTATTAATCCCCCTGGCTTTTTTGGTGGTCAAGTTTTGGCAGAGCATTAAATGTGATCATGGCACAGTTCTTGAAGGGTAACAAGAAAGGTTTCTGCAGGCATGTTAGCAATAGGAGGGTGATGAGGGAGGTTGTGGAGCCCTTACTGGATGATGTGGGAAAAGCTGAAGTATTCAATGCTTTGTTTTGCCTCTGTCCTCACAGACAAGGTCAGCTGCCAGTCTACTACAGGAGGCAACACGGTATGGGAAGGAGGTGGGCAGCCCTTAGTGGAGAAAGAACAGGTTAAGAACTATTCCGAAAAGCTAAACCTACTCAAATCCATGGGTCCGGATTTAATGCATCGGGGGGTACTGAGGGAGTTGGGAAATGTCATTGCAGAGCCTTTGGCCATTATCTTAGAAAACTCGTGGCGATCGGGAGAGGTTCCAGATGATTGGAAAAAGGCAAACAGAGTGTCCATCTTTAAAAAAGGGAAGAAAGACAATCCGGGGAACTATAGACTGGTAAGTCTTACCTCAGTCCCCGGAAAAGTCATGGAGGGAATCCTCCAGGAATCCATTTTGAAGGACTTAGAAGAGGGGAAAGTGATCAGGAACAGTCAACATGGATTCACCAAGGGCAAGTCATGCCTGAGCAATTTGATTAGCTTCTATGATGAGGTAACTGGCTCTGTAGACACGGGGGAGGTGGTGGATGTGATATACCTTGACTTTAGCAAAGCTTTTGATACAGTCTCCCACAGTATTCTTGTCAGCAAGTTAAGGAAATATGGATTGGCTAAACGGACAGTAAGGTGGATAGAAAACTGGCTACAATGTCGGGCCCAATGGGTAGTGATCAACGACTCAATGACCGGTTGGCCATTGGTTTCAAGCAAAGTGCCCCAAAGATCGGGTCTAGTACTGGTTTTGTTCAACATCTTTATTAATGACCTGGATGAGGGATGGATTGCACCCTCAGCAAGTTTGTGGATGACACTAAGCTAGGGGGAGAGGATACATCGGAGGGTAGGGATAGGATCCAGAGTGACCTAGAGAGATTAGAGGATTGGGCCAAAAGAAATCTGATGAAGTTCAACAAGGACAAGTGCAGAGTCCTGGAAGACTTGGGCTGGAAGACTCTGAAGTATTGTTACAGGCGGGGGACCGACTGGTTAAGTAGCAGTTTGGCAGAAAAGGACCTGGGGATTACAGTGAATGAGAGGCTGGATGTGAGTCAACAGGGCGCCCTTATAGCCAAGAAGGCGAATAGCATATTAGGTTGCATTAGGAGGAGCATTGCCAGCAGATCTAGATAAATGATTATTTCCCCTTATTCAACACTGGTGAGGCCACATCTGGTGTATGTCATCCAATTTTGCCCCCCCCCCCCCCCATCACAGAAAGGATGTGGACACATTGGAGAGGGTCCAGTGGAGAGCAACCAAAATGATTAGGAGGCTGGAGCACATGGCCTACGAGGCGATGCTGAGGGATTTGGGCTTATTTGGTCTGCAGAAGAGAAGAGTGAGGGGGGATTTGATAGCTGCCTCCAGCTTCCTGAAGGGAGGTTCCAAAGAGGCTGAAGAGAGGCTGTTCTCAGTAGTGACGGATGGCAGAACGAGGAGCAATGGTCTCAAGTTGCAGTGGGGGAGGTCTAGGTTGGATATTGGGGAAAAACTATTTCACTAGGAGGGTGGGGAAGCGCTAGGATGGGTTCCCTAGGAAGGGGGTGGAATCTCCATCCCTAGAGGTTTTTAAATCCCAGCTCGACAAAGCCCTGGCTGGGTTGATTGAGTTGGGGTTGGACCTGCTTTGGGCAGGGAGCTGGACTCGATGACTCCTGAGGTCTTTTCTAGCTGTAGGATTTATGATTCTTTGGATGAAGCATGGACCAAGATTGGGGTATTTTGAAGCTGCTGGGGTGGTGGTCAGGAGGGAAACTTGCTTACATGAGAGTCGAGAGAAGTAGGAGGGATGGGAAATGTTTAGTGTTAGCTAAGTCAGACAGTGCGATATTAACCATGGCAGTAGTAAGTATCTTAAATCGAGTTTTGGTGCCATGCACGCCACAGGAGGTCAATTTGAGCAAACGCTTCCATTGCCTTCCCTTATTTTCCATGAGGAGCAGGGCTATCGGCACTGATGGGAACGCCCTCTCAACTGGAATTAGCGGGTCTTTACTAGACCCGCTAATTCAAACCCTGAAAGATCGACTGTGGCAGGGTCGATCTTCTCCGTAGTGCAGACAAGCCCTTCGTAACTTTCAAGCATGCATCTCCTTTTCAAAAGTGATTCAAACACACAAGCTGAGAGTGACACAAGTATTTAAGTACTTAACTCCCATTATGTTAATGTGCATCAGGTGCATAAATACCTCCGTGAATCCCACCCATAAGAGCCTAAAACCTTATTGAATGTGAATGGGAACCAGCTTCCTCAATTTCTGAATCACTTGGAAAGGTCATTTGGGGTAACATTTTCAATGGCGCTTAAGTGACTTGCCCAAGGTCACATAGTTAATCTGTAGCGTTTACATGAACTGAAACATCTCCCGAGTCCCCGCCTAATGTTCTAAATATTGCCCCAGCCTTCCTGCCAATTATTTATTTCAATTATTTCAGTGGCATCAGCAAGACTTCACTCTTAATTAGTTTTCCCATATTTTTGTATCCAAGGTTTTCTCTCTTTGTCTAGCTAGCAGACACGCTTACGGACTATAGCACGATGTAGTCAGGCTTTAAATTGGTAAATGAAACATTTCCATATTACCGCTGATGGGGGCGGGGGGTGTCTGTACAAGTAAAACAAAGTAATGAATTAAGCAGTACAAAACCTGACAATTGTTTCCTGCATTAATGTGCAATGTAGGAGACTTCCAGAGCATATCAAGTGGAGCTCTATAGGGAAATTCTACCAAGCCTGGAGTCCTCAAATCTCAGAGAGATTATTTTTGGTAAGCCATTCGAAAGGTATTGTAACATAATTAGAGTTTTCAGAGTTCTAGGAAGTTGCCTGTCAATTCTTCATGGATTTCATTTTTAATTTGCCTCAGGAGTGTAGAGGCTGCTTCAGAGCTAGTTTAGATAGAGACAGTCTTGCACAGGTAAGACTGTAAATATCCCTCTAAGGTTAAGCAGCTTTCACTTGGATGAGATGTTGCAGCCGCTGCTGATTGGCCAAAGTTGCAAACACAAGGCCGTGCTCTAGCAGTATGATTATCTGAAGTCCAGTAATTGCCTGCAGTCTCTCAACCTGGAATTGGTAGCGATTATCATGGTCTGAGAGGCTATTAAATCTGCATCAAAGCTGCCTCTTGGTAGCTTAGCCTCTAACAGGTGTGTCTAATTACACTACATTCATCTTAAAATGCACCACGCAATTCTAATGAGAACCAAATCCTTCCCTCTACTAAACTCCATTATTTGTATGAAAAGTTGTAATAGGCAATGGTAAAAGAAGCAGAGGAGAATTCATAGAGGGGCTGATCCGAAGTCGGCCGCCTTTCAACTCATTTTAATAGGTGTGGGATCAGACCCAGGAAGTACAAATAATAAAAATCTTAATCCCTGCATTTATCCCAGTGTATATGAGTGGGATAATTGATAGATAGGCATCATGCCGGGCCTCCTGTTCTCTTCAACAGAATGTATTGCCAACAAAACATACCTTGCATTGCTTTTTAGTCAGCTCACCCTACAGCACTTTGCCAGCAATGGCGCTTGTTCTATGCTAAGATCTGCATGGATCAGACCCTTGTGTCTGTGGTGACCTCCATGGGTCAGCATAGGCAGATGTGGATGCCTTTATAATACCCCCCGAAAATTACTATAGGGTGTGTCTAGACTACAGAGTTTTGTCGACAAAAGTGGTCTTTTGTCGACAAAACTATACCTGCGTCTACACTGCCACTGAGTTCTGTCGACATAACGTCGACAGAACTCAGCAGTTTTGTCGACGCTGGTAAACCTCATTTTACAAGGCATAACGCCTTCTGTCGACAGAGTTCTGTCGACAGAAGGTGTTATTGCATGTAGGGTTGTGTCTAGACTACATGGTTTTGTCGACAAAGCAGCTTGCTTTGTCGACAGAACTGGCTGTAGTCTAGACGCTCTTTGTCGACAGAAGCTTTGTTGACAGTATCTGTCGACAAAACTTCTGTCGACAAAGCCCTGTAGTCTAGACGTACCCTGAGATGCATCCTCAAGGAGGCTAATCCTGGTGGGGACGGAAATTGTTCAGTGCAGGAAAAATCCCTCATATTAAATATTTCAAGGACATTTTTGTGTTCCTGCCCAGAGGCAGGATTTTTGGCAGGGTTAACGTGATTTAGGAATATACGTCCTATTGGAAATCAGAGGTGCATGTGCTTCTAAGATTCCTGGGTTTTATAGTCCCACGTGAAAGAGAACCTACTGCAGAAGGTTATGCAACGGACGTTACAGCTATTGGGGCATATCTGCCGAATGAACGACGAGCAAAAAGTGAAGACCCTGGTATTCAGCATATTAGAGGGTCTGAATTGGAGGGGCAGACCCCACAGAGAATGGGTAGATGCTCTAGTAGATTGGTGCGGAGCTAGTCTACAGAAACTAAGCCACTTCGCACTAGATAGAGAAAGATGGAAGGAAATAGCGAGAGAGGCATCGGACACCAACGTGCGTTGAGCCCGTGGTGGAGGATGATGATGAAAGGCATTCCTCAAACAAACAAGCAAGCTGCAGGCGGTGGTAGGACACTGGGCTGGAAGACAAGAGAACTGAATGCTATTGTGGGCTCTAGTTTGAACCTGATGGGGAAGTAGGTCCTTTTTTGTCACTTTGGGTCCACAGGGCATCACTAAAATGTAAATAATATTCCATTTACAGTAAACTTCCAATAATCCGGAACCTATGGGACCTAGGTGGTGCCGGATTATCAGATATGCCAGACTATCAGAAGGTACTATAAGATAGTGTGTTTATATATATATATACTGTATACATTATATACTGTATATAAAGTGTTCTTAACCCTTTTTATTGTACATACTGTATACAGTATACTGTAATGTTTTAGTTTTTTTAAGCCTTTTTTTACCCTTTTTGCTCAGTTCAGCTGCTGCCGCTGTTACCTTGTGACTCATTTTTTGCCGAAGCTCACTCACTAGGCTCTGATAGAAATGTAGCTGTGTTAGTCTGGGGTAGCTGAAGCAAAATACAGGACAATGTAGCACTTTAAAGACTAACAAGATGGTTTATTAGATGATGAGCTTTCATGGGCCAGACCCACTTCCTCAGACCAAATAGTGGAAGAAAATAGTCACAACCATAAATACCAAAGGATACAATTTAAAAAAATGAACACATATGAAAAGGACAAATCACATTTCAGAACAGGAGGAGTATGCAGGGGGGAGGAAAGGAAGGAAGGTAAGTGTCTGTGAATTGAAGATATTAGAGGTGGGGAGAGTGGGATGTCTGTGAGCTAATGGTATTAGAGGTGATAATTGGGGAAGCTATCTTGGTAATGGGTAAGATAGTTTGAGTGTTTGTTCATTCCTTCCCGGAGAGTGTCGAATTTTAACATGAATGACAGTTCAGAGGATTTCCCTTTCAAGTGCAGATGTAAAAGGTCTTTGTAGCAGAATGCAGGTGGTTTAGTCATTGAGGGTATGTCTACACTACCCTGCTAGTTCCACGAGGAGTAACGGTAGTTCGGACTACCTAGTTCAAGCCTAGTCTGAACTACCTAGTTCATGCCGCATGTAGCCGCGCGGCACGGGGTTCGAACGAGCAGGGATTTAAAAATGGCGGCGCCCAGTTTATGCAAATGAAGCCCGGGAAATTCAAATCCCGGGCTTCATTTGCAAGTGCGGTATGCCTACATTACCCTCCTACTGCGAACTAGGAGGATAGTGTAGACATACCCTGAGAGAGTGTCCTTTCTGGTTAAAATGGCAAGAAACTGTTTTTTCTTTGTGATCTTGTCTGATATCTGTTTTGTGGGCATTAATCCTTTGGCTCTTGCCATTTTGATGCCGGACTATCAGGAGTGCCGGACTATTGGATGCTGGACTATTGGAGTTTTACTGCATCTACTGTTTTGGGTACGAGAGAGATGCGTTTCTGCAGCAGAGATTTAAACATGTTAGTCTGACAAGGGGGGGGGGGGAGATTCTGGTCTCCTTGAAGTCTATTGATTTCAATGGAAAAACTCCAGTTAAGGTCAGGATTTCATCCCGAAAGGATCAAGGCTGCTACTAAGGACGTTAACCAGGGTAGCATCAATGTCTGCTAATCCAGAAGGCTGCAAGAAAGTTCCAGTTCCACATTACAGCAAATTCCCATTGACTGATTTGCACTTGTTTTAAAATCATGTCCTTAATGCTGTTTGGGTGGTAGGTTTTTGCATTGAGCTATTGTGGTTCCAGGGGGCCTAATTTTGTAAATATATTTTGAAGTATTTAAAAGTTGTTTTCTTGTAATCCATGCACAGTGGGCAGTTCAGTGCAGCAGCTGTAGTTTTGCTTATAACCTGTACATATTGAAAACAACATCATTGAGCAGACCTAATGCTATTAGGGTGAAGTTTTTTAACAAATCATTGCTGGCTTCAGTCTTTAATGCGAATCGTTTGCTGTAGGCAACTGGAAAAAAATTAGACCGTTTGCTCTCTACAAAGTAAAACACATCTACCGATATATTAAACTGAACTTGATAAACTTGCTCTTTTGCTAATGAGGGAAGAAAATGAACTGTATTAGACTGACAAGTAAAAGCCTTTTGCTGTTACGTGTCTTGGATTCTGTTTTTGTTTGTTTGTTTTTTCACTTCAACACATCTGATGAAGTGGGTTTTACCCACGAAAGCTCATCATGATGAACTATATAAAAATTAGTCTCTAAGGTGCCACAGCACAGAACTACTTTTGTTTTTAAAGTTACAGACTAACATGACTACCTTCCTGAGACTTTACACGTGGTACTGTAAGTGCACAGGGACTTTGCTAGCTATAGTGATTGGCCTGTTTTACCCAGCAAGACAATACTGTGAAATTAATTTAGTTGTCTTCATGGCAGCTTTTATAAAATCTTTCTCAAGAATTCAAGATGTGAGATAACCCCCATCTGCAAAAAGAGTTCTGGGCATTTTTTCTCTTCCACCCCATTGCAGAAGCAACTGTCCCTCTCTGCCCCTTCCCTCTCTTCTTTAATTAACAAATTCCCTTTTTTTTAATCTAAATAATTGAACGTGAGAAGAGAGGTCCTTTTTCATCTCCCCTGGATCGGGATCCCAACAAAGTTTCTAAATGAGATTGAATAATATAGTAGGACATTTAGTGTATATTAATTAAATATCAGCAGATGGTAAGGAGAGCTCTTACTGAGCGGGAATAAGGGCAGAGAGAAATAGAACTGCCATGTAATTAAGCAAAACCTGCCGAAACTATGAAGGTGCGATTACTTTTTGTATTAACGCCCCGGAAGATGTACCCAGCATTAGCTGGGTCCTTCAGGGCAGGGGGCTGGTGGTGTGTAGGGGGGTGCAGGAATAAAGGTAGGGTCTTGGGATGTGGGGTGGGCAGAGCAGGAGGCTGTCTGAGGATGTAGGGGTGCAAGTGTGGGGTTGGGAGTGTGGAGGAGCTCATAGCATGGGGGTGCCATCTATCAAGGCTTTCTATCTCCCCCCCCCCCAGACCTTCCGCCGGCCATCAAGGGACTTTTCTCCCCCTGCCTTAGTCATCAGGGACTTCCGCTCCCCCCCTGCTGTGCCAAGGACTGTTTTTTTTCAGACACATCACCTTTGAAGCAAGTTCATGGAGACGGGATGGAGAATGGACAGAGAGAAGCTTGGCCCCACCTCTGTAACTTGCCAGCATAGCTCAGCAGAAAGGGACGCAGGGGAAGAATTGTAGCTCTTTGAGGCCGTGATGTGGCATGATGCTACTCGGGGTGAATCGAGCACCTAATGAATAAAGACACAAACAGGACAAACATTGACTTGCTGAAGTCAGTCTATCTTGCATCACCAGGGCTAGCCCACTCCTACACACAAGATAGAATCATGGAATCTACTGGAACTGGAAAGGACATTGAGAGGTCATCAAGTCCAGTTCCCTGCCCTCACGGCAGGACCAAGCACCATCTAGATCATCCCTGACAGGTGTCTGTCCAACCTGCTCTTAAGTCTCTCTAGTGATGGAGTTTCCACAACTTCCCTAGGCAATTTATTCCCGTGCGTAACCACTCCGACATTTAGGAAGCTTTTCCTAATCTCCGACTTAAACTTCTCTTCCTGCAGTTTAAGTCCATTGCCTGTTGTCTTATCCTCAGAGGCCAAGGGGAACAATTTTTCTCCCTCCTCCTTGTAACGCCCTTTTAGGTACTTGAAAGATGCTACCATATCCCCTGTCAGTCTTCTCTTTTCTAAACTAAACAAACCCAGTGTTCCCTTCTAGACCTTTAACCATTTGTATTGCTTAACCCTATGTGGTAAAGACCTGGATTTTTAAACCTCCCCCTAAAGACAGCAGTAGGTGCATGCAGGAGATGTGACTGTGAGCTATATATCGGTATTTGAATGGAAATTTTGTGTTTCTGTGTCTCAGATCATTGGTTGACCACACCTGTATTTGCACTGCAGCTGGCTGAGTTCCCCCATGCAACATCAATAATAATATAAAAACAACCTTAACCGTGTGGCTCGTCAGCAAATCTATCTGCATTTCCACATCACCCCTGGAAAATAGTACTTACCTACAGAATCAGTTCCATTAGCTCCTACTTTTGGAGTCCCTGTTATATTCAACCTGACATAAAACTCCACAAAACAGACGAGAATGACATTTAAATGCATGGAATTGACAGACCTACCTTTAATTCTTTTTCTAAAAAATAACGTAGAGCCACATTCTCCAGCCAATTCCAATGCCTTAAAGCACCTTGTTTGACATTTTACTGCAACGAATGAACCTCTGGCAGGGTCATTAGCTTTGGAGGGTTTTCTCCTGGGACTGAAGAAAACAGTTGACTGTTCTCACCAGTCAGGAGTGGAGAAATAAATAAATAACAGCCATAAGGTAATAGCGAGAGTCTTCGTTTAAAAGAGGGGCGGGAAGGGGAAAGGGTAGAAAACATCTCAAGTCTCCATCAAGTAAACCAGATCTGTGTGAAGTAGAAAACCAGATTTATGAGAAATTATAGCTGTCATCATATATACTGGATGACAGCCATAATTCATATAGATATAGATACATTTTTTTTAAGCCATAAAACCCATGGTGTTCTTGAACTGGCATGGGATCGTCCTGGCACTGATGAGATGACATCTAAAATATTGCGTTCAGTTCTCAGCAACTCAGTGCCAGAATGGCAGGAAGGAAACTGGAGAGGAACAGCAAAAATGAGCTACCGGACAGGCTGAAAGAATTTTAGATGGATATTTCGAAAAGTTATTTTTTCTAACACAACCAGAGGTCACCAAGTGGAAATATTCAGAAGCAGGCTTAGAACAAATGGATGTATTTCTTCAAACAACGCACAGCCAACTTGTGGAACTCCTTGCCAGATGAAGTTGTGAAGAGAAAGCCTGGAACAGAATTCAAGCCAGAGCAAGATAAAGTCATGGAGGATAGGACCATCAGTGGCTATTAGCTAGGATGTTAGCTTTGTTTGCCAGAAGTTGGGAATAGGCAATAGGATAAATCACTTAATTCTGTTGATTCCCTCTGGGCACTTGGCATTGGTCGCTGTCATAAAACAGGATGCTGGGCAAGATGGACCTTAGGTCTGACCAGTGTGGATGTTCCGATGTTGCTCTTTCTTCTTCCCGCTTTCTGTTTAGTCAGTAGGTATTTTCCCTTCCCTCTCTGTTGTGATGAAATTTCTGTAAAGCAGCAAGTTCTCTGTCTGCAGTCTTGTGTGGAGACAAATTTTGTTTGGTTATCTTGAGCCATCCCTTTTCAAAAACTGTGTCCCTGTGTAGTCATCACCCAAGTCCTACCCAGCGATGGGCAACATGGGAGGGGTTTAAGTTGTACAAAGGTCTTGGGCAGGCCCAGTTCACAGTGGTAAACGCCCCCTGTTGTTGTGATTGGTTGGAACATTCACCTAAATGCAGAAAGATTTTTTGCGTCAGTGCCAGTCTAGCCTGTGCCGATTTATTCTGCCAGTTCATTAGCCCAGCCAAAACTACTGGGCACCACGTGAGGAGCGAGTCAGAAGTGATGATATTTCCTGGCACGTTTTGCCAACTTGCTCGCTCTGTCTGCTGCCTGTCGTTGCTGTTATAGTCACTAGTGGTGTCGGCACAAAAGGGTTCAGGCTACAAGTAGCTCCTACCCATTCCCGTTCACTATATCAGCAGGGAATGGATCGGAGACGGCCCTCCTATCAGTGTGGGTTATCATCCTTTTAAAGGTAGCAGGGAAATGGTTTGGGGAGGTGCTAATATGGATAAATAAATTCCATCACATTAGGAGCAGAGGTTTACGCAAGTGGAAACCCACTGGGTTTGGACAGGTAACAGAAACAACTTTTTGCCCTGTACTCAGGGGGGAGAACCGCTTGGGCTTGTGTGTTTGGGGGGGGTGGGGGTTGGAAGGGTGGCACCATGCTCCAAGAAGGGGCGGGGTCTCAGACAGAAGGGGTGGAGTTGGGAGCGGATAGTTCCAGCCTTATCTGTAGTGCAAAATACAATGAGACCAAAGTGGTACCTTTCCCCTATTGGTACCATCGTGTGCTACAGGGGCAATCCCCGTGGATAAGGGAAATCAAGCTGACTTTTTCTAAATCTATATTTAAGTAGCCTGGGTTTTTTCCCCCCAAATGTGGGGTGCACTTGCCCACCAAATTAAATGGGAACTGGAATAATGGGTGGTCAACGCTTCTGAAAAGCAGGGCTTTTAATATATTTGTCCCTAAGAATGGATTTAGCACCCCCCCCCCCCCCCCCCCCCCCGGTCAGGCCTCCAGGTTTGAGAATGTTAGTTTTAGTTTCCATAATCCAGTCAACTTCTCTTCCGCCACCTACCACTGCTGACAGCCTCGCCTGACAGACCAGAAGTTCACAGTGCGGTATTGCATGGTATTTCCAAGGAACAACCGGATTTCCAAGGAACAACCAGACCGGATTCCACAGGTCTCAGATTCACTTCGCATCTTTCTGTAGTTTTTTTTTTTTTTTTGACTTAAACTGGATATGTCGGGTTAAAATTCTATTATGTAGCATTTGTTCTTCGTGCAATCTCAAGTCGGTAGAGAAGGTTATCTGGCTGCCACTGTGTCTCTTCTCCCTGTTCAGCAAAGCATTTAAGTATATGTTTAACTTTAGGCATTTTGTTAAACACATGTTTAAGTGTTTTTGCTAAAGGAGGTTGGACTCAAGCTTATTCAAGCACTTTGCTGCAGTGAGGCCAGACAACTGGCCCACAAGGAAGCTGCACTGGTATAAGACTGGTTCATAAATGCAGTTCAGCTATTTCAGAGGAGTGAGTTCACACCACTTCGGCCTCTGCTTGCCTCTACACAACCGCACGTGGTGATATTGCTAAAAGCATAGTACAATGTCCTTTGCATCAGCTGCAGGCTCATTGCATGATGGGATTTTGTTGTTGTGTGTTGTGGGAATTTTGGCTCAAAAGCCCAGAATTCAGCCTATGCGGAGAACCACCATCAGGTCACTGTGATTCCTTAGGCCTTACTTTTCCGGCTTCATTGGGAGTCACACAGTGTGCAGGCTTTGTGCCAGATCTCTGCATGGGGGCTGAATGTTACTTTTTTATTCAACAATTGTTGGCTACTCTATAAATGCCGAGTGAAATCTCAGCCCCTCCTAACAAACCGTCGCTCCGCAGCTGCACAAGCTGATCAGCGGTGGTATTAATGCTCTCAGTGCAACATTTTTCTCTCTATCGCTTGTTCCTCTCTAAAACCTGCCAGGAGAAACACTTAAACCATCCAATTTCCAAGGGAAGAGAGGAGTCTGGCGGTTGCTGCTCTTCTGTGTTTGGCTTCACAAGTGTGAAATTGAATGCCTTTGATTTCCCATTCCATAAGGATCATCATCAGAGTCCTTTTGCCTAGATGAGTGAACAAGGTCACGTGGCGCATCCAGAGTGCAGGGCCAGCCAGCTCATAACTCGAGACAGGGAGAGACGGAAATGTCAGGACACAACCTCGCCGAAGATCCAAAATAAAAGGATAATGAGCTCTGCGTAGCAGTCTGAAAAATGAGTGAAAATGGTCATAAAGGCATTCACACTGGCCTCCTGAACACGGAATTTGTTGTATAGCAGGAGGGGTCAGGACCGCTCCCTTGGGATTTCCAAAGGGTTTTGGTTTTGTTCTTTTTAAGAACACAAAGAAAAATCGACAAGAAGCTAAAGTTTGAAGAAGCAGCCAAACCAATCTCCCCACGCTGCTGTCTCTGGCATCTCAGATGTGATGCGTGGCCTGTAAACTAAGTGGGCTAAATCCATGCGTCCCTGAAATAACTGACTGACTTCATTGGTGTCACACTAAAAATACAGTTGTCCATTAAGCTAACCCCTGTGCCATGCAGAACATTCGTTGAAACAATGTCTGACCTTTTAATCCCTCCCCCGCTCCCCCCCCCCCCAACTCTTCCAGCCAACAGGAACTGAGCATGTTGCATGGATGCCAGCGTATTTCATATGTAAATTGTTTGATTGAACTCAAACTCATTTCAAAGCAAGAGAGTAGCCAAGAGAGACTCTACCTGGAATCTCATAAGAACAGCCATACTGGGTCAGACCAAACCTCCATCTACTCCAGTGTCCTGTCTTCTGATGGTGGCCATGCTAGGTACTTCAGAAGGAATGAACAGAGCAAGCAATCAAGGGATTCCTGCACTGTATCCCATTCCCAGTTTCTGGCAAACAGAGCCTAGGGACACCATATGCCCCATATGCTAGGAACATCTCACATGTTGTTCTCCTATATTCCCCCAGAGAAATCAGTAGCAAAGTTCTGACATTATTCTTCCTTGATTTGTCTCTTCCCATTCCCTTCCAGCCACAAACATCCTTCCCTACTTAGGAGATGCCAGTCTGAAGTGAAAGAGCCGTAATACAGCGCGTCCCCGCTGTAAGTCGCCCGGGTATACATCCATTCCATACTAAAGTCATTGACGCTTGTAGGATCTGATGCGTTGTAAGTCCTCCCATTTCCTGCTCTTCAGTCTCACAAATCCTCGCCTCTCCCCCTAATTTGTGCTAATGGAAGTCAGCCACGGGGGAAAAAAATTGCCTGCGTACAGTTATTTTGCTAAAAGTCCAAGTTTTTTGGAACGTATCTTGGACTTCTAGCGAGGACGGCCTGCGTCATGGAGAAAACAGATGTTACAGGGAGATGTATGAGTGAACTAAAGCAATGGTCGACCTAGCCTAGGGTGTTTCTGTGGTGCCATCAGAGCAGTGTGTGCAGATGTTGCTAGCTAGCTCCGATACCAAGAGCACTGATGCAATGGCAGCATTTGCTTGCTGCCTCAGGACATACCCAGTGTCCCAGGTGGAATCAGACCTATGGCTGCTGCCGCACTGCTCTTATTCAAGCTCGTTAGTTCGTGTCCGTCTGTATTTGCAGGGGGCGGAGGTAACCCAGTGGTGGGCAGGTAGGATCTGCAAGCCTCATGTGACCCAACAGGGTTCTGTGTGTGGTCCACAAGATATTTTGTTTGTCCCCCCCCCCCCCCCCCCCCGGCAGGGTTGCCAGATTCCACTGGTTTCCATCCGCATCATTTTTTCCCTACTCACATTACCCAGGTGATATACAAGGGCCCAGGAAGCGAAACATTGACTGAGAGAGCCGGGAACTCCCTCTGCCTCCAGTCCAAGTGCTGCTACAGAGCAGTCGGCACCCCCTGCAAATTCTAGGTGCACAAGTGCAGTTGGCAAAACTATGCTATCCTGGAAGACTGTCTTGGTTACAGCAATCTTGTGGCCCATTGAGATGGAGAGCCACTTGCATGGTCCAGTCGCCGCCCTCGGCTGCCCATAGGGGACATAGCCTCTGACAGCTCCCAATGTCACGTGCTGCTGCTGCTGCTTTTTCTTTGCCCTGAGCTCCCATGGGAACATAGGTCATCAACAATTTGTTTCCAAGCCTCTCTGTTTTGTGCCACCTTTTCTAATTCTCTCCAGCTTTTGCCCGTTTTCCTCACATTCACATCCAGGTCTCTTCTCCAACTATTCTTTGGCCTTCCACTTCCCCTTTTTCCCTGTGGGTTCCGGAATAGGGATTGTCTGGTAATGCCAGTTGGTGGCTTCCTCAGTGTATGGCCAATCCATCGCCATCATCTTCTCTTGAGAAGATGACTGATGCTTCCCAACAAGGAATAATCATTCTTTTCTACCAACTCCCCCCATAATGCACCTTGTGCCATGAAAGGGACACTCCTTGGTGACGCATGGTTAATCATAATTAATTATAGAGCAGTCTGGTGAATAAAAATGGATGAATCTTGTGTTGGGATTAGTAGTGGTCTCATTTTAAAGATCGGGAAGTTGAGGCAGAAAGACATGCCCACAATTACTGAGAGAATACTGTGGCAGAGTGTTGCCCTGCCCTCGCCCTTTAAGGGGCCAAGGAGCTGGAGGAAGGAGGGCCCAGCTGAGGGCTATAAGAACAGCTCCTGAGAGGAGAGAGAGCTACTGGCCTGCTGCTCTGGAGGAGAGAGCAGTTAAGACCTGACAGCCAGGGAAGAAGGAGGTTCCCTGGAGGAGGGCAGGACTAGGGAGGCTCAGGCAGGAGGAACCCAGGCTACACAGCCGGAGGCCCAGTGCTGCATAGGAGGCTGTCATGAAGGGCTGGGGGTGAGCAATGGAGGCAGCCCTAAAGGGCCGGGCTGCATAGGAGGCAGCCACAGCTAGCAAGGAGGCAGCTGGGGGAGGCTGAGCCAGGGAAGCCCTAGCCCATAAGTCCAGGAGGCAACCGGGCAGGCAGAGGCACACCTGTGGCCAGGGAGTAGGGGCCTGGAGATCCTGCGGCCTGCCGGGAGGAGCTGTTAAGGGGCTGGCAGGGGGCCTGAGGCCAGGACAGCACGAGGGGAGTTAGGAGTCCCCAGGGAGAAGAACTGGGGGGGGGGGGTGTCCCCGAGTGTCAGGAGGACCTCGGAGGAGAAGCGGACTACAACAACATGGACTCTCCCCCGGAAGGGGGTGCGGAGCAACCGAGGAGTGGTCACTGCCGAAGGGCAGTGCCCTGAAGCCAACACCACACCCGAACAGGGCGTCTAAGCAGCCAGCTATTTCCCCCAACCGGCCACCCTAGAGGGAAGAGCCGGGCCAAAAGGGAAAAAAGTGAGTGAACCCGCTTCAATATGTAGCCGATCTGGGAGTAGCATACAGGATTCTTGGTGCTCAGTCTGTTTTTCTGAACCAGCGAATGCACCAATATAAAGCAAATTAAACAGCAGGGAGGATGAAATCAGATAAATTAACAGAGGAAGCCACAGTGGTGAAAATACCATTTTAAACTATTTTCATGTGTCTACATCATGAATGTGTACGTTACACCACTCTTCACATAGCAGAGCCCAAGACTATTATATTAGCTGCTGACAACTTCTTAGAGTCTCAGGATCAGGCAGATGATTTGGAGATAGGGTATTTCAAAAAATCTTTGCCAATTCCTCATCAACCTAATAATTGCAAGTTAGTGCAATTATTTGTTTCAGGCTAATTGGCTAGAAAATGTATTAATTGTGCTCGTTTATAAGTAATTATCAGAGCACATCAGGGAAAAAATTAGGGGCACACAGTATAGGAAACTTTTTTTTTATTTGATATACTAATAGATTGCTCTTTATCTCTTGTTTCACTGGGGGTTTGTTTAACCGAGACTCCGGTTGATATGAGCAGTCACTTAAATTGAAAAATTACAATTCCTTCCTTTGCAACCTTGATACAAGTCTTATCGGTAAGAGGAAGTGACAAACACATCTCTCTTTCCCCAGGCTGTGTAAGGACTAGCCACACAATAAAAGAGGCTTTATTTTATATCTCAGAAATGAAAATAAATACGTAAAAAGCTTTGTCCTTTATCAGGTGCTGCGTTGCGGGCCTAGTAGGTGATACTGTGTTCAGCTTTGACCACATTTATCATCCTTCCACCTCTGTCCTTACTTCAATACTTCATTAGTTCTTCAAGCAGAGACCGTGTGAAGAGGCAGAGAGATGGAGAAATAGCTTTACAGAGGGGAGGGAGAAGGTTATAGGTATGTTAGTGACAGTCATACTAGACACTCACTCAGTTCTGAATCAGAAAGTTGCGTTAAGACTTTCAGCAAGTCTTGTTGCTTTTGGTATTGTTCTTATTTGTATTGTTGTAACACTTGGTGATAGACTAGTAGCCCATTCTTTGATGTGCTGGACCATTACAAGGGCTGTACCTGCCCTGAAGAACTTAAAATCAAATGGGGACAGATGAACTAATGGATGGGGAGAGAGAGACAGAGCAGTGCAAAATAATGAGAGCGGGGAAATTGCACTGACGGGTACTGTGTGCCAGCTGTCTAACTTGGGGTGCGGAGCTGTGGAGAGCTTTGAAAGGGGAGGGGAGCAGGCTTGCAGGGCAGCAGAGATCCCAGAACACTGAGCAGAGCCAACAGGGCAGGCGTTGTGGGTTCTCTCAACAAAACAAACAGCAGAGTCCACACTGGCTCTGTCAACTAAAAAGGGAGGGGGAAAGACAAAAGTCCCTCACCGGGTGGAAGATTTTTGTTGTCCAAACTGGGTGTTTTTCCTGACAAAAGTCGCATTGCAGAGTAAACACGCTCACTGTTTTGTCACCAAAAGGCAGGTTGGACAAGGCCACACTTAAATAATGTTTGTTACTGCGTGAAGAGTGGAGAATACTTCCCTGCTCGTTCTTCAGTCTCTAACTAAAACCAAGTTCTAATATTCCTGACTTGGTTCAGGGCTATTTATGAGCAGACGACACTTGTCCTGTTTGCTTGTACCTTCCACTTGCTGCTGGCATCCGGTTTCATTATGATAAAGTTCACAGGGGTACCTGGAATACGAAAGGTGCAGTATAAATTCAAATTTTATTCTCTCTAGCAGCAAACTCTCTCAAGAGGATGAGCCTATATATATGTGAAATGCACTCAGAATTTATCTGAGGATAAGAGAACTATAGTCACTGACCTTTACAAGATATGAAAAAAGCAACTCTGTGAAATCTCTCTCCTTAATCACTCATTTCTGAGCTAGTCAACCCAGCTAAAGATGTGTCCTTAAATCTCCTGTGATTCTCAGAATATTCCCAGTAAATATTCTGGAGGATTGGAAAATGATGATGTTAACTCGGATAAATTGAGAGCGAGGCTTTCGGTTATCTATTTGTTTTGGATTTTTTGAAGATTATATGGAATAACTGACCATCACAAAGTCTGTAATGACGGTGTTTGCTTGTTGGATTTTATCATTTTATTGGATCCATGAGGCAATGCAATCCGGTGGATACAGGCATAGAACTGAGTCAGAAAATTGGGGTTCCAGTTCCAACTGTGTCACTGACTGATATTGGTCAAGTTCCTTCACCTCTCTGTACCTCAAGGCTTTTTTCCCCTCCCCCAAAAAGGAGGGATGGCCTACTTATTCAGTTGTTAATCTGGAGCTTTGAAGACCTGTGTTGAATTTCCTGGGATGCCACAAAGTATGTCTCTGCTTGTAACTGGGGTTACAAATTCCATCTTGGGGGGAGATGCATGATCGAGTGTGCGTACAAAAATAGTGCAGCTGCTGGTGGGAGGGACTAGCTGCTCTGAGTACATACACAGCATCTTGGCTTGGGGTGGATTCCCTGTTTTTTAGCTCGTTAGGTGCAAACGCGGGTATGTCTCCAAAAATTACACCCTGAGCTCCAGTGTAGACATACCTGCACATTCCCTTTATGCCTTTAGGGAACTCATTTAGTCTCTGCCTCAGTCCCCTATCTGCAAAATGGGTAGAAGAGCACGTGTCAATTCAAGGGGTATTGTGAGGACGAAAGTAGAAGAGACTCAGGTGCACAGATGCTACAATAATTGGGGGCAAGGGGCGCACATGCACCAAAGACGATAGAACTGTCAAATGGGGATATTCATACCTCACTTTCTTTTTGAAACATTTTACGGAAGAAAAATAGTTGTAGAAGAGTGCGGGGGAGAATAGTGTGTCTGTGTAAGCATGCCCACATCCAGAAGTTTACACTGTGACTCTTTTTATAGACCTGTCTCTCATGGTCTTTTCAAAATCGACTCCCACAGCTGCTCCCCACCAGCTGCCTGCTTTTAAAGACAATCTTAGCCCTCTAATCAGTTACTACAAACAGTCCTAGGAATCAACATAACTAGTCCTGTGAACTGGTTTCTTTGCCGAGCCTGCTTGGGGCATCAGTTACCTGTGGGGGTGTGGTTTTGAAATAAGGAAACCGTGAAGGGGAAAAAAAATCATCATGATTGTTCATGGCTCGTACACTTTTTTATTGCTTTGGGGGGACAATCTCGCCTAACCAGTACCCTTTGTTGTTTTTCATCTACTTTACCTAGTCCTATAGGTACAGAAAGAGGTGGTTTAATGAGGGGAGTGGATCAGCTGGGGGGATTTCTCTCTCAGCGGGGTACACTCCTTGCCTGATGATGATTTTCTGTACTGTTTAATAATCAATATTTAATGGAAAGCTATGTTGAGAAGCGCAAAGCTCACTAGGTCAGCTGAGACGCAGCTGAATTTTTACCAGCTCTTCAAATGCTTGGCAGTAGATTTTTTTTTCCCAAAAAAATATTCAGAACAAATGAGCTGGCTCTCAGCTTGAAAGATGTAAATTGTTTAAGCCTAAATGTATTGTCAGATAAATACATAATATTGGGGTTTGTTGGAGGAAAGGAAAATGCCCATTGTCGAATATATATACACACACATTAGGCTCCCCAACGGGGATGCCTAGTTTTATTTTCACAAAGGCACCTGGTTCTGTCTTGTCTACTCAGTTATTCCAGCAAGGATGGAACAAATGAAAATGACTCTGACTCCCTGCTGCTCCATGTTGTGATCCTTTCCAGTTTTTCAACTAAATAATCTCAGCCCAAGAAAGATTTCCTAGAAAGGCCAAGAAGCTGCAGGTTCCGCTGGGGGTAGGATGGGGTCGGAAGTGCTGGGGCTTTCTGAACATGCTGTTGGGTGGATGAGTGAGAAACCCACGCTCCTCACTGCTTCTGATCATTTTAAAGACAAACTGGGGGGTGTTTGTTTTTTGTTTTGTTTTTTAAAGGCAAGGTTCTTTTCCCTGAAAATTTTTCATCGAAATCTTCAAATTTCAAAAAATTTGTCCACGCTCCTCACTGCTTGTGATCATTTTAAAGACAAACTCTGTGTGTGTGTGTGGGGGGGGGGGGGTGTTTGTTTTTTAAAGGCAAGGTTCTTTTCCCTGAAAATTTTTCATCTAAATCTTCAAATTTAAAAAAAAAATTGTCCAGCTCTAATGAACTCTCCTGACTTTCTTGAAACAGTAACGGTACTTTTCTAAGCAATCCTCCGCACGGGCAGTTGTGTTCTGACTTGCTAAAATCCATCCTGAATCTTCAGTTGGCTGCCCAGTGCCTTAGATTTTTCCCCTGAGTTCTGTTATCACCTAGCTTCAGCAATCGGTGTCGTTTGGAAGCAGGGGAAGGTACAAACATGGGTTTGAGCTCATGATAGTTTCTAGCAGGCGGTTAGCTCAACCAAAGAAAATCACAGCTTTTCCTTTCTATAATAGGAATTTCTACCGGTGTAGGTCAGGGAGCGGCTAGTGAGTGGGCTGCACGGGTGGTCTTGCTTCATCTCAGTGGACCGCAACACTGTCGTAGCTTTGTAACCCAGAACGCCTGCAGAATGGGGGTTGCTGTTTAATTGAATGTGCCGGATAACAAAGCTTATTGCTCTGCCTCAGTCCCTTACTAGCAGATCCAGCTCCTGGCAGCTTGAGTCAAGCTGGGGGGAAGGAGGCTCCTGCTGATGATGTCAGCCAGCAGTGCCAGCTTCCAGAAGCCCCACAGCTTGGATGGACAGGTGAGAGTCAGGCACGCACGCCTGAAGATGTGGCAGTATTGTGGCTGGGGGCAATTGTCGGGTAACACAGTTTTCCAGTGAACAGAGTTCTCGACAACAGAGCTTTCTTGCTGTTGTTACTTTATTACAACATTATCTGCCCTGCATTGGTTATTCTCAGCTGGTATTTATTAGGTTATTAATTCTATACAAAGGTGGATGATTGCAACTGGAAGGGGTAAGAGCAGGAAGGAGATTTGTTTCTCTGTTAAAACCGGACTCCAGAATTGAGAGCAGAACCCAGAGGTGCCATTCTCCTTGATGTCAGTGTGAAAAATTTGTACCCTTCGTGAGGGGAAGAGAGTCGAGGGACAGAATTAAACCCCGGGATTTTTCACCTTGGGCGGTGGAGGGAAGTCAGAGCAATCTATAAACAAGAGTATGTGAGGAACATAGTCCTGAAGGAGTTCAATCCCCTGCTATCCCCCTCTTGAATCAGCATGGAGGCATCCCTGCTTTAAATTAACCACATAGACCCTTCATGACACTCTCTTGTGTGCTGAGGTAACTCATGTTCTGAAGCAAAACTCTCATACGGTTTGCAATCCCCTCCCCCCGATATGGCACCCAGGGGTGGCCTGTGAGCCTAGGCAGACTAGGCGGGTGCTGATGATTGCTTCACGGCCATTGATGGCCATGCAGGTGGGGGCGCTGATCGCGCCTTCCGCCTGGGGTGCCAACTACCGCAGCCGGCCTCAGGCCGCTCCTGATGGCACCTAAACAGTTAGACAATCCAAGGGGATATTGTCAGGGGCAGCGGGTACCGTAGGTGGTTAATTGAATGACAGCTGTTTCTCTGCAAGAAGCTGCCAGTGTAGACGTAGCCTAGATGTGTGGGTTACACATGGTACACACAAAAGCATTAATTTGGAAAAAGCAAGTTTCAGAAACCACAAAATCTTGTAATTAAGATGCAAGGAATTTTTTCTACTTGCACCGAATTTGGTGCATTGTTGAAGAGCTAGAGACTCAGGTGAGGATTTTTACTCTTACAAATTTTACTGCTTATCCTAACTTATCATGTTTCCGAACCCATTTCCTAATACACTCCTTCTTAACAGCAAAAAGACAATTCATGTAGTCTGTGGTTAGGCTACTTCCTCTTAAACATAGCTGTCTGTGCTTTTGCTATAGAATTAATTTTAAAGAGCTACTAAGCATACGTGACTGGCATTTGGAAAAACTGGTATAAAAGGGGAGCCCAGCAGTCTTTCGCTACCATCTGCAATTCAGTGTCTAATTCGATGCCCATTTATTTTTTAAACTTATATCAAGACTCTTCATTACCGTTTTTCCAAAGACAAAATGCGCACATGCTTCAAATCGTCCCTTTAGATACTGTGATGCATGACACACCTGCTGGCACCTAGTTTGGGGCAAATAGGACTAATAGTTCCTGTCCAGAGGTTGACAAGAGAGCACTTACATTTCTCTCTGGTTTTATAGGGGTAGCCAAGTTAGTCTGTACAGGATAAACTTAAAAAACAACAACTAGTTTGGTAGCACTTTAAAGACTAAGAAAGCATGTAGATGGTATAAGCTTTCACATCTGAAGAAGTGGGCTGTGCCCACGAAAACTCATGATACCATCTGCGTGTTTTGTTAGTCTATATAGTGCTACCAGACCATTTGTTGTTTTTTTAAGTTTAACCTCCTTGTGGAGGAAGAACCACAACTTTCTGCCTGGAATAGTAAGGTTTTCGGAGTATCTTGGCTCAATTAAATTAAATTCATCTCTGCTTATCCTGCCAAAAGGCATGGAGATGGAAATGTTGCTAGATACACATTGGCTATTTCCTCATCCTGTGTGGTTATTTACCATAGTGCAAAGGGAACGCAAAGCAAAATCAGAATTGGGTAAAGCTGGCTGAAAGTTTTCAGCTGAAAGTTTTTTTTGTTTTCGTCAAAAAGGTAGATTCAGCTATCCTCGTTTACAAATTTGTGTTGGTTTCACCTTAAAAAATCTACCACCCCCAAAATCTAAACCATTTCCTGATCATTTCAACATGTTTGAGGGGGTTTTTTGGTCTGAAATGACTTTTCATTTAGAAGTTTCATCCAGTCGTCCGATTTTCTTTTTTTTTAAACCTATAATTGTGATAGCGCTTAACTCAAAAAGATACAAACTTTGTTCCACACAAAATGACATTTTCTGCCTTTTTTTCATATTTGCTGAATTTTTTTAAATCAGTTTCAATGTATTGAAATTGGCAGCAAATAAAAAAAATCCTTTTTAATAGCAGTCTTAAGCAGTCTCTTTGATATAGAAAACCACACAACGTGAATGGTGATGGTGAATCAGATCCCAAATGTCTCTGCAAATTGGGCTCATATTTCAGGTGGACCTGTCTCAGAACGGCTGGGTTTTGTCCACCTTTTTTTTTTTTTTTTTTTCTTTTGTAAATATATGTCAGGTGCAGAATTAATGCTTGTGGTACCATGGGACATAATAGATCTTGTGGTAATCTCTAGAGTTGTTCCAAAGCATTACGGTGCCCTGCCATATGCTTTATGTGTGGCCAATATGTTTGCTCTGATTTAATCTGTAATGTATTATGTGCCTTATAATTGGTGTCTGTCTTTGCTGGAAAACCTGAAAGGTTTGTCAGTGCTAAAGATTGAGGTGGGGAGGAGAGGGAGGGGGAAAGGCAAGGGCTGGGAATGAACCACCTCGTGATTTGTGTCTCAGCAATCAACTCCAAGTGTTTTATTGAGAATCCAGCGTTTCTGTTAAGTAATTTCCCCAAGCAGCTGGGATTTAGTCAATGTTCTTAGTTATAATTAAATGATAAATCTTGGCGTGGACAGCATCCAATATAGAATATGTCAGTTCTGTTGAAGTGGAATAGGACACAAAATACATTTACCTAGGGAAACGATGTGGCATTTGGAGGACTATATTCTCTTGTCAGAGACTAGTCAACCAGGAGTTGTCATTGAAGAGTCAATACTAAAGGAGTCCTTCATTTCTTGCATGCTCCGTCACGCACACTCTGCCTATATGCAATTTTCCTGAAACACAGGATGGCTGTACGAACTCTAAAAGAGGGGCTCTCACTGGCCAGGAGTGTCTATTAGTGGTGGTTGTTTATTTTTGTGGAAACCAACTTTACGGGCCGTAGCATTTCATCTTCATTGACATGTTTGTTGGTTCAGGTTTTTAATGTCTTGAAAAACATTAGACTAGTCAATTTCATTTTTATTGATGATCATTTTCTTGTGAGTTTCTCATGAATTTTGGGCACCAGCAATATTTTGGTTGCAAACCCTTCCGGGACTTTTTTTTTTGAACGATTTCTCCTGGAATATTTTTTTCAAATGTTTATAGGTTGCTTTTATAAAATCTGCTTTAAAAAAGAAGTCATGTTTGATGCAACATTGCTCCTGTGGAACATTCATAAGTTCTTCTCTGCCCCAAAAAGAGACGATAGATTTCAAGTGACCATAGTACCTACTACTGAAGTGCCTCCACTTCTGAGGTGGGATGTAGCAGCTGTTTAAGTAGCAACATCATATGCCCATTTAAATTAGGTATAGTGAAGACCCTGAATACTGCTCTAAAAAGGAAATCTCTCCACCTTGTGGTGCAGGACAGAACAACAAGGTTTTCTTTGGGTCAGCTGGCTGGCTTGCCACTTGGTGTAGTCCTGGTGTCTTGTAAACATGACTCCTCAGGATGGAAAAAAATCCCACAGTGATCTTATCTGCTGTGCCCAAGGCTGGTTTCAAACAGGAAGACTGATAACATGTTGTCACGTTACTAGATTTTAAGGGGATCAGACAGGTCACTGCTGCATCCAAGGGGGAGGTGGGCTTTGCCCCCAAAGTCTATACAAAGGGGGCCATGTGAGACGTCAAATGAAAGCGTATGTTCTACTGATTGTATGTATGTTATTCATGTACTTGTGTGAGATCTGCATGTGGAGTTATAAATATGTGCTCTGTGCTGATGCTGGAAGATTCTCTGTCTGAGACCGAGCGATGGGCCATGAATGGTCAGTCAGTGACTTTGCTAATTAGCAAGGCTCTCAGAGGCCAGTACACACCTGAGGAATGAGTCTGGGACCAGCAAATCTGCTAATACCATGACTGCTGACATGGGACACAGGGATAGGTCACTGGGCCACGTGACTTGCTCCAGCTTGGAAGACACCAGGGATGAATATAAAATGCCATGAGGCAGACTCCACCTTGCCTTCAATTCTGCTACTGATCCCAGATGCAGCCTTGCGAGGAACAGCAGAGACTTTTAAGACAGCAATTTGTAACATCTCTGCTAAGACCCTGCATCGAGAACTTGGTAATTTGATGCATGTCATGTATTCCCCTTAACAATCTTACTCTCATGCTTTTCTTTCTTTTATTAATGAACCTTTAGATTTTAGATTCTAAAAGATTGGCTCAGTGTGATCTTGTGGATAAGAGCCAAAGTGTAAATTGACCAGGGATTTATGGCTGGTTCTTTGGGACCGTAAGGACCTGTTCAGGGTAGGTGGGATTGGGTTCTATTACCCCTAACCTGTGTGTTAGGCCCGGGGCTGAGTGTGGCACAGGGACAGCTGGGATGTCTGAGGGGTTTTGCTCAGTGTGACCAGTCTGTGACCTATTTGGGAAGGTCTCTAGTCTGGGTCTGTAAAAAGCCCTTGTTTTGAGCAATTCTCCCTGAGCGGACGCCCTCAGCGGTGGCCAGACCTGGCCCGCTCCGTAACACGTCAGCCTATCGAGCTAAGCATTTGTATCACACTCATCGGAGTGGTGTCATCTTACATTTACTGCACCAATTTTGAAGAAAGAATATAATCATGTTCATGGTAAAATGAGGAGTTGGTTCTAAACCAGAAAGCATTGAATGAAATTCAAACTTTTCTGAGCTCCAAACTAACTCCCAAAGAAATAACATTTTGGAGATATATAAGAGCAGGTTAAACAGACACCTATCAGGGATGATCTAGATGGTGCTTAGTCCTGCTGTGAGGGCAAAGATCTGGATTGATGACTTCTTGAGGTCCCTTCCAGTTCTAGTGTTCCATTGTTCTATGACTGCACGTATTCTAATCTGGCATAAGGGACAGTTCCAGTTTAATGGAATTTGAAGTTAGAAATTGTTGAGTTTTTCCGTCCTAAGCTGTTGACTATTGAGCAATGTTGGGCAAGCCACTTCTCCTTTGTGACACTGGCATGGTGATTCTTACTCACCCACTGCAGCGGGAGGCTGAGCAGAGCTGCCAAGCGTGCACAACGCACTGCAGTGCTAATAAGCACTGAACAGCACGAATGCCCGGGACCTTAATGGTGCACAGGAGTGAAAGGCCAGCTGCAGAGTAAGTACCTGATCCCACAAACACTTAGTCCTGCGAATGGTCACTCTGAACTCTGTGGAACTCCCGGAGCAAGTGGGAACTGATGTCACAATTCAGAGTTGGCAAGTGTAGGCCTAGATGAATGGTGTGAAATAGCCGACATTCTGCACACAATATTGGGACCTGATCTTGCGAGGGTTGAGCATGGGAATGAAAGAATTAATGAAATTAAAGGGAGCGGCAAGTGTAACGCCGACAGGCAGAACTGAACCTGGGATCTGTGGAGCTTTGCTCATGAGCTTTTACGACTTCAGCAAAAAGCCAGCTGGCTCTCACCTAAGGCCCTAGAGCAAACTCATTGTCTCTAACTTTCTCAGGCATTCATTAATGGATCTCAAAGTCACCGTATTGTTTCAGGCCAATTCCACAAGCCAACTCCACAGGGAAGCCTTAAAACTTAATTTCTTTTGATTCCCATCAAAGAGGTATGAAGAAAGACATTGGCTGGATGGCCCACTACAATCCACATCCTAATGACATAAAAAGCCAAACAATGGGGACTTAAGAACAATTAGCACCTTCTCTAGCTGCTTCATGTAGCATGGACATTCTGATTGACTATTTCTTCCTCCCCCGCCCTCCTCCCCCGCTGCTTTTTTTTTTTCTTTTTCCTTCTCCCCCATCCCATTTATTTAGAAACTGGACCTTCAATAACTCTAGTCCTCTGAAGAAGTGGGCTGTGGCCACAAAAGCTCATGATACCATCTCCATGTTTTGTTAGTCTCCAAGGTGCTTCAAGACTGTGTGTTGTGTTTTAAGCTTTTCATGGTCTCTCTGTAAGTGGTCTCAGTACCACTCCATGGGACGGGACAGCACAGCACAGCACACCCAGCAGGTGTGTGAGTTACACAAGTGTTCAGCAACTCCTGGAGTTAGGCCTTTAGCCTCTTCCATTGCCCAGACTAGAACTTCATTAAGAAAAAGACATCTATCTCCCTTACTGAGCTCACAGCAGGGGCTTCTGATTAGAATAGCGTTATAATGGCCAGTGTCTGTCAAATCATTAGTGAAAGTACCCTAGTTCATTAAGCATTCAAAGCAATCAGGAGGTTAAATCAGACAGAACAAACACTAGTGGCTGATGTGCATGTATTAAAGTGCAGCAGAGGGAGGGGGTGTCTCTTGTGGACAGAGAGTGGCAGGACTGGTAATTTTGTGAATTGTATCATTAATAAAATATATTTTATTCTATTTGATGCTGACTTTGGAAGGGTCCTGTAAGATTATTACATTTTTAAGCATCAGACTTTTTTTTTGTCTAACGGCTTTACCCAAGGCTAAATTGAGAGCTAATACAAAATTCAAAAAGGCTCTGCAGAAACGCCATTAAAATTTTAACTTGATGTTCTTTTTGGAGATTTAAAAGCAATGGAAGCAAAGCTATACAAGAGAACAGGAATTTCATTCTAAAATACCTATGATTAGTAGTAGAGAGAATGCCCTACCCTAAGTGTGTTCTCTGCTAAGTATATTCTTTTGCATGCGAGTAATTTTGGGGGGAAAAATCACTTCAACCATTAGAGGGTTTTTTAAATCCTTGCTTGATTAAAACCTTTTTTTTGAGATATGATTTAAGCAAGTAAGATGGATCATATGTCCCTCATAGGAATCAATAAGCCAGCCATACAAGGCAAAAGCCTCCATCAAGCATGCCCCTGCCACGATGCAGATGTAGTGCTGAAATCTGACAGTGGGGCTGCTTTATGATGATGATACAGTCTCCTGGGCAACACATCGGGGTGGATTGGCAGACCACCAAAGCTAAAAGTGTTTGCTGCTACAGTGTGATCTAAAACTTTGTAACTGGAGCCTGTGCCAGTTCATATCTGCAGTGGATCAGATGGTAACACATCTTCCCCGGATCCTTGTAAAATGGGATCTGATTGGTTGAGGCCATTAGATGCTACCATCATACAAACAACATTTTCTAACAGGCATCCACATGTGCGTTTCTACTGACTTACTGGACAGACTGCCGAGAGACGGCATCACGTCTATGGGCCCGTGGCATGTTTAGACTTTATGAACCCTGCACTGGAATAGACGGAGTTAAAAACAGTCCTTGGAGAGGGCTGTGCCTAGAGCCAATCAGAGGGAAGGCTGAAGACAGCCAATCAGAGCCAGGCTGGGCCCTATATAAGAAGGGCTGCTGGATGTAGAGGGAGTTAGGTCTTCCCCCATCTGTGGATGAGCTGGCCTGAGCTACCAAACAGACTGATACCATAGACAGAGCAGTGCTGGGAGGGGTCAGAGAGCCAGCTGTGCTCCAGGTTCTGACTAAAGACCACTGAAGCATGCGGTGGGATTTGGGGCAACCATTCCCCACAGGGGAGGAACCCAGAGGGTGGGCACTGTCGCAGGGCAATGTCCAGGGGAAGAGACACTGCAGTCTGGGAAGGACACACCCATGTCCTAGAACACAGGAGACAGAAAAGGCAGGTAACTGTGGGCAAGACATGGCTGGAGAAGGGCACCTTGGAGCTGGGAAGAGCTAATTCTCTGGGGGACCAGTAGGAGGCGCTACTGCTGTGAGTTCAACCTGTTACAGTACTATTTTAGCCCTGCCTCGAGGGGATTTCAGTGTGTATAGGCCTTGTGCTGCTATCTGGACAGGGGTGAATTTCAACCATGGAAAGGATAACCTCTTTAATAGCCTATTGTGCAAACCAGCTTCCTTTCCTAGCCAGCGCTCTCTTTGGGATCTGCCCTGTGCAGTGATACGTAGCTTATGTGTGTGATTCCAAAGTTGAAACCAATGTCGCCATCTAGGACATCGAGATGAAATCGCCTAAACCAATGTTTCTTAAACTGTGTTCCGTGGCACACCGGTGTGCCGCAGAGAACAACAGAATTCAAAATGGCCACCCTTAAAGAGGGGGATTACGTTATTCCAAAATAATGCTGCTATGTAGAGATAGCCATATAGTCCAGGGTGGCTTTCATGGGGCAAATTCTCCATAATCTGCTGGGTGGGAAGTTCTGGGTAGTCTTTGGTGTATCTAAGTTCTCGTTCTGCGACTGTGTCTTGGGGGATACCTGGCGTTTCAGTGTTTGCGAATGGAGAAAGCCACAGTTGAGGTGTTGGGTTTTGAGGTCCCCATAATGGCGCCCAAGTCTGATTCAGCTGCCTATTGACAAGTTGGGCAAGAACTCTGAGCACACCAGGGCTAAAGCCAATGTTTGTAGCACCAGGGAAGTTCATCCCCTGCTCGTCCATGGAAGTTCTGCAGCTCTTGCCGTTGGCTTTCTCTGGCAGGCCGAGTGGCAACCGTAAGACAAGTTGCAGTAATAAGACATGACAAATCACCTCGAGCCATGCAATCCACCAGGGTCAGGATGAAACGGACTCCTCACGAAGCCCAAGATAGAAGTGAAATTTGAATAAAGCCCATGGACCACTGGAATTCACCTCCAAACCTCCACACTCCCCATATGGCAGCTGTGCTCCCTTTGCCAAAATTCGCGGCCCCTACATAATGAAGATCCAGAGGTGCCTACCCAAATGGTGCCATCTATGTCCTCTTATTCAGGGATGGCAAAGAGATCAGCCCTCCCCTCTCATTGTTGGTATGCCTGTTTGCACCATAGACACCCAGTGGTAAGGGGCTGAATCTTGTGAAAATAAACCCTGTGTCAGGATCCCTGCTGATACCTTGAGTAGCGCTCTAGCAGTGTTACAGCACGTCCAGCCCTGCTCCAGAAGAACTTTGCTGTTTGCAGAGTCACCGGGCAGAAGATTTGCTTTCACCACATTATTTAGAAATGGGAAACCAATGTACCCAACTAACAAGGCAGAGGAAGGAACCTCGTTGTTTTAAAATCAACTGACTCGGAGACATAAATTACCCGGTAGTGCTTCATTAAGCAGACCAACTTGCATGAAACACGACGCTGCCACAGCAGGTTTTGAAGAGGGGGTGCTTGCCAGACGTCCGTTTCAGTTTGCTGATGAAAGTTTCCTGCCTGGGTTGTTTGAATTTTTTTTTTTTTTAAATCCAGGACATTCAACAAAAGCAACCTTTGAGCATCTTGTATTTTTTCCTAGTGCGTAAAATCCAGGCGCCGTAGCAAGTGAGAATGGGAAGTTGGTGGTTTTCCCGAGCTGTGTGGGAAAGAACGCACAGAAGGAACTCCAGTTAAAATAGCTGGAGTGGAAAGTGCAGCTAGCAAGGAAAAAGCCTGGGGGTTAATGGGGCGCGGCGAGTTCTTTCCAGTTTCCCTGTGCTGGCATTGTGTTGTCTCCTTTTAAGGGTATGTCTGTGCTGTAGCTGCAAGCCCAATTTGGGTGGACAGGTCTGTACTAATTCTGCTTGAGCGAGTGTGCTAAAAATAGCAGCTGGCCAAAACTTGAGTTGCCCCCCCCAGGACACACTTGGCCAGCCCCTAGGTGTATATACACACTCAGATGGCTAGTCGCGCTCCCATCTGCACCACTTCATTTCTACATGGCATGTCTACAGTGCTGCTGGAATACAGCCAGGTCAGAAGCACCCTGAGATGTTATTGGGGCAGAGTGAGCAGGGAAGGGAAGGTATTATCTGCTTCTAAAACACCATAGAAAATGACCCTTCTCTCTCTCCTTTCTCTTGACCATGCTGCTCATCACAGTAGCTCCTAGCATTCGCTAAGGCAGTAAGGGCACGTTTCTACTTACTGCAAGATCAATGTGCTGGAGGTTGATCTTCTAGCGTGCGATGTGGCGGGTCTAGTATAGCCCCGTAAGTCAAACGTTGAGGGCAGCCCCCACTTGCGGCCGGTACACCACCTATTACGAGGAGCAAGGGAAGCTGATGGGAGCATTTGCTCCTGTTGGCCTCCTGTAATATGGACACTACCGTGGCTCGGCTTAAGGCAAGCCGACCCCAGCTATGCGTTTTGCCTCCTTTCAAGGTGACCGTCCAGGTCCAGTGTAGACCTGGTCTAGGTGCGTAAGTGGCTTATAGCTGACTGAAGTGCTGTTTGCAGGATGACTTATGTACTGCAGAGGTTGTGTGGGTGTCTCGGTGCAGGTGTGCATTGTATTCCTATTGCCCCACCACAAATGCACAGGACTTCCATTTCTCCTTCCTTTGCCCTCATCCACTCAGTTCCCCTGGTGGATTGGACGGATCCCTCTCCCATTTCACTCCCACATCTTGCTCACTGGACGGCAGGGACCCAAGCCCTCACTTGGGCCATGAAAGAACACGGGACCTTCCCCCACCTCCGTCTACAGGCTGTGGCGTCAGCGACTGCTGACCAGCAAGTTCTACGGTGTCCGTGGGATTTCAGAGTATAATCTGTAAAGCATTCTTCTTGCCACAGGGCCCTCATGAGAAAAGACGATGAACAGGATATTGGGGATTCTATTCTCAGGATCCTTTGCGCCCATCCCTTCTGGGGGCATGGGCGGTCCTGGGTGTAGCAGATTTGCTGCATGAGGAGCATTGGGGAAGGATACTAAGGAGCTGCACAGTTCTGGGAGGGTTGCTAGGCAGAGTGGATCTCCACCTGTTATATATCAACCCCCCCCAAATCTTTCCCTGGGAGCACCGTTCAGCAGGAACACATGCTGGACTGGCTACACTTCAATAGAGCAGCTGAAAAAGCATCTTCCTCCTTCTGCTCTCCCTTTTCCCCTCCTCAAACTCTCCAGCTCACAACCTGCACACTGGGTCTGTGCGCTTGGGTGAGAATGTGAGCCTAAGGCAGGCTGTCCTAGCCTCCCGCTTGAATAATGACACTTGGCTGTTCACAGGGAGTTCCAGACGCCCAGCTGTGTGCTCCTTCCTCCCAATGCACAGAGCCAAGGACATTAATGTCTGTTATGTGGTGGAGCTTGCTATAAAATAGACAGTGCAACAGATGGGGGTGGGGGGAAAGGATGCTTAGATGAGTGTAGACTGCTTAAAGTTAGGGAGAGATTCATTCACTATTCATCAAGAGATCAGAGATGAGACCAAAAGAAACTGATAAAGGTGGGAGGAGGGGGACAATACCCTGAACAGAGGAAGGAAAAAAATGAGCAGATAAAAGTGCTTTTGGGGTGGAACGGAACGGGGTAGGTTTTGTGGCTCTAGTGTCAGGCTGTTAAGTTGACTCCTGCTTCCGCGTTCTGCTATGGGGTGTTGATTCTGTTTTAGATTCTGAGCTTCATTGATATCCAGGCATGCCCTGAGCTACGTATAGGTTTTCTTGTGTACAAGACGGAAATAAATATAGATCTACTGTATTTTTGAGAGTCTGTCTGTCTGAGTCTGTTCAAGAACTCTTCCTAAAGGGTAAGAGTTAGGACCACCAAATTGTATAGGCAGCAACCTCTTATCCTAAGTTGAAGCAAGATAAAGGTTCGGTAATACCAGGACAAAGGGATGTGCCTGGAATGTGATTGTTTCTCATAGCATGGAATGGGATGAGTCTATTAGCAGGGATTGTTATACTGAAGAATGACCACAAGGGGACAGAGTTGGAGACTGGGACAGTGTTAACCCCGTTGGGGCAGCAGGAGGCAGGGGTGGAGAAAGTGACAACTATCTACTATATATTTCAGAGTTTGTCTGTCTGTCCCCTAGTCAGGGGACATCACCCTTCCCCCAGCTGTGCCAACTGCAGCAGCCACGGAGAGACACTACTCACCTGACCCCAAGCTGCTGTGTTGAGAGAGGGTGGGGGTTGTGCTCACTAGTAGGGCAGCCTGCATCCTGACCCCCTTATTCCCAGCCCCACCCCAAAGCAGTGATTTAAATGAAGAAAAGCAAAAGTTAGTTTAGTTAGAGACCTGAGCAATGCTGGGTAAATTCTCTCATTATAGTATTACTAGTTGCCCGACCCCACCCTGCCTCCACTAGAAATCTTTCTGAATGGAGAGTGGATATCTGCCTAGCTGATCCCCCTTAGGATTTGTAGTAGTACAAGGCTATATTCCAATCTTGCTAGCTATGTGCAAACTCTACGCACTTTTGTATGTCTGGGGTTTGTTTACCATTCCTGTTGGTACTAATGAGTGGAAGAATTATTCCTTGCACTCATAAGGATGGCTCTATAGATGTGCGTCCATTTCAAAGCAGTGTCCTCGATCCTCCGTGTGGTTAACGCTGTCAATGATGTGTCATGTCAAAGTTTAACTGAACTATTTTGAACAGGTTATGCGCTTGTCTTGGATATATATATTTTTTTAAATTCTGTGACTTATAAACGTTAACCTCTCCCCATGAAAATAAATGAGAGCAAGAGAGAGAAGAAATGATTAGGCTGTTCTTGTTTCGTATTGCACATGATGTGTTGTAATTTTTGTGTAGAATGGTCAAAGATTAAATTCTGAGCACAGTGAAATTGATGGGGGGAGCGGTTCCATTGTTTCAGTAGGCGTTCGATCAGGACCAAAAGCGGAGTAAGGAACGGATTTGTGCGTACTGTATATTTATGCACTACAGTTGACCCTCCTCCACAGAGGGCCAAAAGTAGTGACTAAAGTCAACTGCATCTCCCATTCATTTCTCAGGGCATGATACCATTTCTTTATGCACTCAGTTTGTGCACAATGATTTGCTTTGCTTTGCTTTTCCTTTCTGCAGGCAGCATGCAGATGTGATCTAAGAATCGTTATATGAGACGAAATGAAAAAGGGAGGAGTGGGCAGCCACGTTTTGGGTGTCCTGATTCAGCAAAGTCCCGAAGCATGCGCTTATCCTGTCTGTCTAGCATGGCTCACAAGCCGCACGCGGCTTTTCTCCCCTGAAAGTGTGGCTCCCGATGCTTCCCCATGGCTCGCAAAGCTGCCCCCTGCGTCCCTACAAACAGCCCCTTACCCCCAGGTCCCTGTACTCACTGGGTACAAGGGAACCATCCCACATGGCAAGATGGCATCAGCTCTGGTGAAAGCCTGATGTGGCCAAAAAGCCTAACCTGCGGTTTTTAAAGGGACAGTGTCTTTTTTCCCCTGAACAATTCTGGTGCAGCTCTTCACATTTTTGCATTATGCTTAAACAGATTTAAAAGGGATTTATGCAGATGCTTACATTTAGGTATGTGTTTGTGGCATGTGGAAGAGGGAACATTGCCCAAATTCCTTGCTGTTCAAAACCAAACCAAAACCAGCATGTGAAAATAAAACCGCTAGCATCTTCTGCAGTAGTGAGCTCAAATGCTAGCATTAGGATTTTCTTTTGGAACTTAGAGTCTTAATTCCCTTAGGTAACTTTGAGAAGTTTAACTTAGAGTTCACAGAAGTTATTACAGGGCTTTAGGGAAACTGCTGTATAATATTCTATAGGGAGAGCATAGCTCCAGGCCCTGTGTAGCCCCTTAATCCCCTATGTGTGTCTGCTTGAGGGGAAAAACTACTGGCCTCCAACAGCAGTATATAGAGGCTGATTTATAGGCAGGTAATCCTTGTATTACAGATTCCCATGATTCCTTCTTCTCGTGACTGATGCCCACTCCTCTGCGCTAAACTGGGCCATGCCACTTAATTTATAGTTACACTGATTTCCTGGAGACATCCCTTTGAACAAACTAGCAAGTGCCACGTGGTCGGAGTCATTTTGTTCATATACCAGAGCCAACGTTCTTGTCAGTACTTTGCAGGTGTATTGTGTGTAACTACACAACCCAGCGGATGTAATAAATCCATTTGTTTTCTTTGCATTTGGAATACCCCTTCCAGAACATTCAATGCACTCACGTAAAGGTGTTCAAATTAAAATGTTCAAAGTGTCTAAGTACCATTTCCAAAAATAACTTGGGCGTTTAGGAGCATAAGGTTTTGAAGGCCAGATCAATACTAGACCCCACAGCTCAGCTTAAGGTACACATCTTCAGCTATGCAGAATACATAGCTGGAGTCGGCTTACTTTAAGCCCAGCTTTGCGGCGTCCCCATGGTGGGAGGCCAATGGGAGCAAATATATCTGTCAGAGTCCCTTCCTCCTCACAACAGGAGTACTGGCGCCAGTGGGGACACTCTGAGTTTGATTTAGCGAGTCTTAACTAGACTCACTAAAACAAAAGCCAGAAAATTGATCATGAGAGCGGTGAGCCTCCTTTTAGTGTAGACAAGACCTAAGTAGGTATTGAAAAATAACTGAGACTTATGCTGTCAAGTTACTAAATCATTTTTTAAATGGTTACTCCATTACATTAATAAATAAAACTGTAGCAACTCAGTTAATTCAATCAGAATCAGAGTACACCTAAAATTATCTGCCTGGAAACGATCAGATAGTTAGGTTATGCAGGATGTAGCAAAATCTTCTGCTATATTAATTTTGCTGGGAAGTTTTCAATTTCTACATCTGTAAGGTTGGATATTCACCTCATTCCCTTGACAGCTAAAATGTGCCATGTCTAATCTCACCCCTTCCATTTTGTAGTTCCTTACGCCTTGCTTGAGCCTTTCTCTGCATAATGATAGCATGAAAGGGATATATGCAAGCACAGACTATGTTGCAGCCATTATACCATTCAGCCTGATTTAGGAATAGTTCTCCACATGGTTTCCCATTTTTCCCACCTAATTTTTTTCGAGCTCCGATAACTGTGTGGCACGGTTGGTTAAACATCCGAATGCTCCAAATTATGTTGGCAATTATTTATATCAACAAAATTGCAGACACCAAATTAGAGGTCATTTTTAAACATCGGGCAAGTCTCTTGGCACAGAGGTTGGTATTTCTCATTCTACAAACAGACACAAATTTTGTGTAAATTATCTGAGATCAAAGGCCAGGTGAGTGGCAGAACTAGAAATAGAACCTGAGTGTCCTAACACCCAATTCTCTAGTCTAATCTCTTTACCCTTTTCTTTAATCCATCTTGAACCTCTCTAGTCCAGTAATCTCTGGTCTGGCAACATCTGTGGCCCAGCATGATTTTAGTTGGCCTGATGTCCACTTATCGTGAGTGTGGCCAAGTTTCACGTGGTCCCATAAAGTTTGTTTACAGCCACCAGTCCTGGCTCTCTGTGTTCTGTGTGGTTATTTACCTCTTATTTATCCCTAAGTGTCTTCTAAGAATGAAAGACTGTCTCCTAATGATGCTAACTAAAACCATGGGGCTATAATTGTTTATCCTACAAAGATAAACAATTATAATGGTTCCAATAAGAAGATGGAGCAGTATTTTTCCATGTCAAATCTGAGCCATGAAAGGCTCGATATGTGGCCGTAAGTATCCGTTCACACAGGTTTTCCATAGGTTTTGAAGTCCAGTTCATCTAGTAATAGAGAGGTAGCCTTGTTAGTCTGATCTTGCTAAAGCAAAAGGAAAAACTATGTAGCACTTTAAAGTTAGTACAAGATGGTTTAATAGGAGATGAGCTTTCGTGGGCCAGACCCACTTCCTCAGATCATATTCTGAAAGAGAATTGGCATGACCATATATACCAAAGAAATACAATGAAAAAAGTGAACACATTATTAAACTGACAAATTAGGTTTAGTACAGAAGGTGGGGTGAGGGAGTTGAAGGGAGGGAATAGCTGTTTATAAGTCAATGAGTGGCTAATCAGGGGTGATAATTGGGGAAGCTGTCTTTGTAACCATCTTGTTAGTCTTTAAAGTGCTACATAGTTTTTCCTTCAGTTCATCTAGTGCCATGCACCTTGTACAGGCAGTCCCCAGGTTATGTACAAGATAGGGACTGTAGGTTTGTTCTTAAATTGAATCTGTATGTAAGTCGGAACTGGGATCCAGATTCAGCCGCTGCTGAAACTGACCAGCGTCTGACTGCAGGAAGCCCGAGGCAGAGCAACTCTGCCTTGGGCTTCCTGTAGTCAGCGCTGGTCAGTTTCAGCAGTGGCTGACTTGGGGACGCCTGGGGCAGAGCAGCTTGGGTGCTGCTGGGTTGCTCCAGTAGCGCCGCTCCTTGGTGCTACTGGACCAACCCAGAAGCACCCAAGCTGCTCTGCCCCAGGTGTCCTGATTCGGCCGCTGCTGAAACTGACCAGCAGTGGCTGAATCAGGACGCCTGGGGCAGAGCAGCTGGGGTGCTGCCAGGTTGGTCCAGTAGTGCCCAGAGCGGTGCTACGGGACCAACCGGCAGCACCCCAGCTGCTGTACCACAGGCGTCCGGAGCAAAGCCGTTGGAGCACTGGGGCAGCGGGACAGCCCGGACGCGCCGCGGCTGTCCTGCTGCCCACGTGCTCCGCGGCTTTGCTCTGCTTTGCTCCTCATCTTCCTGGTCTGTTGGTCTCCAGCAGACTAGGGAGACGGGGAGCAAAGCCGCGGAACACGCCGGCAGCGGGACAGCTGCGGCGCATCTGGGCTGTCCGCTGTCCATGTGCTCCATGGCTTTGCTCCCCGTCTCCCTGGTCTGCTGAAGACAAGCAGACCAGGGAGACGGGGAGCAAAGCCTCTGAGGACGCTGGCAGCGGGACAGCCGCGGCGCGTCTGGGCTGTCCACTGCCCGCGTGCTCCCCGGCTTTGCTCCCCGTCTCCCTGGTCTGCTTGTCTTCAGCAGACCAGGGAGACGGGCAGCAAACCCCGTTCGTAACTGCAGATCCGACATAAGTCGGATCCGCGTAACTCGGGGACTGCCTGTACTGTCATTTGGACAGTGTACAAAATGAATGAAAATGCTGCTAATGGTATAAAAGTTGTAGAGCAGCGGAAAATCAAATGTATTGACCTCCGTAAAGTTATTCCTGATTGACACTGGTGTAACTCTTGCTGCCAAATAGAGGCCAGTTTTCCAATATATTAATAACTTTTCATCATTGGATGCTACTTTGTTTTTTGTTTTTGTTTTTAAAGTGAGTGGGTCTCCTACCTGGAAAGTCAATAGTTGCTCCTGAATTACACTGAATTATATTTGCTGTATTTAAAATTCCTTCATATTTGAAGAGCTCTCTTCATTTTATAAGAATGGCTTCATTTAGTGAAAGGCTTATTTCGTTTAAGGGACTTAAACAAAACACACGGTTGATTGCTGCGAGTGTGAATGAGCAAAGAGCACTTTTATCTCCTGTGTAGTAAGAATGCCGAAACACTAGGCTATTTTGGGAGGAGGAAGCAGAAAGAATTAATATGGTCTTTAACAGAAACCAATCCTGGGATATATGTATGTGTGTGTGTGTGTGTGTTTAAAGTTGTCATACCCTTTTAAACCATTCATACCGAGGACTGCTTTAATAGCCACAAGATGGATGTCATGAAAATTGGATATCATCTCCTTCACTAAATAACCAACTGGTGCACGGCGCCTAAGTGAGTTAGTGAATTTCTCTCCCGAGAGAGTTACATGTAAATTAGCGGATAGATGTGATCCTTTTTTTGTAACATCTGTTCCTGCTTTCTAGACTGGCGACTGTGGTGGCAATGATATCAAGTGTAACAAGCTCTTCTTTTCCTTTCACCCACGTTTTCCAAAACCTTAGCTATCGATAATGCTTAGAATTGTTAATGGGTCTCTTTGCTTCTTTTTCTTTATAGCCTCTCTTTTTTAGACATAATTAGGCTTTTGCTTACGCAAATATTTTCTAAGCAGCTGTGTCAGTCGTTACAATACGCTCCAGATCATGTTGTGGAGTAGTTTTAACGTTCATTAAAATCCTAGATCACGCACAAAAGCAAAAGAGGCATAAAAGACAATTAACAACCAGCCCGCAGCCGTGTCTTGCTAAACGCTACACATAAGAGCCCTTCAGTGACTGTTACGCAGGGTTTTTTGCTGAATCACTGCCAACAAAAAACGTATTGCTTTTACTGCAACTTGCCATTTCGTGTTTCTGGAAGTTGGTTGGCTCAGGGCATATATTTCAGATTCTTTAATAGCTCAAAAAAGTCTGTTTATTTTCCATGAAATGTCTACTACAATTATTCCTGGTATTTGTGCAGCACGATATATATTTATACATAAGCGCACGTGTGCTTGATTGTGTACACACGCGCCCATTCCAAGATGTAGCATTGTATGTGGATAGAACATTGGGTTGGAACTCCGAGGTCCTGGGTTTTATTCCTGGCTGTGTCATCGGCCTGCTGGATAACCTTGGGGACAAGTTACTTAGTCGTAGAATCATAGAACTGCAAGGGACCTCAACAGGTCGTCCAGTCCCCTGCCCTCATGGCAGGACCCTGCACCTGAGTCTGACCATTCTTGATTGGTGTTTGTCTAACCTGTTCTTAAATATCTCCAGTGATGGACATTCCACAACCCCCCTAGGCAATTTATTCCAGGGCTTAACCCCCCGACAAGAAGTTTTTCTTAAATTGCAACAAGAGAGGTTTAGGTTGGACATTACACCTGTTGCTTCTTGTCCTATCTTCAGAGGACAAGAACAATTCTTCTTCCAATCTTTGAGGAGCTAGAAAACTGTTACCATGTCCCCTCTCAGTCTTCTCTTTTCCAGCCTAAACAAATCCGTGTGTGGTTTGTGGTGTTTCAGTCTTCCCTCATAGCTCATGTTTTCTAGACTTTAATCATTTTTGTTGCTCTTCTCTGGACTTTTCCCAGTTTCTCCTCATCTTCCTTGCAATGTGGTGCCCAGAACTGGACACAGTACTCCAGTTGAGACCTGATCAGCGCAGAGTAGAGCGGATGAATGACTTCTCGTGTCTTGCTCACAACGCTCCTGTTCATACAGCCCAGAATGATGTTTGCTTTTTTTGTCACTGATGCACTGACTCATATTTAGCTTGTGATTCACTATGACCCCTACATCTCTTTCCACCATAGGCAGTCCTTTCCCATTTTGTATGTGTGCAATTTATTGTTCCTTCCTTGGGAATACTTTGCATTTGTCCTTGTTGAATTTCATTCTAGATACTTCTGACAATTTCTCCAGTTTAACCAGAACAATTTGTATTTTAACCCTATCCTCCAAAGTACTTGCAACCCCTCCCAGCTTGGTGTCATCCACACATTGTTATAAAGGTACTCTCCCTGCCGTTAGCTAAATCATTGAGGAAAATATTGAGCAGAACTGGCCCCCACAGGACTGCACTCATTACACCCTTTCAGCATGACTGTGAACCACATCCTTACTTCATGCCTCAGTTTCCTCATTTTTAAAATGTGGATAGTTATACTGACCTCCACTGTAAACGATTTTGAGATTTGCTTATGAAAACACTAGATAAGATTTGGGTATTACTGTCTTGACTGACTTGCATAATTTTGTGGAGTTTGTGTTTTGCCTCTTCACTGCTCTATTTTATAGAGTCATAGAATACTAGAACTGGAAGGGAGCTCGAGAGACGTCCAGTCCACTGCTCCCACAGCAGGACCAAGCACCATCTAGACCATCCCTGATAGTTTGTCTGGTCTGTCTAACTTGCTCTTAAATGTCTCCAGTGATAGAGATTCCACAACCTCCCTAGGCAATTTATTCCAGTGTTTAACCATCCTGACAGTTAGGAAGTTTTTCCTAATGTCCAACCTAAACCTCCCTTGTTGCAGTTTAAGCCCCTTGCTTCTTGTCCTATCATCAGAGGCCAAGGAGAACAATTTACCTCCCTCCTCCCTGTGACCAGATCATTTATATTGGCCTTAAATAACAGAGACCTTTTCCACATCCCATTGTTAACTGGGACTCCTAGATGCCATCTTCTTATCCATGACAGGAATTTGCCATTCACTCAGTGACTTCTTATAGTCTCTTCTGAAGTATTGGGGGTTCCACAATCTCCCTAGGCAATTTATGCTCCAACACTTCAGTTAGTCTATAAGGTGCCACAGGACTCCTCTCCGCTTTTGCAGATTCAGACTAACACGGCTACCCCTCTGATATTGGGGGTTACTAATTTTTACATTTAAAAGTACTCCAAGGGAGTACTTAATTTGCCGTGTTTGAACACTGACTCGCCTCTGAGTTTTAAAAATCTGTGGTGGTCTGTTCTTATTTTTTTCTCCTCCCTTTGCAATTTTTTAGTTGATACATCATATTAGGTTGGTAGAGGTCACACAATATATTGAAATGTGACTGTACCATCCATCTTCATACATCCCAACTCAGTGTGTCAGCTGAATTAATATTTAAACGTTGTTTCTTCAGGCTGGCATGTTTCAAAGCAGGGTCCTGTAAAGTCACCAAAAAGTGATAAAAGATTTAATAGTGAGAGCCAGCTTTCTGAAATATGCATCCAAAGGGAAACGACCAACATAAACCTCTCAGCCAAGATGTGATTTTGGGTGCCCAAATGTAGATATTTTAAAGGACCTGCCCCTTTAAAAATCTCTCAAATTGGGTAGCCAAAGCCTTTAGTTATTCTAAAAATGTTAACCCATATATTTTAAAAAGCATTAGGAGTGTGTATGTACACGTACTTTTTTCTTAGAGAAACTATAGATAGGACCAAATGTTCTGGTTCTTCTCTATGAACACAGTGCATTTGGGATTCACAACACTGCCAGGGAGTGCTTAAGACAGGGGTGGGCAAAAAATTGGTCATGGTTCCCCAGGGCTAGCCCCTGTTGGTTCGCTGGTGCTTTATTCGGCCACTTGCAACTCCTGTTTACAGTGGCTCACCGTTCCTGGCCAATGAGAGCTGTGGGAAGTCCTATCCTGGACCACACCACATCCCGCATTTCTGTGGATCATGGTTCCCAGCCCATGGGAGAATGGGCACTTCAAGCAGCTGTACCTGCACAGGTAAATAAAGAGCCGGCAGCCTGTCATGGACTATCCCTGATGAACCACATCTAGCCTGTGGGCCGATTATTCCCCACTGCTGGTTTGAGAGATGAATTTGAACAGAAATAATCCAGAAATAGGGATGGGAGGTGAAATCCAAGCTCCAATCTGGAGCTGAGTTTTGCCATTCCCCCTCCTCTTTATAAGTGACTCTAGCCACAACCTCAGCCAGCTTTGGGCTACGTAAAACCTAGCTTTTGGTCTGAATTTTGCCATGTGAGTCACTCCCTCATGTAAATTTGCAGTTTTATTCTTTACAAGAGAAAACTCCCCAAAAGAAATGTGTGTTGTGGTGGTAAATCCCTCTCATCTCCACCCTGCTACTAGTATGCATGGCCAGCTCTGGTACAAAGGGACAGTGCTAAGGAGGCTTCAGTGTTGCTCTGCTGAGTCATGTGAGTGGTCCATCTAGCCTGTCATTTCAACTCGTTAGAAGCTTCCTTTAAAGCTGCTGCATCCAACCAGTTCTGAAGCAGTAGCCAGTGTATAGCGAACTAGCCACGCTCAGCTGTTGAGGTCCTAGTTCATCTGACCGCATGAGAGAGAACCAGGGTGCAAAGAATCTTCATAAGAATCCTTTTATAATGTTCTTCCCACATCATGCCCCCGGGAGTGCGGCAATCGAAGAGAGATACGACTCATGGAGAAGCCTGCGGGGTCCACCTCTAATCTTGGCAGATCATGGGCAATTTGTGGGAGGCTGGGGCTATCCACGTAGAAGCTTTGTGCCTGCGTGGGGAACTTTCCTTCCCCCTCCCTGGAACTGAATGCTTGGGGATACTAAACGGAAGAAATAACATAGGCTAAGACTGAATGCTTCTCTTCTTCCGCTCAGTCTCCTCCTCCCTTCACGTTTTCTCCACCACAGCCCCAGCACGGGCCTATAGAGAGAAGCCCTTTCATCCTATTAAGTGGAGGAAATGTCACCACCCACTTTTCAGCACCCATTAAGATACGTCCATGGGAACAGGGCAGGCAGAAAAGTGGCCCTTTCTGATGCTGAATCATCGTGCAACTACAGGGTTTCGTTTCTCTCCTTAGACACGTGTGTCTCCAGAATTAACATTATTTCCCGAGTCAGGTAGCCCATTAGCAATCTCTCTCAGAGCAATCCTGGTACATGTGATCATGTGATTCCCTCAGGAAATCATTTTTTTAATCAGAGAGCTTTTGAAGTGTAAGTTCTTTTTGAACACTCCCCTCCCCCACCCCCATTCCTTACACCTGAGGCCCAATGGTTGATATGAAAAGAACGACTATATCTGCGCACACGGTTTCTTACAGGGATATTGCCCGTTATTACTCCAGGGTTCTAATATCACCTTCCTTTGACTGGAATATCTTCTGAGAAATGTTCTGGAATGAAATTGTCCTTTTTTAGGCATGTGTTCACTTTAGATCAGCAAAGATGGATTTTATTTAGTGTTTACAAGTGGAACTAAATTCGTGATTTGGGTTGGACATGAGGAAAAACTTCCTAACTGTCTGGGTGGTTAAACATTGGAATAAATTGCCTAGGAAGGTTGTGGAATCTCCATCACTGGAGATATCTAAGAGCAGGTTAGACAGACACCGGTCAGGGATGATCTAGATGGAGTTTGGTCATGCAAGGAGTCTCTCGAGGTCCCTTTCAGTTGTAGTATTCTATGATTCTACATTGCATCTCTTCATGGTAACTCTGTTACCTGTATCCTAACATCACAGGTAGCTTCACTCCATTCTTCTTATAACATTATTTGTGTGATGGTAATTCCATGGTTCTCCACTTGAGACAGGAGTCACAGTATAGTGCCCACAGTTCATATCCCCAAAGAGTTTATGGTAGAAATGGGCAAGACAGATGAAGGGCAGGACCAAAGAAGTGTTAACACTCCCCATCTAAGGGTGAGTCTACACAGTAGCGCGTTCCTCGAAATTAGCTACGCAAGTTGAGTTACGCAAGTTGTGTAGCTTATTTTGAAATTTGGCGCTGTCTGCACAGCACTTGCTTTGACATAAATCGCTAATCCCCTGACATCCTTAATCCCCGTACAATGAAGTTTACAGGAAGTCGGGTAAGAAGCCCTTTATTTTGAATTTATTTTGAAATAACGGGCTTCTTGTGTAGATAGTGCATAACGTTATTTCAGAATAACATCTGTTATTCAAAAATAACTCTGCTGTGTAGATGTACCCTTACAGATGGAGAAACTGAGGCACAGAGAGAGCAGGCAAGTTGCCCAAGCACACTCTCAATCTGTAGCAAAGTTGGGAACTCCTGAATCCTAGTTCAGTACCTAAATTACAAGACCATTTATTATAATCTTCGTCTCTGGAGATTTTTTTAAAAGCAAGTTAGACAAACACCTGTCAGGTTTGGGCTGATGGTGCTTGGTCCTGCCATTGATGCAGGAGAGTGGACTGGAATGGACTTAGTGACCTGTCTGGGTTCCTTCCTGTTCTATGATTATTCATTTATGATTTGCATTACCTTCGTGCCGAAGAGTTCTGGCCATGAACCAAGACCCCACTGTGTTGTGCTTTGTATGAAGAGAAATAAAAGGGACAGTCCCTGCTGGAACAAGCGTATAATCTAATTAAGAGGCAGGAGACAATAGATCAGGACCTATGTATGTTCCATGAGGCAGAAATGGGCATTTAGCATGTTGCTTCTCTCTTTGCACTGCTGACTAGCAGTGGAGATCAATGTAGGGTTTTGAGCCAACAATCTTTGACTTGCCTTAGGGCTTTCACTAACTCTGTACTCTGAAGTTAGCTTTCTTCTGTGGGGACCCACAGAGCCCAAATGTGTGGATCTGCTAGGCATGCTGCAAGGCCTGCCTTTTGGTCCAGACTTTCTCTGAGATGTGTTGATTTGGGAACATCTTTGCGCTCTTCACTTGATGTGTGGGAGGAATTATTTGTGTCACTTTGCGTTGCTATTAAAATGTGATTGGTGATCTGAGCGTGTGTTCTCTTAACGTTATGATGTGCCTGCTGCCCAAATTGAACAAATAAAATATTTTTATTGTAGATCAACATTCTGGGTTTAAAAAAAACATGACTAAACACCCTAAGATCTTAAACATTTCGAATGATTGTAACCATCCTTGCTTTAATGGTAAAAATACCATTTCCTTCCATTTCCAAAGGTTTGGCCATATATATGAGATATGCAAATTGAGTCTAAAATGATTTTCATAGAGACATTTTCATAATCATGGTTTCATGTCCAGTATATTTTTCCTACAACTATGGGCCAGCAGCAATGTTTCTTTTTTATTTAATAAAATTAAGCCTAAAATGGTTAAATGAAATCTTTCAGGACTGAGTAGGTAGATTTGAACCTGGGAACTGTGGAGCTTAGTACAGGAGCCACTACAGCTTGAGCTATAAAGCCAGCGGGCTCCCACTGTGGGCTGTAGAGGTCTCTTGAACTTATCTGTTGCTGTGATCTAGGTGCCACTGCATGGGACAGTGAACCACACAGGGGCTACATCTCCACTGCGGGTTTTTTGTGGAAGAGGTTTTTGTGATAAAAATCCCTTTGTAGATGGAGCCATTTGTTGGAAAAAACCCTTTTGCCCAAGAGCCAGTAAACCTCATTTTTGGAGGAATAAGCGATCTTGTACAAAATGGGTTTTTTCCGACAAATGACCCTGTCTTTTTATCGCAAAAACGTCTTCCACAAAACGGATCAGAAGATATGCAAATGAGAGGAAGATATGCAAATGAGCTGTCCATTTGCATTTCCTCTTCTGCAAAAACCTGCAGTGTAGATGTAACCTAGGTGTGTGGGTTACACAAACCTCTGGTAATGGCCCAGATGTTATTCCAAAGAACCACTGCTTACATGGCTCTACTTTCTTCTCTGGGTACTGATTTGTGGCTCATGTTGGTGTGGTGCAGTGTTAAATAGGATGGCTCACATAGTTAAGCTAAGCACATGCTTATGGGCTTTGCTGAATCAGGGCCACCGTGTTGAGTGTCTTGCAGAGTTGAGTCTGTCTTGGTAATTTTTCTGCCATTCAGGGTTGTGTGAATGCGAACAGTGTTACAAATGCCTTTGTTTCCTTTGTGCAGTGGTGGTGTCGCTGTGTCAGTCTCAGGCTAGTTAGTGAGAGAAGGCGGGAGAAGTAGTAATGTCTGTTGGAGACCAAGAAACCTGTATTGAGCTTCATGGGGCTCTTCTTCAGGTCTGGAAAACTTACTCAGAGTGTCGCAGCTACGACCGAGATGGAATAGACTGTTTTAGCATAGGTAGTAACTATTTATTTCACGGCAAAGTGTTTTGTTAAGACCCTGCCAGTCACTGAGAACAGCCTCTCTCCATCCTCTTTGGAACCCCCCCTTCAGATAGTTGAAGGCTGCTCTCAAATCCCCCCTCACTCTGCTCTTCTACAGACGAAACAAACCCAAATCCCACAGCCTCTCCTTGTAAGTCATGTGCCTCCTAATCATTTTTGTTGTCCTCTGCTGGACTTTCTCCACCACATCCATGTCCTTGCTGGAATGGGGCAACGTGGGGGGGGGGGTATCGCCACACCTCCAGAAGGGACAGAGACAAGGGCAGTCAGATCTTAGTGCCCCCCAGAAAGCTCTCAGAGCCACGCGGAGCAATGCTTGAGCACTCCTGATGTATTTCCTGCTTTGGGGGGGGGGGGGATTCTCATGGCAAGTTGCCAGTGCACCCCTTGCTGGCTGACAGTTTGGAAGCTATTCATTGCATTGGAGAAGCAGATTTCTTGGCCGAGTAACAGCTGTCGGTCTGTCTGCACCCATGGAGGCTGAATGAACAATAACGAATTGCAGCAGGTCGTGATTTATTTTCTTATTTTTGGTAATGAAATGGGTAAGTAGATTTGAATTATTGGGTTCACTGCTGCTCCTTGCGGTGGATAATTCTCTTTTCTCAGGCTAGCTCTTGTTTACGTGAGGGTCTGTGCATCTGTATTTCGCCTGGGGAAAATCACAGGGTGGACTAATCACATCTTGGTGAGCTTGGCATGGCCACCAGGGGCTAAGCAGGAAGAAAGAAGAGTGTCCATGTTTTTAGAAGGGGGCTGGGAGGTTGTCTTCCTTTCCTGGCTTCTTGTTTTTCTTCTACCTCGTGCTAGTGACACCTAGTTCCAGGGTTAGAAAATGTCAGCCATTCAATGGGCATGTCACTTCTCAAAAGAATACGATCCTGGATGAAGCAAATATTAGCCTGCATGTGAATCTCTCTCTGGGCACACCTAGGCTACGTCTACACTGGCCCCTCTTCCGTAAGGGGCATGTAAATTTCAGCAGTCGTCGTAGGGAAATCCGCGGGGGATTTAAATATCCCCCGCGGCATTTAAATAAACATGGCCGCCGCTTTTTTCCGGCTTTTAAAAAAGCCGGAAAATAGCGTCTAGACTGGCCCCGATCCTCCGGAAAAAGCGCCCTTTTCCGGAGGGTCTTATTCTTACTTTGAAGTAAGAATAAGACCCTCCGGAAAAGGGCGCTTTTTCCGGAGGATCGGGGCCAGTCTAGACGCTATTTTCCGGCTTTTTTAAAAGCCGGAAAAAAGCGGCGGCCATGTTTATTTAAATGCCGCGGGGGATATTTAAATCCCCCGCGGATTTCCCTACGACGACTGCTGAAATTTACATGCCCCTTACGGAAGAGGGGCCAGTGTAGACGTAGCTCTACAGAATGGGGAAGATCAACGCTGCCGCAATTGATCTTCTGGAGTTTGATTTAGCGGGTCTTGTGAAGATGCACTAAATCACACTCAGTGTGTGCCCTGGTTGGCGCTGGTACTCCTGCTCTCACAAGGAGTATGGGAACCTGACAGGAGCATTTGCTCCCATCGACCTCCTGCTGTGTGGACACTGATTTAAGATACATTGACTGCAGCTACACAATTAACTTCGGTCTTAGGTCGACCTTCTGCTCCAGTGTCGACCTGGCCTCCTTTAATAGACTGATTCTCCTGACTACAAAATCGGCATGTCTGACATGGGGGGAAAAGCTTCTGGTTCCATAACCTGTGCATTAAGTCTTCATTGCTGTCCTTGGACAGATATTTTTTATAGATGGTATGATGGCCCATATTAATCCTTATGCTAGATAATTTTTCAACCCAGGTGTGCACATGCCAATAGCAGCAGCAACAGATGTTCTTAAGTGGCTAAGATTCAGTGTTACTACTTGCAAGAGTCAGTTGTTTTATCACAGTTGACCTGGCTAAATTATAACCCAGGAAATATAACGTATCTGCTTTTTCTCTGCTGTTCCATTAGGACAAATTACTCTTTGTCTCTCCTTTCCCTTCACTGCTGCTCTTAAGTTTTCCAATGCACAGTATCTCCGTAGTCTCATTCTCCTACCAGAAGCTGTGGTTCAGTAGTAGATAAAGTTGCATATATAAGAGAGCCCAATATTCAAATCCAGGCTTTTGGGTGCTAATTTGGATGCTAATTAGTAGTGGGAAGGTATCACAGGTAATATTCATTACCACGGGCTACCATGTAGTGGAAAAAAATTGCTAATATTTTCAATTAAAAATGGGATTTAATTGAAAATGAAATGTTTCTTGATGAAATTTAACTTTTTAAAAACTTTTTTCATGTTAAAAGATTTTTAACTGAAAGTATTGGTGGAGGGAATGTTCTCCCCCGCTCCTCCTATATTTTTGGAACTGTCCATTTCAAGATTATTGTAAAATTCCCATCTTATCTGCAAAAAAAAAAAAAATCTTTCCTTTGGTTTCATGTTTTTCGACTGAAAAAAAAATAAGAAAAGAACTAGATGAAAATCCAGAAAAAAATCACATATTTACTTTTTTCTTCACTGGGAAAGTATGAAAAAAAAGAGAAAATGTTTCATTTTTTTGTGGTAAAATAAAGAACTTTTCTCAGTACAGAAAATAGATTGGACATGTACCTGGGTAACAAGAACATCTAGAGGTACAAAATAAGTATAAAAGAAATAACCAAGAATTGTGGAAGGGCTCCAAATCCTTTTGCTTTGCATAATCCACCCTCTAACTAAGAAGAAACTTACCTTCTAGGTAAATTATTCTGTAACTGACTGGTCCTGGATTTCTTCTACCTTTGCTTACTGCAGGTGTCATTGGTAGATATAGGATACTATGCTTTGACCTGTCCTGGCAATTCCTAAATTTCTACATAGTGGTCAGAGTTAAGGTGACACAGGACTGCTTATGTTTAAAAGTTACAGATTAATACCACTGTCCCTCTGAAACAAACTCGCAAAGTTTGTTTTCGCTTCAGTTTAACACATCCTGGAAATGGGTTCCAGCCCAAATAAATTTGTAGGTGGCACAAGACTCCTCTTTTTTTTTTCTCTCTTCCTGAAACAGATTACCAAGGGATTCTTTTGAAACTCAAGGGATAATTATTAAGGGACTTGTTTTTCCCCCTTCCACTCTATAATTCTTAACCACTCGTCCTCAAATAGTTGCTCCACTTCCTAAGAAAAAGAAAAGCCATATTTTAAATCTCTGAACAGAATGGATTAGAATAGCAGAATCAATGCCCTCTGAGTCGAAGTGCCCAGAAAGCCTGGATTTAGATAAACAACGATTTCCCCCCTCCCCTTTGGAATTGGATATTTAGATAATCGATGCTCTAGTCTGTCTTTGCATCTGGTTCTGTTAATGCTCCTTGATTGGGAAATGTGGGGTCAGAGGATGCGGAAGCGATTGGGAAGCTGAAGGAAGGGGGAAATGGGGAATGAGTGAAAAGGTCTTTAGTCGAGGCTTGTGATGTGATTACAAAAATAGGCAAGACGTGTATTTTTCACACGTAAACAGTAGCATCTTGTTGCTCATTAAGCCTATTGTCAAATCTCAGCTGGTGCTAGAACAGCATCAGCCTTGCCCATCAGCAGAAAGCAGACACAAAGAGCTCTCTGTGGCATGCTTTGGTTCCTCAAAGCGGTCGTGAAATTGTTCACAAAATACCACTTACGATCAGTTAATGATGCTATTGATTTGTGGCTTCTAGTGATTTTATTTTTGCACTATAGAAAAGTGGAGCTCATATTATGTGGTCAAAGGGATCTGAATGCATGTTGTGTTACCGGATTTGCCCGTTGCTTTGGGATACACTCATTTCCTAGGGTTACTCTTCGGTGGGGAGAGAATTTGGTATTTCTGTCCATGCACTTTTTGTGTCACCTTTGTTCTCATATGGACTCCACTTCTCCCTTCTGGGTCTCCAAATGAAATTAACAGACAGCAAATTTAGAACAAACAAAAGGACATTTTTCTTCTTGCAGCACATGGTCAACCTGTGGAACTCCCTGCCAGAGGATGTTGTGAAAAAACAGGACTTTATTGGAGTTCAAAAGAGAGCTAGATGTATTCATGGGGGTTAGGTCCATCAATACTTATTAGCCAGGATGGGTAGGAACCCATCTGTTTGTCAGAAGCTGGAAATGGATGACAAGAGAGAGATCACCTGATGATTATCGGTTCTGTTCACTCCCTCTGGGGCACCTGGCACTGTTGGCAGGCAGGATACTGGGCTAGATGGACCTTTGGTCTGACCAAGTCTGGCCATTCTTATGTTCTGAACGTTCCATCCCAGTAGAGCGATCTTGTGGGCCCTAGGTTCCCCAAAGCTCGGCTCTTCCAGTCCTAGAAATAGATGGACATGCATGCTCACGCTCACATTTACAGAGGGTGTTTGTGAGGACCGGGTTGATCAACACCCCCCAGCTGTCTCCTTATGTGTCCCTGGACTCAGCAGACTTGGTCGAGAAGCACACGCCCAGGGTTCAGAATGTGCTTATCCACACTTTCATATTACAATGATTCTGGCAGCAACTCACTGGAAGAGCAAACCCCACCGGGATTTTGGGTACGAGGAGCGTTGATGCAGAGCAAATAGGGAAACCACAAACACGCACGAGGGAGACACAGTAACAACCAGCTTCACCATAAAATGTATTTATTTCCAGGTAATAACTCTACAAGGAGAGCCAAACAAAGCTGTAGGGTTATTAAATCTAGCTTGCACTGGATTATAAAAGCCAGGTTTAGCAAACTCTAACTGATCACACAAGCCGGAGTTAGAAGGCTGTGCCTAGAGAGAGGGGGTGGGGTTCTCAGCACTCCATGTGGCGTGCGAGGGTGGGATCATTAACATCTGGAGCAGAGGTTACCCATCACGCAGTGTTTCCCTGCTTTTCAGTTCCCAGACTTCAGAATACTAAGGAGGAGAGGGGGTTAAAACCATTGCACTAGGACTTGGGAGATCACGCTTCCCTTTTCCACACACACTGGGCAGGTCATTGAGGCTGTGTCTACACTGGTGCGATCTTGCACAAAAGCGGCTGCTCTTGCGCAAAAACGTGCTGCCTGTCTACACTGGCCGCGTGTTCTTGCGCAAGTACACTGACGTTCTAATGTATGAAATCAGGGCTTCTTGCGCCAGAACTCTTGCGCAAGAGGCCAGTGTAGACAGGCAACATGAATTTCTTGCGCAAGAAAGCCCGATGGTTAAAATGGCCATTGGAGCTTTCTTGCGCAAGAGAGCATCTACACTGGCATAGATGCTCTTGCGCAAAAGCACATCTCTTGCAGAAAGGCACATGCCAGTGAAGACGCTCTCTTCTGGAAGAGTTTTTGCAGAAGAACTCTTCCGCAAAAGAGTTTTTGCACAAGATCACGCCAGTGTAGACGTAGCCTGACCGTGTGTTCCTTCTTCCCCATGTCATAACATTGGGAACAATAATCCTTCCTCTCTCCCCACCTGCCTAGATAGTAACATTTGCCTTTTGGAGAGACTGAAGTGGCTGTTTTGGGAGGTACGACAGCCAATCCGCCCAGGAGGGAGACTGTTCTGCCTCTTGCACGGTTCATATTCTGGACCCAGAGATTCCCTGTTGCACCCGCTTCCACATATTGCGCTGCAGGTTTGGTCTCTGGTTGGCTTTAGCTTTTTCAAAACCCACATGGCCAGGGGGAAAGAGGTGGGGCCACACAAGCCTTGATCCCCCCCCAGATGTGGGATGTGTGTGTCTCCTTTGCACAATTCTTGGTACCATGGTGGGAAAGGGGTAACCCCCGCTGGGTTTCTCTCACTGATCTGTGATGTAGTGATGTTGCCGAGGTTTGGGACTAATACCGTTGGATCATCAGGTGTTAAGAAGGTGTAGAATGGGGGGCTGTTTGCAGAAAGAATTGATTATAACTGAAGAGGGAAGGGCCTAGGAACAGCCCTTCTCAGCCAGGTGGACCCAGCCCATAGATCTAGGCATGGTATGATGCTCGGGTTGGCTGGAGCAGGACCCATCACAGTAAAGGATACATAGCAGGTTTAATAGGTAGCCAGTTTAAAACAAACAAAAGGAAGTTATTCTTCACACAGCATGTAGTCAACCTGTGGAACTCCTTGCCAGAGGATGTTGTGAAGACTAGGACTATAACAGTTTAAAGAGAAGCTAGATAAGTTCATGTAGGTTAGGTCCATAAAAGGCTATTAGCCAGGGGATAGAAATGGTGTCCCTGGCCTCTGTTCATCAGAGGTTGGAGAAGGATGGAAGGAGACAAATTGCTTGATCATTGTCTTTGGTCCACCCTCTCTGGGGCACCTGGTGCTGGCCACTGTCGGCAGACAGGCTACTGGGCTAGATGGACCTTTGGTCTGACCCAGTACGGCTGTTCTTATGTTCTTATATTCATACGATAGGGTGCTTCCATGGTTTTTGTGACCAATAACCATACATCTAAGAGGCAGTGAACGGCTTCATCACCTAGTGTGTGAGGGCCAGAGGTTTGGATCCAGTGATCTAAGCCAGGCCCCTAGCCAGCGAGGAGATACATGACTGTAGGTCCCTGACTTGCTTCTCATCATTGACTGCCCATGGCTCTCCTGGCCATCCCCACTTCAGAAGTCGCTTGCAGTGCCGCTACCAAGAAGCAAGCGGCTGGAAACGTAGTTCCTGTGAACTGGATTATGCCAGCATTCACTACTCCTTTCTTTTACTGCTTTGGCCATAGGGGGTGGCAGATCCTTCTGCAGTATATCACTAGAACAATGTTCAAAGCACCTTAATTTGTAGGAGGTTCCCTTCTCTGCAAACATGCCCACAGTGAAGAGATGGAGAAAAGGCATTGGGGCAGTATTGGAAGCTCCAGCTGAGATCGGGTAGGCAGACAAAACTCGTGGCCAGTAGTTCGTTACGAATGTCTAGCTTGGGGAATCAGAAACTTGAAAAGGAAGGATTCCCATTTGTCACACCCGCATGGAGAGAGCATTGGCTGTCTATTAAATTCGGCCTTTTAAAGGATGGATATGGGACAACAGCCCCATGGGTGATAGGAGATCTTGTTTTTCTGCTCCCTGGCATCCAATGCACTAAACTCTGTCATTGAAGGCAACCTTGAAGTGCCATTCTTTTCATCTTTGTCCCCTCCCATTTTGCCACCAATAGGTGGAGCTGCAGCAAAGCAGATCGAGTGAGTGTCGGTTATGAAGGGCTGCACTCCGAGACAGCCACTGCTGTGGCATCGGAATTGTGCATGTCGGATAAAACTGCCACACGATCGGTATCTCTCAGCAGTGCAGGTAATAGACAGGTGACAGAAAGGAAAAGGTATTTTTAAGAAAACAAATCCCAATTTTGCATATTCAGCTTCCTACAACAATTTGCACTCATTCCCTTTCTAAGCTGCTGCTAGTTCACTGCAATCCTCCTTCTTCAACACATCTTACACATCTATCACATCTCAGAGGCCCTGTAAAGGTTTTACACCCATCGTTTTACCCGCCTTAACCATTGAAACCTTTAATCCTTCAAGATTTTACTGCCACTGTTGCTGTTGTTACTACTTATTCCCATCACTTGATTGTCGGGGGACATCAGTATGGCGACAGGATGTTTGTGACAAGTACCGCTATTCGATCAGCTCGTTTTACTTGCTTGAGAGATTTCAGCTAGTAAAGACGAACATCTCAATGACGATTGGAAAAGGAAATCTAAGTATGGAGTGGCATGGTAGAAGTAGCTGGCATGTTGGCGTGAGAAGGTAATTCAGGGTCAGGCTATGGTTTTCTGCTCTGTTTCAGCAGTTGTCCATCAATAGCTGCTAGGTAAGATTAATAGGAACAGACCACTTTTCTGGAATTTAGTGGACAACCCAATCTGCCTTCTGTTTCATTAGCTCTGTACCTGGTCACAGGAACAAAAACCAGGCGCTTGCAAATTCAGCAAACAGATTGTCCAAAATATACAAGGTTGTGTGTGTTTCGGCTGCAGTAGCAGACAGATCCTGAAACATTTCAAGACCTGAAACGGCTCCCTCTTTGTTTTCTCTCCTTGGTCCATAAGAATTGCAGTTTGCTGAGGCTGCATGAAGAAAAATACCAGACTCCACCTCCAGAGGGCTGATATGTTTCTCAGCTAAGGCAGAGAACTTAAAAAGATGAAGTTAAGGAAGAGAAACTGCTGGGCACCAATTCCCTCCCCCTGGTTTTGTTTCATGGCAGATCATTAAACCTTCCAGGTAAGAGAGATTTGTTACCGCGCTTTCTTCCTTTTGTCACCGAGAAATCCGTCCTAAAAATTAATGCCTGTATTTAGAAAGGCAAATCTAGCCACTCTGCCTGATAATGAGATGTGTGAAACTGTGCTCAGGAAACCATAATCTCCCTAGGAATTAATTGATGCTACAGTCAGTATCTCTCCCTGTAACAAATTGCAGGGAAGCAACTAAACTTTCTGCAGCACAACGGGAGCTGGAAAGCGATTCTCTCCCTCAGCTAGCACTAGTTTTCAGCTGCAGGTGTGACCTCAGAGAGATAAGGGATTTCATTGGAGCATGGTTTTCATTCTGTCCTCCCTCTGTTATCTAACAGAGTTTGCTTTAATAACATTCCCATTGTTCTGGCAGATAATCATGGGCCGGCCCAGATAAGATCTCAAATTTGCTCTTTCCTGATAATAGGATCTTATCGGGAGTTCACAGCATATAGCTTTTTAACAGGATACCGCTTTAATTAAAATGACAATACACAACACTGGAGGTTAAAGTCCCCTGTCTCACTTCATCTGTAACATCAGGCTTGAAAGGGACATCGTAATAAATGGCTTTCATGTGGTACGAGAGAGAAAAGGTAACGAGAACTAGTGTGCTGATAAAGTCCTCCGCCATGTTCCGAATTTGTACACGTAGGAAACATCTCGGATGAGCTGACTGCGAAGGTCTGTAATAATCTTATTAATGCCGAGTGTCTTCATCCCAGAGGATCCTAAACCAGTTACAAGCTGGGATAGAAAACTGTTTGTACAGTTATGCCTCATTGTTTGGTTGCTGGGCTCAAGGCAGGAATCGCTGGTGAATTTCTTTGGCCCGTGTCAGGCAGGACTAGATAATCCATCAGAGAGAGATGGAAATGTCAGGCTGTGTCACCGAAGGGTGGGGCGTCACCTGGGCCCTGCCCCCCCCCCCTTCCACAGCCAGAGGTGACTCGGTTGGCTGGTGGCATGGAAGGTTTATTAGTCTACAGGGTTACCGTTTAGAACAGACTTGTCACCACTGAGGCCAGAAGCAGTCAGTACAATCCATCATGGGGGGAGGAGGCTCAAAGTCAAGGACCCTTCCCCCATCTCTGCCCCCCAAGCCAGCAAGACACACACACACACACACACACACACACACACACACACACACACACACACACACACACAAAAACCTGTCTCCCCCTACAGCCAGCCCTGCCTTTGTCATTTGCTTACACCCCCCTCCCAGGCTTAGGTTGTGGAAAGCGTCAGCCTGTGTATGAGGGTAACACTCGCACCCCAATTCCCATTGGGGTGTATTGGTACAGTGTCCAGGGAAACTGAGGCACGCCCATGGGGTTACTCCAGAACAGTAGAAATCACATGCAACACAAAGCGAACAGAGCAAATATAATCCCCACTTCATCACAGGCCGGAAGGGACCATCCTGTCCCACCCCCCGTGTGAAGGCAGAACCAAGTAAACTTGGACCACCCTTGACACCTTCAACCTGTTCTTACAAACCTTCAACGCCGGCGATTCCAGTCTCCCCTGGATCCTTATTTCAGGACTTAATTGCCCTTCTAGTTAGAATATTTCCCCTAATATCTACGCTCACTCTCCCCTTGCTATAGATGAAGCCCATTAAAACTTGTCTTCCCTTGAGTAGACATGGCAAACAATCAGGCCTTTTCGTAATCGTCTTTTTTTGTTCTCATGTCCAGTCTTTTTAACCTTTCCTCAGAGGCTAGGTTTTCTGTGCTTTTGTTTTGTTGCTCCTCTCTGGACACTCTCGTATTTGTCCACGTCTTTCCTAAAGCGTGGCACCGGAATGGGCCACAGGATTCCAGATAAGGCCTCACTGATGCTTAGTGAAGTAGAACAATTGTCTCCCATGTCTACAACACTCCTGTTAATACACCCCAGAATATCTGGGGGAGTGGGGGTTAAGCAGCTTTCTCATATTATTGACTCTTCTTCAATTTCCACTTTTATTCCCCAGTTTCTTTGTCCGCACTATATCCACTGACCAGTTATTTTCCATGGTATCAGGTGTGCAGCATTCTGCATTTGGCTTTATTGAATGTCATCGTGTGGATTTCAGACTAACTCACTAATTTGTCAAGCTCTCTCTGACTTCTCTTGTCCTCCAAAGTGCTTTCAACCCCTCCCAGTTTGGTGTTCTCCGCGCTTTGCTCTCCACTCTGTTATCCAAGATCGTTCATGAAAATACTGGCCCTTAACCGTCTTAAAACTGATGGATTTTGTTTTATACCCATAGATTGGACTCATGGTGCAAGGACTGCACCCTCTTCTGTGTCTACACGGCATACTGTGGGTCCTGCTCCTGATTGGCTGCTGCCAAAATAAATGGAGAATAATGATTTTTGTCGGATCCTTCATCAGATTTCAGTGGTCAAGCAAGGACCTTTGTCTCATGCTGCCTCCTGTGTGCAAAAGCGGTCCCCTGCAAACATCCACAAAAACACCTCATTGCCCTTCAAATCCCGCCTAAAAGCTCCCCCCAAAAACCTGCCAGAATTGAGGCATCTGGTGTTTTGAGACCACTACCCATCTTGCTGACACTTACCACCTCTCGTTGTTTCCTTCTGCTCCTGTCTGCCTGTATCTTCCCATTGTTGGTGGTTGTCTTGTTCTTAAATTATCCGGCATAATACAGTGGCAGATGGGAGTCCTGGGCTTTGATCGTTGTCCTAGGTGTTGGATAAATAGAACAGAAAGGTAGTCCCAAGAATCAAACAGTCTAAGCGCCTCAGTTCAGGGACTGCTTTTATATGTACAGCAGGTTTAAAACAAATAAAAGGAAGTTCTTCTTCACACAGCGCACAGTCAACCTGTGGAACTCCTTGCCAGAGGAAGTTGTGAAGGCTAAGACTATAAAAGAGAACTAGATACATTCATGGAGGTGAAGTCCATTAATGGCTATTAGCCAGGATGGGTAAGGAATGGTGTCCCTAGCCTCTGTTTGTCAGAGGGTGGAGATGGACGCCAGGAGAGAGATCGCTTGATCATTACCTGTTTGGTTCACTCCCTCTGGGGCACCTGGCATTGGCCACTGTTGGCAGACAGAGTACTGGGCTGGGTGGACCTTTGATCTGACTCAGTGTGGCCATTCTTATGTTCCCTAGCACACGTGGGCGCTCTCAGTGCTGCCACAGAACAAATCAATGCAGCCTGCTGTTCTCCTTCACTCCAAACACCCATCCCTTTGTCCTGTGCTGGACTGAGCCCCTGCCCAGAGGGTCATTTAAAATCCTCTTCCTTTCCAAATGGTCATTCGTGAGTCAGCAGCAGCCCCGACCCCTCGCATCTTGGGAAAATCAAGACAGGGATGCCACGCTCTTGCTCCTGCATGCCAAAGGCCTGCGAATCAATACCCAGAGCATGCCGGCCCCCGGCCTCTCCTTCTGTTCCCAGCCGCCCCCTCCAGAAGGCACAGCTCCTGTTTACCGATTCGGTTTCATATCGACAACAAAGCCTCTGTATGCAGGCGCTCGCTTTGTCAATGATCCATAGGAGTCCCTGCTGCCCTGGTAGTTAGCAAACACTCACTAATATGCCGATGATGTGCTGAGCTGGTGAAAGTTTCAGCAGAAGCAAATTCTTTGTTGGGGAGATTTTCCAAGCCCCGTATCCAATATGGTCTCTGTTCATTGAATAAGGAGTGAGGACCAGGAAGGTCACTGGAGGAAAAACGTGGTGTCTCTGCATGACCGTTCGGCTTGCATTTCCAAAGAGCAGAGTACCCTCTCTCTTTCTGACTTCTCCGGGTTACTAGGGTGCTCAGTGGCTGTGACAATCACACCGACTGACTTCAGCCTTTATTCACTGAGGTATTTAAACGTGTGCCTCACGTTAAGCGCATCAACAGGATGCAATGTGTGTGCCAAATATTTTGCTGGATTGGTATTTACTTCAACAATGGCTGGTTACAGAATGTCCTAAATAAAGGCGGATGACAATCGGATAAAAACGGAAGAGAAATCAGCTGACAGGGAAGAAGAAAAATTACGACTCGTCTGCAAGGCTGAAATTGACACTTCGGGATTCTTGAGTTCTCTGACAGGAACAAGAGAGTGTGTCGTTAACTCTGGTGCTTTTCTTATCTTGTTTATTTTCTATATTCTCTTGACGCTTTCAGGATGAAATGCAAGAGTGTCTTTGGTACCCTTACGCAGCTTGAAATCGATTTTTAGGAACAAACCCACAACACTACTTTCTGTGGATTTGTTTGAATTTGCTGCTTTCATTCCCTGACTCCATTTTATGCTTCATAGGGTGTTCTGCCCCATGGATACTGCCCCCTCCTTTATTACATGATATCGGTTCTGTAGAACTTTCCGTGTCAAGATCAGAGTCAATTGAAGTGCCAATTTCATCTTCTTATAAAGCCATGTTTACTGTGTTGCATTCCTCTCTTAATAACCCTCCTCTGCCTTTCTTATTTACATGCATGGGAAATACAGCCTCCAGTATCTCCTCATTGGAATACCTCCACATCCTGATTCAGGGAGCTAGAATTCAAGCATGGCAGAATTTATCTTCCGCTGTAAACAATTCTTTTGCAAGTGACAGTGTGAGCACTGCCTATGGGCATTACCAGTGTGTTGGATCATTTTTCCTAGTTTAAAAATACAGTATCGGAATTAGAAATGCGACTTTCCTTTTTATCTTAGTTCATTACAATTAGCCTTTAAATAATCAGTAATTACCCTCCTCTAACCTTTAGTTCTATCTTAGGAGGCAGCAATTATTTGACATTATTTAATCTTAAGTGTCGAGGAAAGTCAGAAAAGTCTCTGTTCTCTGCACACGGGAAGCAATTTATTCTCAAAGGTTTTCTTCTGTGGCCTGAACCCCTTGTGACCTGGTCTGACTGTTTGTACTTAGTTTTAACTGGTGTATTTGCTTGGTCTAAACTTCCTCTGTTCCTGACAACTCCTCTTTGGTGCAGGATCTAGCAGTGGACTGCTCCAGTACTTTTCAGGGAGGGCAGAAGAATTCTACCAGTGCTAGGTGAGGATTTGGTAGGTGCAGACTCAGAGTAGGCGGTTTATGGATTTCAAACGTATGCTCATTAGAATGCACTCTTTTGTCCTGTGGGGTGCTCTTTTCGGTAAAGATAAAATGTGCATTGTGAAACGAATGGGTATTGGCTAATCATATCGTTTTCATTCGTATTGCTATTGCAGTAGAACCTAGAGGTCTCAAACATAACTTGGGTTTCTTTGGCTAGGCGGTACCCACACACACTGTGCAAAGCGGTTCCAGCCCTAGAGAGCCCACAACAGAAACAGTCAAAGACAAAGAGCAAGAGGAGAAGCCAGGACCCCAACAGTTGAAGTGACTTGCCCCAGGTCATACATCCAAACAGTGGGATTTCTGATATTTGGAGGGTAGGATGAACACAGGCAGCAGTGGACTGAGGTTCTGTTCTGTTTTGTGTTTTCTTTGGAGTATAACAATGTTTGATGCCCAACAATTTCCCTCATTGCCTTTCGTGACTCTCTTGGGTTGAGAAACTCTCCTGGTTGAGAAACACTCTTCTAAACGTACAGGAATGCGGCACAAAGTTCAAGTAATTCCATCCTCTTGAACACAATGATTTTAAAAGGAAGCGAATGCAATTGGCAGATGTTCAGAGGGGGCCAGACAGGTTGGTGGTGTTCCAGCGGAGAGCACCCAGGCGCTGTGGAGAGGTGGTTAGCACTAAACAAAGCAGAATAAAAGTCTAAGCCTAAAAATACCTTTTCAAGCAAAGTATTTCCTCCTTGGCTTACTTTCCGAGACTTGAGTTCATGAGTCGGCATTTCCCCTACTGAAACAGATGTAATCATAAATCCCTAGGACATCTCTAAGACTAGAGGAAATTGTTCTCTTTTAGCTGTTGGTTGTAGGTCAGACGCCAACTTGCAAATCCAGAGCGTTGGCAGATAGAGGAAAAAGGAACTCTGTTTTCAACTGCATCACTTGCTTGTTTTTAAGAGATCATCATGGGTGTTTTTCCCCCCATAGGCACTGAGTAAAATTCTACTCCACCTTTAATAGAAGGCTACTACAACTAAGCCATTGATTTATTGGTTCCTCAAGTGACCATTTAAAACAGCCCATTGTATTTTGTTAGAGAATATAATTAATTTTTCAGTACACAGTAATGGACTGGCTTGTGCATGTGTGCACAACACTTCCCTCTGCAGCATTTGGTCTGAACTGCTCGGATCTTTGCTGGAAACTGTCTCCTGGAAAGAGAAATTCCCCTTCCATAGATCTGAGTACCTCTCTGCTGTGGAACTCTAGGGAGACGATCCGGTTGAGGTCAATGCAGCTAATGACCATTCGCACCAGCTGAGTCTCCGTGGCTTTAGTGTGGTACAGGTTGAACCTCCCTAGTCGGGTGCTCTTTGGTCCAGCAATATCTGTGCTCTGGCATGGTTTCAGTGAGCCGGACGTCCACTTACCATGGGTGTGGCCAAATTTCCCGTGGTCCCATAAAGTTTGTTTGCAGCCACCAGTCCTGGCTCTTAGTGTTCTGTGTCGTTATTTAGCTTTAATTGACCCCTAAATTTCTTCTAACAGCCCAGTAGGCAGTGGAAGTGTTGGTAATGCTGCTAGACAATGATGGCTTGCTGTGATCTTGCAAATTCTCTGGTTCAGCCCCCATCAGGTCCTGAAGGTGCCAGACCAGAGAGGTTCAACCTACATTAGTAAGTGCCTGGATGTTTAGGAACCATTTGTAAATTGTATGGTTTAGTAGGCAGCTGGAGCAAAGAAAACAGAGTATTATGAGTCACTGCCCTTGTGTGGGGTGATTTCCCCTCTCTACCCTCCTCCTTTGGCTGACTGGTGTATTTAGGCTATAGGCTTTTAAAGGCAGGGACTGTATTTTTCTGTGTTTATGTACATCTCCTGGTATAATGGGGCCATTATTTTGATTGAAGCCTCTAGGTGCTACTGTAACACAAATAATAAGTCGGTTACAGATTTGGGGGAAACTTAAAAACAAACAAACCAACCAACCCTACCAGTGCTCTGAAATGTGCTTCTCTGGGAGAGAATATTTATGTGATACAGCCAATTTAAGTCACCAATTTTCAGTGTATTGTGTCTGCTGAATCTCAGAAGAGGGTTCATTCAGCTGATTTTCTGACAAGCAGAAATAGGTTAATTCATTTGAAAAGAGAGTGATATTTTGCTTGATGGGTAAAGGGATTATTAAAATGCTGAACCGGCAGATTCTTTTCTCAGCTGATACCTATAGATTGGCTCTTCAGTACCACAAAGGAGACACTGAATGCGGCATTCAAACCGCGCCACTGACTGGTCTGATATTTGTATGGATGATTGTCCTCCACTTGTCCACCTCTGGTGAAAGCAATAGCAAGAGTTTATTCCAGCCAGCATCTTCCGAACAGTGCAGGCTGCTACGGGATATACAGCAGGGTTCTGCTTCACTCTGGCTAAATTGCCCAAATCAAGTAAAGTGGGCCCATGACAAATTAGTCGGTGAAGCCATGTGATCGGTTTGCAAGCGGTAGCATCAGGGAGCTCTCGATTATAGCACATAGGCGATGCAGAGGACAGGGTTAACTTGCAAATGACTGATCGCCACCACAACTGGTCGGATAAGGCCCTTTGCTGTCATTGCTTATTTACGGTAAATCCACCTTGATTTTATTTACCAGGCTGGGTACATGAAATCCATGTTTGTGTGCTCTGCCAAGGTAAACAGCAAGTGGAAAGGACTGAGGGAGAAAAGCCTATTTGCTTTTAAAAAGGGCTAGTGGTGCGGGCCCTGGCGTTCAGTGGTCAATTAGGAAGACATCCCGTGACACAGAAAAACCGTCTGAACAGTGTCACCTTATTTTACATACCCTACCCAGCAAGAGGTCTTTTCTTCCGAACTTGAGAGGATAGAGGGGTATATAGAGTCATGACCTCAGAAGGAATCCTCTGAAAACTGTTGAAAACACTGGTGCAGGTACTACTATGGGTTGAATTTCTCTAGTCCGGCACCCTTGGGACCTGACAGCATTTGCCAGACCATAGGAGGTCAGTATTGTCTAGCGCCATTACCAACACTGCCACTGCTTGCTGGGGTGCTAGAAGACGTTTACTGGCAAATTAGAGCTAACAGCACAGAGCACAGAGAACCAGGGCTGGTGGCTGTAAACAAACATTTTTACCTGAGCTGGAACGAGTTGGGGGCCCATTCAGTCCCCAGTACAGATGAGAAGAGCTGTGTGTCCAGCTTCCAACAGTTTCTATGGGCTTTGCTAGCAGATGGGTCATGCCCAGGGTTGGGAATACCAAGATCTCCTCGGCCGCTGTGTTTTTGTCATCTGGAAACCAGCCAGAGGAGATGTCGTGCCGCCTCTTGGGCACACCTGTTGTATTAAGCTACTTGCTCGAAGGCCTCGAGAGCTGTTGCCTGGCTCCTTCACGTTGCTCCTTGGTGACTTCAGTCCCAAGAGGTTGTGACTTGTCCAAAGCGTCCAGACTAACGCCCCTCCCCCATTTACGTGTTCACTTCAGTTCTCAAGACCGTCCTTCCTCTGCAGTTAAACGGTGCTGCTCTTCAAAGTGCTGCACATACATATTTCGGGCCTTTGTACTCAAGAAGAAGGAAGGGGAGGAAAAAAAGAATATTTTCCTTTTCTTCTTTCGTTACACATGACCCAGTGTCTTGTGATCTGTGATCCCATGCGTCGGCTTCCCCCAGCTCACAAAGGCATGCGGTCAGACTCAAGGAAGACCTTTTGGCCTCCACTGGTTAATCTCCTTTCCTGTGCTGTATAACTGTGGATGTGCAAAGACGCCACTAACTTCCTACTGCAATAGCCTTTTGAGAACAACAGTACCCCTGGCTGGGACTAAAATGGGTAGGTAGGTCACTCGCTTTCCTCCGTGTTGGCAAAACAGTAACCGACTCACTTGGTGTTTCTTGTCCTTTGTCCTCTAACTACACTCCTCCTTGCCAACAGCAGCACCCTGCCAGCTTGGAGCCGCGCTGCCCAGCAGTGTAGCTGATGTTCTAAAGATGCTCCCAAGTGAATTGTCTGATTGGTTGAAAGTGAAACTTTTTTTCTTTCTTTTTTAACAACAAATTGCAAATAGCTGCTGAATGGCTCGTCCAGATCCCTGCTGGTTTGGGGTTTCCTCTGGGTTCTCCGAAAGCATGTTTTCTCTCAGGCTCTCCTCCTCCCACCCCTCGCTCCCCCCGCGTGTGCGTATTTAGAGAGAGACATGTACACACTCACCATTGTCGTATTCTCTGCTTCAGTCAATATGCCTCTCCCACCAAGTTAAGCTCTGATGACAGGAACCAAGAGAATAAACTCCTTTAGGGCATGTCTACATTCAGAAATGATTTTGAAATAACTAAATTCGACTTACCTCCCAACTTTACAAAATCCAACTAGCGTGTCCCCACTACAGGGGAAGCCTCAGAATTAAGTCAGAGGCAGGCTTTGTTAATGTGGACACGCTTCCTTGACTTAGTTCCATGAAGTATTGGGGAGTAATTAGTTCGAAATGTCATTTTGAAATAGCAGCACTGATGCGTCCACACCACTACTATTTTGAAATAACTATTTCAAAATAAGTGTTATTCTCCCAGGAAAGCAGGAGTACAGATTTCAAAATAAGTGGCCCATTATTTTGAAATAACGGTTTGGTAGTGTGGACGCTCCGCTTCTTAATTCGAGCTAAGGTGGGTTATTTTGAAATAATGCCCTAGTATGGACTAGGGCTTAGTAATAGACATGTAGGGGATGACTTTAGAAGGGAAGAGGGGGAAAAGTACCACTGATGGACATTTTGCATCTGCCTACAGAGCTCTTTGTGGTTTCAGCACATTGAATGGTTTGCCCTTTCCCTCTTAATTCAGTAGCAGCAATGAAAACAAAAGGCCTGGATCTGTTTGAAATGAATGTGGTGGGAGCAGACTGTTCATTTGTGCCGTGTGATCAAACAAGGGCATGAAAATAATAGTAATAAAGAAAATACCGAGGAAACCCCTTCTGCCCCATTGGAGGAGAAATAAAGTGTTTTCCTAGAAATGCTCTCGGTGAAATTTCAAGAGGATCTAATTTCTCCAAACGTATTGCTCAAGAAATGAGTTAGACAGTAAAGATGATGCTCTTCTGTGAGTGCCCAAATGTTATGATTTAAAACACATTAGCAGATTTCAAATTTTGAACATCCAATTGGCACTCCAAACCCCTTTCTGGTGCAAATCCAATCACGTTAGCATTTTTTTCTTTCATTTTTATCAAATTAACTTTGCCTTATGGTGTTTGTCAATTGTAGAAAATGTAAACACACAGGAAAAAAATGCAAACAGTGGTATCCTGTTTAATCTTGGGTTAATCGTCTTAAAAATTATATAGATTTTATCTCATCAAAAGGGTTGGCTTATGACTTCCCATATGGCTACTTTCCTTTCAAGTGAAGGATGTGGAATCTTTTTGAGGTGTTAAAAGAGAGCTATATTTTACTGTCATTGACAGTGTTAGATCTGTACCTTTTGGATAAAAGGTTTTTGCATCATTTTGATGCACATGAAAGCAAAATGGCACAAAATCTCAGCGCAGCATTTGGTAAGATACTAAAAATGGAGAATAAAGAAAAATCTATTTAGACTTTTCCAAAGCTAGCATGTACTATATACATTATAAAGATTAAGACTGCAATACAGATCAGAGGTAAACATTCTACTCTGGTATCTTGATGAAAGATACTATAGAAATTGGTTTTATGTACCTGAAATTCTTTTCATACTCAGAGCACTTCAAAGCTCTTTACCAAACAGTAAGTTGTGTTGTAATGCAGGGCGTGCAAATGGATGTGCGTCATAAGATCCTCCCCAGTAACTTTTGCCGGGCTTTGGAAAATAGATATAAACTACAAGCTGGTAATAAGAATAATGTGAGTATTTAATAATACATTGATATGCAGTATATTTTTCAGCCACTAGATGACTCCACTTACTGCATAGAATAGCAGATTTAGCGCCCATCCTGGTAAACAAGAATTAGAAAGCTGGGATTCAAATTGTGTAGAAGTCTCGTTTCTGTAACGTTTAAAAAAAATACAGAATCCCAGTTTTGAACAGTAAGTGTGTAGCATGAGAGGGTAGGAGGGTGCATTCATGCAGATCTGATTGCCTGTTTAGCATCACAATTTGATTCCTGAAATATATGAATAGATGTTTTGAAAGTTTTCTGTTTTGATATTTCATCTTTTTCTATGATATAACATCTCACTTACGCATATCCACACTCACTGTATATATCATCCTGTATTATTAGCATCTCAGTGTGTTGCTATGATTTTTTTACAGTATCTGAAGTGTCCTGCAATGGGAGGCTATTGTAATTATTGATATTAGCTCATGGATTGTGCAGAATTGTCCATTAATTCGGTGGCCCCATATGGTCATCTGTTGTTAACTTTTATATTAAGGATGCATCCTGGGGATTAGGACCCCATGAAGGCTGCTTGTGTGAGGTTTGTGCACATGTGAGGTTAGGTCCTAAAGAGTTTGGGGTATTAGAAGATGTGGGGTATGGAGGGTAGGAGGAAATAGAGACAATCAAATATTTACATCATTTAAATTTTGAAGAAAAAATCACAAAGGGATCAAGTTCTGCTCCCTGATTTTTTTGCCTGTGAGTCTCTGTAGCTGGACTCCGGGGCACTGGGGACCTTACAAGACATGGGGTTTTGCTATCATTGATTGGCTGAGTCTTTCTATAGAGGACAAGGTAGAGGAGAATACTGAGGACCAATCAGCTCAGTCAGGCAGGTGATTTACCTGTAAGGGATGCAGAGACCTTTGCATGCAGTGTAGGGCAGATGCAGATGGCAGACGATGGTTCTTTTTGAAAGCCAAGCGGCTTCCAGGGTTCATGTATTGCTGACTTAGCATCAGAGGATAAGGATATAGAAAATACCCCAGTGTGTGTGGGTTTTAAATAAAGTGAATCCTTTTGCTGTCAGACAATCTCTAGCTCTTCCAATAACACAGCCATCCCAGACTAAAGACAGGACCATGCAGCACTTTAAGACTAACAAGATGAGCTTTCATGGGCCAGACCCACTTCCTCAGATCAAATTGTGGAAGAAAATTGGCACGACCATATATACCAAAGGGATACAATCAAAAAAAGTGAACACATTTAAAATAGACAAATCAGATTTTAGAAAGGAGGAGGGATGAGGGGGGGAAGATAATGTCTATGAGATAATGATATTCGAGGTGATAATTGGGGAAGCTATCTTTGTAATGGGTAAGATAATTAGCATCTTTGGTAAGGCCCATTCGTAAAGTGTCAAATGTAAGCATGAATGACAGTTCAGAGGCTTCTCTTTGAAGTCTTGTGTTAAAATCTCTTTGAAGAAGCATGCAGGTAGTCAGGTCGTTGAAACAATGCCTATTCTGGTTGAAATGGCAAGAAACTGTTTTTTTTTTGTGAAACTGTCTGATGTCTGTTTTGTGGGCATTGATTCTTTGGCGAAGTGTCTGAGAAGTTTGTCCTACATACATAGCAGACAGACACTGTTGGCACATGATTGCATAAATTATATTTCTGGATGAGCAGAAATAGATGTTCTTGATCTTATAACTGAAATGGTTAGGTCCAGTGATGGTGTCAGCAGAGCAAATATGTGGACAAAGCTGGCAATGGGAGAGTTAAACAGCCATTTAAAACTTCATTAGAACAAACTATAAAACCACAGAACTTCAGCTAGAGAAGAGGTATACACTTTAGGGCAAACGAAAAAGAACTACTCACTTCTCGTTGAATGTCCATCTACCTAGAGGTGTGCTGACCACGACTGTCATATCATGGTGTTCTGCCAATTCCAGAGGGATTACCTAGTGAAACGGAAACCGAGAAGTGGGACTGGGATGAAAGGAGGTTAGGTTCATAAAAGGCTATTAGCCAGGGGATAAAATGGTGTCCTTGGCCTCTGTTTGTCAGAGGCTGGCGAGAGATGGCAGGAGACAAATCGCTTGATCATTGTCTTCGGTCCACCCTCTCTGGGACACCTGGTGCTGGCCACTGTTGGCAGACAGGATATTGGGCTAGAAGGACCTTTGGTCTGACCCAGTACGGCCGTTCTTATGTTCTTCTTATTCCTAATCAGCAATATGGCTAGCTGAACGTAGTCCCCAGTAGAAATTTGGACCTAGTGACCCAATCACATAGACCAGGGCAATGGTGCCCATGGCTCCTACTACTTCTAACCACCAGAAGAATCAGGTTGCTTGACACTGCTCAGAATTTGCAACTGCTGTTGTGTTTCAGGATCAGGTCTTGCATAGAGAAGTGTGGTCCAGGATTGCTCCGAGCCTTGGCAGTGGGCAGCTGAAACTCTACAGGGCTAATCCTGTCTTAGCATGTCTGTGTAGCTTGAGCTGGTGACGCCTGTTATTTCTGGAAAGGTTACTCTGCTGTCCAGAGCAGGCGTTTTCAAAATCTGGGTCACAGCTTGTCAGGGCAAGCCGCTAGCTGGCCGAGAGATACTTTGTTTACCTGCCCCTTTGCAGGTATGGGCGATTGCACCTCTCTTTGTCTGCAGATCGCTGTTCCCAGCCAGTAGGAGCTGCGGGAAGCAGTATCCTGCTCCACTTGGCTTCCCATGGCTCCTATTGGCTGGGAACAGTGATCCGTGGCCAATAGGAACTGCAATCACCCATACCTGTGGAGGCGCATGTAAACAAAGCATCCCAGCCAGCTAGCAGCTTGCCCTGACAAGCCACGGCCCAGATTTTAAAAGCTTCTGCTCTAGAGGGGCCTCAGCCAGGGCCTTAGAATGGCCAGTGGCTGTTGGAACTTACCGCTTGTGCCTTTTGCTAGGCCTAGGGTGAATGAAGAGCTGTGAAGTCCTTCCTGGCCCATTTCTATGCGCATCTGGATCTTCAGACTATGGGGAGCTCTACCTGAGGAAAGGAAGGGGTGCTACTATAGGGGGGATTTTGATCCACCTCCTCTCCTTCTATGTGGAGAAGTTTGCCTCTAGTCATGCGAGCCCCGGCCCCCTTTCCTCCATATCCCAACTATGTTGACAGGCAATTCGCCGTCTCCCTGTTCTGAGGTTAACTGAGTTAGCACCTGTCTGACCCCACCAGACTTTTTGATCCCACTGCAAGGATGAACTTTAGCACAGCAACATCCTTTCCAGGGGGGTTTTCTTCCCCCATCTGAAGCAGTCTAGTCCCACCCCTCTCCACATCACTGCTATAACTGTAGGCTCTTTGGGATGGGGACTGGTTGTGGAAGCTCCATCTCTGAAGATATTTAAGAGCAGGTTAGACAGACAGCTGTCAGGGATGGTCTAGACAGTATTGGGTCCTTCCATGCGGGCAGGGGACTGGACTTGATGGCCTCTCAAGGTCCCTTCCAGTTCTAGTGTTCTATGATTCTATGACGGTCCCTTTTTTCTGTACAGCTCCTAGCACAGTGTGCTCCCAGTGCAAAACTGGTACTCCTAGGGCATGTCTACCATTAGTGAGTTTGGGCTCCATTCCAAGCCTGAATGTCTGTACTCAGTGAGCTGACATGGGCCAGCGGTGGATGTTGACCTGCAGTGTAGACATACCCCTGAGGACAACGGGTTGGACCTCCCTGGTCTGGCACCTTCAGGATCTGATTGATCCTGAATGGGGAATTGGCTGGACCAGAGGACATCAATGCTGGCCACCAGGCTCCCCTCCTAGCCATTGGCCCCCCACTCTGCTCCCAGGCCCCTGCTCCTGGATGCTGGCTGGCCTGCCACCAGGCTGCATTTCTGGTTGCCAGCCCCCCGCTGCCTGGCCACCGGCTCCTCTGCCACTGGGGCTCACTGCTCCAGTAACATCCATGGTCCCGCTACCATAGTTCCCCCCCTGAGTTCTCTGACCCCGGAGCACCCAGTGGTTCCTGAAGGATGTTGGACCCCAAAAGTTGCTAGAGCCAGGACTCCCGGATTAGAGAGGTCCAACCTGTACTGTAGCAGAAGTCACCGTATTCTTTGAGTTGTAGTATTCAATGCCATCCAAATGTTCTGCATCTAGCTCCTCTGCTGGTGGGGTCAGAAAATTAGGAGTATTTTTACAGCTCCTAGTTTACGGAGGCAGATTTACAAACCACGGGGGAGGGGAATATCTGAACCGTGACAAAGAAAACTGCCTTTCTAATTGTATTCTACGTCCCAGTAATTGAGCTCCTTCAAAGTGCGTGTGCATTATTTAATTACATATTTGCCGTTCCACTCAGACTAAAAGTAACCCAGCAGATGACCCAATCTGTACTCCAGCAGCATCCCCCGTTACCGAGATCTGAATAATTGCATTAGTGTCAACGGGTAAGTAACTAGTGCTCGCTGTCACACAGATTGGTGGCCTGGATGCACACTTATTGTCTTCTGCATTATTAGATACATTATTCATAGCCGTGCTACATCTTCTCAGATCCCAGTGACATTCCATGTATGTCTTAGGAAGCACAGTGACACTAAAAAAGCAGCACTCTACCTGCCACTGATACCACATCTTGGGGTGCCCCTGTTATCTGACTGGGGGGAGGGTGTCTCCCGATTCATTACAAATGGCTGTCAGTTCGCTAGGTTTGCATTTCAAACCAGAAACGCAGGATGATCACACCACTGCAAACTTTTCCTGTGTCTGAAAGCTGCTTTGAAAACTCAGCTGGAAGATTCCATTGAGGGTCAAGTGCTGTTGGCTGCCTCGGGAGGAAGATACAAAGCCCCATGTTTGGACCAGGGGACTTCTCTTCAGCAGCTGAATGTCTCTTGTAGTGGGCCAGATCACTCAGCATCTGTAGATGGTGATACTGGAAAAAAAAAACCTTGTGTTCCCTTATTTTCTCTGGGTCAGCTGCTGCATCTGATTCAGGCTGGCAGATCCTTGGAGGAGTCCCGGGTGGGGAATATGCACTGTCAGAAAACAAATAATTACTTACTGCGAGCCTTAACCCTTTGAACGCAAGGGAAGCGTAGAGTTCTTCTTTTGTAGCCTTCATTCCCTTCTCCCTCTTGATTAGTTTCTCTCCTTCCCTCCCCCCTTCCATCCCCACTAGAAGAAGCCCTGACTGCTTCCCCGTGCTTGCTTAGATCCTAACGTTAAAAAGCCACCTGTAGTTATTATGTGAGTATCTCTCCTCCAGCAGCTGCAACTGCCATGACCTGGACAGCTATACATTGAGCTTGTATATATCATGCTATGGACCTCCTGCTTCTCTATATGGCTATACAGTATCAGCATGCACCAATGTCTAAATCATGCAAAGTTCTGACTCAGGTAGGATTTCCCTTTAAAATTGCAGTGCTCCCCCAAATGTGTTTCTTGTGGCATATTCCACTGAATTGTACATCCATGAGTAGCAAGTGAAGTTAACACATGTGGCCCTTTTTTCAGCCTGTGTTTCTTGCTTGCCCCTGTCATAATTGCATTGCAAGCAGGAAACCTGGAGCATCAATCATTCACTCAATGGCATTGGCAGGAATCAATAATTAGCTGGGCTTGGTGTAAATTTGGTTGGGAGGGTAGAGCAGGAGAAGGAGTGCATTAGGGTAGAGATCCTAAGGCTGTGTTTTAGGCCTGCATTCTCTGTGCTGATTCAAAGTCTTGCAGCAAAGTAGTCTCTCTATGAAAACAATCGGGGTGGTAATGGTGATGTGCCTACGTCTATATTACAGCAACTGCTCTGGGTGGACTTTTTTCAAACTAGCTCAGCAATATATAGTATAGAAGGGAAAGCTGTGGCACCTGCATAACTTCCCAGCATTTTGCTCCATGTTTTGGGGAACCCACTAAATAGGGGGGTAACCCCGAAGGCCAGTGGAGAAAATGTAAATTTCATGTACTGAGGTTCTGCCTTTGCAACACCTTCTCTTCATTGGGCAGTAGTAAAATTTCACAGACGAATAACAAGAAGGGAAGAAGAGATGAATTAAGTCATGTTTACTCCCCCTTCTTCCCCGGGAGAGAGATATTTACCTTATTTTACAGATTGGGAAACCAAGACACAAAGATTGAATGTGTTCAAGGTCACAGTAAGTGTGTTCAGAGGTGGGGATAGAATCCAGTTGTCCTGTCTCTCTCTTGTATTTTGTCTGTTTGTATTGGACTGGGCTATTTTGTATAAAAAATGAAAGTTAGAATCCAGACAGAAGACACTTTCTCCACAGTTAGACAGCATTGGAATGAACTAACTAGAAACACAAAACACCCAGCCCTAGTGAAATGGACCTTGTTAAGCAGGGACAATATATACATATATTGTACTTGTTAGTATATTATTAAGAAAGACTGATCTTGGCTTCTAGGTTAGGATGAGTTGAGTTTGCTCTTAAAGTAGGGATTTACCCTCTCCAAAATTATAGAACTTACCCCTTGTGTACAGAATGGGTTTCCTGAGAATGTACAAGTCAGTCTATTAGTTTGGGTTAAAATGGTTCGGTTCCTTTAAGAAATTTAGCATCATGTGTTGGACCATCTTTAGGGGTCTCAGAACAAACAATATGATGGATTCTTCAAACTTTCCATATAATTAATACTCACTGAAATCTTATGAGTAGGCTGCATTTGAAAATGTTGGTTTGGTCATGCTTTGCTGGTATTCTTCTTTCCTGCAAGTTTCTCCATCAGCACCTGATAAATAATGTTTTTCGACAGAGCATATACTGGTGTTTCAATTTTGCAGGTTGATTTTATGAGTCAAATCTATCTGCTATCCCTCAGTTGATTTCATGTTTCTGCTACTTGAGTGCACTTGTTTATTTTTTCCCCTCATCAGAAATATGATGGAAAAATGAAGGATTAGATGGGGAAAAAATAAACGTAGGTGGGAAGCTATAGGCGGTCCAGGACAAGTATTTTAAAATAGATGTGGCAAAAGATCTAATGTAAATCCAGTATGGGAGAAAACCTGGGGAAAGGGGAGGAGTGGTCTTTGTGTTCTTGTCGACTGGCATGGTTGTCATGTTTTTAACACATTATGGTGATGGTGCTAGTCAGGATTCTGTTGTTTATGATGAGCTGAGATTTGTGCTTGGAGGTGGCACTTATCCCCTGTATTGTAAAACTAAAGACCAGATCTTGGTGTCCTTCTACCAGTTTGACCCTCTGGCCTTTGGTGGAGCAACTCCTGATTTGCAGCAGAGTCTGGCTGTGAGTTTACCTGCAGTATCGCTGTCTGGCGCACATGATTGGAGGGCAGACCGTTTGTGTAGGGCTTAAAACAACAGCCAACAAGGAGAAGGATTCTCCAGGAAGATTGGAGGCTGCTCCAGCAGCACCACAGCCTCCTCGTCGCTGTCTGTCTGGGGAAAGATTTATTTTGCAGAGTGATGCTGCAGAAGAAGGGGGGAGAGGCGGGGAGGGGGAGTCAGAGAGAGGATGGAAGGGGGCAGCGCTGCCTTCTCTCCGGCGAGCAAAAAGAAGCTGTGGTCTCTCCGGGGCAGCAGCATGTGCGATGAGTTCAGGAGCAGCGAGAGGAAGGGGGAAAAGGGAGGATGCAAGCGGGGAGGGGAGGAGAAGAGATAAAATAACCCCCCTTGTGCAGCGGTAGCAGCCGCCCTCTGTGCCCGTCCTCCCTCCAGCCAGCGCGCACCTGTGCCCGTCCCCCCTCCAGCCAGGGCTCACCTGTGCGCCCCCTCCAGCCAGGGCGCACCTGCTCCATCCCGGCGCCTGGCTCTGGGTACCACATCCTCCTCCTCCTGCCTCCCGGCCCCGCCCAGGCCTCGCCTGATTGGCTGCCGGCGGAGGGGGGGGGGGGCTCATGAGGGATGCAGGCTAGCAGCTGCTCCGGCTAGTCTGGAGCCGGGCGCCGGGCAGCAGCGAGCGGAGCTGCGGGAGGAGCGCAGCAGTGGGGCCCCCCGGCGCCCGCTGACCAGCCCCCTCCCACCCCCACCGCCAGCCCGCGGAGCTGCAGATCCCCTCCCAGGACCTGAGAGGCTGCAGGGAACTTACCCCCGCGGAGGGGGGAGGAAGTCGGAGCGGAGAGGAGGCGGCAGCAATGGGGAGAGGGGCTGTCGGGGGAGGCTGCCCCGCACCCCGCGGGAGGCAGCTACTTTTCCTGCTGGGGCTCTGCGGCTGGGCAGCTGCCCTGCGAGGTAAGCCGGGGACCAGCCCGCCAGACACCCGCAAAGGGAACCAGCCCCGGGGAAGCGGCGGAGTGGCCGGAGAACAGAGCCGGGAGCTGTCCCCTCCCTCGGTGCTGATCGCCTCCCCTCCAGCCCAGGCGGCCCGGGGCTTAGTTCTGTCTCCTGGGTTGCACCCCCAAGGACACCCCTTTTTGTGTCTTGCGTGGGAGCGCCCCCCTTTCCTCTCGCTGCCTGGACTGGGGAGCGCCCCTTTGGCTCTCGCTCTGCCCCTCCAAGGGATGGGCTGAAAGAAAGACCCAGGAGGGATGATCGGGAAAAAAAACAAGCATGTTCTGCTGCAAGACACCGTGTCCCGGAGTTCCTGGGGCGCGGGGGGGGGGGGGGGATTGCAGTGGAAATTGTGCTCTCATCACCTTAATGAGACCAGAGGTGATTTACCACCAGGCTGCTTGGTTTATAGGCAGATGGCACCCCCCGCCTGTGAAAGTAGGCGAGAAAGATGTAGGAGGAGCCTGCACGGGACTCCGGGGTGTGAAAATGTACCGTTGGACAAAACCCCTAAGCCTCTGGTGCCATGGATTTACTCCAGAACCCTGTGTAGCAAATGAGAAGCCGATGAGCCGCCCAACCCCACGGGTGTCTGAGACACGTTTGGTTTGGGTACACGCTGGCACTGACTCTCGTCCGGCTAAAATACCCCCTGTATTTTGGAAAATCTGCCGAGCAACTAGCCAAAGAATGTTAGATGCGCGGCATCTGCATATCTTGCCACCGTGGCTGGTTCAGGGTGTGGGTGTGTGTGGATGGGGGGAAGGGGGTGTTGTCATGCTGAATAGTTCCTGATGAAATCTCTTGAGACTGCCTGTTATGCAGGAATCAGGATGTCTGTGTCGGTCTACATCCCCGTGTCCTAGGCTCATCCTTTCAGTTTCTTTCCCGGGGACTTGATTGTGGTGGTCTTTCTAAAATAAGTCATTGGCAGGGAGCTGCTCACAACTTGGTATGGCTCCTCTGGCCAGCCTGGTCTGCGATTCCACAGGAAATCCAACTGGTTTGTTTGGCATAAAGCTATGGTCTATAAAAGGGACAGTGGGAAGATTTTGGTGTAATGGAGTGAAGGGACATCTTTAGGAGCCATAGGGCAAAAGTTCCTTTGAACTTGTTTTCAGGATTGAATATGACAGGGCAGCCTAACTTTTTCAACCACTATGGGACCACAAATACAGTCATTTATGTGATTCCGTGGGGGTGTGGTAGTCTGTATTTACATCTGAAGTATTAGAAAGCATGAGGAGGAGAGAGAGAGAGAGAGAGAGAGAGAGAGAACTGAGAACCTTCTCCTGCCCAGTTTGAACAATGGGAGCTTTTGCGATTGTCTTTTATAACAACAGGATCAGGCCCCGTACATGCATCTAACAATTCACACCACAGGTCATGTGCAGCAGGTTAACTCACTTTTCTGCTCCTCTCCATTGTTAGAAACAAGCTTCATCTACTTAATTAAAATGTACCATACAGGATGTTTAGGTACCAGGCTGATGTGGAATTGTTTTTAGACATTATTATGAGAGAATTCACGGTTTTTTTAGAATCATTTCAGTTTCTGTAATCTCTCTCTCTCTCTCTCCCCCTTTTTGATGTTTCATAGTGTTTACTTGTAGCTTTAGCTGGAGCAGTTAACCCCAGTTACTGACCCATTGAGCTATAAGATTACTGTTTATGAAGTTATCTTAAAGCTACCTCGAAGAGAAATTGCATTCCCGAGTTTCGCTCTGAGCTGGGTGTAAAAGCAAAAAGGAATGATTGCAGATAATCTTTCCATTGCATTTTAAGTTGGTTAGAATGAATATGTGTGCTTAGCTGCAGGCTTTTATTTTACCATAAACATTGTACAGAGAGATAGCAGTAATTTGAAAAAAAAAAAGAAAAACAACCAAACAAGGGACATAGAAAGTTGCTAATATTTCCCTTGCAATTAACTCATTGATGCATAGAAAACTGCAGCTTTGTGTCCATCCCCATATCGGATATAAAGATGCCTGCGAAATATAAACATTAAACATCCGTCTCTGACTGTCTTGTTTTTAAAGCCTATGGCTATGCACTGGGTGTTATTGCTAGATCTAAGTACATTTTGTTCTAAGTAAGAATCATTAAGTGTTTTCCATCTTCTTCAAATGGTGCCTATGCTTTACAGTACTGTATGACAGCCACTGCATATTGCTGCTGATTTTATGAAGATAAAGAGCCTTCCTAACCCATGTAATGGAATGAGGGTCGGTCTGTGGCCAACAAGGTATTGGAACAATATCTCCTTTCAGTCAAAAACTTCTGATACTATATGTGTGAACCTGAGGACAACAGTAGTCTAGATAATTGCAAAGGCAAAGACATTGATCAAGATTCTATGGAGCAGTGGGACAAAAGAATACAATTATTGGAGATATCCTTCTTAGAGTGAGAGAGCCAGAAGTAATGCTGGAAAAAGGAACAAATGCAGAATTCCAAGTGTATTAATTTTGTCGTTAAGTTAGAGGACTGATAGTCAAGAGGTCTGTGTTTTAATCCTATCTATGCTGCTGATTTGCTGACACCTGGTGTAGATCAATTTTACCTGAGTGCTACAGTTTTGCTCATCCGCTTGCTAGAGGTATCAGCGTTTCTTAGTGAGCTCTCAGTCTTCTACAGCATTTCATTTGAGGGTTATGGCAGTCTTGCTGTAGCTAGTTACTATGTGGAGTTAGTTGAGTGAGTGTTTAAGAAACCTGTTTGATTCTGCATTGGAAAGGAATAAATTGTTTGTATGTTGTTTTGGGGAGAATTTCACTGAGGTTCATTTCTTTGTACCTGGTACCCTGCTGAGAATGAAGCGTCTTGGTTATTAAAAATACATTTAACAATTTACAACTTGAAAGTGGGGGGAAATATCCTGACCTGCCAAGTGCTAATTGAATCCACATACTGATTTGTTTGATCTTTTGAAAGCCTGTATGTGGTGAATGTGTGGTCTAGAGGCACATGAGGTATTCTGATCTTGTGATGATGGGGGATATAGAGAAGGCAAGGAAAATATTTATGGACCATTTGTGTGATTTGGTTCTGAATGTCATTTAAAGTGTCCTTGCCCGAGCATTCTGCTTATGGACTTGAGGTTGAAAAGAAGATCATATGCTCTATCCATCTGGTTGGTATTCCAGTGTGTAATACCTTTCAAGACTGTGTGTCTATCATCACTCTTCATTCAATTGCACACACAAATTACCTTCTGAGCAGAGACATTGCTCCTGAGCAAACACCTGCAGTTTCTGTTCATGTCATTAAGTTTACTTAGTAATTATCTGCCCTTGCTATATCCTTCAGAATGAGGCATACTTGGTACACTCATAGTAACATATTAGCTCCATTTTACAGATCGGGTAACTAAGGTTCAGAGAGATCAAGTGACTTGCCTCGGGCCACAGAGGGCTTCTGCTATCAAAGCTGAGCTTAGAATGCAGAGGTTCCTGGTCCCAGTCATGTATTTGGACCACTTGACCATTTTCCTTCATCTTTTTCTTTCATGAATTCAAATCTAGATTTTTCTAAAAATTCTTGCAAATTCACTCCTGAGATCTTGTCAAATCTTTATCGCCCTCTTGGATAACTTGCCCAATTTATTGTCCTCCTTGGTAAAATGTTGCTACAAACTGTGCATGAAATTTTAGTGGGGTGGTGTGATTGCGCCTGTCGACTGTCAGAATTGCTTCCGTCATGAATGGGCTCTAATTCTTCACATCAAAGGGCAGCAGTCACTGCAACGCATAGAAGCAGCCCATTGTCGTTGTTTTTAAACAGCACAGTTGTTGCATAAGAAAGTACTTCACTGCTTTGCAAAGAAAAAAGTGTACACTACCCTTAACTCAATGCAGGTCATCTTCCTTCCTCTTTAGCCACTCATGAAATCAAGGTGTTACATGTAATATTGTCACGGTGCGTAGATCTGCAAACATATGTCATCATTTACATGCTTGCTTATTTACTGCTTGTAGATATGTCCCATTCATGTAATTAGAGCTAGCATAATGCTTCCTTTGTGCTGAGATATTATGTTTAGTCTCCTTTTTAAATGCACGTACTACTCAGTGAATAATTTCTTCATGTGTGCTGGTGGGAATCTAACTTCTGTCCTTTCATAGGTAAAGATTAGCCCTACAGAGGTGAAATGAGCTCACATACTATAAAAAACAAGTGTCCTCTTTGATACTATAATTGAATTAAAGATCGAGGTGGACTTTCACTAATACAGAATTATAATTGCTACTATAATATTTCCATAGTGATTTATAGAAGGCGAATGCAATAATATGCATCATATACTACGATGGAAAATTACTTATGGTACAAGGGACCCGTGGGGCAACTTGATGTATCTTTGCTGTATTTTTAGTCCTGCTTTCTGAGGAAATGTGGAGTCTGAGACTGAGAGCAGGAATTTAACACCAGAGGCTGCTGTTTCTGTTGTTTTGGATGTTGCTGCTGTTGTAAAGGAGCAGATGGTCGGATTCATTTATAGAAAATAGAAACTTGTTTCATTTTCCATTTCTACTTTGAAAGAACTTGTGCCGCATTGTATCATTTGGCCTACCCATCTAGCATGAATATTTGCAAGGATGCTGTTTTTATAGTCTGTTACAGATCATTAGAAGACAATAAACAACATTGTAATGCATGTTGCAAGTAGATTATGAAAATCGCTCACAATACAAGCAAGTCTAAATGTATTATTTCACCTTTTGTAACTTACTCATCTAACTTTAATTGACGTGTTTGTCCTCCTTCTCGATGACAGCCAATTATCCAGTAATGTTGGTGATGTAGGAGAACAGGAATTGCCATAGCCAATCAGGCAAAAGATTCGTAAGAACAACCAGACTGGGTCAGACCAAAGGTCCATCTAGCCCAGTGTCCTGTCTGCCCACAGTGGCCAATACGAGATGCCCCAAGGGGAGTGAACAGAACAGGGAATCAAGCGTTCCCTGTCACGCATTCCCAGCTTCTGACGAAGTGGCTACAGACACTATTCCTGCCCACCCTGGCTAATAGCCATTGATGGAACGCTCCACCCTCTAATTCAGAGTCCTCTCTAATAGTACCAGTTTCTTGGGTGAAACCCAGAAGTGGTTTGCTGTGGAAAAATATACTCGTGTGTGAATCTTCTTCCAAATTCTTTCAAAAAAACAAGTAAACAGATATGTCCCAATTCTCTGCAAAAATTTTTACCTATAATTGCTCTGAGTGTCTCATTATCCATATATTCTCCTCACAGCTGCCTTTAAGAGTCCATCAGCTGCTTCTACGGTCTCTTCCACTGCTGACAGCCTGGAGTGGATTGTTCTAGAAGACTGTTTTAGTAAGCAAAAGAAGGCAATATATAGAAATGCTATGATTATAAAAGCAAAATGTTCCTTAGTCATTTATGAATTATTGTGAGTCTTGTCTTTAGAGAAGAAGGCTTATCTTGTGGTTAGGGCACTGCCCCCAGGAACTGTGAGTATAGATTAGCTCTGCCACAGACTCCCTCTGTGACCCTAAGCATGTTACTTAATCTACGCGCCTGCCTCTCAGCCCCATCTGTACAATGGGAATAATAAGGCTTCCCTTTGTCTGCCTTGTCCATTTGCATTGCTAGCTATTTGAGACAGGGCCTGTCTTACTACCTGTTCATGAAATATCTACAGTAATGATGCCCTGTCTTTCTTGAGGGTGTCTACACTGTGGCACTAGGTCGAAATAAGGTACGCAATTTGAGCTAAGTAAATTGTGTACCTTATTTCGCGCTTACTTCGAGATGCACAATTTTAAAACTTGGAGCAGTCTACCCAGAGGCAGAATAGTGTGCCCATTATTTTGATTACATTTTGAAATAACGGGCACACTGTCAAGATGTGGAAAATACTATTTCAGGATGCCAGAAGTACCCTGCAATAGCCGCAGTGTAGACATACCCACAGTGTGTTTAGGAATGAGTGTGAGGTGACTAATTTGCTGACTACTACTGTGTGTTTTGGAATCAGTTAGCTTAACAATAAGGAAAATGATTTTACAATGCATGCATGAGAATTGGGTGTTGAAGGGCAATTGACTTTCAATGAGAGTTTGGAAGCTGGCTTTCCTGTCTGTGCCTTTGAAAGCCTTCCCCAAAAAGGTATTATCTGCAGGCAATAGAATAACTAGCTGGAGTTGGAAGACTTTCAGCAATGGTCATGGGACACGGAATGCTCTACCGCCTGCTCACCATTTTGCACCCTGCCAAGTTTAGGAGTAACCAGAAATAGTTACCAACTCACGCCTGGCTAGCTTGTACGAATGCAATGGAAGCTCAATTCAGTCCGCAGGGGGCAAATGTTCATGTCACACAAACCAGCCTCCATTGCTGGAAAAAATCATTTAGCAGAAGCCTCATTAAACAGACCCATCAAGAGCCAGGCTTGAAAAGTCATCCGAACAGTGGAAACGTGCACTACTGCTACCTGCGCTCCATCCTTTCTGCATACAAAGGGGCTGAGTCTAGATTGGCATGATTTTCCGGAAATGCTTTTAACGGAAAACTTTTCCGTTAAAAGCATTTTTGGAACAGAGCGTCTAGATTGGCACGGACGCTTTTCCACAAAAGCACTTTTTGTGGAAAAGCATCCGTGCCAATCTAGATGCGCTTTTCCGCAAAAACGCCCCGATCGCCATTTTCGCAATCAGGGCTTTTTTGTGGAAAACAAATCTGAGCTGTCTATACTGGCTCTTTTGCACAAAAGGGACTTTTGCCCGAATGGGAGCAGCATAATATTTCCGCAAGAAGCACTGATTTCTTACAGTAGGAAGTCAATGCTTTTGCAGAAATTCAAGCGGACAGTGTAGACAGCTGGCAAGTTTTTCCAGAAAAGTGGCTGATTTTCTGGAAAAACTGGCCAGTCTAGACACAGCCAGGGGTTTCTTTCTGGTTCCTTTCACAAATATACAGTTCCCCTAACACCTACTTCTAGAGAGAAAGCAAGACATACGATAAGGATGTCAAAGCTAGGAAATCTTCCCAGGCAACAACGAGGGAGACAGTGAGTTGGAATTTAGAGGGACCTGGTCTATTCCCAGCTTCCACTTACTTTCTGTATGACCTTGGCTCTTTGTGCCTATTTTCCCACATTTCCTTTGTCAACTTGTACACAATAAGATCTTATGGTCAATGTACAGTTTCTAGCAAAAAGGGACTGAGCTCAGTTAAACCCTTAGGTCATGTCTTCTCTAAGCGGAAGATTGATGTTGCCTTGATCAGTCTTCTGGGGTTCGATGTAGTGAGTCTAGTTAAGACCTGCTAAATTGAACTCAGATGATACCCCCATTGGCGGCCAGTACTCCTCCTCCTGCAAAGGCAAAGGGAAGCTGAGGGGAGTGTTTGCTCCCATTGGCTTCCCACTGTGGGGATGGAAGGGAAACTTGAATCAAGGTTCATTGACTCCAGCTATGTAATTAACATAGCTGGAATTGCGTATCTTGATTCAACTTTCCCCTTTAGTGTAGACCTGGCCTCAATGCTACAGTAACTCCTTAGTAGCTGGACTGAATTCAAAAAGTTTCCATTTAAATTAATAATGGGAGAAAAAAGTGTTGTTTAGGGTTTTTTAAAGAACACAGCCAGTTTTTTTAATGCTGCTTATTTTCTCTCAAGTTTAGAATGACCGTCTTTTTATTGCTGCAGAATCACAAGAGAACTGTGTTGGGTCATTGCAAACAAATGAAAAATCAAAGCGTTCGTTATTTCTTTAAACATGCTGTAAGATCTAAAGCTTTGCTGAAAAAAATGTTTTTCTATGAATCTTCCTTAGTGAGCTTTTGTTTTTCTTCCAATCTAACATGTTTTGTTATCAATTTGTGGGTTTTTTTCCAGGGTATTATCATAACAAGAGATTAAAGTCTTTTAAATTGCGCTTGACAAGAACTTCCGCAATAGACCACAATCTGCCCGTTCTCAAATGCTTATCATCCTGCATATCCTACGGCTCTTTACAATCCATAAAATCAGTCAGAGCAAAACTCCTATTGAACTGGGTAAAATGTAGAAAAGAAGCCAAGTTTTAGGAATGGAAAATGCCTTCCGCCACACTCAAGTAAGAGTTCAAGGTTTAAGAGAGGCGAGGAGTCCTGTGGCACCTTATAGACTAACTGAAGTGTAGGAGCATAAGCTTTCGTGGGCAAAGACCCACTTCGTCAGATTCAAGGTTTAAGAGGTATCACAAATTGGAGTCCAGTGGGCATCAGAATGTTGAATCTAGACTACAGACTGCCATGTAAGGCATCCAGTGGGGAGTGAGGGGGAGAGAGAGAGAATAAATATGAAAGTGAATATTAATAGGTGTTTGCTGAGAGGTGCCCTTGGTATGGAAAAAATATTTATGTAATGTCAGAACTGAGCATCTACACTTTGCATGCATGCAAGTGCTCTAGTCTGCAATGACAAATATGGACAAGCAATGCCTATGCACAAGACATGATATGGGCAGAGAATGTAACCTCTACGTCAGCGCTTTTTAAGACCGAGTAACACCAAACAATATTTTTTTTTATGAGGAACACCAAGGATTTTTTGGTGAGTGCAAAAAAAAAATAAATAAAAAAAAGGTGGAGGGAGGAAGTTATTGAGCCCAAAAAAAAAAAGTGGCCATTTTGAACTTTGTTGTTCTCTGCGGCACACCTCTGACTGCCTCCGTAACACAATTTAAGCGTCACTGCTCTAGGTTTTATACTGTGTTTAGAATAAGGCTGCCACATTCCATCTTTTCTCTCTGATTTGGGAGGGGGGTACATGGAAAGACCAGTATTCACTAGGTCTGAAAGAATACCCAGCTAGTAAATGCATAGTTGGCCATTGTCTCAGAGATGTGCAGACATCAATCATCTCATTTGATTTTGTAAAAGTCATCACCTCAAGCGGCATGTGCATTTTTTTGTTCTTGGCTCAGCAGACCAATGTAACGCTGCTTGTAGCCAATGTAGAAATGGCTGGCTGTGCCCTTTCAGTTCGGCAAAATAGACTTCATCTTGGTAATTTAAGATAAGGGAAGGTTAGCTTCCAAAAATCCGTCTCCTGATGGCTGTTCATTAGAATTATTGAGGATGAAAGGAATGACAAACACTAGAATCCACAAACGCTAGAATCTGAAGTCAATATGAAGTTTCACAGTCTTCTCTTAATTCCAAGTGACCTGGAATAGTGCCACACTGCGAGGCACCGATAACAGTTATCTGATTTAAGGAAGCAGCGTCAAACGTGCAATTAACTGAAATGTAAATTCACTGTTCTAATTGGCTGTGTTTTCTCTGTGTGTGGGGGGTGGGGAGCCTGGGAGATTGGGTTTTTGCATTCTCCATTGCATCTCCTCCACCTGAAGTGTGGGTGAATCCGTGTAAAGAGTTGAAGATGGGATTTTCAGAAGAGTGACAAAGTAAATTAGGGCTGGGAACTATAATGGAGCCTAAGGGAATTAGATGCCTAACTCCCGCTGAATTTTTCAATTTGAAAATCTCACGCCGAGTGAATATTTTATTTGAATGTTGCCTTTCCGTTTGGAGAATGGCCAGGCAGAATGAGATCTTTTTTATATATATGTTTCAGTTGGTTCATGTTTTGTGAGTGTGGGTCGGGAAGAGAGAGAAAAATCTGAACTTAATTGCCTATTTGTGAGTGATTGTCAGTCCTATTCTATTACCTAGTCGGATAAGTGTAACTTTTTATCTAGTAAAAGGGCTTTTGTGAAACTACATTTTTTTTTGTGAGCATTTGTGTTAGTAAAAGTCAGAGAGTAAATGTAAAATAGGCATACACGGCTAAAGTGAGAATTGTTTTTACCTATGAGCTACTACTTCTAGAATCTTTTCTTCAGTAGATTAGCTGTAGTAATAAATTGTATTCTTGAAATGAATTTGCTCTCCTTAATTGAATTCAACCTTTTATATAAAATCCCATCTAATCTACACAATCACACAAGCGTACATGGCTTTTATGGTGACGAATGCCTCGCGATTTCTTGGTAATAGGCCAAAACCAAGACTGCTGTAAATCTGAGGATAGACATTACCCTTCGAAATATTATGTATGAAATTCCTAATTCGGGAGATTTTTATTGCTAGTATATAATGTCAGAAATGTGTGTGTGTGTGTGTGTGTGTGTGTGTGTGTGTGTTTGAGAGAGAGAGAGACTCTAGTTTCTGTTCATTTTTTGCATAAATGTATACAATGTAAATGGTTTATTTAGAGTTCAACTTTAATTCTACATAGCATTTAGCAACACTGCTTGTCAGTGTGCTGTACTGGAATTGACTAATGAATGCAGTGGACAGTCAGAAGACGCTAGGTGGTGCATCAATTTAATACATGCCTTGCCTTTTTAGGCACTAAGTTCTAACAGAAAGCTTCCAGATAATGCTCCCGATACCACCGTGCATATGATGTCGTTCTGAGAGTTGAGTACATTTTTAGAGAGATGTTCAAATACCCTTCTTATTCAGGAACTGAATTATTTTAGCCTGTGTTTGACATAGTATTTAAGTTTGGGTAGGTCCCATACAGCGTGCACAAAAGATGTTTTGTTTTGTTTTGGTCTTTTTGAAGAGATGGTTTATGTAGTTGTCATAAATTGGATTTATTTGGGAAAACTGGTCTTCGTACTATAATCTCCTGTGTATTATGTTGTCAGAAAGTAGTGGAATACTGAGAGTCCCAAAGGGCCAGATCTGCAGCTGGCATAAATCAACACAACTGCATTTAACAAGGATCAAGTTCTATGTTGACTGAACCCTGAGTAATACTGGAAGGGACTGGGCATAAAACCGCTCTGTTTTGCAAGACACTTTGAGGATCAAGTCCCTGCACTGTCTCTTTCAGGCCTGGGACTTGATCTGGTGCCTTCCATACCCTAAGTGAGTGCCTAATCTGCTAGATGACTGCCTATTCTGCAGCCTACTCTAGAATGGGTTTCTTTCTCTAGATGGGTTTCTCATTTTGCAACAGGCACAAACATTTTCATCCAAAAAAATTCCAACTAGCTCTGCTGTTGGAGACAGAGAAACTAATGACCTCTTCTCCTCCTAAAGCAGTGGTCCTCCGCCTTCCCAGATTACTGTATCCCTTTCGGGAATCCGATTTGTGTTGCACACCTCAAGTTTTGCCTCACCCCAGAACTACTTGTATACAAAATCAGACCTAAAATATAGAAGTTTCACTGCACTCGATTGCTGAATAATTCCTTACTTTCGCCTTTCTCCCATATAATTATGAAATGAATTGATTGGAATGTAAATATAATAATTTTGTTTGCATTTCGGAGTGATAGCTTGAGCTTGTTTTTTAATTGTGAGCTTTGACATTCTGGGAGGCAGTGAAGCACCAGCACCAATTAAGTTTTTCTCCATATGGATGCTATTCCTGTAGCCTGTTGTATAACTAGGCAAATATAGTATGCAGATGAGTTTATGTACCGCCTGGAGGACCTCTCTGCATTCCCAGGGTTATGCCTACCCCACAGCAGTAACCACTATCCTAAAGTGAGGCTGACCACTCATATCGACCCTATATTACGGGAAGAGACGGTATGTGTTTAAACACACACATTCTTCTATAATATTTTTTTCTTGTTTCTTCTTTTGCAGCCTTTCTTAAATTAGAGGCAAAATTTAGGTGAACTTATGAGCTGTAGTATTTCTATTTTCAAGATTAAAAAAAAATTATTTACCCCAGTTGCCATTTGGGAGCAGTATGTGGTATGCCTGAGAATCCCCCTGAAAACATGCCAGAAGTGCACGATTTTGACATAGCAAAAGAGAAATGCCCACAGTTCACACTTCACCATAGAATCTAGGATTTACTCAATGTCAAATGAGCTACCCAAATAAAAAAAATGAATTGAAAGAATTTAATCTGTCAGCATCCATGAATCTAAAAGTATTATCGCTCCATTAGTACTAATAGATTTTTCCAAAGATAACTTTGCTACTTATCTTGCCTCTTCCTATAAAGACTGTTACAGATCTAATTTATGCTACAATTTAAATATTCTTGCTATATTTTGATTGAATCTGGGACTTGTTAATGGGCTACCTTGACTTTTGTTAAGATCGATAACTTTGCTTTAATTGTCTAAATGCTAGTTCCATTCTTTGGTTCTATAACACTTCATTATGGTTGTGGAGAGCTTTATTTTTTGAGCTGTAGGGAAATGTGACCTTTTAACAGCTCAGGCTAATTACCAGAGTTTCACATCCTACAAATTATGTGCCAGCCAATTCCTGCCTCTCCTTTTTCCAGGAGATGTGATGGGATTGAAAGAGAAGGAATAGAACAAAACTGATAGTCTGCATGGATATGTCTACACTACCACCCTAGTTCGAACTAGGGTGGTTAATGTAGGCAACCGGAGTTGCAAATGAAGCCCGGGATTTGAATTTGAAGCCCGGGATTGAATGAAGCCCGTGGAACGAGGTGTACCGGTAGTTCGGAATAGGAAGCCTAATCCGAACTACCTAGTTCGTGCCGCGTGTAGCCGCGGGCACGGAGTCCGAACTAGCCGACATTTAAAAATGGCGGCGCCAGGCAATATGCAAATGAAGCCCGGGAAATTCATATCCCGGGCTTCATTTGCAATTCTGGTTGCCAACATTAACCACCCTAGTTTGAACTAGGGTGGTAGTGTAGACATACCCTAAGTTACAGGTCTAATCCTGATCCCTTTGAAGTCACTGGCAGAATTCCTGTTGACTTCTACGGTACAAAGGGTAAGGCCCCAGTGGCTGGATTTGGTGCACACTGAAGTAAATGGATCTCTTTATAGAGACAACAGTAGGATCTGGAAAAGTTTTCAACATCCAGTTATAACCTAGAAATTCCACGTAGCACGTTGTCTGTCTCAATGAGATTGATTAGCTCCATGGGGAGGGAGGAGGTGAATGATTGTAGAACTTGTCTGACTTCAGACAGGGTCTAATTCAATATTGTATTGTATTAGTTCTTTATATAGCTTCTAATGGGCTATTACATCTACTGTTGTCCATGTGTATATAATAAATTGCCTAGGGAGGTTGTGGAACCTCCATCACTGGAGATATGTAGGAGCACGTTAGACAGACAGCTATCAGGGATGATCTAGATGGTGCTTGTTCCTCCTGTGAGGCAGGGGATTGGTCTTGTTACCTCTCAAGGTCCCTTCCAGGTCTAGTGTTCTATGATTCTATGAATTGCAAATGGTGATCACCTAGCAACAAAATAATGAATCCACTAAGCCAGGTGATAAATAAAACCAATTGAGTGAGTTCCTTTTTTCCCTCTCTGACTTCACTTGCCCAAGCAGATCTTTATACTTCCCCCAAAACCATGCTGTGCTTTCTGTGGCATGGCTGGAGGGCTAAGCAATTTTAGAAGAAGGTTTGAGGCAAGTTTGAGTCCTGGTTAATGTCTGAGCTTTGTTATCATTTGGTTCCCATTTGGTTCTTTCTGAAATCAGATGAAGGTCTCCACCCACAGGCAGATGCTTGTCGCATTGATCATCTTTGTCGTCTGTTCAGCAGGCAGGCCAAAGACTGAATGAGAATAAAGAATGAACCTCTCCCAGAGCTCTTGGGTCAATACTTTGCAACACTGCTGTCCATTTGTATGACATATTGAAAGCCAACCATGTTCTGGGTGCCGTTTTGGTTCTGTATTTACCTGGGAGCCTTCAGTATTGTCACGGAGCATCTTTCACTGTAGGTGAAACTCTACTTTTTGAGATGAAAGCTTTAAATGTGAACAGGTAAGAAATGCCGTACGGGGTAGATTCTTTGTTCGATGCTGCAGCTGCAGGACACAAAAGGGCCGTGTCAAATGTGGTAAATGGTGACCAGTGCACCCCCTCGTCCCTTCAAAATAAGGTAGACTGTAACTAAGTGACATTTCTAGCTGGTGTTACCTTTACCAAGTGAACAATTTCAGCAGATGTGAACTGATTTCTCGGTGTGTTTTGAAATACAAGAGTGCTCTTTAGCACTTCTACCCTTTGAAAATATGAAAGCTCTTGAGTTCTTTCATATTTCCAAAGGGCACTAGCAACTTTAGTGAAAGAGGAGAGTGGAGAAAACTGACTGCTCTCTCTCTCATATTTTTTGAAAGTGCTGTCAAGAAAACATGCTCTATACATATTCTTTAGCTGCTTTTGCAGAGATGGTGGCGAGGGAAGAGAGCTTCTTTCTGAAGGCAAAACATCGGTCTTGTCCCCAAAAATGTCTTGTGACATCTCCCTGCCTCTTCTTTTCCTCCCCTTCTTCCTAGAAGCCCACTTCATCCACGTGCTTCCCCAGAATGGATGCGCAGGAGCTGAATTCAGAACACAGCTTCCAACTGCTCTGGCAGTGATTTGCCAACCTATAACCCCTGTGAATGAAATCATAACCATCAGTAACTCAACAGAGCTATTCTTGAGTGAATTTTTGCCGTCAGAATGTCACTGATAGTTATAGTCTCTGCGATCCTATGGAGAGAAAAGGTGCACCTGTCAGGAAGGAAATAAATACCATCCCCCCGATGCTCACGTTATATTGCACCTGCATCGCACCTGCCGCACGATCTTCAACTTACAAAATTCCATTATCTCGGCCTGTCATACTTAACCTCCAAAGCAGCTTAACATGAGAAACTGAGCATCTCCAGGAAAAGAGGACTTTGCCTACTTGATATTTTCCCCTTTAATTGTTCTTTCTGTGTGTGTGTGTGTGTGTGTGCGTGTGTGTGTGTGCGCCCCTCTTGAAGAATCTAAATGACAATTTTCAAGACGTCTGCTTGGTTTTTTTTGTGAGATAAAAGAGCAACAGAATTTGTTTTGTGGGGAATTTAATTTTTGCAGCTGGGGAGAGAGGGACATGTTGGTAAATCCAGGAAAGGTTGTGGAGCAGGGGCAAGCATGGGTGAAGATAATGGAAAATGTTGACCTGCCTCATTTTCCAGGGCAAATTTTCTCTAAAAAGCTGCAAGGAAGCCGGTATGCAATGCTTTAAGATCCAAACACCCATGATAGTGCTTCATCTATACGTACACGCCACAGATCGATATTCTGGCATTCAATTTAGGGGGTCTAGTTAAGACGTGCTAAATTGAATGCTAAGGGTGCATCCGGTCATCACCTGTACTCCACACAGTCACTAGGAGCAAGGGAAGCTGACAGGAGTGTTTCCTCCTGTCAGTGTTCCACTGTGAAGATGGTGCCAAGCTTGGCTTAAGAAATGCCAACTCCAGCTACGTTATTTATGTAAGCTGACCTTCTGGGTCTAGGGTAGACCTGGTGTAATGCACCTAACCAAAGAAGCAGTTCTTGGTGACTGCAGACATAAGCAGTTGTCCAATGTCCTAAGACTCTCTTCTCCAATTGTGAAATTTGGCTCAGCTGCAAAATCAAATGCTATCTAGTTTGTAGACTTCCTCCTTTGGGAAACATGTGGCAACACTGTGGGAAGGGAAGCTGATGGGAGGCCAGAATAGGCTCAGACAAGCAACTAGGGCATGATGATCAAAAGTTAAGAGGAAGGATAGGAGTGTCTGGAGGAGAAATAGGGGGCGTACAGCTTTAGCCTGATTTCTGAACAGAGAGGTACTGAACATGAACTCCTTTTTGCATACTTGGCTGTCATGCTATGTTGTGTTTTTATGGTAATATGAATATGCATAACCCAAATATGCGTAATGCAAAACAGGGTCACTTATCATTCAAGAAACCCTAATCCCCTGAACGTGTGCATGCTATTTATGAGCATGTATCATTTTTGTATGTGAAATTAGAAATATGAAGCGTAAACCTGCTTATTAATCTAGAATGTCTAGTGAGAGCTGTTAGTGGTACTTAAGGGATGAATGGCCTCAGCTAGAGCCATATAGAACCACTAGACTGAAGTCAATTGTAAACTTTGAAGAGCAGAGAGCTGTGGTAAAACGACCAATCTTTTTTAGAAGCTTCAGGGGATAGCTGAGTTAGTCTGTACAGGATAACTTAAAAACCAACAAATGGTCTGGTAGCACTTTATAGACTAACAAAATATGTAGATGGTATCATGAGCTTTCGTGGGCATAGCCCATGTCTTCAAATGACTGGAGTTTTCCTGAACATATAAAAAGGGGCGTCAATATAAAATTTCATTTATAGAAATGAGTAAATTCATAAATCGAATTACATAATGTGAAATAATTATTCTCATAGATGGTGCATTCAAAGGGTGGGAATTCAGTTTAGTGTGTTTGTTGCAGTAGGGAACTCGGATAAAAGTTGCTAAGCAGCTGTCGTTATCCTGGTATAGTTCTCAAAGTCTATCGTCTGTACTGACCAGAGCTCTTACTCACAAAATGAAATGAACATATAACCTTCTAGGCTGCTTTTAATGAATGACTCTCTCGGAATGTACAACTCAAATATTCAGTATATGTGGATCTACTTTGGATTCTCTTGTGGACATGATTTTTCAGTGACCAGGGCCGCCTTAACCGTGCTTTGGTAGGTCACTGATGGCTCTTTGGCATCTGTTTTTAGGGTCACTATTTCCTGTGATGATAAATAGGCATGGTCAAGACTGATCTTCAGGGAGTGAAATGAAATGAGCAACAGCTGGGGCAGTGTTTGGGGATGGATATAACTTGTTGTTGCTGAGAAAAATCTTTAGTTGGTTTTATATGATCACGGGGTTGTGTTGAGTCTATTCCTGCACACTGAACGTGCAAATGCAACATGTCTGAAGACTGAAATATTCCAGCCTCAGAACAGGTACAATGGAAGGAGTAACAATAAGTTTCTTCTCTCTGTTCTCCAATGGTACCTTGTCCCTGAATTTTCAAATCTGAGAGCGCTCAGATTTTAATCTTAAATTAAAAATGCTAGAAAATAGAAGGGGAAACTTTGGTCTCTTCTCAACAAGGTTTTACGTCTCTCTTGAATTTTTACTTCTGTGGAATTGTTCCTAACTCCAGTACAATTACCACTCTCAGTGAGGAAAGATGGCTGTAGTTGGAGGCCTTGCCTATATTACTGCTTGTTGTAAACCCAAATTATGCAACTTCAGCTACATGAGTAATGTAGCTGAAGTCAACATATTTAGGCCTGCTTACCTTAGTAAGCCAACAGCTGATGCTCTTCTGTCAACTCTCCTTATTCCTCTTTCTTTGGTGATGGATGGTCCGAATAGGAGAAGCAGACCCCACAGAGAATGGGTAGATGGTAAAGTAGATTGGTGCGGAGCTAGTCTACAGAAACTAAACCACTCCACACTGGACAGGGAAAGATGGATGGAAATAGTGAGGGAGGCATTGGACACCAACAGACGTTGAGCCGGTGGTGGTGGTGGTTGATGATGATGAATCAGTGGTTGATATAATGTCTATACTAGATGTAATTGCTGCCTGTCGATCCAGCACATGACAAAGACATGCCCTGAGTCTTGGAGACCTATGTTTAGGTCCCTGCTCTGCTACGGATTTGTTGTGTGAACTAGAGCAAATCACTGTCTATACCCCAGTTCCCTACCTATAAAATGGAAATAACCTATGTCCTACACAGGGGCATAGAAAGGATAAATACGGTCAAGATTATGAGGTGCACTAATACCACAGTGATGTGGGCAGAAATGGTTTAGTGTCCTAAAATAATGGTTGGCAAGTTCTTACACTGGTGTAGATACCTGCTTCCTATTCCCACCAGAACCAGTTAACAAGCTGTTGAGTTTACAGGACTAGCAAAATCCATTTGGGGTATTTTCAGCCCTCCTTGGTTTAATCTAGCACAGTTACTATAGAAACTATCTATAAACCACTAGGCTTTAAGCATGTACTTGGTACAGCAGAAAAGAAAGGGAGAAGGGGAAAGTTGTTTTAATAGCCAGTGACTTGCCTCTTCGCTTAGGGTTTTTTTTTTTCTTATTTTGCAAGGGAGTGTTCTGAAAGCAGTGGCAGCACGGAGCATTCAGGGAAGGGTCTTAGGTACCAGTTCCCAGGCTCTCATTGACAGGGAAAAGCAGGTGCCAAGGAAAACCAATAGGCACTTATTTACAATGGGAGGAAAAGTTTTGAGCATCACTCACCTATGGTTAGAAAAGGAAATGGGAACAAACACTGCTGTGGATTTCTCCTACATACACAAGAGCATAAAAAATCAATTTCTTACAGGCTGTAAATTGTTCCTAGCCTGCATCGTTCCTGGCTGAGTACAGAACAGTTGCCTGATGAGGTTTTTTTAGTTGCATGTCACAGCCGTAACTAATGTGCTGAGGTAGGTGATGCAAAGCTGCAAGAGTACCACCTCCCCTTTAGTCCTCTTATGCTAATTAATAACCTGTACTCCCTCATTCCATGCTGGTATGTCTCTCTCTTCCTGTTTATGTGCCTCTCTTTAAAATGACCTTGCTAGACTTCATCACGACGAATTCCAGTAGAGGCACACTGCAATTGCTGCTGGCTTTCCCATCGGCAGAGTTCCCTGGCTTCCAATTAGCTGCAGAAGAATTCTAGCTGACAAAGAAGCCGGAGATAGAATTCATGCATTCAAACTTATATAATCAAGACATAAACACCCCAGAACATACCTCAAGGGGGTCCACAACAGCAGTTTAAATTTTTATATTCAGTAGGCAAGGGATAACATTTCTTGAAACATGGGGGGGGGGGGCGAACACAGATTCCAGCTGATTTTTCACATGTCTCAGATCATTATTTTGGTGATCAAGACCATCCTCCTTGTTTAGATATACATGAAACCCAACTGTTGCCCGGTAATTTGTAGAAGATTAATGGTGAATAAACCCAGGTCTATGCTAGGGGACAAGTTCAAATTAAGATACGCAATGCCAGCTATATTAAATGCTTAGCTGGAGTCAATGTACCTTCATTTGAACTCTGATGCTGTTCCCATGGCAGGAGGTCGAGGGGAGAAACGCTATTGTCAACTTCCCTGAGTCCTTCAAGGAGTAGGAATACTGGTACTGATGGGGGCACTCTGAGCATTCTATTTAGCGAGTCCTTACTAGACCTGCTAAATTGACTGCCAGAAGATTGAACTCCAGAGCATTGATCCACAGGTATGTGGCCTAAGATGCTTAGGTTCTGTTCACAGCTCTGCCCGCTGAGAGACCTTGACCAAGCAAAATACTTTGTTTTATCCATTTGGTAGGGCTGTTGTGGGTTTTCTACATTTTAAGATTTTTTTTTCCTGACAGGTGTTTATACAGATTGAACCTCTCTGGTCTGGCAACATCCGTAGTCCGGCATGATGTTAGTTAGCTGGATGCCCACTTACCATGGGTGTGGCCAAGTTTCCCACAGTCCTATAAAGCTTGATTACAGCCACCAGTCCTGGCTCTGTGTTTTGTGCTGTTATTTAGTGCTAATTTACCCCTAAATATCTTCTAAGAGGCCAGCAAACAGTGGCAGTGTTGGTGATGCTACTAGACAATATTGACCTCCCATGGTCTGGCAAATTCTCTGGTTCAGCACCGGTCGGGTCCCAAGGGTGCCAGACTGGGGAGGTTCAACCTGTACTAAACTTGTACAGTGGGTACTCTTTGAGTCGTACTGCATCTATTGGGTAAACGTGCCATATGGAATGGAGTTGGGGTAAAGTTCATTGTCATTAGATTACAAATGTCTGATAAGCAAACACAACTTGAAGTGCCATGCTGTTAACATGTCACACGGAACATGCTGCTGTTTAAATCTCAGAGGGAAGCTGTGTTAATCTGCATCTGCAAAATCAATGAGGAGACTGGTGGCACCTTCGAGGCAAACAGATTTATTAGGGCAGAAGTTTATCCATGAAAGCGTATGCCCTAATAAATTGGTTAGTCTCTAAGGTGCCACAGGACTCCTCTTTGCTTTGGTTGAAGTTTAAGACATTTAATTTAGTCTCGGCTCCTTTTTCTTGTTTCAGGATTGGCGTCCTGTTATGAATGAGTTGGCAGAAATGTGCCAAGCTTAACAGAACTTGCTGAATAGTCTCCCTTGATTAGCTTCAGAAAACTGCAGAGAGTTTCTAGGTTTATGTAGCAATTTTTGGCAAATTTATGACTGCCTTAAAATACCAATTTGATAATCAAATGGACTTCTGGCCACTCATGCCATAGCGCTTTATAAATATCCAAGTTTTTGGATGGCCCTTGGGCAATTGTTATGCAAATGGTCCTACTTTTTAAACACAGATTGGTCCAAAACTCGCAAGCAATATAGTTTAAGTTTAGACAAAGAGTAAAAGGAGGAACAAGGTATGAGGAATGGAAGATATTTGTCCCTTTTGCGTCACTCAAAGATGAACACCGAGGTAGAAAAGAATTGTAGGCTGTTTAGAAGAGTTGCCATCATTGCTGAAGGAACATTCGGGGTGTCTATGCAAGAGCTGGGCTGTGGAGCAGAGGGGAAATATTCCAGGAGATAATGAGGAAGATCCCCAGGTTGCTGGAGGAAGGATCATGTGCACTAGGTGCGAGGGTAGGAAGCAGGACAGTCTAAAATTATAATGCCAGGTGTGCCGATGAATTGCTGAATGCCACTGGGTAGCTCATAACCTTGTTTGTTTGTTTTCCGTCTTTAAATCAATATTTTCGGGGCAATGAGGGTACTTGCTTATGTCCATCGGGAGGGACTATCGGGTCTCTGCAGGTCACCAAAGCAAGATGAAGCAGCACAATGTCTGACTCTGACTCACATTGCAATGTTGACCAAGTTCCTGAATTTGAAATAAGTTTCTTTCATCGGTTTTCCTTCGTTGGAGTTATATGGGGCAGAACATTCAACTTCACTAGAATTCGTGAGGATCAACTTTGATTTGGTTCATTATATATGCTTTTTCTTGCCGGCAATGTAGTTTGCTTTGATTTCACCATTTTCAGAGAACTTTATTTTCTTCTTAATGGCATTTTCCCCCAAAAAGTCTTTTCTCTAAAGTAATGCTTAATCACTTATTTTAATATATCAACATCCTGAACGAAAAGAGATTTTTCTTTCAGGCCCAATTGGTTTTCTCTACATATATGCTTTATAAAGTGTTTGTAGGTTTTATCTGATCTGTTTCATTTGTTAGGTCAGCTCTGTAGCCTGCTGTTCTTAGATCATACGAATTCAAGGATATTTATTATAATATTCACTTGGATTGCTGAAGAATGAATGGGCTAGAATAAATGTTTACATAAGTGGATTTTTTTTTGTTCTAAAGTTCTTCAGTAACTCCCAGATATTTCAGATGGGTCCATGGTGATGTAGTGAGATCAACCCATCTGCTGTTCTCTTGGCACGCTACCTTGTTTGGAATAAACAAATTAATGGGTACACGAAAATTATTTTTGAAGGAGCTGTACAAGCATGAACTGCTGTAACTCTAGTTTTTGCAGGTCAGCCCACAATGCCAACCTCCATTATGTGCTTGTTTGAAAATTTAAAAAGCACCTCTGAGCTTTCTCTCATGCGACCCATTGATCTTAAGAGGAACATAAACATCTCTAAAGCTATCTTCAGAAGCCTCCTTAGAACTGTCCTTTGCCATGTTTCTTACAAAGAAACTTACAGTTGTTAGGCTCCAAGGGTATTGAGATGACCACATGTCATGATGAGAATTGTTTCACAATTGCCTTGTTACTTTCCCATGTCTGTCTCCATCTGTTGCACCTTGTTCTATACTTGCTCCCTGTCCCAGATCTTCTTTTTTGACCTTAGCTCCTCTGGGAGCATAGGCCATCAACAATTTCTTTCCAAGCCTCCCTGTCCCAGATAGTTTACTTTTTTTTGGAGGAGAGGGGGGGTTGTGTTTGCATAGAACCTAGCACAATGGTGTTCAGATCCTTGATTAGGGAGTTTAACTGATACAAGCAATTAATAATCATAGAACAACTAGAACTGGAAAGGACCTTGAGAGGTCATCAAGTCCAGTCCCCTGTCCTCATGGAATGACCAAGCATGGTCTAGACCATCCCTGACAGGTGTCTGTCCAACCTGCTGTTGAATATCTCCAGTGATGGAGATTCCACAACCTCCCCAAGCAATTTATTCCGGTGTTTAGCCACCCTGAAAGGTAGAAAATAATCTCACTCTAACGGGTAAGCAAATCAGGTGACCTAGCTGGATGTCTTTCACTTGGAGGCTGCATTAGTCTGGTTATGCAAAGGAAATCCACAGAATAACACCAAGTGTTTTATCATTAGGGGATTCTTAGAAATGCGGTACGCAAATAACTTTTTACCTCTCAAAGTATGTGTGTCACGTCTCCGTGTCTGAGTTTGTAAAGGAAACTTCAAAAGAATATCTTCATCTTATGGATTCCCTGGGTGGTTATAAAAAAGAATAAAGCTCACTGTTTGGAACTTTAAACTCCTGCCGCCTTTCAAATCAGTCTTGACAACTGTTAAATGGCATTATCATCACGAATGGACTTCTATTTAACTTCACCAGCATGGGAGGGGGATGCAAGCAATTTTGCATGATGTCAGAGTTCATATAGACCTGGTGCCTAGCAAATAGCTAGAGCCACTCTACGAGACCTAATTAGTCTTGCTGGTAGGACTGTAGGCCAGATAATGGGGGGGCATTGAAAAGGAAAAGAATTGATGACAGAACAAGAGGAGGGATGATGTCAGAGTAGGGCTCTGCAAATTTGGTTTGGCTCCCTCATCCGCCACAGATTTCCTTGTGTGATCTCCAAAGAAGGGAGTTCCTTTTCAAGGGTTGGACCAGTGTTAATGATCAGGGTAGATGATCCTCGCTCCCAGCAGCCGATGCGGGGGTGTGAATACCAAGAGAGGGAAAATTGCCTTTGTTGTGAGGTAACTACTCTACATTCTTAGTCCTAATTTGCTCATGTTAACGTTGGTCCTACGCTTAGAATCTGAGGGTTGGCAGAGACCTCAGGAGGTCATCAAGTCCAACCCCCTGTCCAAATTAAGACCAATCCCAACTAAATCAACCCATCCAGGGCTTTGTCAAGCTGGGACTTCAAAACCTCTAGGGATGGAGATTCCACCCCTTCCCTAGGGAACCCCTTCCAGTGCTTCTCCACCCTCACAGGGAAATAGTTTTTCCCTATGGGGAGGGATAGCTCAGTGGTTTGAGCATTGGCCTACTAAACCCAGGGTTGTGAGTACAATCCTTGCAGAGGCCATTTGGGGCAAAACTTTTCTTCTTTTGATTATACTAGTACATATAGATGTCCCCACATCTGTAATTTCCATTCCAGTGTGTCTGATGAAGTGATTTTGACCCACGGCAGCTCATGCCCAAATAAATCTGTTAGTCTTTAAGGGCATGTCAAGACTGCCCATGGCATTCGAAAGAAGATATACAAATTTGGCAAATCTTCCAATCCCATTTTCGGAAGAGTTTTTTCGGAAAAAAAAAGCAGTCTAGACGTGGTTCTTTCTAAGCCACCCTCTCCCCCTGAAAGAACTCTGTACACTTTTTTTTTTTTTTTAAAGGAAGAAGGGTTCTTTAGAAAAAGAGGATCTTTTAAAAGAACCGCGTCTAGACTGCTTTTTTTTTTTTTTTTGAAAAAAACTCTTCCAAAAACGGGATTGGGAGAAGATACGCAAATTTGCGCCGAATTTGCATCTCTTCTTTCGAAAGCTGCGGGCAGTCTAGAGATGCCCTAAGGTCCCACTGGACTCCTCATTCTTGTTTGTGGTGTTAGCAGCGAATCCTAAGGGCCCACTGGTGTTTTCTGAACTGGCTTCGTTCCATAGGTGATCACTGCAGTTGGAGGCATGTAGGTAGCGGATAGTACGTGGAAAGTTCTGTATTGCTATTTCAGAGCTCTGTTTATTTCTTCTATACCTATGGGCTACGTCTACACTGGCATGATTTTCCGGAAATGCTTTTAATGAAAAAGTTTTCCGTTAAAAGCATTTTCGGAAAAGCGCATCTAGATTGGCAGGACGCTTTTCCGCAAAAGTGCTTTTTGCGGAAAAACGTCCGTGGCCAATCTAGACGCGCTTTTCCGCAAAAAAGCCCCGATCGCCATTTTCGCGATTGGGGCTTTTTTGTGGAAAACAAATCTCTGCTGTCTACACTGGCCCTTTTGCGCAAAAGTTTTTTGGAAAAAGACTTTTGCCCGAATAGGAGCAGCATAGTATTTCCGCAAAAGCACTGACAATCTTACATGAGATCGTCAGTGCTTTTGCGGAAATTCAAGCAGCCAGTGTAGACAGCTGGCAAGTGGCCAGTCTAGACACAGCCATGATGTCCAGGGCTAGAATTCTTCACAAGCATTACAATTAGTGAATACAAAACTTAACAGTAAAAGAATCAGAAAGAGCAAAAGCATAAAGTAGAGAGCATGACACATACAGTTTTGCAAATATTGAGGTGCAGACAGGATTTATTTGAGAGCCAGAAGAGCACCCCTTTAACTTCCTTAGCTGCAAAGATTAAAGAAATGAGGTCAACGTGGTATTTTTGCCTTACTCTCCCCCCCCCCCCCCACATACTTTTGCATTTTGAATGTTCATGTATCTTCCAGACAGTTCGGTGTTCTTGCTTTTCAAACCGAGCAACTTCAGAAGTCTTGTCTGCTGAACTCTTCTAGCTTTGAGTGTAGCATCTGAAGTCTTGCAAGCTCTGTTCATAGTTCTCTCTAGATTTTTATGCTCGTAATTGTACATCCTTGGATGATGGCCATCCTTGGTTAAGGATGTTCTCTGTGGAGCTTGCTCCCTTTTTATAGTCTGTTGCCATTTATTAATTTCTTTCAGATGCCAAAGCATTTGGCATCAATGCATGGTGCAAACCATCTGTTTAACTTTTTAATTAATAAGCAGGGGATTTCCCCCGGCTGTTGGCTATATGGTGAAAAGTACCTGTACTGAGTGACCCTATTCAACTCTTTATATATACCCCATTACCTCGTGATAGACACAATCTGTTTTTGCAAGCTGGTGGGCTAATGGAATTTGGTACCCCATCAAACAGAAGTTGTCTTGGCCTGAAAGGAACATTATACCACTGTCTGCAGTCTTTGACCTCAAAAAGAAAGGCAAGAAAGCTACAAATATCATCCCAGTATAATATGAATGGCCATAAAGAAGCCACAAAATTAAACAAAATTACATGATATATATTTTGTTTAAAAATGAGTAGTCCTGCGGCACCTTAGAGCCAAACAAAATGTGTATATAGTAGCATGAGCTTTTGTGGGCAAAATCCACTTTTTCAGAGGGGATGATGTTGAACGGAGAAACAAAGGGGACTCTTATCTTTCTTTGTCACACACAAAGCAAAATTGGGAGAGAAGGAAATGGCTCTGAAAGTGAGTAGCGGTCATGCCAACCTGGACACTGCATACACTGGGAAACAAAACTGAGTTAAAATTGACATGAAACTGAGAGGCTATGTTATCCAATCCCTTCTCATGACTTTGTTTGCTAGAATCTCTTCTTCTCTCATGATGAGGCCTCTTGAGCATTTAAAAAAATGTGTAGAGTCCCTCTGATTGTGCTCCACGATGATGGTTGTGTAGTTCTTCTTTATAATCCTAGCAGAGTGTAACTGGGACGAAAGGCTATGTTAGGTCTTGGTGCACTGTGACTATTCCTTGCCTTCACATGTGCCTGACAGTGCCAGGAGGTAGGCTTAAAAACCATTGCCTCTCGTTGTAGCTTTGTTATTGATGTGGGTGTAAGGCGAGAATTCCAATATTAAGAACAGCAATGAAATATAGTTCCATGTAGGGTAAGAAGGGAAATTTGAGTAAGAAGGGAAATTTGAGTTTGATTACTGGGCAGGGGTGGGGAGGAAGGGTGTGTCTAGACTACAGGGTTTTGTCAACAAAAGTGGCCTTTTGTTGACAAAACTATACCTGCGTTTACACTACTGCCATGTTCTGTCGATAGAACTCGGCAGTTTTGTCGATGGCTGTAGACCTCATTCTACGAGGAATAACGCCTTTTACCGACAGAGTTCTGTTGCATCTACACTGTCCTTTGCACCTACATTGTCATGTCAACAAAGCGGCTTGCTTTGTCTACAGAACTGGATGTAGTCTAGATGCTCTTTGTTGACAGAAGCTTTGTCGACAGTATCTGTCAACAAAGCCTCTGTCAACAAAAGCCTGTAGTCTAGATATACCCGAAGAGGAAGAAATGTGCTTCTTCCCAGCCATCCTTTCTGGCCAGCACAAAGGGTGCTAATTGGTTAAGGAAGTAAGCATCAACTGACCATCCTTGCTTAATGGTGGGGAGGAGGAGAAAGTCTCCTTAAAACTTTCCAGTTCCAGCCTCTTCATGCTCCTCCAATATATATTTCCCCGTTGGTTATAAAGAGGAATTAAAATCAGCTGGGAGCTTCCCCTTGGAATATATGGCTTTTTGATTTTCTTTCCCCAAGCTCCAGCTGTTCGTGGCACCGATTCTGAAAGCCATTTAAAACTGGATATTGTGACCCAGAATTTCCAGCTATTGTGATTGTATTGGGTGTCTTGACAATATTTGCATTTTCCCCCCCAGAGTTCCATCTCACAGAGTCTTCTGATTATGGGAAAATGGCAGTTTTCATTAAAAAATAGTGAATATTTACCCTTGTGGCTACCAAACAAAGTTTGAAAACAGGAACCAAATGTAACTTGGAGGCTCAAGAACCTGGGAAGCAAATCGAGCCTCATCTAATACAGGTTGGACTTCCCTGGACTGGCACCCTCGGAACCTGACCATTCCCAGATGAGGGATTTTGCGAGACCAGGGAAGGTAATTTCTGGCCGCCCTCTAGCCCTGGCCTGGCCGCTGGACCCTGCTGGGCTTCCTGGCCCATCTGGGAAGTCCCACAGCCCCACACCAGAGTCCGGGCTCTGTCGGGCAGTTTTCTACTGGTAGCCAAATGCCCTACCAGCCCACAGGGCTCCCTTATGGCAGCCCTTCACCGGGACCTTCTGGTCCTGGAACATCTGTGGCCCAGATGTTGCCAGAGCAGAGTGTCCTTGTTCAGAGAGATTCTTCATTAATGGTATGAGAAGTTTGCCTTCTCAGTGAATCTGATTGTATTTCTCATGTTAAAAGGCTACCTAATAAGCTTTGTTTTCTCGAGGGAGGAGCATTGATCTGCTCATGAGGAGGTCTGGCTTAAAAAGCAAGTGAAATCTGGAGGAAATCCTTTGATTGGCAGGGAATATTGAAATGGACTTGACTTCCCTCGTGGTAGCCTCACCAGAGAACCACTTTGATGCTGCCTTGTTTCCGGCTCATATAAAACCAAAACTTGCTGTATTCCCAATTACTACTTTATCTGTTGTAAACAAGGTCCCAGGGGAAGATATTGCCTTGTAAATGATTTGCATATTTGACAGCAGGTTTCTTTTCCTTGTGTTAAAAATTGCATGGCAATATTTCTCTGTAATAGCAGACCCTTTCTTCATTTTGCCTTCTCTTCTGCTGGCAGATAATTATATTTCTGATAAATAAATAAATCCGCTGCCACGCAGGCAATTTTAGTTAATTTTGTAAAACTTAAAGTGTGTCAGGGAAAATAAAATGGATCAAAACCTAAATGAGAATGACTTTTTAATAACGTTGTGCGGTGCCGCTAGGCAGTAATGACTAATTGTTCAGAAGAGCAGAGCTCTTCAAGGTAGAATGTTGTAGTGCATCTGTAACGGGATGGCACTCGCTTCCGGTGAGCGCCCCCATCTGGTTGAGTGTGTGACCTGCACTGCCCTCGGTCTTCAGCCTTTTGGGATATATGTAACCATGAACCCATTCCGGTGCCTGCTGTAGTCTCTCAGTTTATTTCCTCAGTCAGAAGTGAGTGATGTCTCCAGGGTGTCTCCTTCTAGAGGCAGTTTCTTGACCCTAGTTCAAGGCTTTACCTCAGTTCATCATAGTCTCACAAGAACTCTGCACTGGGAGCTGTTTGTTGTGCCAGCCACCCACCCTGACCTTCTCCCTTCCAGGTCTGAGTTGTAACTGAGTTGCCTCTTGTCCTGCAGCTCCTTTTGTAGGCTTTCCCGGACCTCGATTAGCTGGTTCCTCCACAGGTGCTCTAGCCTCCTGGAGGACTTCTCTATGGTCCTTTTGGCCCTAGTGCCTAGCCCCATTAGAGCACCTCATAGGGAGCCCATTTTTAGTTTAACATATTAAATGTCATTAATACTGAAGTGTAAAAATAGCCTCCCTTAAATTACATTTGCAGCATGTGACTTCTCAGAGCTATTTACTTTTTTATCTTGCCGAAGTTATGACTGAGAACGATATAAACGGTTCCATTATGTACATGGGGAAAACCAATTAGTCTTGCGATGCTGGCCAGAGAAGCCTTGCTGATGTAATGTAATCAGTCACGAACAAAGGAAAATTATTAGACTCATTTACAGGAGGTTACTCTGGAAGCCAAAGAAATGTATTCGACTAATTTACACAGGAGGCTCTGAGAAACTTCAATGCTGCATTTCCTTCCCCTCCCCTTGGAGAAACAAGTGTGCCCTGTAGGTCATCACCATGAGACTGGAGAACTGAAGAACTTTCATATGCAAGTAAATGAGCTGTGTCAGGTTGATTAGAATTAGTCCACCACAAGCACTTGGGAAGGACCCAACGCTTATCAAAAGTGATGGGACTTCCTTAGGCAGCAAAAGCCAAAGGCAGAGGAGAGAGGGTGTAGTCAGCAGAATCACAGAGCTGGAAGAGACCTCAGGAGTCATCAAGTCCAGCCCCCTGCCCAAGGCAGGACCAATCCCAACTAAATCAACCCAGCCAGGGCTTTGTCAAGCTGAGACTTAAAAACTTCTAGGGATGAAGATTCCACCACCTTCCTAGGGAACCCATTCCAATACTTCATCACCCTCCTAGGGAAATAGTTTTTCCTAATATCAATCTAGATCTCCCCCACTGTAACTGAGACCATTGCTCCTTGTTCTGCCATCTGCCGCCACTGAGAACAGCCTCTCTCCGTCCTCTTTGGAACCCCCTTCAGGAAGTTGAAGGCTGCTGTCAAATCCCCCCTCACTCTTCTCTTCTGCAGACGGCCTATAATGGCAAGGAGAAAGGAGGGTCAGGGCACAACAGGGAGGCAAGATCAAATCAGTATCTTAGATGCCTATATACAAATGCGAGAAGTATGGGTAATAAGCAGGAAGAACTGGAATTGCTAACCAATAAATACAACTATGATATCATTGGTATTACAGAAACCTGGTGGGATGGGACGCATGATTGGAATATTGGTATGGAAGGGTACGGCTTGCTCAGGAAGGACAGACAGGGAAAAAAGGGAGGAGGGGTTGCCTTGTATATTAAAAATGTACACACTTGGACTGAAGTGGAGATGAACGTAGGAGATAGCTGTGTAGAGAGTCTCTGGGTTAAGCTAAAAGGGGTAAAAAACGAGGGTGATATCATGCTAGGAGTCTACTACAGGCCACCTAGCCAGGTGGAAGAGGTGGATGAGGCCTTTTTTAAACAATTAACAAAACTATCCAAAGCCCAAGATTTGGTGGTGATGGGGGACTTCAACTATCCAGACATATGTTGGGAAACTAACACAGCGAGGCACAGGCTATCCAATAAGTTTCTGGACTGCATTGGAGACAACTTTCTGTTTCAGAAGGTTGAAAAAGCTACCAGAGGAGAAGCTGTTCTGGATTTGGTTTTAACAAATAGGGAGGAACTAGTTGAGAACTTGAAAGTGGAAGACAGTATAGGGGACAGTGATCACGAAATAATAGAGTTCATGATCTTAAGGAAAGGTAGAAGGGAGACCACCACAATTGAGGTTATGGATTTCAGGAAGGCAGATTTTGATAAGCTCAGAGAACTTGTAGGTAAGGTCCCATGGGAAGCCAGACTGAAGGGAAAAACAACTGAGGAGAGTTGGAAGTATTTCAAAGGGACGTTGTTAAGGGCCCAAAAGCAAACAATTCCGCTGTGTAGGAAAGATAGAAAATATGGCAAAAGACCAGCTTGGCTTAACAAGGAGATCTTGCATGATCTCAAAATAAAAAAGGAGTCATATAAAAAATGGAAACTAGGACAACTAACAAAGGATGAATATAGGCAAGCAACACGGGAATGCAGGGGCAAGATTAGAAAGGCAAAGGCACAAAATGAGATCAAACTAGCTACAGGCATAAAGGGAAACAAGAAGACCTTTTATAAATACATTAAAAGCAAGAGGAAGACCAAGGACAGGGTAGGCCCACTGCTTAGCGAGGAGGGAGAAGCAGTAACAGGGAACTTGGAAATGGCGGAGATGCTCAATGACTTCTTTGTTTCGGTCTTCACCGAGAAGTCTGGAGGTGTGCCTAACGTAGTGAATACAAGCAGAGAGAGGGTAAGTTTAGAAGATAGGATACACAAAGAACAAGTTAAAAATCACTTAGGAAAGTTAGATGTCAGCAAGTCACCAGGTCCTGATGAAATGCATCCCAGGATACTCAAGGAGCTGATAGAGGAGGTATCTGAGCCTTTAGCTATGATCTTTGAAAAATCATGGCAGACAGGGGAGATTCCAGAAGACTGGAAAAGGGCAAATATTGTGCCCATCTATAAAAAGGGGAATAAGAACAACCCAGGAAATTATAGACCGGTCAGTTTAACGTCTGTCCCAGGGAAGATAATGGAGCAGGTAATTAAGGAAATCGTATGCAAACACTTGGAAAGTAATAAAGTGATAGGGAATAGCCAGCATGGGTTTGTGAAGAACAAGTCATGCCAAACTAATCTGATAGCTTTCTTTGAAAAGATAACGAGCCTTGTGGATAAGGGAGAAGCGGTGGATGTCATATACCTAGACTTTAGTAAGGCATTTGATACGGTCTCGCATGATATTCTTATTGATAAACTAGGCAAATATAACTTAGATAGGGCCACGATAAGGTGGGTGCATAATTGGCTGGATAACCGTAGTCAGAGAGTTGTTGTTAACGGTTCTAAATCCTGCTGGAAAGGGATAACAAGTGGAGTTCCTCAAGGGTCTGTTTTGGGACCCGTACTATTCAATATCTTCATCAATGATGTAGATATTGGGATAGAGAGTACTCTTATTAAGTTTGCAGATGATACCAAACTGGGTGGGGTTGCAACTTCTTTGGAGGATAGGGACATAATTCAAAATGACCTTAGCAAGTTAGAGAAATGGTCAGAGGTAAACAGGATGAGGTTTAATAAGGAGAAATGCAGAGTGCTCCACTTAGGAAGGAACAATCAGTTCCATACATACAAGATGGGAAGCGACTGTCTAGGAAGGAGCATGGTGGAAAGGGATCTAGGGGTCATAGTGGACCACAAGTTGAATATGAGTCAACAGTGTGATGCTGTTGCAAAAAAAGCAAATATGATTCTAGGTTGTATCAACAGGTGTGTTGTAAGCAAAACTCGTGAAGTCATTCTGCCGCTCTATTCTGCACTAGTTAGGCCTCAGCTGGAGTACTGTGTCCAGTTCTGGGCGCCACATTTCAAGAAAGATGTGGAGAAATTGGAAAGGGTACAGAGAAGAGCGACAAGAATGATTAAAGGTTTAGAGAACATGACCTATGAAGCCAGGCTTCATGAACTGGGCTTGTTTAGTTTGGAAAAAAGAAGATTAAGGGGGGACATGATAGCGGTTTTCAAATATCTAAAAGGGTGTCACAAGGAGGAAGGCGAAAATTTGTTCCTCTTGGTTTCTGAGGACAGGACAAGGAGTAATGGGCTTAAAGTGCAGCAGGGGAGGTTTAGATTGGACATTAGGAAAAAATTCCTAACTGTCAGGGTGGTCAAATATTGGAATAAATTGCCAAGGGAGGTGGTGGAATCTCCCTCTCTGGAGATATTTAAGAACAGGTTAGATAGACATCTGTCAGGGATGGTGTAGACGGAGCTTGATCCTGCCTTGAGGGCGGGGGGCTGGACTCGATGACCTCTCGAGGTCCCTTCCAGTCCTATTATTCTATGATTCTATGATTCTATGACTAAACAATCCCAAATCACTGAGCTTCTCATCATAGATCACATGCTCCAGCTCCCTAATCATTTTGGTTGTCCTCCGCTGGACCCTCTCCAATGCGTCCACATCCTTTCTATAGTGGGGGGGGGGAGCCAGAACTGGATACAATATTCCAGATGTGGCCTCACCAGAGCTGAATAAAGGGGAATAATCACATCTCTAGATCTGCTGGCAATGCTCCTTCTAATGCACCCAATATGCCATTAGCCCTGTTGACTCATCCCCAGCTTCTCATTCACTGTAACCCCCAGGTCCTTCTCTTCAGAATTATACATGTGAAAAAGGGTTGAATGGGGATAAAAAAGGCAAGTTAACACATTATAATAAATGAATGAAAAGTAGCGGGGGAGGGCGGGGATGATGAAGTAATTATAAAGCTTTCTCAAAACAAACAAACCCAAACAAAACAAAAAGCAAAAGTTGCTGAAGGTGCAGAGAGCCAGCATGCAAGAAATTACTAGTGGTTTTCCTATGGGGGAAGTAGTTTATTAATACTGAAATTATTGCTTACATTTCATGGACCTCAGTGTTGCATACGTTCAGAACTTAATGTTTGGTTCCTTGTGCCTTTGTAATGAATAAGCTTCTTAGTACCCTATTCTAATGCCCTGACTTATCCTAGTGGCCCCCCTCGTGTCTGACGGTATGTCTCACTAGCTTGTTAATTCGAGCTAGGTAGGCAAATCAGGCAACTGGAGTGGCAAATGAAGCCCGGGATTTAAATATCCCGGGCTTTATTTGCATGTTCCCGTCCAGCCGCCATTTTTAAATCCCCCTTAGTCCGAACTAACTGCCCGCAGCTACACGCAGCAGTTTAAAGTTAATCCGAACTAAGTCTTTACTTTGGATTAACTGTTACTCCTGGAGGTAGAATTCGGCAGCACGAATAAAACAGAGTATGTTTACACTACAGAGTTTTTTCTGAAAAATGGTGTTTTTTCCAAAAAATACTTCACTTAACGTCCACACTGCAATCACGTGCTTTTGGGGGAAAAAATCGAAAGAACTGAAGGGGTTTCCAACCTTGGTAAATCTCTTTCTACGAGGATGGGGAAGAGGGAGTTCTTTTGCAAGAAGAGGAAAAAGGAAACTATCCCTTGTGGCCAGTCTGCCCATAGTAATCACAGCTTACATGCAAGATCACATCCACACTGAATGGATGCTATCTGTTGAAAAAGTAGATCACTTTTTCGATGCGCTTTCACAGTGCGGATGCTCTCTTTCAGAAGTTTTTTTCAGTAGATCTCTTCTGGAAAAGCTTCTTCCGAAAGAAGCCTGCAGTCTAGACATAGCCACAGTGGCCAAATGTGAAAAATATTGTCTCAAGTGAAAATTGCTGGGGGAATTTAGTTGGCAAGGTAGTAACCACAACTGACGAGTATGGTTTCCTGGCTGAGTTCCGAAGCAGACTGTAAGTAGAAACAGACCTATAATTCTAGTGAAATACACAGTAGTAAAACAGAGCTCAGAGGAAGGGCACAGCTGGAAAAGTGGTAAATGTTTTGTTTAAAAATATAAAAAGGGTGGGTAGTATGTGTAAAAATAAGAACGGTAAGATTAGTATCCTTACTCTAGTGCACACGCACATGCACCCCCCTCACTCTCTCTCTGCCCTCTCCCCCTGGGAACTTTAATACTACAGTTTAAATCCTCACTTAACATTGCATCTCCAGTATAGCAGCTACCCCTGCCTAGCACCATCAGACTTTCATTTAATGATGTTCGAATATCCCCTACTGCTACTCCATATCTACACTCATAGCACTTTTCAACCCATGCCGAGTATTGACTTGTAAAAAGTTTAGTTATAAGAGCTGGTGTGCTTGCAAAGGATTGTGGGTATGATGAATTCTAGTATTGATACTTACGTGTAATATGTCATATCTGGATTTGGTATTATCCAATGAACGTCTTTGCTATTCTGTATCAACATAATGTTGGCAATAGGTTATGCAGAACAGATTTTTTTTTTTGAAGGTTTGCAAATCAGTACAATTAATAGTTGAGCTATAAATATTTTAAAATTTTACTCCTAATTTGCAAGGAAAGTACTGAATTTACAAAGAAGATACTTTGGACCGCTATTGTCTCCAGATTTGTAGGGAGGATGGTGTCTATGTGAGTGAGTGAAAGAGAGGGAGAGAGAATGAAGAGTTGTCCAATTGTTCCTTCCTTATAAGGAGGTTTCAAATGTTGTTTTGTAAGCAGTTGCATGGGACTTCTGCCAGATCTAATGTCAACTGCTTTGCCAAGGTTGTAATTATGTCAAGATGATTATAACGTACATAGTTGGACTTCAGATCAATGGGAATACTTTTACTGAAGATGACCAGACTGATTATCTCTTTGGGTACATCTAGAGGTATCCCAAAACAACTCTGCTGCGTCCAGGGAACGCGTTTGCTCTTCCGCTGTTTGTTGCAGAAGAGCAAACACGCTCTTTCGGAAGCCCCTGTATTCCTCGTTCTACAAGGAAAAAGGGGGCTTCCAAAAGAGGGTTTTTTTCTGACATTTGGCCCAGTCTAGATGGGCTAAATGTCAAAAAAGCCTCCTCTGACAAAAGAATTGGAAAAAGGTATGCAAAATGCGGAGTGCATTTTGTGTCGCTTTTTCTGACAAAAACTTGTAATCGAGCTGTACCCTTTCTTATAAAGAAATGAAAAGAGTAAATTTTATTTTATGTTCATTTCATCACAAGGTAAGCTCTGGATAGATTTGGATGCTAAGGCACGTGTCTGTGGCTAGGTTAGAATATTGTGTTGAGGATTAAAGAACAGAAACCAAGCTGTATTATGCTTAATAAAACTGGATTTGCAAGGTTAATGTTCTTTGTAAAAACCGAATGGCTTTTGGATAAATACTGACCTTGCTTTGCTACATAAACATGCAAGAACACAGAAATGCCACGCTGTGACTTTTCAACCAGTATTGATTTACCGTCAAAGGTAAAACATTGATCGAATGGAGGGAAAACTCCCAGGATTTTTTATTGGGAGCATTTCAAAGCACACACCTGATGTGTGGACTTGTTTCTAGAAAACATTCTGAAACTCATAGAAACTGGAATTTCTTTCTTGCTTCACGGCAGGGCTTCCTGCAGCTGGGACGGGGGAGGGAGTGTGTGTGGGGGGGAGTTAAACAATAGAGGATAAGCTCTGAGCTCCAGCAGGGGGTTAAATGGGGAGGGGAAGGACCTCTTTTGGGAAGGGAGAGAGCCAGCCTTCCCTAACCACTGGCTCACCCGCTGCCCATGTCAGAACCCATCACTATATATTGTTGAGATTTCTGTTTTCCAACATGCATTACCTTGCACATATCGATTTTTAATTTCATCGGCCATTTTGTTGCCCAGTCACCCAGTTTTGTGGGATGTCTGTGACTCTTCAGACTTAATGATCTTGAATATTTTTTTGTCAGCTACTGACTTTGCCTCTCCTTTTCCTATACCATTAATGAATATGTTCAGAACAGGCCATAGTTCTGATTCTTCAGGGACACCACTGTTTATCTTTCTCCTCTGTGAAAGCCGACCATTTATTTCTACCCTTGGTTTTCTATCTTTTAACCCATTAAAGGACTTTCCCATGTAGCCTATGACTGCTGAGTTTCCTTTACATCCTTTTGGAGTGCATCTTGGTAAAGGTTTTCTCAAAGTACAAATACACTACACAGACATGGATAGAGCTGGCTGGAACTTGTCAGTGCTTTTAGTGGGGAAAATGATGTGCAGTAATCAACAGAACTTTTCGTGGGAAAGTATGGCTACGTCTATACTGCTTTCTTCTCGTGCAAAAGCCTATGCAAATGAAGCACCGATTAGCACATTGTGCTTAATTTGCATAATTAATTAGGAGGCTTTTCGCGCAAGAGGTTTTTGCGCAAAAAGGAGCCATCTACACACCTCCTTTTTGCAAAAAAAAACCAAACCCCTCTTGCACAAGAGCCGTTCTTCCTGAAAAAAAATGAGGAAGAAGGGCTCTTCCATAAGAAGGGGGTTTTGCACAAAAAGGAGCTGTGTAGATGGCTCCTTTCTGCACCAAAACCTCTTGGGCAAAAAGCCTCCTAATTAATTATGCAAAATGGCAATATGCTAATCTGCACTTCATTTGCATAGGCTTTTTGTGCAAGAAGAAAGCAGTATAGACATATATCTGTTCCCATAAAATGCCTACTGAGATGTTTTCTCGGGACCAGAAGGAGCGAGATTGAGACTAGCCAGAATAGCCAGTAGTGGTTTCAGTACCCTGCTCTGTCTGATTTGGACCAGACTCTTGAACCTGGATCTCTCATTTTCCAGGCAAATGCCTTAATTACCATTTCGTGCATGGACCCCTCTTGTGTATGGACAAGGTCTTGGTTTCATTCCAGATTAGAGGGGAAACAGTGGTCAAAACCTCAACGAGATGTACCCATAGCCATCCTAGCAGAGGTTGTTTGTTAAGTCAGTCGTCAAGACCTGGGTTTTGTATTTCTGTAGTATAATTGTGATATTTCTCAAGAGTTTTATTTCTCTCTTGCTTTTGTGTGGTGGTATTTTCATAGGAAAGAAACAATCTGGCCTTCTCCAGACTGCTCATTAGAAATACACCCGTGTTACTTTTGTAACAGGGACTGAGTGACACCCTTGAACTTTTGAGATCGGATTCTGTTCTTTGACTCACATGTACAACTTGGATCAGTAACTGGGCCACGTTTTTGGAGCTTCTCTGTATAGGATTAACACATGTAACATGTTCTTACCCTGTTATGGCAATAAATCACTTAAGGTGCAAAGTCTATAGCAGAATGTATCTGTAAGAGGAAGGTGTATTCTAGCGGTCACAAACTCTGCGAGTGATAGATGGGCTCACACAGGTGGATTGCAGAAGCAGATCAGTACACGTCCAGCATGAAATCTTGGCCACGCTCAAGTGAATGATGGCTTTGCCACTGATGTCAGTGGCGTCATGGAATGGGGTCGATTTGGTGCGCCGGCGCCTCCTGCTGGCCACACTGGGAATTAGCGCTGACCATTGGGTGTAACAACTTCTGGCTGTTCTCCCCCATTGTTACAATGCTCGGCTGTATCCGTGTGGACCTGCATCGCTCCCAGGACCACAGTCTCTTCAGCAGTGCCCATCACTCTGTTCCCATCCCCTTCCGGTGATATCACCAGTCCTTACACCTGCCTGGGCAGCAAACAGGAGCCCTCGCTGGGGCAAGCTGTTGTCTGTATAGCCTGCACTCCAATGCAATGGGGAAAGGGGGAACCCAGGTATTAGTCTGGGGCTTCTCTCCAGCTCCCCTGAGCCTGCCCAGTGCTGCTCTGTCCAGGTCATGCTGGTTCCCTTCCCTGCTGGGACCAGCAGGGTTGACCGTCCCTGTGGGCCAGGGGCCAGGTGTGTGAGCGGGGTGGCTCTGTGTGCCCAGTAGGGGAGGGGCGTTGGGTAGAAGGGGAGGAGTCAGGGAGCAACCAGCCTGCATCACAGTGTGCACCCCACCCCAGTTCTCCAAGCTACGTGGAGTGGTGCTGTGTCAGCCATTCAAAGGGGTGGGGGAGGGGAGGAGCGTCAAAGGGGTGGGGGAGGGGGGGCTTGGGGCCCCTTAGCGTCACCGGGCTCTTGGGCAATTGCCCCCTGTCCCTCTTCCCTCCCACTGTGAGCAGGCCAGGCTGGGATCCAGCTCCTTCATCCTTGCTGGTCTGGGTCAGAGTCCCCCTCTGTCCTGCAGCCTTTTATAGCGCCCAGCCTGATCCTGATTGGCTGTGTCTTGCTGTGCTCTGAGGGGCTGGCTTTGTGCTTTCAGCCTTCCGTGAACTCGCCCCCTGCTGGAGTGGGCTAGAACACCATTACAGGTCTGGGTGCCACCTATGCATTTGAGGTAAATTATCTTTATCGTGGGTCCTGGTGTGCTCCCCCTTTGGCTCCGTGAGTCCTTACCGTCTGAGAGGCAGAGTTACATTTCTGAATATACCATTGCTGTGCTGTTTCCATTTTTGGAGTGGTTTAATTGTGTAAAACCTCACCTGCAATAAATCCTTGAGATGGATTCCTGCCTTTTTCTATGTCTCAGAAGCCCAGACCTCTTCTATGCAAGCCTTCCTGATGACTTGCAGGAACATCCAAACCACTTAACCACCATGACATAATTGTCAAGTGCATAATTGGGCTTTGACAGCCTGTAGCATTCACTGTTGCTTGAAAACGTCAGGCTATCCTACTGTAGGCTATGCAATCACTTAAATAGCTGTCCAATATATGTCCCAGGTTGTGATCAAAAAGCATCAATTTTCCTTGGTGATATTAAATTTTAACGTCTTGTGTACCAGTGATTGCTTTCTATCGACTGGCAGCGCTTTTTAAGAGTGTGAAGCGTGTGTAGTATCTCCAAATCAGACTATTCAGCCCAGAATCATTATGTGTGGAAAATGAATTTGGAAGCCATACAAAGAACTTCAGGTTAGGCTTGATCATAATATGTAATTTAAAAAAAAAAGTCGGATGCTATAAAATTGGAATAGTTGACGAGTATCTCCTCATGGGTATGAATCATGGAGACAAATTAAATTCAGATACCAGACTCTCACCGCTCCCATTGGCTGGAAATAGCAAGTCCTGGCCAACGGGAGTTGTGCGGCTCTGTGGCTCCAGAGCTTGAAGGTAAACAAAGTGTTGCTGAGGCTTTCCAGAGATGTCATTATTCCCCTTTTTTCAGCTCTGGTGAGGCCATAGCTGGAGTACTGTGTCCAGTTCTGGGCCCTCCATTACAAAAAGTATGTGGATGCATTGGAGAAGGTCCAGCGGAGGGCAACCAAAATGGTTAGGGGGTTGGAGAACATGACCTATGAGGAGAGGCTGAGGAAGTTGGGTCTGTTTAATATGCAGAAGCAAAGAGTGAGGTGGGGATTTGATAGCAGCCTTCAACTTCCTAAAGGGAGGTTCCAAAGAGGATGGAGAGAGGCTGTTCTCAGTAGTGACAGATGGCAGAACAAGGAGCAATGGTCTCAAGTTGCGGCGGGAGAGGTCCAGGTTGGATATTAGGAAAAACTATTTCCCTAGGAGGGTAGTGATGCACTGGGATGGGTTACCTAGGGAAATAGTGGAGTCTCCATCCCCAGAGGTGTTTAAGTCTCAGCTTGACAAAGCCCTGGGTGGGTTGATTTAGTTGGGATTGGTCCTGTCTAGGGCAGGGGGCTGGACTTGATGACCTTCTGAGGTCTCTTCCAGCTCTATGGTTCTATGAGTCTATGATTCTATGACTTCCACAGTAAGTCCATGACCCAAATTTGAAAAATCCGGAATTAATTCATTCTCCAACCTTGGTGACGATGCTTTTCAAACGATAGCTAACCGAAATGGCATATCCGAACATCCTTACATAGCAGAGCCATTGTCATTGTGTAACGGTGTGACAATGCGGCTACTCTGAACTGGGGATGGAAGGCATAGAAACCGGGTCCTCATGCCCCAAATACACAAGTCCTTTTTTTGTGAACTGTAGAAAAATCTTTCTGCAGTAGAGGAACTATGGTACAATTAACCCATGCTAATTCTGTTCTGTAGCGGGGGATAGCAAACCCCCTAGTGGCTTATTGATAATGTAGAATTTGTTTCACATCAGTGGAGCGGGGGATAGCAAACCCCGTAGTGGCTTATTGATAATGTAGAATTTGTTTCACATCAGTGCAATTTAAAGTTCAGAAAAAAACAATAGTGTCTTCTGTGTTGCTACTCTGCCGTACCAATCTGATGATGGTATTGTATGATTATAGAGAAAGCTGGCTACCTACTTCAGTTTTGGTCACTGGCAGAAATCCTAATGACTTAACGAAGAGGAGGCCCATAGGTTGTATGGACATGTCTTTGAAATGACGACAAATGTCCTTCCTCTTCCGTTACACAATAGTGCAGCATTGTGTTCCACTCAATGCAGAAAGCAGGGAATAGAAATGTTTATGGTGCTTTCAGTGATATCCCGAAATAGTTACCCTGTGTCTACACAGGCTACCCATTATTTTGAAATATTTTTTGAAATAATGAGCACACTATTTCGCCATCCTGGTAAATCTCATTTCACGAGGGTTAAAGAATGGCTCAAGAGATTGCGTTATTTCAAAATTTGGTGCTGTGTAGACATGCCAAATTTCAAAAATAAGCTATTTCAAAAGAGATTCGAAATAAGATATGCGATTTGCGTAGCGCAAATTGCATATCTTATTTTGAGTTTAGGGTGCTGTGTAGACACACCCTTAGAGATTAACAAATATACAGTAGCATGAGTTTTCATGAAAAGGTTTTTTCCCCACAAAATCTCATGATACTATTTATGTATGTTAGTCTCTGAAGGTGTGCCTAGACTACAAGGGATTTTTGAAAAAAGTAGCCTTTTTTCAAAAAAACTTCACCTGCGTCTAGACTGCAGCCGCATTCTTTCAACGTGAATGAAGAATGTAGCAGTTTTTTTGATCGCGGTAGACCTCATCTTATGAGGAATAACGCCTTTTTTCGAAAGTACTCTTTCAAAAAAAGGCGCTATTGAAAGCAAAATGTGGTTTTTTGAAAGAGGGTGTCTAGACTCTTTCAAAAAATCAGCTCACTTTTTTTGAAAAATCTGCTTGTAGTCTAGACGCTCTTTCGAAAAAGCCTCTTTCGAAAGAGGCTTGTAGTCTAGACGTAGCCTGAGATGCCACAGGACTATGCATTTTCAAGTTACAGACTAACACAGCTACCCCTCTGAAACCTTCATTAAGACAGCCATACATTCTTTAATGACAGCATCTTGCCAGAGGGAGACTACATCTCCAAACCAAAGTAACATCTTCTAATTCCATGTCCAGAATTGGTTCGGTACTGAGTTGTCAAAAAGGACTAACTTTTTTGTGCAGCATAAAGATAGTATTTTGTATTTCCATCTCAACTTGCTTAGTGTTGGTTGCAGTATAACTTCAGTGCTGGTTCCTACAAACACCTACACACAGGACTCATTTACATGGATGGTCATCTGAGACTTGGATGTGAATAAAGTTATGCGTGCATGACAGGACCAGTATGGTAAGTTTTAAATACACATTTTTAAATTTTAAGCTATATGATCGCCATTAGACTCATCTTAAGTCAGAATTCTTGTTTTGGAATATCCAGTGCTTGGTTCTGCTGTAGTTGAGACTGCAGCCATGACATAGAATCCTAGGGCTGGAAGAGACCTCAAGAGCCATCAAGTCCAGCTCCTTTCTCAAAGCAGGACCAATCCCACCTCAATCATCGCAGCAAGGGCTTTGCCAAGCCGCAACTTCAAAATCTCTAGGGATGGAGATTCCACCCCATCCCTAGGGAACCCATCTCCATGCTTCACCATCTTCCTAGGGAAATAGTTTTTCCTAATATCCAACCTAGACCTCCTCCACTACAACCTGAAATCATTGCTCCTCATTCTGTCATTACTGAGAATAGCCTCTCTCCATCCTCTTTGGAGCTTCCCTTCAGGTAATTGGAGGCTGCTATCAAATCTCCCCCCGCCCCTTTCAGTCTTCTCTAGATTAATTAAGCCCATCTTGTGCCATATCTGAACATGCTTGTCTTCGGTAGCCTTGACTCTGTTCATGAATAAATTAGTTTTTTCATTGAGTATTTAACTTGTCCTGCTGCATGTGAGTGAAACAGAAGTTTTCAATCGACCTCTCTCCTCTGTAGGCCCCAACCAGGAAACCTTTATCACAAAGTAAGAGCGTCTGAGCCCTGGAGATAGTGTGCCTTGTCGATAAAAGGAAGGATTAACCTGTGTCCTTCGCGGGATCTATGCCTTCCGAGAAAGTGATACTTTTTCCACTTAAAACATATTATTTCTGAGAGTCGGAAGACTCTTATCAGCGCCACGTTCAGTACTTTGCCTCCTCCCGCGATAGAGTTGCACTGCTTCTAACATACCGACCTGTGAAAAGTTAAGGTTAAATACGGACAAAGCTTAACATGCTCAGCGTTTCTCACCGGGAGCAAATGCTTTTTTTGCCAGGTTTTTTCTGTTTCTCCACATCAGCTTGTGCGTTGGCCTAGTTTGGCCAACTGCTGTCATTCCCCACGTCCGGGAGTGTTGGGAGTGATAGTAAGATTTTTTTTTTTTTTAGCACTTCACTTCAAGTCAGGGCATTTAATGCGTGTTGGCTTGAACACACGGACACAAGGAACCTAGGCGTTGAATACCACCCAGAAAAGAGCCTGAGTTGTTCATGCTTCAGTTTTTACGAAAATCTCAACCGTGTGCGTCCTTGTCCGTGAACTGCTTCATGTCTGAATATATTTGCGGCCACGTTTTACCCCTTACCAGGCTTGTGAAATAACTGTGCCCCTCTATCTCAGACGGCAGGCACTCTATGATCCAGTTGGGATCGGTCCTGCCTTGCACAGGGGCTGGACTTGATGACCTCCTGAAGTCTCTTCCAGCTGTAGTATTCTATGATTCAGGGTTTACACCGTCAGAAATGCAAGTCAAGAACTAATGCGGAGTGACGTAGAATTCCTCTCAGCTACTCTCTAACCCCCAGCTTCACGGTTGCCAGCATTTTAATTCTCTCTGCTTTCTCCCCTGCCTCCCCCCGGCCCCAGATTTGTTTTTAAATATGCCGAGATTCCGAGTCCAGAAAAAAAAGGTCTGGTTGACTGGATTAATTTCAGTGGTTTTTTTATTACATTTAATCTTGATAAATGCAGAGTGATAGGTATTGGAAAACATAATAACTATATGTATAAAATGATGGTGATTAAATTAGCTGTTGCCATTCAAGAGGGAGATCCTGGAGTCACCGTGGGTTAGTTCTGTTCAAACAGCCTCTCAATGTGCAGCAGCAGTCAAAGAAGCAAAGTTGGAAACCATTATAAAAGAGAGATGCAATGAGATATTCTCTCTCTCTCTCTAAATCATTGGTACACCGACGTCTTGACTACTGCATACAGATGTGGTTGCCTCATCTCAAAGATATCTTGGCATTGGAAAAAGTTCATAAAAGGGCACAAAAATGATTAGGGGTGTGGAACAGCTGCCACACGAGGAGAAATTACTAAAACTGGGACTTTTTAGCTTGGAAAACAGAAGATTAAGGAGAACTAAGGATGATTAGAAATCTATGAAATCGAATCGGTGTGGAGCAAGTAAATAAGGAAAAGTTATCATTCCCGTGACACAAGAACTAGGGATAACCAAATGAAATTAATAGGTAAATTTAAAACAAACAAAATGAAGTACTACTTCACACAATGCTCAGTCAACCTGTGGAACTCCTTGCCAGAGGATGTTGTGAAGGCCGGACGTTGGAAGAGCTAGATAAATTCATGGAGGATGGGTCCAGCAATTGCTGTAAGCCAGGATGAGCAGGGATGGTGTCCCTAGCTGCTATGTGTCAGAAACTGGGAATGAGTGATAAATGGTGGATCATTCATTCCCTCTGGGGCACCTGGCATTGGCCACTGTCAGAAGACAGGATGCTGGACTAGATGGACCTTTGATCTAACCCAGTATGGCCATTCCTTATGTAATGATCTTCAAAACTCAGACCCAAAACTATTGTGCTTTGTCTAATAACACTAATAAAAATCTGCCCATTTTATGAGCTCTGTGTCAGATAATTAAATTTTTACTCTGGAAAAAACTGATGGATTAGAAATGCCCCTCTCTATGCGTATCCACCGTGAGCTGGCAGGCTTGTGTGTCAGTCAGACAAGGGAAAACAGATCAGAAATTAATCTCTCTCTCTTCAGGGTTAGGTACTTTGGGGCAGTGTGTTGCCTGGCGCAATGGTACTTCCTTCTCCTGTCCTAAGGGAGTGGGGAAAACAGGGTAGTGGAAAGTTTCCAAGACAGAGCCAAGAAGCCGGGATGTTGGCAGGGGGATCTATAAACAGACTCCCAGAACCACATAGGCACTTGGGGCAAGAAGGAAGGTCACAAATTGGCTCAGGTCAAAGGAACCAGGCCCACCTAAAGAGGTGGCTCCGTGTTTCAGAGTACAGGGCATGCATGGTAGCAGGAGGAGTCTGGCCGGGCCCAAGGGTGGCCAGTCCAAGAAGTGCCCCAGAGAGGTGAGAAAACGGAGGCCAAGAAGTACCCCAGAGAGGTGAGGAACCGGAGAAGTGTGCGTAGGGTTTACTTTTGTAAAGATCTATGTCTGTCTTCTCTGATTAATTAAACCACAGTCGTGCGGTCGACTTCACGCGCACAGGGGAAGGATTCAGTGCCTGGTTTTCCATAGGACAATCCGGAGAGGCACCAGGAAAGGCCGTCCAACCAGCAAGAGCCTCCACAAGGTTGAGAGTTTGGACGAGTAGCCTCAACCCTACCACGCGCTGCACTGATACATTCTTTAGGTATCTTCCCTGCTGCTCTGTCCTGCAGGCTCCCTTCCCCACCTAGTTGTACTTAAAAACTCCATTATCCTTTTCCCTCCTGCTTTTGCCCTTCCAAGGCCTGAAAGGGCCGGAGGTGATAGAGTTGTGCTGCCATTAGCTTCCTATTTCCTTGGAAGGGGAAATGTCTAGGGACCCTTTTTGCACGACCGCTTCCAATGCTGGCTGGCAAAACCCCTCAGGTTTCATCCATCAGGTTCCCTGGGATCCTGTCCGGCCTTGGAACTCAGTCCTGGGTTTGTAAGCTGAGAATTGTTGACAGCTGTGCTCTTCAGCTCGGCTTCCCACACACATGATCTCTACATCTCACTGTGTATTTCTGACAGCAGATACACTGAGGTGAGAGACAAGAGTTCTAAAGAGCAGAGTAAGAAGCTACTAACATTGTGTCTGCTTCTTGCTGGGGCATTGGCAGCCGGTTTCGGCTTTCTTTGAGTAATGCCAACAGCTAGATTCTGCGGCTCTGATGAATTTACTGTTCTCTTGTGTTGAAGCAACTTGAAGTGTGGACGCTGGATACTCGGGGCCAGGGCTTTCTGTGTGCCAACAGATCCTCCTTATGGCTCCTATTATAATATTAAAACACTTCCCCTTTTGATAGTGGGGGAGTGTAGCAAGGTTAACTCATGGGAACGGCACCTCCTGCTGGTCTTCTTGGGAATGAGTTCTTCCAGTACTAAAGTGCCCCCCGCTGACTGGTCTAGTTACCTGTCTTCTCCACTATTTCCGACACAGTGCTAATTTTAGCAAGTGGGCCTGATCAAAACAAGTACAAGTATGTCTGCTCAAACGGAATAGCTTTAGTTTGAGTTACTAAATGTGAACCGTAGTAACACTGGCATTCTTAGGGCTAGATCCTCAGCCTCTGTAGAAGTGGGCTAGCTCTGGAATCAGTGGAGTGACCCCGATTTACAGCAATGAGTATCGGGACCCTAATTCATATAGGCCGTTGGAATGAAAATGTGGGATTCTGGCTGGGCCAACCCTCAGTGGTATCCATGCACCCTTCTTCATGAAATATCTACAGTCATTTGGTCGTTGTCTAAAACTATAGCAGTTAGGTTTCTATGGAGCCCCCAGCATTGTGAGCAAAATAGAAATGGAACATACCAGGTAAAGAATGAAGAAAATCTTTGATATTCCAAATTCCATTCTTCTGTCGCTCTGCAAACTGAGTGTGTCTTTGGAAGCTGCCTGATCATTTGGTCTAACTCCCCCCCGCCCCCTCCCGCCTATCCCCTATTTATTTAGAAACTGGTACTTTGATAACTCTATTCATCTGAAGAAGTGGGTTGTGCCCACAAAAGCTCATGATACCATCTACTTGGGGTTTTTTAAGTCTCTCTAAGGTGCTGCAAGACTATTTGTTGTTTTTTAAGTTGGTCTGAAATGTTAGACTTCTCCAACTCTTTTAACTGGTGGTGCCACACCTGGTGTTGAAATTTTATATTTGTGCAGCACTTGGTGATCTAAAGGTGGGAGATGCTATTACAAACATTTCACTTTCCTCTTTAATGACCAAGGATGAATCCATCTTATCTACCCTTCTATATTTTGTCCCTTCAGTTCTGGTGATTATCAGACTAAAATATTGCATGCGTACACAGGCCACATGGGAACATTGTCGTGGGTGACTTACAGATAGGTGATGTTTTCTTGGCTGATAAAAGATGGCTTTGCTGTGAAAGCACTGGATTGGGATTTAGGAGCTCTGGGTTCAAATCCCAGTTTTGCTTCTACTTGGGCAAGCCATTCCCCTTTCTTGCCTCGATTCCCCATCTTTAAAACAGCGATCACCACTTTTTGATTCAGTCTTAGTCACTTGATTTTCCTTCCTGGATTGCCTGTCCTATTTTAAATGAATACATGTTTTAGAATTGTGAAGGGAAACTTACTATATATAAATAATGGAAATGTTTTGATTTTATTGACTATGATGTGGGTTTAATTTTAGTTGCTTAGGAACTGTAAGATTCTCTATTGATTGGGCTAAAGCCATAAACTTACTATGGAACGCATCCTGTAGAACTGTGCACTTTCAGCTGCAGGGGAGACTTGCAACAAGACGACCTTTTAAGTAGCTGAGAATTCTGTGATTTTTGACAATCAAAATCCTCTTCTCCTCACTGGGTATTTGTCATTTCTGTTTTACATAGAGGTAGCTAAAGACGGGTCTTGTGTTTATTTGGTGGTTATGAATAGAGCTTGTGCCAAAGTCGTGATTTATGTGCAAACGCACCATAAAATCTTCCATTATTGATGGCTTGGGGTGTGCATAAAACATCCATAAATAGGGCTGTCCCTGTCCGATGGTCTTATTCATGTGATTGATGAGTGGCAGGTTAAAAATTCTGCACTGGCTATTATTTATGACACCAATAGAAAGAAATCCCGTGGTATTTGAAGTAGCATCAAATAAAAAAAGTTTTTTTCCCCTTTCCCTTTTTACATTTAAGTTACATCAACCCACGGTATTATTCTATGAATGATTCATTTCTCCAGCTATCTGATGGAGAAGTATAAATTTTTCCATACACTTGGCCACTTAAGAAAATGGTCCCCTGCCTCCTGCTTAATTTCAGCGATGCAGCTTCATTATAATCAGTATTGGGACCTTGAAAAAGCCATAGAGCAACTTATGCAACTCCTTGTTATGATTCTGTTGGGGCTTCATCCAAGCTTTGATAGCCTCTTTTGAATCACCAGGCCCCAGGGTAACTGTCCCCTTTGCCCTGACCCCTCCCCCCATAAAAACTCTTTCCTAAATCAGGGCCCCAATCTGCTTTTCCAAACTTGTCATTCCATTGAGCTCCTGTCCAGCAGGTACTTTTACAGGCGGGGTCTCGAACTCCCGGCTCGTGGGCCATCCCCGGCTGAAGCAATTGTGCAATCCAGCCTGGGATTCCCATCAGGCTTGGGTGGAGGGAGCTGTCCTTTGCTGGCCCCCAAGTCCCACCTCTTCCTGCTTTCGCCCCACCCTCTCCCCCCATGGCACCTGTCTCCAAGGATGTGGCTTTGGGGAACCCGAGGGAGGGGGTTGCTGTTGTGCTTCCCATGCACCCCAACGTACTCCAGCAGTGGCAGGATCCCTGTGGAAGCAAAGGAAGTGATCCCTGAAGCTGCCTCCTCGGCGGTGGGGTGTCATGGGTAGGACAATAGCAAGAAGGGGTGGGACTTGGGGGCCAATAACGCACAGCCCCCTGCTTTATAGTTCCCCCCAAATCCTTCCTAAGGTCTGAGGAGAAGACCTGGATGCTCAGGGCTGGATTAAGGCATAAATGAGCTAAGCTACAATTTAGGGCCTTTTAATAAAAGGGACCACTAAAAAAGAAAAAACAAAACCCTGGGTTTATTTCAAATTTGATCAAAATTAGTTGGTAAATAAAGGTGATACGGGCAAAGTTTCTCTCTAAAGATAGGACACTTTCATAGAAATATGACAAAAATAGACACATCCGACTACACACATACCCGTAGCCTGGCTTTACCCTTCACTAATTGTTAGTTATTGAGAGGCAGGAGCCCAGGCTGAGGGAAACAATAATTGTACTTGTTATATTAGTATTTCTCTGAGTAACTCAATCAGTCTCTTAAGGCAGCTCTTTGTTGGCCAGTGGCTACTGCTAAAATTCTGACCGGGCCTTCATCACTTAATTAAATCGATAACCTCACTGCTGATCAAGTCAGGAGAAAGGCGCGGTCGGAGACCAACTGGTATGGGGTTTGTCGCAGAAGAAACACTATGTATAGCATCTTCCCTGGCTGGCAGTAGCCAGAAGGCAACCATCTTTTGTTTACGGTCCAGCCCGTTCAGTTGTATAGTTTTCCTATCTACTAATTAAAAAATCATAGACGAAAATGTTAATTTGAAACTGTTTTGTCATGCAAACAGGCATATTGAACGACATGTGTTTTAGTTTAGATTGTTGTTCTATTTTTTACAACTTTGCCGTTTGATATATGCAAATATAAAGCTTTTGTGTTTATATATTCAGTGTCTTTCTGTGGAAATAATCCATTTTTTATGGTGATGGGCCTCTTTACACTTGACATAAAGCAGGGCTGAGGAATGTCATAATCCGGTCCTGTGGATTTTTCTTGGAGAGGGTAGCAACGGCACTGGAATATTTTTAAGGTTGGCATGTGGGGCGGCGCCCTCCCCAAAAACCTTGTGAACATCCCTCACCGCACCAGGCTGGGGTTGTACCTTGAGCTGCCAACTCTCCGAATCGGATGCTGCTAATGGTGTCTCGGCTGGGAGAGAGGGCAACCCAGTTACAGATGGAAGGGGCTACAGAGCCCGGAGCCAGAGGCAGGATCTGGAGTGGCAGCGAAACCTCCAAGATGGGTGACCTGAGTCCCATGGATGGTAGGTGGCAGATGCTCAAGCCAGCGAGTCTGGTGAGACCCCAGAAGAACCATCTGGAGGCCAGGACACAGCCTTGGGGAAGCCTATTGAAACACCTGGGCTACGTCTAGACTCCCTTTTTTTCCGAAAAGAGATATGCAAATTAGTGCTGAATTTGCATATCGTCTTCCGATTGCTTTTTCAAAAGCAGGTTTTTTGAAAGTGAAAGTAGTCTGGATGTGTTTTTTTCCAGGGAAGAAAAAAAAACCTTTTTCAAAAAACCATGTTAAACCTCCTTTTTTTAGGAAGAGCAGTGCTTTCGAAAAAGTGATCAGAAGAAGATATGCAAATTAGTGCCTTATTTGCATATCTCCTTTCCAGTAAAACCTGTCCTCTAGACATACCCCTCGGGATGCTGCTGCATCCCCGCGCCTGTGTTTCCCTTGCCGATGGAGGAAGGGCAGATTATCTGACTGTTGAGTTGGATTTGTGGGGAGAAGAGAACAGGCAAAAAGTCACGTGTTTATTCTCGCACCCATGCAGGGCTTGTGGTGAGCCCTTTCTTAGAGAAACAGAAATCTGCTACTGACGTGGGCAGTAAAGAAACAGTAGACTTGAGCTCTGACCTTTAAGGGAGTGCTATCCAAACCGCTTAGGAGTGCACAGCAACAACAGGACTAAGGGTATGTCTACACTACCCTGCTAGTTCGAACTAGCGGGGTAATGTATGCATACTGCACTTGCTAATGAAGCCCGGGATTTGAATTTCCCGGGCTTCATTAGCATAAGCGGGGAGCCGCCATTTTTAAATCCCCGCTGCTTCGAACCCCGTGCAGCCGCGCTACACGGGGTTCGAAGCAGCGGGGATTTAAAAATGGCGGCTCCCCGCTTATGCTAATGAAGCCCGGGAAATTCAAATCCCGGGCTTCATTAGCAAGTGCAGTATGCATACATTACCCTCCTAGTTCGAACTAGGAGGGTAGTGTAGACATATCCTAACTGATTAGTCCTCAGTTGGAGAATTCTGTCCAGTTCTGGGCACCACATTGCAAGAAAGAGGTGGAGAAATTGGAGACGGTCCATAGAAGAGCAATATATATAAGAACATAACAGCCAGACTGGGTCAGACCAAAGGTCCATCTAGGCCAGTATCCTGCCTACCAACACTGGCCAATACCAGATGCCCCAGAGGGAGGTAATTACAACAGGTAATCCTCACGTGATCCCTCCCCTGTCTCCCACTTCCAGAGGAACGTGTAAAATGATTGAAGGGTTAGAAAACATGACGTAGGAGAGAAGACTGAAAGAATTGGGCTTGTATAATTTAGAAAAGGGAAGACAGAGAGGGGACATGAGAGCAGTTTTCAAGTACCTAAAAGGGTGTTACAAGGAGGAGGAAGAAAAATTGTTCTCCTTGGCCTCTGAGGACAAGACAAGAAGCTTACATTGCAGCAAGGGAGGTTTAAGTTGGACATTAGGAAAAAGCTTACTAGCTGTCAGGGTGGTTAAACACTGGAATAAATTGTCTAGGGGGTTTGTGGAATCTCCGTCAGTGGAGATATTTAAGAGCAGGTTAGACAGACACCTGTCAGGGATGATCTAGATGGTGCTCGGTTCTGCCCTGAGGGAAGTGGGCTGGACTCAGTGACCTCTTGAGTCCCCTTCCCGTTCTCCAAATCGAAGATGGGTCCATAAAGCATCGGGCAGACTCTGTGCAACTCACAAGCCAGCCACTTGCACAGCAGCCGGTGGGTGACTACGTGCTGCAAATCTCTCGCACAGCTCTTGGTTCAGCAGTAACCAAAGTGGCCTAATTCCATTAAGATCTAATCTAGAAATATTTTTGCAGATCCTTTTGTTGTGGGGAATGTTTTATGCGGTGGCGGCCGCCGAACAGAATGTGCGTTTCTAACCTTCAGTAGTTTTGAAGCTCTGAAATGTACCTAGGAGGCTATCGTAGCATTGATTATCATAGAGTGATATAGCTGCGGGCTGTAATATAAAAATCTATGAAATCAAACTTGATATGAACCATGACAGGCTTCCTTAATGTGCTGATGCTTCAGCTTTCAAGTGTCTTCTTTCACTGCATTATCCAAAATGTGGATAAAGTGATAAGTGAGTTTGAAAATGAGTGTCTACGTTGAGTGCATTGTCATACAGTAAAGCATTTTACCCTGGGGCAACAGATTGTAACTCGCTATCAATTCCTCCCTTAAAAGCGTCTGTTAGGTTCTTTTGTGCGGCTGCCATTTTCTTGAAGTCTCTATTTTCCCTGCCACCCCCAATTTGCTATTCAGATGGGTGGTACACGAGATGCTGGAAAAAAGAAGATAAATGCAGCGCTGAATGCAGAAATGCCCCTCGTCCTGACAGAAGTGTAAAAGTTGGGTTGAGTATTTTGAAAATTGGGCACATCCATCTCATTTAGTATTAACTGCGGTTTGAACCAATGACTCAAAAACAGAACAATGAAATTGAATCTGGCAACAAGCGGAATAGAATAGACCTGATTTGGCAAGGCATCTTCTTGATTCTTTACCTCTATTTCTCTTTATTCTCTTCTCCTTGAGTTGCCTGGCTTTGGTGCTTAAATGCAACACTGAGACTACTTGATAGTTTAAATTGCGACTCTGTACTTTTCACATGAATATTTTTACGCCAAGCCTAAATGATCTTTTAACAGAGTGGCCTGCATGAAGTTCTGTCTGCATCAGTGGAGTTTGAAAAGTACACCACTATTAATCCAACTTTAGCTTTTAGATATTTAATAACCTTCAGTGCATTTTACTTCTCTTTTTATGCTTTAAAACTTCCCTGTCGTCTATGCTGCAATATGATACAGAACTCGGTGACAATTTGGGTTTATTAAAAGTCCAGATACAAAGTACTTGACTTAACATCTCTAAAGCGCAAAATTCCTTTTATATTAAAAGGATCAAATGGGGAAAACTGCAAGCCAAAAAACAGAATTTGCTGCTAAAAGTCTCATTGAAGAAGCTTAGAAGTATAAAAACTGATGTTGACTTAGATTATTCAATTTTCTTTGCACATTCTGTGGTTCCCAGCATGAGTCTCAAAGGAAATAGGATAAAGATGCTTGCAAGGAAGAAGGAAAAACAAAACAAACTAAGTTAAGACCTGAAAATCGACCAGTGAGAGCAGTTATGGCTGGGGCCTATACTCCTTGCAGTTGTGAGGTGTAAGGGAAGCCAAAGGGAGCATTTGCTCCCTTTGACCTCCTGGTGTAGAGACCCCGCCAATCTTTGCGTAAGGTATGCCTGCTCTAGCTCCGTATTCTACATAGCTTTAGTTGCCAACCTTAAGATCACCTTCCAAGTCTAGTGTGGACCTGGCCTATGCATAAACAAGGCACTGGTAGTGTTCGCTGTGAGATCAGCACCATATCTCCTGACCATGGTTGACCTCGCTTAGTTTACCTCTCCAAAAAACCTCAAGTGATTGGTTTCCGTTATTGTTTTTTGAACCATGGGATGCACAACAGTTATCCTATGGTCACCCCACAACCTCCCTTTTGTTCATCACTGAAGGCCAAGCCTAAAGCCAACCTCAAATATCTACTGCGGAGTTAGGTCTCCCTTTCACACATGACTCTACTAACATGCTCTGAGGCACTTCAGCCTCCGATTCCTCAATTACTGCAGTATTATGCTTCATTATTTAGCTTTTTTGAACTCCTACACGTCAATCACCACCTACACCACTTTTATGTTAATGATCAAACATTCTTGCTCTTCAATTCTGTTTAGGCAACATTTGAAACAGATTGCTAATGTTCTAATTTAGAAGCATCTGGAGGGTGATACCTTGCAAGCCTGCCCGACAGAAGGACTAGGCTTGCTTCCTTGTGTTTCTAAAATGCCAGTCATGAAGCTGGCCATGTGAGAAACCATCTGAGATAAAGCAATTTACCGCAGGAACATTGGCCAAGATTTTCAAAGGTTGGCTGGTGATTGTAGGGGTTCTGTTTCCTGGTGCCCAGTTTCAGATCCCTCCAAAAGACCTGATTTTCCAGACGTCGTTTGCACACTGGCCTGCTTAAAAAGCAATTGTTTCAAGTAGGGAACTCAACTATCATCGGTCACTTTGGAAAATGTTGCCATTTATCCACTGTATTGCTAGAGAAGAGAGTCCAGGTGAAGTCCGGTCCTATAATGGGAAGGGTGGAGAGCTCTTTGTTATGTGAATAATAATGACTCGTGGCTGCTCATCACTATTTCTCAACGTACTGTACACAAGAGCTAAGAACGTGGAAAAGAGCCCTGGTCTCTTGAATGCCAGCAGGCCCACCAAGGATGGGGGAGGAGTGGGAGAGCAAAGGGGGCAGTTTCTCTTGGGCCTGATGATTCAAAAGCTCTCAGGACTCCTGGACACTGCTACCTCAGCAGCGGCAGGAGCCAGAGCCTTGGACCCTTTAAATCACCACCGGAGTGCCATGTGTCATGCTCTGGGCAGCTCTGAGGGCTGGCTGCCCGCAGCCCCGCCCCTTCCCCCGGAGGCCCCGCCCCTTCCACCAGAGGCCCTGCCCCTTCCCCTTTTGTTAGTGAAAAATACCTTCAACATTTTTCCTCTCTTTTCATAATTTTCTGTTTTTATAGATGAAACACCAGAAAGGGAAAAAAGTGTCCCCCCCCCCTTTTCTGCAGAAAAATGGGGGGAGGGAAACATAGAGGAAACGGGAGGAAAATGAAACCTTTTTAAACTATTTTTTCACAATTTTTATTAAGAAAAATTTTGTTTCTCTTCTAAACCTGGGTAACGAAAACAATCTCAAAGTATTTTCACAAAAAACTGCCTGCAGTGGGCCCTGTGGGGCAGGAGCAGTGTCCCTGGCCGGGGCAGGTGGGCAGCTACTCCAGCCCCTACCGGTTCACCGGAACCGGTAAGCCTCACGTGTTAATGCCACCTAATTGGCCCTCTTGGGACCTCTGGACTAAGGCTAGCACCCTCAGCCTTCTCAACAGGCAGCTCCAACTCCTAGGCCAGAGGCTTTTCCAGCTCTGTCATCCCTCCTCTCAAGAACAGATCCAGAGGTGACTACAGGAGTCCTCCTCTTCATCTTATGATACCACCACACTTCCTCCACCCACCTCGGGAGACGATTTTAAATCAGTTCAGGGACTGTGTGAGCGAGAGGCTGACTCTGTGGAGATCTCTCTGGAGCAGTTACCAGACACGCCGTACAGGCTCCTGGACATCCTCCGTGCCTCTCCAACAGCCCAGTTTGCCCTGCCAGTGAATGCGGCATTGATAGAGCCGGCCAAGATGATCGGGCAAACTCCGGCCACCTCATGGAAGGGGCTTGACGGCAAGTCATGTGTCACCCCGGAGGGAGAGGTTTTCACTTTTCACTCTTCACTCATTCCACTCTAAACTCTCTAGTTCTTGATGCTGTGCACCAGAGTGTTCAGCAGAATGCTGCCCCGACCGCCCCCTATGACAGGGACTGGAAGCGCTTGAGAGAAAGGCCTACTCATCCGCCACTCTGGAGGCTTTGTTAGCGAAGTGCAGGCACGGTATTTTTACACGTGCCTCTTTGACCATCTGCCTGATGTTAAAAAAGAACAATATAAGGCCAGTCTCACTGAGGGTTCCTCCTCGCCTGCCCGGCGCGCCAAGCTGCATTGGACTCCGCCAGCACCACTTTGCGCTCCATCTCCACACCAGGCTACAGTGGAAGATCTGCCTCCAAGTGCTTCACGGAATCCGTTGGTGCAGCTCTCCACACGCTGAAGGACACGAGGCCTACCTTCAAATCCTAGGAGTCCGCATTCCTGCAACCAACACAAAACAAGGCAGAGTTTTCAATCAACCATTCAGAAACACTCAGGGCACGTCTAGACTAGATGGCTCCGTTGACGGAGCCATGTAAAACAATTTACTTGGCATAGTCAATGAAGTGGGGATTTCACAAGGCATACCGGAGCAGTTGACAAAGGCTTCCCTTGTCTTCCATGCCGCATCTAGACTGCCGCACTGTGCCAGATCAGCTGATTGTCAGCACAGCATGGCGGCCATTTTTATTGTAATGAAGCAGGGATTATTTAAATGTACACAACCTGCAGAGGCAGGAAGATCACAGGCACAAGGGTGGCCCGTCCATATAGGTGAACTAGGCAGTCATCTAGGGCGCCAAGTTAAATGGGGCACAATGGGGTGCCAAATGGTGGCACAATATCATTGAAGTGTGGGCGCCGATTGCATGGTTCACCTAGGGTGCCAGTTGCTGGCAGCTAGTCTAGGGCTGCAACCTGCACAGGCGCAAACAGCATCGGAGCAGGCTTAGGCATCCAGTCCTGGTGTTGGGAGCTTGTGTAGCTTAGTGCCACCTGGATAAGATGTAAAACCAAAATCCCAGCCGCTGACGTTCAAGATGTTGCGATAGGGTCTGATCCAAAGTCCGGTGATATCAGTGGAAAGACTCTTCGGATCCAGTGGACTTGAGACCTGGCCCATAGAAAACAACGTTGCTAGGCCTGGTGTCCTAACCAAATTCCACTTCCAGTTGTGCCTACCTAAATTCCCACCAGGAGTCCCGAGGGGTTAGCTAAGCCACACTTCTTTTCTGGTTCTGAACTCTTGTGTCTGGTTGAATAGCTGCTTTCATTTCATTCTCCATAGAGGTGGAAAATTGGCTGTGCCTTGTTCAAAGTCATTTTGGAACCCTTCAGGGGGTAGAAAAGGCTTTCATTCAGGGTGGAAAAGTGGGGTGCAAAGGGAGCTGTGTGTGTTCATGTGTGTGTTTTATATAGGCAGTGAGTGTGGGTGGGAGTAGTTATGTTCTTCCAAACTGCACCCACAAAATAAGCTCCACCTCATCCGAAATTCAGACTCAACCCAGTGACTGATAGATTGTGCTGATATCTGACATACACTCATGCCGTACTCCCAGGTCTCCACTGGGTTCCTTGAGCTCTTATCCATTTCATTTGGGTTCGTTGCGTTTGGTATCACCTTGTGGAAATTCAGTGATCTCAGGGCCTTTTTGAAACGTTGGGGTGGCGAAAATAATTGGGGGTTCTTCAAGCCCACTCACCTACTAGTGGCACCAAGATGCGTGGAACTCCTCACCAGAGGATGCGGTGAAGGTTAGAACTTTAACAGGGTTCAAAAAAAGAGCTAGATAGATTCATCAAGGTTAGGTACATCAATGGCTATGAGCCAGGATGGGTAGGAATGGTGTCTCCAGCCTCTGTTTATCACGAGGGATCACGTGAGGATTACCTGTTGTGTTACCTCCCTCGGGGGCATCTGGTATTGGCCACTGTTAGTAGACAGGATACTGGGCTAGATGGGCCTTTGGTCTGACCCAGTGTGGCTGTTCTCATGTTCACCGAGTTGATTGCATTGAATATTTCACTGCATAGAAGTGGAAAGAAGGTATCCTACTATGAAGAACTGCACAGTTTGGACACGCCAAACTATTATAATGTGGTACACAAGTTAATTAAATAAATGGGAGAATTCATAAATCAGAGAGTTACTTTGTTTTGTGTTCTTCACGAAGTTGGGCCAAAGTCAACGCATCGGTTCATTCTGAATTCATTTGCATGGTTTTCTTTGTAACTACGGCGGCTCAAGATTTATATATCTGAATGAAAGCTGAGCTCCTAGAGAAGAAGAAAACCACTTGAGAGAGGTGTGCAATGCCACCAACCTGGCATGCAGTTCCATTGCATACTATCCCTGTATGAGCTTTGACATCATTATATCGCAGACATATTTATTTTGGCATAAATTAACATAAATGTCAATTTCTATTGGGCATAAATAAATGTGTTATGTAAACACTATAACGTGCATGTACATAAATATATTCTCACTTAAGCATATTACACATGCAAATTTATGGAGATACTACTTGGGCTCCATAGTTAAAGCTGAGTTAATTGTTTTACTCATACTCACACAGTGGAATCCCTGCTTTATGTATGGAAAACAGTGAGTGGGAGAAATCTTAAGCAGTACAGTGCTCACACTTTAAATTCATTCACTTTTGAAATATTCTTCTAGCAACGGTGACATTCTTTACACCTGAAAAGTTCACTTTTTTTATTGATATCATAGGTTCTAAGTGACATTTCCCTTTTTAAGTGACCAATGTTCATACTATTCATACTAAGTTTGAATCTTTGTCAATTGTTATACCCTTTCAATCTATTTTAAAACTATTTCTCAATCACCTTCCTTCTAACACAATTGTTTATTAAGTATTTGTCTTCCAAGGATGGAATTCTGTTGAATTTTCATTTCAGCTCTTCTCTCATGATTTGAAATTAGGGTTAATTCAAAAGAAGCCAAATGAGTCCTAATGTTTAAATGGGTGTTTGAGACAATCCATTACAACTACCAGAAAATGAAGCAAACTTGTTCCACAGTTAGTTTTAAAAAAAAAAAAAAAAAAAAAACTGGAGTTCTTCCACTTAAGAACATAAGAACAGCCAGACTGGGTAAGACCAAATGTCCATCTGACCTAGTGGCCTGTCCTCCAACATTGGCCAATGCCCCAGAGGGAATGAACAGAACAGGGAATCATCAAGTGATCCCTCCCCTGTCTCCCATTCCCAGCTTCTGACAAACAGAAGCTGATAGGTCCATCCTGGCTAATAAGCACTGATGGACCTATCCTTCATGAATTTATCTAGTTCTTTTTTGAACCCTGGTACAGTCCTGGTCTTCACAACATCCTGTGGCAAGGAGTTCCACAGGTTGACTGTGTGTTGTGTGAAGAAATACGTCTGTTGCATTATGTAGAAAGCAGATTTCCATTATAACGTCTTAGACAAAATGTCCCTGCATAGTAGATTCATTTAAATCCTCTTTCTGTCATTCAAACTTTGTTTTTAAAATATTTAAAACAATCTGAGCAGCACACAGAGGGGCCCCTGGGCAAGGCAGGGAAGTGGCTCTGTGCCCCAGGAAGGAGGTGGTGCTTCAGGCAGAGAGGGTGGGATTGAGGATAGCTTCCACTAGGCAGCCTCAGTGCTGCCTGGAGTGTGCCATGCAGGGCTCTGGAGCTGGTTTACAAGGGGCAACTAGGCCCTGAGGTAGCTGCCCTTTGTGCTCCTCCTGCCAACAGGTCTGGTGTCATCTCTGAGGACAGAATAAGGAGCAATGGGCTTAAATTGCAGCAAGGGAGGTTGAGGTTGGACATTAGGAAAAACTTCCTACCTGTCAGGGTGGTTAAACACTGGAATAAATTGCCTGGGGAGGATGTGGAATCTCCATCACAGAGATATTTAAGAGCAGGTTGGACAGATACCTATCAGGGACAGGACCGACCCACAACATTTTGGCACCTGAGGCAGGGGGCTCAAATGATGCCCCCGTGCCACCTTTTCTCCTGCCTGCCTGTTATGTCTCTTGTGCCCTCCTTCCTCCAGCACAGCACTCCACCATCTCTGTGAATCTAGAGCAGAGAGAATACACATGCACCAGCAGCAGACACAATTTTCTACACTCTGGGTCCTAGTGGTGCCTCCCCCCCCCACACACACACAGTCTGGCACCTCAGGCGGACATCTCAGTTCGCCTCATGGTAGAGCTGGCCCTGATCCAGGAAGGTCTAGTCGGTGCCCAGTCCTGCCGTGAGGGAATGGACTCGATGACCTTACAAGGTTCTTTCCAGTTCTAGTGTTCTAGGATTCTATGATCCTTGATATATGGGAACAATAAATTTGTCTTGAGATTTGAGTCAGTTGTCTTGGCAGAATTAATTGCCTGTGCCATAAGGAAATGATTGAAACCGAGTATTTTGGAATGAGTCTGATGTTAAAATAACTTGCTTTTTATGATTGAGTTCTGCAACATAGTCCTCACATGAGCCGATAGATTTCTTGTTTCTCTTACACCTTGTCTGATGGGCAAAAAAGCATTAGTTCATTTGATCAAAAAGTCCAATTAAGAAAAACTGGGACTAGCCTAATCTATAGCATGGCCAACTAACACTAGATACGTGTGGGCCTGCATATTGACTGTCCTTTTCAGTCATGTGACATGATCTTGATTAAGTAAACTTGCTTGGAAGAACATACCCTTTATATCCTTCGAGATCAGTCTTATTGTGACCCTGTACATCACGGCTACTCAACTTCGAAAGCCCCGGGGGCCACAATGATACTCACAGCACATGCCAAGGGCTGCAACTTAAGTGGGATTGCAAAGACATGCAAATATATATACAAATTGCTTCTGACAAGCATGAATACAAAGATTAAGGCAAGACTACACAACATGCAGGCCCCATTTAAGTCAGTTCTGCTGATGTTAATAAAATGCAATAGTTACCCGATTTCTATCTCTATGACAGCACTTTTAATGAGCAATGGCAGTCCAGGAATTTAACTACTAAAACACATATCAACAGAAGATCATCGTACAGACTACTTTTTTGTTTTGGCTCCCACTCGTGGGCTGCAAACCAATGGGCCATGAGTCACATGTGGCCTGCTGTGTGTTGAGTAGCCCTGCTGTACATCTTGGCGCACACAAAGTGAAATAGCTGCATTTTATGGGACTACCAGAATATAGCAAATGAAGGTATGAATCTTGGCCATTTGTACTTCTTAGCATCTTTCCTTACCCATGAACACACTGAAGAATCTGCCTCTATTGTACTTACTCAGTGATCAGAGGCTTTCGGTTTCTGGAGCTTTTTATTTGGCAAGGATCATAAGGAACTTTTTTCCATTTTAGTATGGGCATAATCATACCCACAGGAGTGCACTGTGAAAGGGATTTGCCTTTGAACCACGTTTTGCCTTTTACAGCTGTGAAGGTTCTTCCTTTTTCCTCCCCCCGACATTTGAAAGTGAATTTAGTAGGTCAGCATTATTGCCTATGACAAAGGGTATGAAAAGAATGTTAGATACTGGCTCGTTCATCCTTATCTGATGCATTTAGTTCCCTCAGTACATTCTGATGGGATGCGTTATCTCTCTTCCAGGATCTACGTAGCAAACAGCCTGTCCCTAACTCCGTCAGCTTTATTAAAAAATGTTTCTTGCCATTGGATGGTACCTGTTCGGGTAAATAGAGGAGACATTGTCCATGCATTGAGTGTCTTCCGCTGTATGTCTTGTGTTAATGTACACTGCTTTTCCTTCTCTTTGTCTGTCCCCGATTGTTCTTCTCAGTTGTCCAGATGAGTCAGGAGCAGCCCTTACAAAAAGACCCTTGCAATTTTCCTATTAAATCTTTTCCTGAGCCGAGAACAATAATTAAGGACTTTATAAAACTAATTGCAAGGACATTCTGTATTTTACAGATTGCGGATAGAGCAAGGTGCTCTGCTTGTACAAGCTGGCAAGTTAGTTACTAGCTGTTGGCACCGTTGGCCAACTCTCTCAGCACCCTTGGATGCATTAGAGCTGGCAGGCCTGGCCAAAGACTGTGTGGAGCCTAAGGTGGCATGTTGTGGTTGGCTGCACCACATGGCCGGGTGGCTGGCAGCCAGGGCAGTGAGTGAGCAGCCGGCCAGGCGAGTGCCAGGCAGCGCGGGGCCCTGAAGACGTGGGGCCTACGGTAAACCATCTTGCTTTCCTTGCCCTAAGGCCGGGCCCACGAGCTGGCACCGTAGACTTGTGCATGTCCAGCTTTCGTGACTAGTCCTTAACCTGTTCTTTGACCACTGAGGGCTGCCCACCTCCTCCCCGTACTGAGCTGCCAAATGCAGTAGTCTTGGACCTAACCTTGTCAATGAAGACTGAGACGACAAAAAAAGTTGACTATTTCAGCTTCTTCCACATCATCTGTCGGTAGGTTGCCTTCTCCATTCAGTAAGGTCCCCACACTTGCCTTTGTTTTATTGTGTGGCTTGTCTGCTGAAGATTGCATCTCTGTGCTCTCTCATGAGGACTTTCCTCCTGACTCTAGTCCCCAGCCATCAAAGCATAAGGTTAAACAATGTGCCACTGTCAATCCTATTTACCGCCTAAAGAAATGCGGAAGACTTTTGCTAGATCAGGCCCTTGGTCAATGTTTTCCCTTCCCATTAGAGTTCAGAATGGAGCTGGTAGGTTGGGGGATACATGATCCAGAAAGGAAAGGGTATTTTTTTCTTATGGCACTGACAAAAAATATTTTTCCTTTTACAAATGATGGGATTGAATTTTCATCCTCATGCACATGCCGTTCCATCCTCGTGCACATGTGATCCATACCACGTGAAGGGGTGGGCCGGAAGCCTGGGGGATTCGTGGTGGGAGTGATGGGAGAGGGGATTTTATAATGCAAAGAGCAGAAAGATGTGTGCATCCAGGAACGTGAAGGTAGTGGCGGTTTGCCCTGCAGCCAGACACTAAAAGCTTTGCTGGAGGAAGGATCTATCTACTTTAGGACTGAGAGGGTGTGTCTAGACCACTGAGGGGTTTTTTTCGAAAAAAGTGGCCTTTTTTCAAAAAACAAACAAACTTCACCTGTATCTAGGCTGCCATCGCGTTCTTTCGAAATTAACTCAAAAGAATGCTGCACTTTTTTCAATATTGGTAAACCTACTTTTCCAAGGAAGAATGCCTTTTTTAAAAGAGCTCTTTTTTTTTTAAGGCGTTCTTGAACGCAAACAGGGCTTTTTCGAAAGAGAGCATCCAGATTGCTTGGGTGCTCTCTTTCGAAAAAGTGGACTGCTTTTTTGAAAGTCTTGTGGCTGTCTAGATGATCTCTTTTGAAAGAGGTTTGTAATCTAGATGTAAATGAACAGAACTTGGTTTCGTTATACTTGCTGGCAGCCGGGGGGATGAATTTAGTGCTCACTGAATAAAATTTACCTGGACATTTTAAATGGAAACTAAAAGTACACGCCATACCCCACTGGCCATCTGTTACCCTGCATGTGGACAGCCAAGTGCACATAAATGGAAATGCGGAATATGCAGAGTGAGATGTGCACTTATAAGTCCTGTCATGTTCCATATATTTGTTTGGCTTTTTTATAGATGCGGAACAAACAGTTTTCAAACAAACCGCAGTACATTGCTCGCAACGTGCTCTATTATATGTTAAACCTTGTAAACAAGGCATGGCCCCTGTGCTTTCTTTATTTCTGTCAGGTTACTGTAGATCGGTTCAGGTAATCATTCTGCATAACTATAGAAGAATGTAAATGATATTTCTTGATACATTGAATAGCAGCCTAGGAATATAAATGATATTTATGAGGAAGCGGGGAGTGCTTTAAATATTGTGAAACCGCTGACTTTGATACATTGGGGATAATGATGCAGAAACACTAGGCTCTTTGTAAACTGTTTAATGGCAACAATTTTCTAAATCAAAGCAATCTACACTTCCCCATTTACAATTTCATCTCTAACTACTACAGTCTCATAAAGGGGCTTACGGCACTAGCTTCTGTGAATGGATAGCTAGCACTTTGATGCAATGGCATTAGCTTCAAACCATTTGAATATTTTATCTTTGAAAATTTTATACATTTTTCCTGGGATCTTTTATGCAGAAATGAGATGTCATCATTAACAGATGCAGATTTTATTTTTTTTGAAGCTCTGTGTTAAAGGCAGCAAAAATAACATTTATTCCCTCCTTCCCTCCCCTCCCCCCGGGCATTTAATTCTCTGAATGTGAGGTAGATGTTAATAGCAATATGGGTTTTTAAAAAAAATAATGCTAATCTTTGCATTTTTCCACGGTGCAAAATGATGTGGATGAGCGAGTGGGTACAAAAAAGCATTTTATGTTGCATCTCGCTTGTTCTTAATGGTGTGTTAATGGCAAAGTTCAAGCCGTGTGTTACTGTTAGTGGTGGCTATGTCATAGGCATTCTCTAAAAGAACTTTTTCTGAAATGGATGCCAAGTAGTTTGATTCTATTAATTGGAGTATGTGTTATCTCAGTTTCATAAACCCAGCATTTATTCTTGGCCACCTGTATTTTTTTTTAAATTCACTGCCAGTACATAGGCACACACGTGTGTGCATACCGACTCCTGGTTAACATTCCTTTGCATTCATTTGGACAGGAGAAGAAGTGTGTTAGCTCCCAGCTATCACTAGTCGTTCAGCTTAATGCGTACCATCTGCCATTGCAAGATTGTTCCCTGCAAAACATTCTCTGATGATGAGTCTAGAATAGTTCTAAATGTCTCAAGTGATGTTTCTACCCTTTTCCCCAGACAAACTCTTCCACAGCCTAATAGATCTCACTGTCAAAGAGGCTTCCCTTTTCACTCAAACTAAACCTTGCTATTTTAAAGAAACTGGCTTCTTGGCTTCCAAAAGGTTATGGATTACTTAGTCTATTTCTTTTGTTGTCTGCTATCTGTGGCATGAAAGGTACCGTAAATCCATTTTAAGCCTACGCTAGACATATAGTGACAATACTATGCTCTGGTCTGCCCTATAAAGTTTTATTTAAATATTCTTCCTAGCACTCTCAGAAATTTAGGGAATATAAAATATGCATTAGAGTGATCTCCATCTAAAGCACATTGAATGCAGAAGTGTCTAATAAAAGTAATCCATAAACACTTAAGAGTGGCGATTTCTGCCTCTAATTCAAGTCTCTTAACACTTTCAAAATAAAATAAATGCACATTCAACTGTTGGTGAAAACTGGCAAGCATAAGTCGAAGTTAGACGTGTTCATTTGATTTCAGGTTTTTAAATGTAAATGTTTGTGTGCCATCTATTTCTGCTTCCAAATAATTATGCTTGTGTTCTCTGATGTGCTCTCAAGCAATTACCATAAACTTTATCTCTTTTGAAAAAGGAGCTTTCCAGATGAACCAGAGGCTAAGTGTCTAAACCACTTTCTCTTTAGTTCTGTTTACACTATTTCCACTGGCAAGAGGCAGTAAATCTTAATTTAGTATTTATAGTAAAAAAAGAAAAAGCTCCCACTAAAAGGTATTGCATTGTTGTTTACGCTAATGAGAACGGATAGGGGCACTCCATGGAGATGACCTTGTGTTGGTTTTCACTCTTCCAGCTGAGTAAGATGTAGAGGGTTTTAAATGATTATGACATACAGCTCTATCACTTACATCTCGGCATTGAGGTGATAAATGTTTCCAAGTCTCAGAATGTTGACAGGAGCGGAGAAATATTGTTTTCTCCTGTAATTTTGTAAGAAATGTCTTATGTATTTTATTTAAATAAATAAGAAAATAAGACAACATCCTACATAAAACGAAGGCCAGAACCTGCATTTTTTTTACTCCAATAAGTAGCAAATCAGCCAGTTCATCACAGTTAATTCACACAATTACCTCAAAAGAATCGTGATTAAAAAAACTGTGATTAATCGTACTTCTAAACAATAGAATACCACCAAGAGTCATTTATTAAATATGTTGGATGCTTTTCTGCATTATCAAAAATTGATTTCAGTTACATCACAAAATGCAAAGTGGACATTTCTTACTTCATGTTGTTATTTTTCATTATAAATATTTGAACTGTTAAAAATAATAAAATGGTGGCATTTTTTCAATTGACCTTATTCCAGTACTGGCATGCAAACTCTTTATTATGAAAGTGCAACTTACAAATTTAGTTTTGTCAGTCCATAAAGTGCTACCAGACCATTTGTTGTTTAAGTTTTAGATTTTTTTTGTTACCTAACTGCACTCAAAAACAAAACAGGTTCAAACTTCAGCTCCTCCAAGTCCACTCAGTCCTACTTATTGTTCAGCCAATAGTAAAGACAAACAAGTTTTTGACTAAGAAGTGGGCAGTATTTTCTCCTGTGAATGTAAACAATGTCACCAGAAAGTGAGAACAGACTTTTATAGCTGGCATTGCATGATGTTTATATGCAAGTAATGCTAAACATTTGTATGCCTGTTATGCTTTCACCATCATTACAAAGGACATGCTTTCATGCTTGATGACACCTGTTAAAAATAATGTGTTAATTAATGTTGTAACGTAACTCTCTGGGGGAGAATTGTATGTCTCCTGCTCTATTTTATCTACATTCTGCCCTATATTTCATGTTACAGCAGTCTTGGCTGATGACTCAGCCCATGTTGTTCATTTTAAGAACACTTTTTGCTGTGGATTTGACAAAACACGAAGAAGATACCAAGATGAGATTTCTAAAGATAGCTACAGCACTCAATCCAAGTTTTAAGAATCTGAAGTGTCTTCCAAAATCTGAGAGGGATGAGGTATGGAGCCTGCTTTCAGAAGTCTTAAAAGAGCAACATTCTAATGTGAAAACGACAGAACCTAAAGTATCAAAAAATAAAATCAAACTTCTGCTAGTGGCACCTGACTCAGATGATGAACATGAACATGCGCCAGTCTCCACTACTTTGGATTGTTATCAAGAAGAACCCATCATCCGCATGGATGTGTCCTCGGGAATGATGGCTGAAGCATGAAGGGACATATGAATCTCTAGCACATCTGGCATGTAAATATCTTGTGATTTCAGCTCCAACAGTGCCATGCGAAACCCTGTTCTCACATTCAGGTGACACTGTGAATAAGAAACAGGCAGCATTATCTCCTGCAAATGTAAACCAACTTGTTTGTCTGAGCAATTGGGATGAACAAGAAATAGGACTGAATGGTGTTTTATTCTCTAAAGTGACACAATGTTTCATTTTTGAATGCAGTTATTGATATATAATTCTGCATTTGTAAGTTCAACTTTCATGATGAAGAGATTGCACAAAATTACTTGTATTAAGTGATTTGGAAAATATTATTTTTTACAGTGCAAATATTTGTAATCAAAAGTAAATATAAAGTAAGCACTGCATATGTTGTATTCTGTGTTATAATTGAAATCGATATATTGACACTATAGAAAACATCCAAAATATTTAAATAAATGATCATTGCTTAACATTCCTATTAATCACAATGAATTTTTTAATTGCTTGACAGTGCTAATAAGTAGGAATGACAGTCAGCACCTTGGAGAGCTGCTAAACAAAATGATTTGGACGTTTACTGGAATAAAATGTTTTCACAGAACACAGAGGCACACTGCAAGAATTTAAGAGATAATAAATTTAGGGGAGTAAGATGAACATACAAATCCTAATTACAACTCAGAATATTCAGGGACATCTTACAGAAGACTATAACTTAAAAGTTTCTGTATTGAATCAGAGCAATGTTTCATCTAGACCAGTGTTTCTCGGCCAGTGGTACAAGTACCCATAGGGGTACTTGAGAGAAGTCTGCAGGGTACATAAACACAACTGAAATTTGGAGAAAACTGAATTTTTATTTTAAGTTTTACATCATTTTATTATTTTTGTGCTTTTTACATCCAAAAATTTCATCGCCCTCCCGGCTGTGATTAAGTTGTTTAAACAAATGTGTTGCAATGATAGAAAAAATTGTGTATGTCTGAAAACTGTAGGTACTGGTGTACTTTATTTAAAAAAAAAGGTTGAGAAACACTGATCTAGACCAATATCCTATCTCTGTTGGTGGCCAGTGTCAGATTCTTCAGAGGGAATCAGCCGAACAGGGTCACCTGGGGTAAGGTGTATCTTGTCATCCAGTCCCAGATCGTGGTGCAGATTTAGGGATACCCATATGGAATTGCATCCCAGACCATCTTGGTTAATAATAATTGAGAGGATCTATCCTTCATGAACTTACCTAATTCTTTGTGGAACCCAATTATAAATTTGGCCTTCAGAACATCCCCTGCTAATGTGTGTCGCAGGTTGGCTGTTTATTGTGTGGAGATGTATGAATCTTCAGAAGATTATGATAAGTTTGCCAAAGTATGCAGTCTACTCATTTTCTGGTGGCAGTGTCCAAATAGCTCAGTGATGGTCATTTCTTTAACCAACGCTTTCTCACGGTGGTATGCTAAAAAATAATGCATTTTATTTCTACAGCTGCTGTCACTGTGTTCACTCAAGGAAACGTATTGTTGGGCACTTCCAGACATGAGGTAGAATTATCAATAGCCCCTAAATATCCTAAAAGTCTAAGACCCACCTTTAGCATTGATTGCAGCAGTTTGGAGATGACGTTCCATTGACTGAGTCATTTTTGAAAATAGGACTTGAAAAACGAAGTCATGTAGGGTTTTTGGAAATTTGTGGATCCTCACTGTGTATGTCACTCCAAGATGAACAAGTCTGAATCAATGCAAAGTGTTGGACACTGTTGTAAGCATAGTTGAAAGCTTGCCAGGTTTGATCATGACTTAGCTTTGCCTTCTGTTACTGTCCATTTAAAAAAAAATCCGTAGTCATCTTGACTTTACAACGCACTAATATAATTTGTAAAGCTTCTGCAAGGCATGTTTCCAAGGCTGTTGCGATATCAGAGATGAATCAATCAATCACCTCCTTACTCTGACGAAATTTGCATTCAACAATTTTGTTGGTTGTATAAGAGATTGCACAGATGGTGGATTACTTGGCCCATCTGCCCCATCCATGTTACAGCACAGGCTTTCGGCTACTAGTTTCTTCCTAACTATCATTTCATTTAGTCTGCTATTACCACTAGAGCTTGATGTGCATCATGCTTGCTACTGCAATAGAAGGAAAACTACTACTATATTTTTTCCACTTGCCATGACATTTGTCAATCAGTGTCACTTTTGTCCATTGAAAAAATAGTTTGGAATGAGTATCAAATCTGGCTATTTGTATTTGACTGTGAATCCCTTCTGTTGGCTGAGCAGGTTAACTGGTGGTCGGAGCTTATTTGGATTAAATGAAGTTGACTTAAGGGAAAGCTGCTGTTCTTTCTTTGAAGGACACCTCTGTGGAAACTGACTAGATTTGGAAGCCTGTCATACACTTGCAGATGCCAGCCACCCTAGTGTGTTTCCCACTGGGGTGGTATTAAAAGGATTATCCAAAATGTGCCCAATCTGGGAAAAAGCGCAGTGATGCAGTCCGGTTTTCAAAAGTGTCCTCTAATTTCGGGTGCCTCCATGACAGAGTACCCAACTTGAAACACCTTGAACTAGGTTTTGAGAGGACATAAAGCCCCCAAAGCTTCCACTAACCTAGATGGAAATGTTGGCTGCTCTACATTTCTGAAATCCCAGGCCCAAACTGGAAGCTCAATATCAGTAGCCACAGTTGAAGGTCTTGAGCCTTGTTGTCAGTCGTTTGCTCTTCAAAAAGAAAAAGAATGTCTCTTGGTAAGTTCCAGTTGATCTACTCTGAAATAGTGTATGGTTTCTGTAACTGACGACAGAGGTATGAGGAGTTGGGTTGTATTGTTTCACTTCTCCCAAAAATGAAGGATTCATCTTTGTAACACTTAGCATGACCAAGCCTAAACTAGACCCAGACATTTATATATATAAAATAGTTTCATTAAAAGATTAAACAAATTAAATTATATTTAAAGTTTATACTAATATTAAACATTTAAATTTCACACACTTCTTGCCCCATCCTCTCCTACCTTCAACTACCAGTGCAAATCACACTGGATCATACTCGCTCCTGGTTAAACTCAATGAACTAAATGCCGAAATCAATGGAGGGATCAATTTGTCTCCATTTCGATTTTGATGTCATTGTGTTCATATCCTTCCCCTTTCACACATTTTAAATATTTTAATTAGACAATCAGCATCATCGGCACTTTGGTCCAGCCATTTTTCTTTTTTATAAAAAAATCAAATTGTGCTTTTATGGAATTCATCAAATCAGTGTTATGTGATCTTGCACTTTGCTGGAGCTACTGGTTGGCTTGATAATGTGTATAGCTGAGTGTACCGGTGTTTTCTCGGTGCCGGTGTTCTGTCGTATTTAATGCAGTGTCCATAGGCTACCAGTCATAACTAGGAAAGTAAATTATTGGTCTATGTAGCTGCCTTATGAGTGAAGTTATGTACTCGACCATCTAAATTCACAGGGGATTTTTATCAATTAATTTCAGTTCTTTAGGAAAATGTAGTGAGAGTATATGTGCACCATTATGGTAATGTTAAAACAATGTGTGCTGAAAACTGATTTATTAATGGATGTTATAGCAACTTCAAATGCATTATGCATTCTTCTATGGTGTGCGGTAGAAAGAAGCACGGTGAACTCTCTAATCGCTTCATATTAATGGAAATTATTTTCTCAGCTCATGTCATAATAGAGAGCATCACCGATCAGGCATTCTTTCTTTTATCAAACCCTGGGATGATAACTTTAACAAAATAATGTAAGATATTATGGTGTCTGCTCTACACTGTAGTGACAGTGTTTGTACAAAATACTTGCACAGTAATAGAATGGTAAGAGAATGCTGGTTTTCCATCTGTGGCTTTCTGGGTAAAAAAAGTTATTGTTTTGTTGACAAGGCTTTGGCGCAACAATCGAGGGAATTGTTATGCAGTATTATATTGTATTTGTGGTGTTTTCTGTCGTTGATGTTGTTTGCTGATGGTGTGTTTATCTCAGCCACAATGGAACCAGAAGGATAAAACCTATCTTGGCAAACCAAGACAATGTTCAAATTAATCTTGCATTGCTCATGGTGTTTCTGTTGTTGCATTTTATCACTAACTTTCATGAATGACACAAAAGTTCACAGAACTACACAAAAGTTCGCAAAAGTTCAGTGCTTTTGTCGGTATAAAACTCAAGACATTAGTGATCTCTTTAGGGTTGCACTGAAAAGAAAGCACTGTCTTGTAAAGTTGCAATGCAGTGAGGTCACAATCCTTCAAAGTGCTTAAGAATATGCTTCAGTTTTTATACACACGAGTACTCTCGTGCTACATTGCATCGGGGTTCCTGACTCACCCAGTGTCATTTCTGCATAAGTGTTGCATTTCCTTTTCCCTCCTGGTATTCTGGAGTGAGCCCCACTCATGTAGGAGAGATCTTTTCTCGCCATCCTGGTGAAACTATACATAGGCACATATCCATAGGTTTTTCCCCATCCAGGAGACCTTTACTGGATGAATAAATTGCTGAGAGAAAGAAGATCATGAGGCTTTCATCTACTCTTATTTTTCCTTGATTTACCGAAATTTACCTCTGCTTTGATGTGAAGCTCTTCACATAATCCCATCATGCCAACAACTACCTCTCAAAGTCTTGTCCCAGTTACCTACGTCAGGTTAAGCATTAGGGCCTGACATCAATGAGTTTTTTCCCAATGAGTTATTCCTCTGATCCTACCTCGGATTACCAAAAGAAACTACACTGTCTCCTTAAAAGCCTCCCTACAGCTTCTCGGGAACAAATCCACACAGAAACACCTTCTGAACCCCAACCAGGATTTTTCTATCTGCTTCCCAAAATCCATAAACCTGGACACCCCGGACGTCCCATCATCTCAGGTATCGGCATGCTCACTACTGGTTTATCCAGCTACATAGACTCTCTTCTCAAACCCTACGCAATCAACACCCCCAGCTATCTCCAAGATACTACTGACTTCCTAAGGAAACTACAAAACATCGATAACCTCCCCGATAACACCATTCTTGCCACCATGGACGTAGAAGCTCTATACACCAACATCCCACATGAAGACGGATTACAAGCAATTAGAAACACTATCCCAGAGGACACCACTGCCAATCTGACAGCAGACCTATGTAACTTTGTTCTCACCCACAATTATTTCCAGTTTGAGAACAACTTATACCTCCAGATCAGCGGCACAGCCATGGCCCCACAGTACGCTAACATCTTTATGGCTGACTTAAAACAATGTTTCCTCAGCTCCCGTCCCCTTTTACCCCTTCTCTACTTACACTACATCGATGACATCTTTATGATCTGGACGCATGGCCAAGAAACACTGGAAACATTCCACAGAGATTTTAACAACCGACAACCCACCATCAATCTCAGCCTGGACCATTCTACACGAGAGATCCATTTTCTGGACACCACAGTACAAATCAACAATGGAAAATTAGACACCACTCTCTACAGAAAACCCACCGACTCATACAGTTACCTACATGCCTCCAGCTCCCATCCAGAACACACCATACGATCCATCGTCTATAGCCAAGCCCTTCGATACAACCGCATCTGCTCTAATCCCACTGTCAGAGACCAGAAACTTCAGGATCTCTACCAAGCATTTATAAACCTCAACTACCCACCCGGAGAAATAAAAAAACAAATTGAAAGAGCCAGACGAATACCTAGAAACCATCTACTTCAAGACAGACCCAAGAAAACCAACAATAGAACACCACTTGTCATCACCTACAGCCCCCAACTTAAACCTGTCCAACACATTATCAATAAACTATAACCTATACTGGAACAAGATACTAAACTCTGAGAGGCTCTGGGAGACAGACCCATAGTCTCTTATAGACAAGCACCTAACCTCAAGATGATTCTTACCAACAACCACAGTACATACTACACTTATACCAACCCTGGAACCTTCCCTTGCAACAAACCCCGTTGCCAGCTTTGTCCACATATTCACTCTGCTGATACCATTATTGGACCTAACCAATTGAGTTATAAGATCAAGAACACATATTCCTGCTCATCCAGAAATATAGTTTATGCTATCATGTGCCGAAAGTATCCGTCTGCTATGTATATTGGACAAACATCTCAGACACTTCGCCAAAGGATCAATGCCCACAAAAAAGATATTAGACAAGATCACAAAGAAAAAACAGTTTCTTGCCATTACAGCCAGAAAGGGCATTGTCTCAACGACTTGATTACCTGTATCCTGCTTCAAAGACCTTTAAACACCAGACTTGAAAGAGAATCCTCTGAACTGTCATTCATGCTTAAATTCGACACTTTACGCCTAGGTCAGAACAAAGACATAAATTATCTTACCCATTACAAAGATAGCTTCCCCAATTATCACCTCTAACATCATTAGCTCAGACATTTACCTCCCCTCTCATCTCCCTTCTATTCTGAAATTTGATTTGTCCTTTTCATATGTGTTCATTTTTTTGATTGTATCCTTTGGTATATATGGTTGTGCCAATTTTCTTCCACTATTTGATCTGAGGAAGTGGGTCTGGCCCACGAAAGCTCATCACCTAATAAACCATCTTGTCAGTCTTTAAAGTGCTACACAGTCCTCTTTTTTGTTTCAGCTACACCAGACTAACATGGCTACATTTCTATCACTTTTTTCTCAAGGACTGAGAATTTCTCCTCATCTCACTTTCTTACGAGCTTCTGGTGGTCTGAGGATTGAGTTCCTCTTTCCGTTTCCATCCTCTGTGGAGTAGAAAAGAGCTTCTCTTATGCCATATTCTCCTCCTGAATGATTTTGATTTTGATTCTCTCCTAGGCCCTCCAGCAAAATGAAAAATGTTTTTAATTACTCCCAAAGTTATATGTTAAATATCCTAAACAGAGATTTGAACCGAACACTTAAATGTTAGTTACTACTCTCTGGCATATGGCTATATTAAGGAAAAGTGTAGTTTATAGTAACAGATGGATTTGAACTATACTTTGGATCTGTTGAATGTTTTTAATATTTAATTTAGAATGAATCTTTAATATAACATTTAACTAAGTGTTCTGTCATATTCTTTTTAAATGTATGATGCCTTTTCAATGTAATTGTCTAGGAGGTTTCATATGAATATTGAATGGTTAAAATTAAACAGTCATTGGGATACATAAAAAAAAGTAATTTCACTCAAATTTTATGATTCATATACTTGTGCAGTTTGGAATGTTGCAGTTAAAAGGAAATCAGTTTTATAATTTTTCCCCCTTTCTGCATGCCAGAAAACAAAGATTGAATAAAAACAACCCTAGTGACAATGCAAAGCTCATGAAGTAATTATGGTAATAAAACATTTTTGTTTCTTAGCACTGAAGTCCAACAATATTTATCAAACATCATCAGATGACTCCGTCAGTAGTGGTTGTCACCTGCATATATACATTTAGTGTAGAAGTCGGATAGCAAGCATTAATTCCTCTCTGTAATAGCTCCTTTGTAATTTCCACAGAATTACCTGCAATACGTTTGTGAAAACATTTCATACAAAGTTTATTTTTAATTTCCAAAGACTATTAACAAAGAGGCAGGGGGAGAGGGAGACAGAGAGTGAGTGAATGTAGCAATTAAGCAGCTTTCTGATTTATACCTCACACTGCATTGCCATTGGATTTATACATCTTAATCATGGTTGGAACACCTGGGGCCCATTAATGCTGGAAAGGAGAGAAAATTTAAAGCAATAGTACCTATTATAGGCCCCTGGTTATTAAACCATGCATCCACTGTTCTATTCAATACATCGCAAAGAAATAATGAAGGTCAGTACTGGAAATCTTACGTGGAAGATGCCAATCATAGAATCCTAGGGTGGGAAAAGATCTCAGGAGGTCATTGAGTCCAACCCCCTGCTCAAAGCAGGACCAACCACAACTCAATCATCCCAGCCAGGACTTTGTCAAACCAGGACTTAAAAAACCTCCAGGGATGGAGATTCCGCCCCACACTCCTTGGGAACCCATTCTAGTGCTTCTCCACCCTCCCAAGGAAATAGTTTTTCCTACTATCCCACCCAGACCTCTTCCACTGCAACTTGAGACCATTGCTCCTTGTTCTGTCACCTGCCACCACTGAGAACTGCCGTTCTCCATCCTCTTAGGAACCCCCATTCACATCATTGAAGGCTGCTATCAAATCCCTCCTTCCGCTTCTCTTCTGCAGACTAAATAATGAAGTCTGGGATTGAACCAGGGACCTTTAGATCTTCAGTCTAACACTCTCTCAAATGCCCTTGACCTGTTTAGAACCAAATAAGAGCACAGGTGTTTACATTCTGAGGACTGTATTAAGCAATTTTATTTTAGTTCAGTTAAAAAGTATAACAACTATTCTTAGATAAGACAATTTTTAAATGTCACCAGGAAGGTGATGAATGAATCAAGTTAGAAAGGAGAAATAAAGTGGATTGTGTAGGCCAATACAGGTGTTCAGAGCAAGTGTGTTACTTAGTTGCTCGGAGCAATTTTAGATATAAGAATATTAGAAGTGTCAATGGCCAGCCAATGCAAATGTTCCCACCAATGCATGAGTAATGGTATAATTCCTGAAAGTGCCCTACTTGAAGAAGGCCTCAGTAGTTTTCATGAGGAGTAGGAGTACTGGTGCCAACTGGGGGTGACCTCAGTGATTGATTTAGCAGGTCCTTACTAGACCTACTAAATCAAACACCAGAAGATCAATCTCCAGCATGGCAAGTGGAGATATGTCCCTTGGTCAATTGAAAAACTTTTCCATTGACTTAGTTACCGTGTCTGGAGTACTGTGGCCTTTGTACGCTACTGGAGTGGAAAGCTTGTCAGAGTTATTTCTGAATCCACGAAATGACATGTTACGTGTAGGGAAAAGGGAGAAAAAAATGACCAAAAAAAAGATCAGAATTATATGCTTTTAAAATTTAAGGGCTGAAGTGAATTAATCATTTTATAACTAGCCCACTGTCACTGTTGATCTTTAAAAATAAGCCATTGGCAGTATCAAATAATTAAATTGAGAGAAAAACACCTTTTCTCATAATAAACTCAACCACATAATCCCTGTGTCTAATACTGTGTCTACCAACCAAACAATAGGGATCGACTTAATGAATTACTGTAATCCCCCATCTGGTGGCTGAACTTGGTAGGTGTCCTACACGTCCTCTCTGCTCAAACTCAATCCAAGACCCTTCTGGTAAATGGGCAGCAGCAGCTAGTAGAAGGGAGGCAAAAGTGAACTTTTGGTGCGCTGCCGAATACTTGACACGCTGGGAACATTATCTTCTGTGGTATAAAAATAGGTGGCTGTTTCTTTAAGAAGCACTGTGGTTGTTTGAATTGTACTTCTTTTTATGTCCACTTTTATTTTTAACACAGATTTTCCCCCCCAGTGTAATAAGCCATCTTGGGCCAGGTCCCTGCAGCCTTCTCTACACAGAAGCAGGGCGTGTTTCTTTTTTAGTGTGGTGCAACTTTCAGAATCAGGAGCATTGATCTGCGGTTTTGCTGATGACAGCAAGTCTCTGTGGAAATTTTAACTAGCACATCTAGTACAATAAGACAACACATTTAGGCAGCAGAGGGACGCACCTCTGAGCTTTTAATCTCAGTTTTTGCTTTTTTATACAGTAAACCAGAGAAGTATTTTATGAGTTTTTGGACAGGCCCAAGAGTCGGGGAATGGAGAGACGAGATAAGGATATTTAAACAACTGGAGCTGTCCACCACTGGAAAGTTTAAATCTTAGTTATCGCCTGGTGTTGAATATAAACCTTTCCTCCCTTTTGTGTTATCACTATGGGAAATATAAAGATGAAACCATCAAAATAGACACTTCCTCATCTCAGCTGGGTTATCAGGATTTAGTTGGCTTCACACTTTCACATGGGTTTTTTTATCGTTTTTTTTTTTTTTCAGGAAAAAAGCAAGCAAGAAAGTTACTGACTGTGTTAAAGTGGGTTTTTTAAAATCAAATCAAAACAGACGAGTTTACCAGGTTGGAAAGATGCTACATGCTGCTGTGTGGAATTTTTGTGTTAAGTTGCAAATGTAAATATGAACGAAGGTCAATCATTCAATGTTGTGAGATGTTGTGATGGACAACAGATTAATCAGATTCGAAAAAGAACGTACATAATTTCCAGGTGGTCCAGCGGTAGCTATTAGCTGAGAGGATTAGAAATGTAAGTGCATTCTGAGGGCAGCTCTAACCCTCTGAGAAGTGAAGCTGGTGCGGTCATTCCGGCTTCCTTGTTGTGCACGCTATTCCTGAAGCTCTAGCAGCGGCCACTGTCAGAGACCGGACACTAGACGAGGTGGACCATTGGTCTGTCCCCGTGCAGCAGTTTTTATGTCATTAACGTATCCCTGCATTCCGTACCCTGCAGTACAGTCGGCTAATTCATTTGGTAATTCTGTGCTCAGTGATTCAGAACAGGCGAATTCCTATGTTGATTGACTTTGCTCCTAATCATTCCTGCCCTCAGCCTCATTCCACTTGTCCATCCTACCCACCTTCCCTGTTCTTCCTTTCTGTGCTTTTGTCTTTCCAGTTTGCTAATCTCCTTCTAGTGAAACCCCACCTAAAAATAGATAAAGAAAACAAATTGCAGCACTAATACGCAAGCCACTACACAGCTCACTTTTCTTCTTTCCCTTCCCTCCGCTTCCCTGCTTTTGTCTTGTGGCTTTGGAGGCAAACTTTTTGAGGCAGGCACTGACTCCTCCGGGATGTGTGGAGCACCGAGCAGGACGGGGGTGGAGGGCTGATCTCGGTCAGTCCTTAGGCACAACCAAATGAAGCATAAAACCATACAAAAGGCATCAAATTCAGATGCTGTTCGTCGAGGCCCAGGCTTTCAAAAATAGCTAATGATTTGGGGGGCTTCTGAGTTTGAGGGGCCCAATAGAGAGACTGTGAATCAGAGTTATTTAGAGCTGAGGAGCATCAACACCTCACTTGGAAATCAGGGGGGCAAAGGAGGCCATTCCCCTGGAGCCCCATGATTCAAAGGGGCTCAGGACACCAGCTGTCGCTACTGCGGTAGCCGGAATCTAGACCCTTATAATCACCATGGGAACGCCGCGCCGCATGGAACACTCTGGGTGTTTCTAAGGGCTGCGTTGTGGAGGCAGCATGGTGCAGGCCTGCACCCCTTTCACCTGAGGCCCCGCCCTCTTCTGGGAGTGCAGAGTCACCCCCAGATTTGGGGAGGGGGTCACAAGGGGTATGTCTACACTACCCTCCTAGTTCCACAAGGTGTACCTGTAGTTCGGAATAGGAATCCTAGTTCCTAGAAATTCAAATCCCGGGCTTCATTTGCAAGTGCGGTATGCCTACATTACCCCGCTAGTTCGAACTAGCGGGGTAGTGTAGACATACCGAAGGTTATTGTGTGTCGGGGGGATATTGTAGCACTGATATAGAATCCTAGAAATCTGGAGCTGGAAGGGACCTCGAGAGGTCATTGAGTCCAGTCCCCTGTCAGGATTCTGTAGGTTTTACTCTCACCCAACCTTCCGCAACGATGTCACTTTTTTGGGGGGGCAGGAGGAGGGCACTGAATCTACCTTGAGCTAGGCAGCGAAGACTCTGACAGACACATTTTGTAAACTCAAGTTCAGATTTTTCCATACATTGAAGGCTTTGTTCACGGAGACCTGGGGGGTGGGGGGCTACCTGTTTTCCAACAGAAATGTTCCAGAATTCAGATGACTCTCTCTGTGTCCCTTGGCTAATGACGCTTACAGCTTTTCCGGCCAGACCAGATCATGCCGTTTCTGAAAGATCGCAGTGCCGCGCCGGCTAACCTAATCTGTAATCATCAAACAAAACAGGGACGTGGCGGCTTCTTGAGCTGCCACCTTAGTGCTGGAAAAAAAATGAGAAATAAGTGATGCTTGCTTGATTCACAAACTCTCGCATTAATGTGCTCTTCCCGCTCCTCTCATGTGTGAGTCACTGTGCAGGTGGTGCGTGTTGTTCAAAATGAAATGTGTCACTTGTGTGCGTAGGAGGGAGGACAGCAGGGAGTGGGGCTAATTACTTTTTGGGGGGAGACTGTTTTGTAAAGGAGTAAGACGTTGGAACGTAAGGGCTACATCAGAACTCTGCAAGCCCCAAAAAGGTACCCAGAAGGAGCCATGAGGCCTTGCCGGATGGTTTGAATGTACGGAGAAGCTGCTGCCATTTAGTCAGCTGTCTCCTCTGTTCTGTGCTCCGTGGGGGTATAGATCAGGCCGTATACAATTCACGGCCCACCGTGGTCAATTTCACACGCGTAGGATTTCAAAAATCGCACGTTTCATGATTACAGCGATTGAAATCTGAAATTTCACAAAGTTGTAACAATAGGGGCCCAGACCCGAAAAGGATTTGAGGGGGGCTCACAAGGTTATTGTGGGGAGGGGACATTGCAATACTGCTGAAGAATCTTAGAAATGTAGAACCGGAAGGGACCTCGAGAGGTCAGCAAGTCCAGTCTCCTGCCCTCATAGCAGGACCAAGCACCATCTAAACCAGCGGGCCGATATTTTCTTTTCCCGGATCAGCACCTGATGCACATGCAGTGGGGGTGGGGGAGTGTCAGGGGAGTGGACTGGCTCTTTAAATTACAACAAAATGTTTTTACTCAAGAAAAATGTTCCCGGTTCTGTGGGTCGCAAAAGAAAAACGGTTGAGCACCACTGGTCTAGACCATCTCTGACAGGTGTCTGTCTAACCTGCTCTTATATATCTCCAGTGGTAGAGATTCCACAACCTCCCTAGGCAATTTATTCCAGTGTTTCACCACCCTGACAGTTAGGAAGTTCTTCCTACTGTCCAACCTAAACCTCCCTTGCTGCAGTTTAAGCCCCTTGCTTCTTGTCCTGTCCTCAGAGTTCAAAGAGAACAATTTTTTCTCCCTCCTCCTTGTAACACCCTTTTAGATACCTAAAAACTTATCGCATGTCCCCTCTCAGTCTTCTCTTTTCTAAACTAAACAAGCCCATTTCTTTCAGTCTTCCCTCTTAGGCCGGGCTTTCTAGACCTTTAATCGTTTTTTGTTGCTCTTCTCTGGACCCTCTCCAATTTGTCCACATCCTTCCTGAAACGTGGTGTCCGGAAGTGCAGAAGCAGGATGGCATGGTATGGTATTACTGACCTTACACCTGTATTGATGGTAGCAGGGCATTGCCTTCAGAGATGGGCACCTAACCAACAGTCACCGCCCTCCTGTTGCCCAACGCACAAGGCTGTTTGGAAATAAGGGTGGCAAAGCTACAACCCCTTTAAATTAACCTTTTGGATCAGGACCCCAATTGGAGAAACACTGGTCACCCCTGTGAAATGTGTGTAGTACTGGGTAAAAGTACATGAAAGACCAGATTTCATGTTGAAAGATGTGGCTTTTTTTATGGCAATGAATTTGGTAGGGTCCTAGATATAAAGGAACCAATCAAGTCAGGTTTCTGGCCATAGAGTTTGGGGGATATCTGAAATGTTGGTTTTAGAATTGTGGGTTTCTTAAAGTTGTTTGCAGTGGTACTGTGGCCCAGAGGTATCCCAGAAGAGATCCCGGAAAAGCAATGCTGCATCCAAGGAACGCGTCTGCTTTTCCGAAAAAAAATTCGGACAAGTGGATGCGTTCTTTCACTATCCCTGTACACCTTGTATGAGGAAGCAGGGATAGCTCGAAGATGCGGGTTTTTCTGAAGTTTGACACAGTGTAGATGCACCAAATTTTGGAAAAGCGGGAAAAGATACGCAAATTGCACTTCACAATTTGCATATTGTTTTCCGACTTTTCTTTGTAGTGTAGACCAGTGGTGCACTACCTGAGGATTGAGGCCTTATTCCCAGGCGGTCGCAGTGCTTTGATCCAGACTGGCTGGCATTTTGTTTTCCTGGCTCAGCGTTCGACATACACGGGACGGGGGGGAGTGGACCGGCGCTTTAAATTAGAGGAGACACAATAAAATGTTTCCAGCTTATTTTTTGTTGAACAAAAAAAAAAAAATTCCTGGCTCTGGGGGTCGTAAATGAAAAAAGATCGAGCACCACTGGTGTTGACGTCGCCTAAGACAGCCAAGCTGGGTGAGGCGATACCTTGTATTGGACCAGCGTCTCTTGATGGAAGAGACGAGCCTTTGCCATGACGAGTCTCTTTCACCAGGAGAAGCACATCCAATCAAAGATATCGTCTCACTCACTTTGCGTGTGTCTGTGGGTTTTTTAATTCAACTTTTTCCTTCTTTTACGATTCCTTGAAAAAAGAAAAAAGAAAAAAACACCTTCTATTCTTTTCACAGTTTCGTTTTACTAATCACAGTTGTGTTTGGTTGCTCCCAGGGGCTGAATTCTCTTCTCTCACAGTGCTCAGTTGTTTTCTGCAGTTAGGATAAGGAGGGGACGAGGAACCGGGGGGGACGAGGAGCCAAGCAAGCGAACAGTTTGACGTTTGGGAACGGTTTCACTTCAGTTTGCCAGGGGATCAAGCAGTTAGCTGCAACTCCAGAAAGGAAACACAGGTGTACCCCGCAGGGGGCACATTTTAAAAAGAAAACTTCCTCCATTTTAAGAGGTCTTTAAACCGGTCCCCCAACGCTCTGTTGTTGTTCATGCCAGTGTTCTGCCTCCTACCCGGCAGGTGATACTTGAGAAATGTCAAGGCATTTAAACATGGACTTTTTTTTAACAGCATGTTTCTGGCGGAGCGCTGCTTAGCACAGGTGTTTCTGTAATTGTGATACATTGGAAACATTCACAGCGTTCGGTGATTCTCACACTGGCGCTTTCCACCTGCGGGAGGTGATGACGGGTAGAGTGAGCAAACGGGAATGCAAAATCTGCATGAGCCCCAGATCTCTGCCTGCTTTGTCCAGCAGTGTTTCTGCACAGCTACAAATGAGCAATCAGCCATTTTAAAAGGCTTGAAGCCATCTTATAGTAAAAAGTAGCAGATGTACCCAGCATTGCCGGGGTCCTTCAGGACGAGGTCTTGAGGATGTATGGGGGGGGAAGGCAGGAGGCTAGGGGTCTGTTCTCTTTCTTGCCTAGTAGAATTGGAATGAGAAGACCTGTGTGTGTGTGCAACTGCCACTAGGCGGATTTGAACCTGGGATCTCTGGAGTTTAGTATAAGAGCCTCTACCCTCTGAGCTAAAAGCCAGCTGGTTTCCAGCCCCTGCTGCAGAGGTCTCTTACAAACTCTTCCAAAATAACACATTGATGTCATGACACCAACTTTAAGAACATCGAAATAGGAAGCCCATACGATGGGGCTCCCTCAAAATGAGTCCAAGGCAGGCTGCCTTAATGTGGACACGATACCTTGGGCTTAGCCCCAGGAAGCACTGGGGAGTACTTAGTTCGAATGACTCTGGGGAGTCGTTATTTCGAAATAGCGGCACCGCAGCATCCATGCTACTGCTATTTTGAAATAACGATTTCGAAATAAGTGTTATTTCCCCCAGGAAAGCAGAAGTACAAATTTGGAAATAAGCAGATTTCAAAATATTTTGAAATAACGGGCTTGGTAGCATGGACGTTCCGGTTATTAACTCGAAGTAAAGGGGGGTTATATCGAAATAAAGTCCTAGGCTACGTCTACACTGGCCCCTTCTTCGGAAGGGGCATGCTAATTTTGAACTTGGGAATAGGGAAATCTGCGGGGGATTTAAATATCCCCCGCGGGATTTAAATAAACATGGCCACCGCTTTTTTTCCGGCTTGGGGAAAAGCCGGAAAAAACGTCTAGACTGGCGCGATCCTCCGGAATAAAGCCCTTTTCCGGAGGATCTCTTATTCCTACTTTGTTCAAAATTCAAGTTCAAAATTAGCATGCCCCTTCCGAAGAAGGGGCCCGTGTAGACGTAGCCCTAGAGTAGACCAGAGTGTAGTGAGCCCTAAGGGTGACAGGATTAGAAGACACCATTTGCTGTATCAATAACGAAAGGCACCCCACACTGCTGAATTCTTTTTTGTTTCTGCCCCCACTTCCAACAAAAAACAAAACAAAACAAAAACCCAATTAAACTCCTAGGCAAGACCCAAAGACTCCATTACACACCAGGGGCGTTGCTGTGGCCAAGCTGGTGAAGTGAAAGGCACGTGGGTATTACAATTGCTCGAGATTATAAACCCCTCAAATAAATATTGACCATTGATATATATGGGAGGGCGAGCAAAGAGATCACATAGTTTAAAAAAAATTAATAAACCCACAGCATGATTGATTGGTGCCGATCAGTGCATCTTGCAATAGACCATGGCTGTTCTTTTGCGTGTGCTCATTTACTGGATATTTAATGATGTGTCAGTAAAAATTCTGCTGTAATTTGGTTCTGCACAGGGTCTCTCTTGCTGTCTGTCTTCTTCAGAAGTTAGATCAAAACAAGACTTTTGTTTAATTTCTAGCTAGCTAATGTTATATACATGGGGTTAGGCACCATTAGCTTGCAACATACAGAGGCGAGGGATTAATTCTGAAGTGGCACCAGCTTTTCTGATGTCCTATCTGTAATAAGCGCAATTTACACTGAGGACTGTATCTATCAGTTATAAATGGGGGAGAGATTTACAGCTTCAAAAAGATTAGTCGCTGACAAATCAAGCTCACAACCGCTCCAAAACAGTAATTTGCCAGTCCCTCTGTTGCATCTTGGGATATTCACTTTTGTGATTTTTGTAGGGTGTTTAACAGGATTACTGTATGTGCTTAAGAATAATCTTTAATTAGATGGCATGTTGAAATCATTCTTCATGAAGAATGAAGTTGAAATCTTAGTAGCCTTATGAGAACTCGTAAATACTAATTAACCCAGTATAACAATATCGGTTTACAGATGGTCTCAATATAGACCTACAGTAGCTGGCTTCTTTCTCCTCCTTCTGCAGCCCTCATTTTACTGTGTCAATCTCTCTCTCTCTCTCTTTAGAGCTGATGGTACAATATTTTGCACTTTCCAAATGCGGTATTAACTGTGTTTGACTGTGGACTTGACGGAGCACAGCATTATTATTATTTTATTTGTAAACTAGGTCAGAATCTATTGTAACGGGCTGAAAAAGAAATTTCCATCAGCTTGGTTTTCGACGCTGGATGAAGCTCTTTTTAATTCAAAGAGTTTCCTGTGGTTTTGACTAAACTGTTGTTTACCGTTGCTGGGAAGAAAAAAAAATCCTGTTCAGTTTTGACAAAAAGCCCCCAGTTTTAATATGTTTTGCAAAAGCAGGTTTCTGTGGGCCAGGCAAAGTTCAGGTTGTCTTTATTTTGGTTCACAGCGCTCAGATTAACAGTCTACCTTCATCCACCAGACACCATCTGTGTTTTCTAACTCTGATCAACCCCCTGCCCAACTAACACCCCATTAGTCGCCACAGATCCAGTCCGTTAGTTTGAACTAACTTTGTAGTGTAGACATACCCTGAGAAGCGCCTCTCCGTGGCAGCTGCAGCTCCAGTAGGCACAGCCAGGGGAGGGGGGCATGTCCCACAGCTGGGGCAGGTCCAGGTTCACCTACCCCTGCACTCCCCAGCTGGAGTGAGGAATGCAGCAAACTGGGCACTTTCCCCTCACTCCCTGACCAAGCCGAACAGCCAGCCATGTTCCCATAAACGGTTTGGGAGCTTCCCCCCTTCCCCTGCTCTCCCTTAAAGGCACCTGGGGGGTGGGAGGCTCAGGTCTGGTGCAGTCCTGGACAGGAAGAGCCACAGACCCACCCAGCCTCTTACATCTACCGGGTGATTCTGCTGCTTTTCTGTGTGGTTTTCTGAGAAGCAATCCCATTCCAGGAACCTCCCCATTGTCTTGGAACAACCCAACCCTTCCGCTGCTCTCAGTAATGAGAGGAAGCTGCCTTCCAAATTTGCTGCCCTTGTTCTTAACATTTAGGAGGAGTTCTTGAAGAAACAGACAGATGGACAGACAAACACGCAGACAGATGCACAGACAAACACTCTCAAATACATGATAGATTCTCCCTCCCACTCACCAGAATGCTATAAAAATCACAGGGAAGACCCTACTCCCTCCATGCATCAAAATTTCAACCAACAAAATGAGAAGGGGAAAGAGATGACCAAGTGGGAGGTAATAAAGTGCAGACTCAGGAATCTAGGAAGTGTCCTATTTAATCAGACCAGTGGTCCATCAAACCCAGTATCCTGTCTTTCACAGCAGCCAGTACCAGCTGCTTCTCAGGAAGTGCAAGAGAGGTTTTTATGCTGTTACCCATCACATAAAATCACATGGAATCGGTAACGTTCATGAAGTTCCCAGCAGCTCTCTCAAAGTCCTACCTGGAACAAGCAGTTATAGGATAACTTATCCATGAGGAAAGTTTCCTCCTAACTCCTCTGAGTTAGAAGCTCATGCATACATGGAAGCAGAGAGATGGTAATCTTTCCGGAACTCTCTTGGGTTGTTCTATTTTTCCCTTTTATTTCCCCTCCTCTTCTGTTTACTATTATAACTAAGGATTGTCATATTATCCATATAAATATCAAACCATTTAAAAAAAATCCCTCTAAACTCTTGGCCTCAGTGATACCTTGCAGCAACGAGTTCCACAGGCTAAATGTATGTTTGTAGGGGGCGAAGGGAGGAAGTATTTGCTTTTTTTAAATCCGTTTTTAAATTTGCCTGCTGAAGTTTGTGGGAAGTTTGTTTCTCTTATTCTTGTGTCATAAGGGGACACTGAGTATCTTCTTGTGCCAGCTATAACAATATCCTCCAACGTCCTAGTGAAAGTTTAATCAATTAAGTTTAATACCCTTGGGGCCATTGTGTTAAAATGGAACTATCAACCATTAGAAGCTTCCTGCCAGAGATGCTCTCTTCTAAGGTCCAGACTGGCTTCTCTAAAGATCAGCAGCCAAAGAAAGGTCTTTGGGAGAAGTACCTGAGCTGGATATGACGGTGCGCCTTAGTTCTGATCCAGATGAGGGACACGCCTTTGTTCTGCCCAAGCAGAGCACCCCAGTCCTGAGGTAAGGGTAGAAGGATGGACATCAACCAGAGCCCTCGCCTTCCTCTGTAGCATGGGGTACAGATCACAGCTGGAGGATTCTCTGCATCTTGGGGTCTTCAAACTATTTGAAGGTTTCAATATCTGAGCTATAGGTGAAAGGATTATTCTAGGAGGGGTGGTGTGATATTCTTTGGCCTGCACTAGATGATCATAATGGTCCCTTCTGACTTTAAAGTCTATGAGTCTATAAATGGGGGTGTGAGAGACACCGATCTCTGGAAAGCTTATAGGCACGTATGTAGGTTCTTTTCAGAGGGTAACATGCTTTCTCTGTCATGCTTTTACCTTCTGAATACCGTGCGCTTGCTTAAAAAGAGCTGCATGCGGCATTACAAATGTAGCAATGACACACTCTGCCGTCTCTGAGGAAAGAAGCAAAGCGGGTCTGCTTTGCCGGACTGCCTTTTGCTGGGAGTAACACAGCGAAGGCAGGGAACTGGTGATCTTGGAAAGACCCCTGGTAGGAGGGAGGATACCTGGGTCCCCACTCAAGAGAGGGTGCCCTAGGGAGCCGGAAATCTGACCGTGCTGTTCTTGGACTGCTGAGAGGAAATACAGGTACAGTTGCCATGGACACTGACATCCGTGAGAATGTCCTGTTGTTGAGGGGAAAAGGCATTTAGGGTGTTAACCTGAAAAGCGGATGAAGAGAGACTGCTATGTCTTCACAGTAGGAAAAAAGTGTGTGTGTTTATACAGAGATAGCTCTCTGGTTGAACCTCTCTAGCCCGGCATTGTCAGGGTCTGAACAGTGCTGAAGCAGGGAATTTGCCAGACCACGGGAGGTCAATATTGTCTAGCAGCATCGCCAACACGTGTGCTGCTTACTGGGCTCTTGGAAGACCTCGATGGGTACATTCAAGCTAAGTAATAGCACAGAACACAGAGCCAGGACTGGTGGCTGTCAACAAACTTTATGGGACTGCGGGAAACTTGGTCACATCCATGCTAAGTGGACACCGGCTAACTAAAATCATGCCAGACCACGGATGTTGCCAGTCCAGAGAGTGGCAGACTAGAGAGGTTCAACCTGTAGAGACAAAGCACAGGCTGTTTGTGTTTCAATATTATCAGCAGAACTTACTCTGGAGTTTACCTTGAAGCATTGGGGAGATAGGGATTATAGTGCCTGTGCACACTGAGATTGTAGGACAAGATAGCTGTCTTCAGGGTAAAACCATACTTTTTTTCATTGTAGACCTACCTATGGACTTGGAATATGGGTGAGAAAACAATAAGTTCCGTGTCATAGGGCCTGTTTACTTAAAGTGGGTTACTGGGATGTAACCCAGGGGGTGGTTTTGATGCTTAATAAAGAGCCTGTGATTGTTCTTTGTTTGCATTTTGAGAAGTTTTACAGTTGGTTTCGACGGGTGCAGGGCAAGGCCTCAGATGTCCCCTCTTTGCAAAGCATGGGTCTCATTAAATCAAACACTGACAAAGAAAACCAAACTCGAAAGCTTCTCGCTTCGCCGCAGATATTGGCCCGTTAAAAGTTAGTACTTCACTCACCTTGCCTCGCTAAAGCAAAACAGAGTAAAAGACAGAACACTAAAATTTAGAGGTGGAGAAGTCTGTGCCAGGCCTTTCCTCTTCCCAAAGCAGGCCAGGACTGTTCGCCAAAGTGTATTCTCCAGCGCTTTGTCCAATTTTGTTTTAAGACATTGGCGGTAGGCTATTCATCTTTCTTCATGCTATGTTTCTTTTGATTTGCCATCTGTTAGACCATGAGCTAGAGCCGGCCAGCTAAGCATACGCAAGAGGGAATGCTTAGTGCCTCTTCAGAATATCAACCCGCCTTCCCCGCGATGTGTCTACGCTGCAGCGTATTCCCGGGAAAACAATACTTGTATCCACACTGCCGTTGAGTTCTTTTGACAGAAAGTCAAAAGAATGGAGGGGGAGGGGTTTTTCTGACAGCAGTAAACTTCATTCTACGAGGAAGAAGCCTTTTTCAGAAAAAGGTGTGTGTGGACGCAGAAGAAGGAGTTCTTTCGAAAGAAGAGGCCTTCAGGAAATAACATAGGTGCCCTGGAAGCCGCTCCAACCAGACTAATCGCAACTTAAATGCGAGATAGCATCCAATCAATCAAAAAGGCAGATTGCTTTTTCATTGCACTTTTGCTGTGTGGACACTCTCTTTCGGAATAAGCTTTTTGGCTACGTCTAGACTGCAAGCCTATTTCGAAAGAGGGTTTTTTTTTCGATAGATACTTTCAAAAAAGCCTTTTTCGAAAAAGAGCATTTAGACTACAACCAGTACTTTCAAAAAAGCAAGCTGCTTTTTTGAAAGAGAGCACCCAGGCAGTCTGGATGCTCTCTTTCGGAAAAAGCACTGTTTGCATTACATAGCGCCTTTTTTTGAAAGAGCACTTTCGAAAAAAGGCGTTATTCCTCATAAAATGAGGTTTTCCGTGGTCGAAAAAACTGTTACGTTCTTTCGATTTACTTTTGAAAGAACACGGCAGCAGTCTAGACATGGGAAGTTTTTTTTAAAAAAGACCACTTTTTTCGGAAAAAAACCCTGTAATCTAGACACACCCTGTCAGAAAAGCTTCTTTCGAAAGAAGCTTGCAGTCTAGAAGTAGCCCCAGAGACGGCTCTTCAGCTGTGTCCAAGTCTGATGCTCCCAAAATAGGAGGCCCAAACCAACCAACCCCGCTCCACCAAAATACATTGTTGAGAATAAATCGAGACATGGAATCTACAATAATATCCCCAAAGACCACTTTCATGGAGCGAATTGTGTGATACACGCTACAGAATTTGCCAGGGCTTCCATTTAAATAATGAAATGACGTATCTATTTAATTCCTGCTTCCTACGTCTTTTCCCAGCCAAATATTTCCAAGGTGGCTGGAGCAAAGTATGCTAATGGACACTAATAGCGTCATAGGCTCTCAAGTGCTACTCTCATGGTACGTACAAAAAAGCCCTTGCCAAGCCCAAGCCAACCCAATTAGGGTCAATAAGAAAATTAGAGTAAAAATACTAATTGCCCTACGTGGAAGGGATCCATAATCTATTGAAGTTAATAGGAATCTCTTCATTGACTCAATAGGTTTTGGATCTGGTCCCGAATTCCCATTAACGGATGATACTTCTGAATTCTCCAGGTTTTCATGAATTCTAATAGTCTCAATGGAAACAAATTTCACAGTAATTTACACCATTTCACCAGGCACAAGCATACTTCACAGCCCAGAGATCAATTATCCACAAGCTATTATGATAGCTAACCCAAGCCAAAAAAAAGAAAGGTATAGCAGCCTCAGTACATGAGAACCCAGCTATATAGAGCTAATTGTTTAACCAATTAAATGTTCACTGTACATTCCCATTACTGTTATGGATTCCCTCTGTTGTATATTAAAGTAGCACCTTAGAGACTAACAAAAAAATGTATATAGTATTGTGAGCTTTCGTGGGCACAGCCCACTTCTTCAGATGTGTGGAGCAAGAGGCACAGAGAGGTACAGAAATCCAAAAAGATAAAGCAGAAAAGGAAGGGGGGGGGGAACCTTGTAAAAGTGATAAACTTAAAAAACAACAATTAGTCTGGTAGCACTTTATAGACTAACAAAACATGTCGATGGTATCATGAGCTTTCGTGGGCAAAACCCACTTCTTTGTTGGCAAGAAACTATAAGCCCAGGTACCTGCTCGGTTATAGAGAAGAAGTTGGCTTAGTAATGCCCAGAGTGGCACATTTCCTGGGAAAGCACAAAGTCCCTTATTCTGCAGAGGAGAACCTATTTATGTGCTAATGTTGTTGTAAGGCATAAAACTCTACTTACCAATGAGTGCAATATCAATGCAAGCTTGTAAATCCATTGGTTGTCTTTAAAACTGGCTTGCTGTGCTTAATAGCCAGACCAAGGAGTGATCTATTCAGTTAATTATTTGGAAACCAAAATACTTTCATCAGGACAATTGACTGCCAATATTTTTTTAAGCTCGGCAGGAGGAGATTGTAATTTTAAACTAAATATCAACTTGCCGAAAAAAATCCAACTTCACTGAAGCAGTGACCTACTTAGAAGCTTGCACTTCCCTTAATTTATTTTGCTTAAAAGAAATTGAGAATGGTATGTGGAAAGGGATTCTAGTTTGAACATCATCAAAAAGGATGGGGTCAGGGTTTTGTTTTGCATTAATTCATCAACTGAATTAGACCAGCAGGATTGAACAAGCCAAGGCACAGAGACCGTTCCTATCACAAAGAGACTGCCAATAGAGAAAGAGATGATAGACGTGTTACTGAGGGCTTCTCCTTGTGTATTTTAGGACAACTTTGAATATAAGAAATTGCATCAAACCTGGTATTTGCTACTCTGAAACGAATGGATTGAAAAACCTCATGGGGATGCAGAGAATATCAGGAGAGCTTGTGCAATTGGAGTAATCCCTGGCTAATATTTCTGTGTTTTTACATCTTGAAATACAATTTTGTTCTCTCTCAACCAAGGATTTAAGAGTGTGTGGGGGAGGCTGTTCCCTTAAGAGAAATGAACTTTTATACAAAAGCCCATTGTGGTGCTTGTGAAGTAAGGGAATCCAATTCTGGGCCTACATTTTAGCAACACTGTCGTGGGAATTTAAATCATGCCCCTCCCACCAACTTCAATGAGAATCGTGAGTCTGCCTCACCTTTATAGTCTGCCAGTCTTGAGCCAGTGAAACTGCATTGATTTCAGTGGAATTCCAGAGGTATAAAACCGGTGTCACAGGCAAGAAACTGAGTGTGTCTCAGTCTCTTGGAACTGTAGGCCTGGTATTGCTTTAGTGCGATGTGTGAGGATCCTTAAGGACCTTTCACACAGTGAGAAATGTGTATTTGAGAAGCTTGCTCTATAACTACCTGTCCTTTGGAATGGTGACAAATATATAAGCGACTTAATCTCTGCTGCTTAATCTTTCTAAATACACTGCAGGGGAAATCACGCTGGCTTGAAAACAGACAAAAGGACTCATGGCTCCAGATTGGGGGGGGACTTCCTCTTCCTCCTTTATACATTGACAAATGCAGCCCTTTACATTTAAATAACAATGTAGGTGAAAGCTACAAAGGCAGGGAACTGTAATGCGCTTCAGCAGTAGCAACATTGCAACCTCAAATGCCATAATGGCATGTTGGAAATTATTAAGCTTCTTATATGTCTGAGACCAAGGTAGCGTAGTATCTGGGATAGGCAGAAACAAAAGGAACTAAGAAAGATAAAAAGCCATCAGATACACCAGCCCTCCTTTCCCAGAAAATATCCATTTTAAAGATGAAGAAATAGCTACAGCAGAGGGAAAGTCCTTAAACCACCTTAAACCAGGAGAGAGTCCTTAAACCACCACCGTCACAACAGCACAAAGAGCTCTCGCTACACAAATCCTACCAAAAAAGCAAAACCTTCAATGCGTGGAAATGGAATTAAACTTTATGGGTGCGTCTACACAACACCCTTAGCCAAAATAAGCTATGCAAACTTGAAATTGAATAGCTTATTTTGAGTGTATTTCAGAATAGCTAATTTTGTAATTTGGTGCTGTCTACACCAGTGTTTCTTAAACTGAACAACAGAGTTCAAAATGGCTACTCTTAAAGGGGAAGGTGACTTTTTCTTTTTTTTCTTTAGCTCAATAACGTTCCCCCGACCCTTTTTTTGGTCAATAACTTTTCCCCACCCCCTTTTATTATTTGCTCAACAAAAAATCTTTGGTGTTCCTCATAAAAAAAATATTGTTGGTGTTCCTTAGTCTTAAAGGCTGTGTCTAGACTGGCCAGTTTTTCCAGAAAATCAGCTGCTTTTCCGGAAAAACTTGCCAGCTGTCTTCACTGGCCGCTTGAATTTCCGCAAAAGCACTGACTTCCTACTGTAAGAAATCAGTGCTTTTTGCAGAAATACTATGCTGCTCCCGTTCGGGCAAAAGTCCCATTTGCGCAAAACTTTTGCACAAAAGGGCCAGTGTAGACAGCTCAGATTTGTTTTCTGCAAAAAAGTCCCGATTGCGAAAATGGTGATCGGGGCTTTTTTGCGGAAAAGCGCATTTAGATTGGCCACGGACGCTTTTCCACAAAAAGTGCTTTTGCGGAAAAGCGTCCGTGCCAATCTAGACGCTCTGTTCCGAAGATGCTTTTAACGGAAAACTTTTCTGTTAAAAGCATTTCCGGAAAATCATGCCAGTCTAGATGTAGCCAAAAAGTTTGATACACTGGTTTACACAGTGCCAAATTTCAAAATAACTCGCTATTCCAAAATGCCTCTTAACCCTTGTGGATCAAGGGTTACCAGGATGTTGAAATAAGCTGCCCGTTATTTTGAAATGTATTTCGAAATAACGGGCTGCTTCAATAGATGCCAAATAGTGATTTTGAGATACTTCCGGTATCCTGAAAGAGCCCCGCAGTGTAGAAGTACCCTATGAGAATAAAGGGGAGGAGAAGATTCAAGTAGTTCCTTGAGGTCAGACAACCTAGAAAGAAGAGCTTTCCAGTGTGTTGGGCTACATCTACACTGGCAGCTTCTTGCACAAGAACTCTTTTGCGGAAGAATTTTTGTGCAAAAACTCTTCCACAAGAGAGCATCTACACTGCCATGTGCTTTTGCGCAAGAGCATCCATGGCAATGTAGACGATCTCTTCTGCAAGAAAGCTCTGATGGCCATTTTAACCATAGGGGCTTCTTGCGCAAGAAATTCATGTAGCCTGTCTACACTGCCCTCTTCTGGAAGAGCTCTTGCACAAAAGGGCTTATTCCTCATAGGGAGAGGAATAACTCTTCCAGAAGAAGCCCTGATTTACAATGTTATACTGTAAATTTACTTCTGGAAGAACGCTCGTGCAGTGTAGACAGCTGGCAAGTTTTTGCGGAAGGAATACCTTTAGTGTTTGGGCATTTCATTAATCCTGGTGAAATCTCTCTAAAGTTACTGATGTATGGATTCTCTCTCTCCTTAGTTGCTCTAAGGATTAAATTCTGACGTTCACTAGTGAAAACCCACGGCTACAGCTGATGGATGTAATTGGGCTGTAATGGATTTTAGCTGTGATTCTAATCTAGCACCAAAATAAAGCCTACACTGCACCAAATTGCTCTCCTTCTGTAGTGTTAAGAAATCGAGTCCCATCCGCAAGAGAGAAGTCTTGAAAGATATATTACCCAGCACACAGGGGCCTAATTTTGGGAGGCTCTGAACACCCTCAACTTTAACTGAAGCTGTTGAGCACCATTAGGAGTTGACTGAAAAAACCAAACCTGTGCCTTTCTGTTGATTTCACTTGGCTTCAGATCAGGACATGCAGCCCTTAAGGTCCTTTAGATGGATCAGCTACATTCTATAATATAAAATCAATCAATAGAAAAAGGCTTGTGATGAAAAGCACGCAGTTAAATTAATTTCCTAGCAAGATTTATCCACTGCTAATGATCTACTTTATATTTTAAATAGTATGTCTTTCTGTCTGTTGGTTTGATCAAGAACACCTCCTAAATTGTAAGAGCCATGGTCGCCAAATTTGGTATGCAGCTTTCTCTGCTCATAACTTAAAGAAACATAAGGGTTTGGTTGTGCCAGGACAATAGGATGTGCCTGGAATGGGATTGCTTCTCTATGAATCAAGAAGAAACTAGACAGAATCACCAAAGCACGTACAGTCCTCAAAATTGACACGACAGAGCAAATGTTGAAAGCGGCAGAACAAAGATGAGCCAGAAAAACAGAATGAACCTGGCTCGCTTCTCAATAAACCTTACAGAAAAGAGACAAAACAGGGAAATTTGGAGTGGTGCTCTGTTTTGCTACATCAATGCTTAAGGTTTGAAAATGAGCAGAAAATGTTGTTGGAAACCAAATTGATTATAGCCCAATTTTGTTGAAATGTCTTTTCCAGCTCTATGATTCTAAGAGTTTATAGGGATGAAGAGGGGAAAAAAGCTACACTGGATGGAATTCCCATTTTAAAAAAAAATTACTAAACAAAATTCAACAGAAAAATTTTAACAATCCTTTTTTAAAGAAATCCGAAATAAAAATTAGCGTCATACAATCATTTCATTAAAGCATGTCCATTTCCATTTTATTTAAAAAATGAGTTACAGGCAAAGCTGGTGTGATTGTGGGGGTCCTAGTTCAAATGGGGCACTGTGGCCTGGACCGTCGGCAGCTGCACACCAGTCCCGGGGCTCCGACTCTGCTGGTGTGGGACTATGGTGGCCACTCCCCCAGAGGTGCAAAGAGCACCCGGGCCAGCAACACGGGGTACCAGGCCACCTGGGGTGTCCTCTCCACCAGCACCCCAGCAGCATCCTCTTCTTCTCCGATGGGCTGGGAACTATGGGGGGATGCCTCAGGTAGGATGTGCTTGAGGCCAATAATAAAGCACGGGGCTGTGTGCAGGGGAACCGACTGTACATGCCTCATGCCGGCCCTGCATGAGGTGGGGCCAGCAGCCTGTGTGTCCGGCTCCACTTCAGAGGAGCCCCCTGCCACTCTGTGCTGCTGCCTCTGATACAGAGGCAGCAGCGCAGGGTGCCAGGTGGGAGCTGGTTTGCCAGGGGAGCCAGTTTAAAAAAGAGCTCCCCTTGCAGATCGGCTGTCTGTCGCCCCATGCTTCTGCTTTTGCTTATTGGTTAATCGACTACATTATTACATCCCTAATTTGAGCAACGCTCTGTAGTAGTATTACTTAAGAAGCTAAATCAACAAACGTAGGCTACCGATGTGTAGACCCTCATACTCACATGGAACCCACTGAACATTTGGGAGATAAGAACAAGGGAGCTCTACAGGCTAAGTTACAAGCCAACTGGCTTTATAGCTCAAGCTGTCAAGGCTCCTACACTAAGCTCTGGAGGTCTTGGGTTCAAATCCACCTGGTGGCAGTCACACACATGGGCAACCTTGATATGTCTTGTGCACTTTGTGACCTTCAGAGAAGTTAATTTTCCTCTCTATCTCCTTGTTTTCCCACCCTTTGTCTTCTCTCTTTAGGCTGTAAACTCTTTGGCATGGAGACTGTGTGTTAGTGTAACATCTGGCACAATGGGGCTGCTAATACCTGTGGATCCTCTTGGTTGCTACTCTAATATTTTAAAAACTATGTTAATAAGGTCAGATGAGATGAGCATGGAGGATGTGAGTGCTTTCTCAGCTGTCACTGTGAAATGTAATAGCCTTGAAGTTTCTAAATGGCCATAAGCTAGCTGTGGTTTGCCCTTTTTTTTCCTCTGATTGGCAATTTATTACCAGCTGGTACCATTTTTGCCAGGCTTAATGGAAAACATGGATCCTTGATGCCAGATGTTAGGACATAAATATTCAGGCCTGCCTACTAACACCTATGTAAAAGCAAAGCCAAACCGGTAAGGAAGGTACTTTCCGAATCATTCATTGACACTTAGGCTATGTCTAGACTACAAAGAAAAGGCGGACAAAGATACGCAAATTACAGTTTGCAATTTGCGTATCTTTTTTTGCTTTTTGTCAGAAGAGGCTTTTCCGAAATTTGGCCCATCTACACAGAGCCAAATTTCAGAAAAACTTCATCTTTCGGAACATCCCTTCTTCCTCATACATTGAGGATTACAGGGATGGCAAAAGAACATGTCCGCTTTTTGGGAAATTGTTCTGAAAAAACGGACACATTCCTTGGACAAATCATAGCTTTTCCGGGATACCTCTGCAGTGTAGACATAGCCTTAGACTGATAGTTTTCTCTTTGGCAAGGACACATTCCCCATCTCTCTGTTGCTTATCTGTCTGGTTCTATCTGGTTCTTTGATTGCCTCTGTCTCCTGTATAATTAATTTTGCTGTATGTAATCCAATGTAGGTGGTGGGCTATAATTGGTTAGATAATCATGTTACAATGTGTTAGGGTCGGTTAGTTAAATTTCAGTTGAATGATTGGTTAAAGAGTACCTGAAAATATTGCTATGTAGATTTGGGACAAACAGGAAGTGAGGGGGTGGAAAGGAAGCTGGATTCCCAATAAACCCAATAAACGTTGAATTGTTTGCATCTCCGGACTTTGGACATTGCTGTTCTTTGGTCATAGGAGAAGGACCAGGGAAGGGAGAGGGTGAAAGGGATAAAACTTCTAGCACTAGAGAGTTGACAATGGATCCTACAATCCCAGCACTGTTGAGGACTTTGTAATCTTGCAACATCTGACTGCCAACGTGACCAACTCCTTGATCGGTAGCAGCCATCGCAACCCTTGTGCTGCTTGCAAACAAGAATTAAGAGGCCTTGTTTTTGAGGAAGAACAGAGTCCCTCCAGCAAACTTTGAAAAAAAAACTGCATTGTGGCAGTGGTGTGAAAATAATGCAAAGTTTCCAAATTGCTGTTCTGTTCATTGTGTGTTAGTTGGGCCCAGGAGAGCTTCCGCTATCTCCTTCAGATGATTATGCAAATATGACTAAATATCTGAATACCTATTCCCACTTTTTATCCTCTGTAATCTAATGTCTCCCTTGATGCACTGCTGTTTCAAATTATCTTCAGTGAGTAATGACTTGCATTTAGCATTTTATACCAAACTGTCATATAGATCATTTTGTGTAATACTTTACATAAATTAGGACTCCTTCCCTATGGCATGGCCGCTGCTGCCGGTGGGTTTTGATGAGATTAAAAGTGCAGTCAACACAAACCTGGTGTAATTTGGAAACAAACAAACAAAATCAAATGGCAAAGTTGGAATCATGTAGTACACGTTAGTTACAGTAAATTACAGTGCCGTTCCAAGAGGCTCTCCATAAGCGTGATGACTCTGCGCAATGTAAAATGCTAGCCTTACAGTCGTTACCTCTTTTAATGGCTGTTCAGTGGCCTAGGTAGAATGGTTGATGGATCTCTGGAAGCTTGTAGATTGGTGTCCTCATCTCAGAAATACATATATATGGAATACAGAAATATGTTAGCATTGCCTTACTTTTCAGCTCAACTCAGAAAGGGGTGGAAGATTGAATGGGCCATATTAAAAGGATTCCTCTTTTACCCCTATAGTTTGTTCTGAAGGTCAAGGTGCAGGCCTATGGGTGGAATGCAGTTTAGGGGGAGTTAGTATTGCTGTCTTCCTTGCATAGGAGTAGACCAGGCATGGGGAACCTAAGGCACAGGGTCTGGATGTGGACCCTAGGTTGCCTGAATGTATCCTCTAAGACTTATGGCCTCCACCAACATAGAATCATAGAATACTAGGACTGGAAGGGACCTCGAGAGGTCATCGAGTCCAGTCCCCTGCCCTCATGGCAGGACCCAGCACTGTCTAGACCATCCCTGATAGACATTTATCTAACCTACTCTTAAATATCTCCAGAGATGGAGATTCCACAACCTCCTTGGGCAATTTATTCCAGTGTTTGACCACCCTGACAGTTAGGAACTTTTTCCTAATGTCCAACCTATACCTCTCTTGCTGCAGTTTAAGCCCATTACTTCTTGTCCTATCCTCGGAGGCCAAAATGAACAAGTTTTCTCCCTCCTCCTCATGACACCCTTTTAGATACCTGAAAACGGCTATCATGTCCCCTCTCAATTTTCTCTTTTCTAAACTAAACAAACACAATTCTTTCAGCCTTCCTTCTTAGGTCATGTTCTCTAGACCTTTAATCATTCTTGGGGAGCCCATACTGGCACTCCAGAACCCCTCCGTTACTCCTGGCCACCATCTGATTTTTCTGTGGGTCAGTGGCCCCCAACCCCAAAAAACATTCCCCACCCTTGGAGTTGTCTGTGCTAACCCATCCCATGGTAGTTAGTAGCATGATCTGCAAGTCGTCCCATTTGTTTCGGAAATTATTAAACATGGATAAGGATAACAGACTCATTTATCCCTCTGTGTCATAATGGACCCTCGCATCTCGGCTGTGTCCATCTAGTAATGTACACAATTGCACTTAAAATGAATTGTATGGTTTCCTTTCACTGGAGAGCATGAATGAGATTATAATTAAATGGGAAAAACAATAAAAGGGAAAATACTCCACATTTCCCGTTTGAGCCTCTAAACTTGTATAGCCTTTAATCTGCTTTAAATAGCGGATTCCCCTCCCCTCCTCTTGTAGGATACATGTTGGGTTGAGTGGCTGAGGGGAGGGGGGGAGTTGTTGTTGTTTTCTTTTTTTGTACAAAATTGATACATGCTGTGGCACTGTGGGAGGAAGCAAGCCATGAATAATCAACATCTTGAAAAATGACCTATTGCGCATGTTTACAACTCTGCTAATGAAATTGTTGCCCAGAATCAGTCACCAACGTTGACACCATATTGTCGCATGATTCAGGAGAAGTGAGCGCTTTCTTATTCAGCTTGAAACTGTGAATAAGAGCGACGCTTCTCTTGCTTATTTTTTCTTTCAGCAACGTTCTGTCAGTTCCATAAAAACCTTCCCCCTCTGAACAGAAAATGTTTCAGCATTTTATGTCCAGCCTACAGATACACAACATGAAACAGCTTCTTTGACACAACTAGAGGCAGGCCACTACAATAAAGGAATATTATCTTAAAAGGAAGAATTATTAGAGTAGGGAACAGTCTCCTAGGGCAGTGGATGAACTCTCTTTAATCTTGCAATTCAACAAAATGCTTGAATAAACTCTAGTAAATACTCATGTGTTTAGGATAAAGTTCACCCCCAAACAGAGGATCTAACCAGGGTCCTATGTTAAGTGATGCATAGAGACTCTTGTAATGGGACTACACGTCGGAATATTTCACTAAGGGTGTGTCTAGACTACCTAGTTTTGTCGACAAAAGTGGACTTTTGTCGACAAAACAATACCAGCGTCTACACTACCGCGGAGTTCTGTTGACATAACGTCGACAGAACTCCGCGGTTTTGTCGACGCTGGTATACCTCATTTTACGAGGCATAACACTTTCTGTCGACAGAACTCTATCGACAGAAGGTGTTATTGCCTGTAACACTGCGTCCAGACTACGGAGTTCTGTCGACAAAGCGGCTTGCTTTGTCGACAGAACTCCATGTGTCTGGATGCAAATTGTCGACGGAAGTTTTGTCGACAGTATCTGTCAACAAAACTTCCATCGACAAAACGCGGTAGTCTAGACGTACCCTCAGTGAGAGAGAGGAGAAGACAAAATGACTTACTAGTAAAGCTAGATAAATTACTTTTTTGCCCAAGATTCCTTGGCAATTTTGAAAAGTTGAAAAAATAGTTTCAGGTCAAACCAAACTTTTCTATTTGACTAAATTGAAGAGTTTCATTACTGACCAATTTAAAAAATAAATTTAAGGAAATTTTGAAACAAAATTTATTTCCAACTAAATAAAGAAAATGTAAAAAAACCCAACAAATAATCTGGTAGTGCTTTAAAGACTAACGAAACATGTAGATGATATCATGAGGTCCGGTCATCTGAAGGGGTGGGCTGTGCCCATGAAAGCTCATGATACCAACTACAGTAAAACTCCATTGGTCCGGCATCCAATGCTCTGGCACTCCTGATGGTCCGGCACTATCAGGAACCCGGAAGTGCTGGGGCACCCGGACAATTGGAGCTGCACTGCGCCCCGCTTCCCTGATTCAGCCGCTGCTGAAACTGATCAGCAGCTGAATCAGGGAAGCCGGGGACACAGCAGCTGGGGTGCTGCCGGGTTGGTCCCGTAGTGCTGCCCCTCGGTGCTGCAGGACCAACTCGGCGGCACCCCGGCTGCTCTGTCCCAGGAGTCCCCAAGAGCAGCTGGGGTGCTGCCATGTTGGTCCCGCAGCACCGAGGGGCGACACTACCGGACCAACCCAGCAGCGCCCCATCTGCTCTGCCACAGGCATCTCTGATTCAGCCGCTTCAGAAACTGACCAGCAGCAGCTGAATCGGGGACACCTGGGGCAGAGCTGGAGTATCGGAAGGGGGAGCTATGAGGGGTCTGGGGTGGCATCCCCGCACCCCACCCCAGATCCCTCATAGCCCCCCCTTTTGATAGTCTGGCATATCTGATAATCCAGCACCCCCTGGGTCCTAAAGGTGCCAGATTATCGGAAGTTTACTGTACCTGTTTCGTTAGTCTTTAAAGTGTTACCAGACTATTTGTTGTTTTTTAAGTTTTTCCTGTTACAGACTAACTCAGCTATCCCTGTGAAACTAAAGAAAATGTGTTAGTGAGAAGATACCAAACCAGAAAATTTTAATTCCCCCCCCCCCCCTCAAAAATGTATAATTTGAACTTGCAAACCAAATTGTACTGAAATAATAACTGAAAATTTCCCCCCTTTGCTACTTGACAGGTCATGTCCATCTCGGTGTGTGTGTTTTTTTTTTTTTTTTTTTTTAAGAAAATCACACACACACTCCAGTGTCCATATTTCATGATGTTTCATAGTTGATTAAAGCACATGAATTCAGGTCATATTGTGCTTCTCAATGATGTTCAATTTTCTAGTATGATGTGATCACATTTTCAAGTAAGTGTCCTCCCTAATGCTTAACGGCGGTGCATGTGTTCAGAATCACTGGGTGAAGGAAGGACTTGCATGATGTGTTTAAGCAGTAGATATGAAAAAACAGAAGATTGGGAAAGAATCTGTATTTTGTAACTGAGATGCAGATTGGTGGATTTAATTGTTTTGTTTTTATCCACAAAAGCTCATGGTCCTATCTAATTTTGTTAGTCTCTAAGCCTACATCTACACTGCACAATTAGGGTGTGTCTATACTACACCCCTCTGCCGACAGAGGGATGTAAATTAGGCACATCGCTATTGCAAATGAAGCGGGGATTTAAATATCTCATGCTTCATTTGAATAGAAATGGCCGACGTGGCACTCTGCCATCAAAAAGTGGCAGTTTAGATGGGGATCGGTAGACAAGGAAAGCCTTTTCTGACTGATTCTGTAAACCTCGTTACATGAGGCATAAGGGATCGGTCGGAAAAGGCTTTTCTTGTCTACCGATCCCCAGCTAGACTGCTGTTTTTTGCCAACAAAGTGCTGTGTCGGCAAAACGCGGCAGCCATTTCTATTCAAATGAAGCGCGGGATATTTAAATTCCCGCTTCATTTGCAATAGCGATGAGCCTAATCTACATCCCTCTGTCGGCAGACGGGTATAGTTTAGACCCACCCTTATTTTGGAAAAAGGTATTCTGGAATAGTTATTCCCAAAGAGCTTATTTCGAAATAGCACATCTAGGGTACGTCTAGACTACAGGCTTTTGTCAACAGAAGCTTTGTTGACAGATACTGTCGACAAAGCTTATGTCGACAAAGAGCGTCTAGACTACATTCAGTTCTGTCAACAAAGCATGCTGCTTTGTCGACATGGCAGTGTAGACGCAAAGGACAGTTTAGATGCAATAATGCCTTCTGTCGACAGAACTCTGTCGACAAAAGGCGTTATTCCTCGTAAAATGAGGTTTACCAGTGTCGACAAAACTGCTGAGTTCTGTCGACGTTATGTCGACAGAACTCAGCGGTAGTGTAGACGAGGGTTTAGTTTTGTTGACAAAAGTCCACTTTTGTCGACAAAACCCTGTAGTCTAGACACACCCCTACAGTGCAGGGAAGCCTCAAAATGAGTCTGAGGCAGGCTCCCCTAATGTAGACGTGCTAGCTCCATTTAGAGCTCCAAGAGGAATAACTTAGAATGACCCTGGGGAAGGGCTATTTTGAAATAGCAGCAGTGGAGCGTCTACACTCGCCTTATTTCAGAATAGCTACTTTGGAATAGACGTTATTCCTCGTGGAATGAGGTTTACAGAAGTCCGAATAAGCCGTCCGTTATTTTGAAATTATGTCAAAATTACCGAATTGCTGTGCAGATGCTCGCATTGTTACTTCAGAATAATGGCCGTTATCCCGAAATAACTTTGCTCTGTAGACACACGCAAAGGCGCCACAATGCCACTTGTTGGTTTTGAATGTATTGTGTTAGTCGACATAGCGGTTTAAAATTTGTTTAAAAAGTGTTTTATTGGTGTGTTGCTGAAGATTATAAAATCACTTCTCTAAAAGCTCCTCACGTCCCTCTCCCTGGCTGCCAGCAGCCATGGGGCCGCCAGTTTAATAACCCTGTGTAGGGCCCCATAAATCCTAAGGATGCATAGCACAGCCAATGATGAGTAGAGAGTAACATGTACGTGCAGCAGGCTGAAAGCTTTCCAGAGGGCATGCCTCCTTCTTTAAACGAGCTGATGACTTTGGTCTTTTCAAGAATTTACACTTATTTGCAGACCATTGCAACATGTTTACCCCTCAGTATGGCGTCATAAAATAAGGGAAGAATATGCCCAGACAATAACAGATTCTTGCCCCGAAGTACTTGGTGAGGCGCTGCTTTGATTGTTGTAATGAATTGTCAGCATCATGCTCCTGTTCTATCCCACAACTCAGCAGACAACTCTACCCCACAGAATTTACAATCTGGAATGCAGACAAAACAATGTCCTTGGTATGTATTAGGTGTAAAACAGAACATGACTGTAGCAAATGAGATGCATTCATTTTAGCCTCTCACTCGTTTGGTTTTTAGGGTAAATCCACAGCATGGGGGGGACAGGAAATGCAGCAGTGAGTCTGGCTGTAGGTCAACTGATTTGGGCTGGCACTACTGAGATTAAAGATAGCCGTGTCCGCATTCAAGCTAGGTTCTAAGCCTCACCCATTCCCCTCAGGAGGTTCAGAGTTTGGCGCTCTGTTTGAGTGTGAACGTCTACGTTGCTGGTTTTGGTCCCAAAGCGGGAGCCACGCAAGGACTGAGTCATTTGTCCGGACTATGGGACTCAGCATGATAAGTTTGTTTTTGTTTGGCAGCGTTAGACAATAGCAGGAAAGGAAGAGGAGCGGCTCCCAGTTTAAAGTTAGTTGGGAGGATTCTAAACTTGGAAGGGTGGTGGAATGGCCCAAAGCTAGGAGATCAAAGGACTCAAAAGGCAAAGATAAAGCATTGAAATACAGAGGCAGTGGAGGGTTGGTCAAGACCAGGGGCAGGAGTTGGCTAGAACTAACTTCTGTGTGCATGTAGCAGAAAAAATCGCTCTGTTGTCAGACAGGAAAACGATGTCAAAAAGTGAGAAACCTTCTTAACATTTTAAGAAGCAGCCATTAGAAGCTGCTCCAAAACCCCTTCAACTTTAGCATGCAGTGCTTAAAAGCAAGTTGAAAGAGTCAAAGGCCACAAAAGATAGTCACGTTACAGGGGGACTGAAAAGTGGGTTTCTGTTTTAAAACTAAGGCGCACACGAACAAAAAACAGGAAAACAGGGTCGATTAAGGATACACTTTATTAAAAATACATTGGTCTCAATTTTACAATTAAAATCAGATTTAACTCAGCGTGGTTCCAGCCTGGATCTTCTCCCAGAAGGGACGGTTCGCTTCAAAACCAGTCCTTGCTTGCTGTAGAGAACGGTGCCGTCTCGGTGCAAACTTTGGATCGAGGTTTGGGCTTTGGAATCTAATAGGGACTGAATTTGCAGAGCTGATGATTCTCACATCCATGCTGGGTTTGCAGTATCATTCTTAAATACATGTAGCCTGACTTGGAGATATGCTAAGCTACTGCAGCTCCCAGCTTTGGAAAACTGGACTCATAGTGCCTTTTTTTTCCCCCCAGATAAGGGTATCTAGACTTGAAAAGCCTAGAAGCTGGGAATGGGTGACAGGGGATGGATCCATTTATGGTTCCCTATTCTGTTCACTCCCTTTTGGGCATCTGGTATCAGCCACTGTTGCAGACAGGACACTGGGCAAGATGGACCTTTGGTGTGACCCAGTCTGGCCGTTCTCATGTAAAACATTTATACCATCGGCAGAATGTCAATTAATGCTCCTCCAGAGAGGTGTGTGTTACTGCTGTGAACTCTTCAAAGACGAGAATGAGTGTGTGGTGTCTTTCACTTGCCATTTATGTGGCATGTTTGTGCTTCTTTATGTTGCTAGTTTTGTTTTGTTAGTAATTAAGTCAATACACTTAAAATTTGTAATAAAGCGTAAGAACAGTGAGGCCGCTGTTGACAATCCCATCGCGTCATGCTGCGCTCACTCAGATAGATGGAAGATGCCCCTCATGTACTCTCCCTGGGTCACTTTCTACCAGTTCTGGCATATGTACGATCCATGTCATCTCTGGGTCCTCAGAGGTTGCAGGACCAGTCTCCTCCCACACCTCCATCAGCTCTGGAGGCTTGGTATAGTCTCCCTGGCCTCCAGCTTCCATCATCTGGGCTTCTGGCTGGTCTACCTCTGGAGCTCCTCTAGCAGCTCCTTCCTCTCCAGAGTCCAGTCTAGACTGAGCTGAGTTGCTCCCTCTTATGCTACTCCAGCCATTGGAGCATGCTCAGTATGGCTGGAGGGCGGGGCTTCCTCTGTCCACAGGGCATTAAGCCCTCTTTGGCCAGTGTGGGCTGTACACACCCCAGCACAGGAGGAATATAATAAAAAGGGGTTGTCTTTCATGTTGCGTGGATGTAAGTATTGTGAATTGTTCTAGCGTTTTATCACAAAGTCCTGCTTTCCTGACTGATGCTAGTTTATAATTTTTTTTAAGCCATAAAAGAAACATCAGATTTCATTTTACTTAAGCGAGGTTGGGGAGGCCTGTGCCATGGTTTGCTTTTTTTAAAAAAATATCAATCTTCTTAGAAGGGCTTACTCAGGTCCCTTATATTGAGTATTTGGTATTCTTTTTAAGTAGGATTGATGTGGAGAAAAGCCTCTGCTTGCACGATTGATTTTTAGTTTCGCCAGTAAATCTGTTTGAAAATAGTTAGTGTGCAGAAAAACTATAGAACAGAGAATGGTTGCGTCAATACAGAATTCTGCTCTTATTTAGCTTGAAGCAAGGGGTCAATATAATAAATACATAAGGCCTTCCCATGCTAAAAATTCCTTTTGCTTTAACTTATTAATATACTTGTCTGTAGTTGTATCCTGCAGCTTCTGCCGATGTCAAGGTTACTATAAGATTGAACAGTGAAGCAGGAGGGGTTTTTTCTAAGAATAGTTTAAGGGGCAAACAAGAATGTTGTATTTCAACTTGACTTGAGCACAGACTACCAGAAGGAACCAATGGTTTGTTGGCAATGTGATTGTTGGCTGAGGGATTTGGGTTTATTTAGTCTGCAGAAGAGAGGAGGGAGGGGGGATTTGAGAGCAGCTTCCAACACCCTGAAAGGAGGTTCCAAAGAGGACGGAGACCGGCTGTTTTTGGTGGTGACACATGACAGAACAAGAAACAATGGGGAAGATCTAGGTTGGATATTAGGGAAAACTAGGAGGGCGGTGAAGCACTGGAATGGGTTGCCTCGGGAGGTGATGGAGTCTCCAATCTTAGAGATTTTTAAGACCAGGCTTGACAAAGCCCAGGCTAGGATAATTTTTGGGGGTTGGTTCTGCTTTGAGAGGAGCGTTGGATTAGCTGACATCCTGAGGTCTCTTCCTGTCCTCCTCCTCTATGATTCTATGAAAAAAGAATAGGCCAAGCTCTATAACAGAGGCCAAATATAGGGCAAAGTCTGAGAACAAGAAATAACAGAAAGATCTTTCAGACAATGTAGACCAGTGGTCCCCAACACGGTGCCATGGCGCCCGCGGGGGCATTTGTGTGCGCCCGCCAAGTGCTCAGGGCTGGCCTGGCCCCAGGCACATGGCGCAGGGTAAGCGCCAGCCCCGGGAGCACCGCGAATTGGCCGCCTGTGATCCGGTCGTGCTGCGCTTGGGGGGGGGGGGCCGCCGACCCCGGGCACACAGCTATAGGGGGCCCTGCCCCCTGGTGCCCGGCAGCCTCAAATGGTTGGGGACCACTGACATAGACTATGGGAGTCCTGCACCCCCCATAAGCTCTATTTCTTATTGTCATCATTAGAGGTCAGTAATGAGCAGCTAAAGCGTTACTCCTACCAGATGCTGAGCACTTTGGTCGCGAGCCGCAACTTTATGTAAGCGCATGCTTAAGTTCCATGTGCTTAAAGTTAGGCATGTGCGTAAGTGTTCGGATGGATAAAGGCCAGAGTGCCAGCACCTTATAGGATAGAGTGCAGAATTCTGAAGCCTTTATAAAAGCTCTCGTTGACTTAACAAGAAGTAGTCCTGTGCTGCCTTAGAGGCAAATAAATATATAATTCCTTTTCTCTGCTCAAGGTTGTCTGAGGAAGTGGGGTTTGCTCACAAAAGCTCGTGATGCACACACACTCTCTATGGTGCCACAGAACTACTCGTTTTTAAAGTTACAAACACAGATTCCCCTCTGAGACGTATTGACTGAATAAGTTAGTGTTTGCCCCTCACGAATAAGAATCTGTTGTTAATTTACTAAGGCCTTGCCCTTCGAATTTCTAATGAAATCAGTGATGCTGCTTGAGGAGTTTGAGCTGAATAGCGTGAGTAACGAAGGCATGATCTGGCTTATTATTAATATTAGAGGGATCATATGACTTCACAGGGCTGGCAAGAAGAGCAAAAGAACAAGAATAATGAGGTCTTACTGTTGTTAATAATAATTAATGGACACCTAACTATCATGCAGTGTTCTTCATCAGTAGATTTCCAAGTGCTTTCAAAGGGGGTAAGTATGGTTATGTCCATTTTATGGAGGTGGAAACTGAGGCACAGAGATGTTAACTCTATTGTGGACCCCAGGACTTCACAGTGCTAGATGCTGTACAAACATAGAACTATGTTGATGTGGTCTCCTAAGAAGCAGCTGCTGCTGACTTTCAGGGATATCAAGCAACTGTTGACTTGAAGTGTCAGTAAGGGTTGTGCTGAATATCAGGATGCTTGCGAGTAACAATGAATAGGTTTATAAACATCCGTGAAGTCGGTTTGTAGCAGGGACCTACAGAAGGCAGTGTGGCACCAGGCATTTGGAAAGAGTGTTCCAAGCCGAGGGGGAAATAAGAGACAGAAGTTAGGACAAGATAGCCTGTTGTCCAGGCATGCTTTCTCTAATACATGCATTGCTTGTATTTCCTCCTATTATTCCTATTCAGAAACAATCTCCGGATTTTATTATGGTGACCCCTGCACATTCATTGGTTACTTACAGGTCTCACTGCCCCCCAGGGAAGCAGTTTGTATTGGAGGCACTGTGGTTACTCAGCAGATATGTGAAACCGCTGTGAGTATTTCATTCCAGGCTCATCATGGGATGCCAGGAACATTTATGATGCTTGAAAAATGCCCGTTGCCTGCCTCAATTTGTACTGGTGAATATTAAAAAAAGGCAATAACTCTCGGGTGCTTTCTCTCTTCCATATTCACTCTTTCTGTATCCCCCACTTTCCATAATGGAAGGGCTCCCTAATGGTTATCCGGAGGCTAGGAGGGGTTTTATTACCCACTCTGTCATTGCCGGGAGGTGATATTTCACAGCGGTGGTATCATTGCCTTAAAATGCGACTTTTAAGAAATTCTCTAAGGGGCATCCATGTTTACCTTTCTGAACAATACTGCTGGAATACGGAGTGTGTGATTTCCTGTTGGGAGGGCAGGGAGAACGTAAGAGCAGCCAGACTGGGTGAGACCAAAGATCCATCTAGCCCAGTGTCCTGCCTGCTGACAGTGGCCAATGCCAGGTGCCCCAGAGGGAGAGAACAGAGCTGGGAAGTCGCCTCCCCTGTCCTCAGATCCCAGCATCTGACAGTCAGAAGCTGAGAAAGTTCATGATGTTGCATCTTTGACCATCCTGCCTGGTAGACGTTGATGGACCTATCCTCCATGACCGTATCTAATTATTTTTGGAAAGCAGTTACAGTTTCCCTAGCAAGGAATTCTGAGGTTGACAGTGCTTTGTATGAAGAAACACTTCCTTTGTTTTCAAACCTGCTGCCTATTCATTTAACCGAAGGCGTATCTACACAGCAGGGCTTAACTCGAAATAAGCTATGCAAACTGAGCTACCTCAGTGCCTTGCTTATTTCCAAATAGCTTATTTAGAAATCGGGAGTATCTACACAGCACTTATTTTGATACAGCACGCTCTTCCTCTGACCGTCATTCCCCTTGTACAATGAGGGCTACAGGAGGCGGAGAAAGAAGTCCTTCAGCTTGACAGTAATTCGACAGTATTTCGAAATAACTGCCCACTGTGTAAACATGGACTGAGTTATTTTGAAATAATGTAGACGTATTCAAAGCCCCAGTTATTGTGATGTATTAAGGGGTAAATAACACTTCCTTATTCACTTTTCTCACACCGTTCATAATTTTATAGAATTCTCCACTTAGTTGTTTCTTTCCAAAGCTGAGCAGTGCCAGACTTTTTAATCTCTGCTCACATGGAAGCTATTACGTGCCTTAATCATTTTTGTTGCCCTTTTCTGTACCTTTTCCCATTCTAAGATGGTTTTCATGACCAGAACTGCCCACAATATTCAAATGTAGGCATACCTTGGATTTATATTGTAGCATAATGATCTCTACCGTCTTATTGTCTATCCCTTTCCTAATGCACAAGGCAAAGAGGGGTGGTTCTATGTCACAGTATGAGAGGAGTTTTTGAGGGGGAAAGAATCTCTTTCCTTGTTTTAGGGGAAAAAATGACTTAAATTACATGTGCTGAGCCCATATTGGAAAGTTAAACATGCATGTTTTCTCGGTGGTTTGCTACTCTGAAACAGGAAGCTCTGAATCCTGTTTTAAGTGCAAGAAATACATAAAGGATGCACCAATAAATTAATTACAGAGCTTCTTCCCCAGTGTTACCCCTGAACTAATCATTAACATTGAATAGTTATAATCAAGATCATTATTATTATTACTATTATTATTGTTATTATGATAATCATAATGTAGTCACTAACTGCCTCCATCTGAAAACTTGGCACAAAGCACTTGTGATCTAGATAGATTAGGGTCAGAGAAAGGAAGTAGTAGTATTCCCATTTTACAGATGTTGGATTTAGGCACAGAGGGATTAAGTGATTTGACCATGGTCATACTGAAAATCTGTAGCATGGCTGTAAACTAAACTCAGGACTTCTTGGTCATGTTCTTCACAATTCTGAAAATCTCCGCTAATGAAGTCCATCAATAATGTACTGAAACAAGCTTGTCTTGTGTCCTGAAGTGTCTCTGCAGTCATTAAGCATCTTTTAGCTCGAGCTCTGACATTTCCCAGGAAAATCTGGGCAAAATTAAATAAATCCTGGATCTCCATGGATCAGTTTATACCCAATGGTTGACGAGGAAGTGAGGAGAGGAAAGGAGAAGAAAAGTGGGCTCAAATAACCGTTAGCTACTCAGCAGAAGTCACGCAAAGGCAGTAAGTAGATGAGCAAATTCTTAGAGAAAGTAGAAGAGACGGAAAGATGGTAGCAGACAATATTAGCAGAAGAATCTTCCCTCCACCCCATGCTCTCTATCTTGGATCCCAAATATAAGGCCCAGTGTTTCATCAAATCGACTCATCCGTATTTACTTTCCAGGCGCTGCATTCTGAGAGATGCAATGCTCCCTTACAGTGAAAAGGCTGATGCACTGTCTATGCATCCGAAGTCATGCCAATTAAACATCTTGTCACGTTTCTTAGCTGAGGAAATATTCAAATCTTTGTGGTCTGTTAATTAATAACCAGCTTACTGGCCTGTTTTCTATACCCTTAGAATTAGAAACTTACTAGATGGCTTTCTGTTATTTAAGTTAGCCAGAATTTTCAAAAGTGACTAATCATGTTCGGTTCTGGAAAATAGGTCTGTCAGAAAGGGCGGGGTGCAAGAAGGATGAAACAGGCATTAGGTGCCAGCCTGGGATTTGAATTGACTTGGCCGTTCCCTGTCACGGTGCAGATTTCTTTCCTGACCAGTAGGAAGTCAAGTTGTCTCTACTTGCCTCTATTTTCTATTTATAAAATGCGGAATAACAGCACCACACAAACTTACAGGAACAGCGTGAGAACAATGCTGTAAAAGCTGGATTTTCGTGCCCTTTACTACCTGGAAAGCTCTGTGAAGCCGGATATCAGATCTTTATTCAAAGTCTGGTATATAGACTGGTTGGTATGTGGGCAGCCAATTCCCTACCTGGTTCCACAGGGCTGTTCAGAAGTAACAACTTTTCTCTGCTGCTCCTAGGTGGAGGAACGGCTACTGGAGCTCTGTGTGGTATCCCTACGCTTCCCAGAGTGCTGGCTCTGCAGCTCCCATTGGCTGAGAACTGCAGCCAATGGGAGCTGCAGGAGCAGCACCTGGCGATGGAGGTAGTGCGCAAAGCTGCCTAGCCATGGCCTCCACCAAGGAGCAGATGGACATGGCCACTTGTGGAAAGTCACCTGAGGTGAGCACCACCCTGATTTGTTACCCCAAAACACCTCCCATCCCTTTCCCACATGTCCCCTCCTGAACTTCAGCCCTGAGACCCCTCTTATACCCAAATTCTCTTCCGCTTATTTAACCAGAATTTTTTATTTATAGGCACCTCCAATTCTCCAACCATGCCAGATAACAAAGCTTTTAAAGACTAGTGATAGAAATGTAGCCGTGTTAGTCTGGGGTAGTTGAAGCAAAATGCAGGACAATGTAGCACTTTAAAGACTAACAAGATGGTTTATTAGATGATGAGCTTTCGTGGGCCAGACCCACTTCCTCAGATCTGAGGAAGTGGGTCTGGCCCACGAAAGCTCATCATCTAATAAACCATCTTGTTAGTCTTTAAAGTGCTACATTGTCCTGCATTTTGCTTTTAAAGACTGAGAGGTGCTCTGACACTTGATAATGGAGAGCACATAAAAACCTAAGCTAGATACTGAAATCTGATGCCTCAAACTAAGGCACCCAAATCTGTCAAGGAAACAAGATGGGTTTGATAATTAGATAGGCCAAAAGGAATGGATGGTGTCTGACAGGGATAAAGAATCCACATTATATCCAGTGTTCTAATACTGTCAGGTTGTTGTTATGTTTATCTCTGTTCCAATTCACATTTTGGGGGAATTTATATTTATGTTTGAAAACCATTTAAAAATCTCTTCACCGTGTTTAGAAATTTGGGTGAGAAACTAAAAAGATCTCATTAGAGTTTGCTAAAGCAATTTTCCCCCCTTTTCCCACCTCCATGAATGCTTTTATAGCTTTTCCCAACGGTGCTTGACAGAGTGTATGTTTCATATATTGCATTGCTAAGCATAACTGGAGAGCATGTGAAAAAAAAAAAAAGAAAAAAACTCCTCTTGCAGGGTCTATAATTCCAGCTCATTTGTGAGTGATGAGCATGGAATCTGCCAGTACGATAAGAAAATAGAAAAGCAGATTTTTGTGAAGATAATTTTTTTCCCAATGCATAAGTGCAATTCCAGAATGAAATATTGACAGGCTCACAAAATGGCATACATTATCGATGGAGCTTATCTGTTTGGGATTGTGTCCTCAAATGCTGAATTTGTAGAAACGGTCTAGCACATTTCATCGGGACTCTAGAAGTGGGTTTCAGAAAAAGGTCAGTGAAACTCTGTGGGTATATCTACTCTGCAAAGCTATTTCGGGATACTGGAGGTATCCCAAAATAGCTACCTGTGTCTTTTGAACACATCTGCTATTTCGAAATATAGCAGATGCGCTATTTCACCATCCCTGTAAACCTCATTCTACGAGGAGTAAGGGATGGCCCTGTGTAGATAGTGCCAAATTTTGAAATAGCCCATAATCTACACAATTTGACTAGCCAAACTGTGTATCTTATTTCGAGTTTCGGGTGCTATGTAGATGCCCCCTAAGAGAATTAGTGTGCTGAAAATAGCAGTGTCATCACAGCCGTACAAGTGGCGACTCATGGTGGGGAAAAGGGTTCACTTCACCAGGCCCAAATGCCCTGGGAGACTGAAGTTTGTGGTACATATGTGGGAGGGGGACCTGTGTTATAAGTTTGTACTGGGCCCGGACAAATTATGCTTGAGATCTGACACCAGGCTCGGTCCCACAGACCCATGCCTAGGACTTCAGAAGAGATTATACTGAAAGCAGCTAACCCCCTCTTATTGCTTGGGTGGCCACAGGATATAGGTCAATTTTTAGTGCCCTCCCTCCCTCAGAGCTAGAGCAGGAACATGACACCTTCCTGCTCCAGTTTATGCACAGTTGTAAGTACAGAGCGGAATGAGATGGCATCAGTGTCAGCTGAGTTTCCACAGAACTCGTACTCGTGATGTGGTAAGAACTTGAACATGTGAGGGAAGAACGTCTGGATGTGGAGGGAGGGGTCACAAGATTTTCTTCATTTGTGTGTTTACTAACTTTAGAATTAAACTAACTTTGTATTTTAACGGAACTGAAACCGGTTTTATATAATATCTTTTTATTTCCTTTTAAAGAGAGAGAGTGTGAAGAAAAGGGAAACTGCAAACATTTCAACCTAATTTTTTCCTGATCTTTGTGTTAACAATTTTGACAGCTTTTCATTTTGAATAGCTCGATCATTTCCATGGGATGGTTTTGTTTTATCATATGGGTTTTACTGAAATTACCTTAGGCTCAAACAGAATTTTGGCGGGGAGGGGAGTGGGAGTTTGTCAGTTGAATCTTACTAACTTCAAGCATCATTGTGACATTTGTACAGTCAACGACTGGTCTCTGTGGTACCAGCAAGATCAAGAAAGATAGCTGTTCACAGTACTTATGTAGAAATCAATGTAAATGTAGAATAGTTAATTTGGAGCAAGCTGTACAACTAGGAAAAACGCATCAGGCTGTCCATAATGCTTTCCAATGTAGCTCATCGCGGGCTCTCTGGTTCTGATTCTAAACCCCCTGAGGCCAATGAAAAATTTCCCGTGGCCTAGTAAGAGGCTGAATCACAGGTCTTCATAAAGAGCCAAGAGCTCATACAAACATATTCTTCGTAGAGATTGAGAATCTTGCCCTCATCTTTGGGTTTTGACTAAATTATCTGAGGACCTCCCAGATAAATTAGCTTGTAATGGAGGTGTGCTTAATAAACTTTATGCACTAGGTGATGTGTTTGTAGGAACAGTAATATTTAAGACATAGCATAGAAGGTGAAGATATTGGGGCATATTGTTTTGCATGGTCCCTGCTAGCAGGCAATGCCCAGTACTCCAAAGGCCGAGGTAACCCATCTTCCCGTTCCTGAATGTACCTAACTCTGGAGAAACAGTAGGGTTAATTGATTGCCCAGCAATGCTGTCTGATGAAATCTAGCCTACTCTGATACACTCCTCATCAGAGCACCGACCAGTCGTGTAATAAGACTGGTGGATTCCTATCACTTGTAATTCTTTCTTCCTCATTATCGTGTGTGTGTGATTCTTTCTTCCTCGTTATCATGTGTGTGTGTGATAGGGTTTGGCTTGGTTTTCATTTGTCCCTGCTGTTGTATGTTTACTGAGCCAGGAAAAAGGCTCACACCTCGCAGGTCAGTCCTGCTTTCTCTGCCCTGGCTGCACAGAACGCAAAGAGGAAATACGACGTTGTAGTGTGAACCAAATCCATCAAAGCTGACTTTTCCAAAGTGAGAATATGCGGAGACGGTTGGTTTTATTGCTTCCCCTCTCTCTCATAACTTGTGGCATGTTGGCACTTGACTGCCTTAGTGCCGACTTCGGGCACTATAACTAACAAGTCAGGGAGGAGGCTCGAGAGGAAGCAGTGACCTTAGATGCACAACATTAGCAAAAACAGGACAGGTCACTTCATGCCAGAAAGCAGAAATCTACACATAGCATATGTGTAGCAGGGCTGCCAAGCCCATCTCAAAATAAATTGGTGTGAAATGCGCACAAGATGTCCATCCACAATCTCTCTTTGTGCTAATAAAACTGCTTATCAGCAGTGCATGTATTGTCTGCAAGTGGCAGCTCTCATGAGCAGCGGGCATATTTCTTGCAAAACCTCAACATCACGCTTAAAGCGATTGCATGTCTCAGCAGCACCTGCCCCTGTTTTGGCCTGCCATTTTTATTTTATAAAGCTAAAATCTGTTTGAGTGTTTTTCTCACCCCTGACTGCTTCCTTTCCTACCTCTTTCTGTGGCAATTTTTTTGGAGGGGTAGCTGAGTTAGTCTGTAACTAGAAGCACTTAAAAAACAACAAATAGTCTAGTAGTACCTTAAAGACGAACCAAACATGTTGATGGTATTATGAGCTTTCATGGGCACAACCCCCTTCTTCAGATGAGTGGAGTATTAAAAGTCCAGATCCAAGAATAAATAAGGGAAGGGGGAAGGGAAGGGAGGAAAAAAAGGAGAAAAAAGACAGTGAATGGATTGTTCAAGTAGTAACAAAAGGCTAAGAACAATTAGCACCTCCATTGCTTGGTTGGTTAGTTTTTTTGGAGTCCAGCAGTGCTGTTCTGTCTGCCATGGAGGTTAGACAGACATCTATTGGGAATGGTCTACATCCGTGTTTCTTAACCTTTTTTTTATAAAGTCCCCCTTTAAAAAAAAATAAAATTATAAGTACCTCCAGTACCTACAGGTTTCAGACGCACACAGTTTTTTCTACCATTGCAACACATTTTAAACAACTTAATTGTAGCTGGGTGGGCGCTAAAATTTTTGGGTGTAAAAAGTACAAAAATAATAAAGCTTGGTAAAACTGAAAATAAGAATTCAGTTTTCTCCAAATTTCAGTTGTGTTGACGTACCCCCCAGACTTCTCTTGAGTACCCCTAAGGATACTCATACCACTGGTTGAGAAACACTGGTCTACATGGTGCTTGGTCCTGCTGTGGGGGCAGGGGACTGGATTTGATGACCTCTCGAGGTCCCTTCCAGTTCGAGTGTTCTAAGATTCTATGATTCTATGACAGTCTTCCCTTGCCAGTACACTGCAATGTCTTGACCCTTTTCTCTTTTGTTTGCTCCTCTCCTTATTGCCCCTCAGCCTCACTTTGCACCTTCAACTACTATTTATTGCAATGGGAATGAAGGAAATTCAGTGTTCTCATAGATCCTGACTCTAGGGAAGCAATTGCGCCTCATTTCAAGCTCTTATTTTGCAAAGATTATGATGGTGTTTATCTTTGGTGCATGAGAAGCCCTATTCAGATCAAGAGAGTTTCTTACAGTGAAATTTGTGCATGTGCATCCGTGTTTGCAAGGCCATGGACGTGGGGCCAGATTTTTGAGAGTCCAAGTCCCATTTAGGAGCCTAAATAGGGACCCAGTGTCTGCACCAAGTAGCTCCTTTTATGACCTTTGGAGAGTTTCAAAAATACTTCCCAGCTATCAAGCTGGCCTGCAAATCTGGCCTTTTATTTTGGTTCTGAAAAGGGAGTTGAACATTTTGGAAAATCCAGCCTGTAGTGCACATGGCTTTTTGCTGCTCCCTTCTCCCCCTATGGGGGAAAGAAATTAGATTTTTATATCAGCAGGATACAAACTCAATAAGCACGCACCATACAATTCACATTACTTACAAAACTAGTCAATGAAAACACCCCGTAGATGAAATAACCTTACTTAATGTAAGAATTGTCTCCAACGACTGCAGCTTTAACGCCCCTTTTCGCACCCATCCTATTTAATATGTATGCACCTTCTTCTTTTCCTTATATTTATTCTTAATTAAGCCTTTTCTTAAAAAACAAAAAAAGTGTGTGCCTTAAGGGGCTAAACTCAATTTAATTAACAATATATTCTACCAGACACTCAGCTAATATTACACTTGTACTTCTTGTCTGTAAGACACACTCTTCTTATTTGTACAGTTAACAGACTAAATAAAACCATAAAAAGGGTAATATTTTTTAACGCCAGAGTTTTGTTACCCCCACATGCACCTTTTAACGCTTGAAATTAAACAGCAGGGAGATTTAGGCTGAATGCTTCCAGGCCATTATAGTTAGCGATCCCTGGGAGATCCATTCAGCACTTCAGTGCTAACCCAGCACTTAATCCACGTCACGGCAGGGGCTCTCGGGGGTGTGTGCCCAACGGAAAGCATTTATTTACCAAATTAAAAGCACAGCAAGTAAAAGCCTCGGTTGTATTTAAGGATATTTTATCGACTCCTATTCTGCTGCTATTTACAAAATTTTTCACTGATGGAAGATGATGGATGAGCTGATGGCTTGGCTTTCCTAAAGGTGAAATGCATCTTCTCTGATTTATTCCTCTCGCATTGACAAAACAGCTTTTGGTGTAATTGGAGACTGTCCAACGACAGCTAGCTGTGTAGAAGTCAGGCAGGGTTTCTCATTATTTCTTCCTCCTCAAACAGGTTTAAATCACTTATTAGAGATTCTGGCAGGTTTCAGATTCAGTATCAAGTTTGACATCAATGCCAAAGTTACATCTAAATATACGCAATATGAGTTGCGTGTATTAGTTATATGCATTCTCCCTTTCTTCCTCCCTCTCAAGCCACGTCCTTGCCAAGTGCAAAATCACTGAAATCAAGGTAGCAGTTTTTCACCAGCCAAAGACACTTTCTGTATGCCATTCTCACTTGTATCAGGGGAGGGTGTGGCCCACAGAGAGGGTATAAATGCATATGTTCGTGCATATTACAAGGTACATATTTGTATTATATTATGCATCCATATATTTTTGGTAATTGACTGTTAAATATATATTCTAGTAGCCTTTCAGTGGTTAATAAGTTACACGTAAAGGAAAATAAACTAGAGAATATGATAAAGCAAAGCAAGCACCAAGAACCCAAATACATACGGAGCTCCCATTACCTTGGTTGCTTGAACAGTTCTTCATATGGTCAGGCACTTGCTGGTTTTAGTCTCCGTGAAAACAACTTTCCGGTAGAGGCAATTATGGGATCCCTTCTGACATTTCTATTAGCGTTGATGGCATTCTTCAGTTTCGGTCCTACAGTCTTGCCGAGTTGTGGCGCACTAAAAAACCAGCAGGCGGGTTTCTTCCCCAGATGCGGGTGCATTTCAGGGACAGATGAAATGCCCTTGGGGTGTATTTCAGTTCTATAGACTGAAGAATGAAGTGCTTTGGCAGTGAAAGATGGTGTTTGTCAATGAGACGGATTGTGTGATACTTAGCTCTGTGTGTGTATATAACTCTTGTGGGTAATGAATGTGGTGGTGGGCTTATATTCCTTTTATGGTGAGAAACTGATTTAAACGTTGCGGACACAACTGGCGGACGAAGTCTGCCACAGTACAGTATAGACCCACGCTACTGATTAAGAAGCTGACTTCAGTTAGATCGATACAAGGCACTCCTGAAAGAGTGGGCTTGTACCAACTAAAACAATTGTTTTTCCTATGAAAACAAGACCTAAGATGTCCCCTCTGCACTTGAAAGGGAATCCTCTGAGCTGGCATTCATGCTAAAATTCGACACTCTCCGCACGGGACTTAACAAAGACCCCAGCTATCTTACACATTACAAAGATAGCTTCCCCAATTATCACCTCTAATACTATTAACTCACAGACATTTCCCCTTCCCCACCTCTAATATCATTAACTCACTGGCATTCACCTTCCTTCCCCCCCCCCCCATCCCCCTTCTGTTCTGTAATGTGATTTCTCCTTTTCATGTGTGTTCATTTTTTTAAAATTGTATCCTTTGGTATATATGGTTGTGACTATTTTCTTCCATTATTTGATCTGAGGAAGTGGGTCTGGCCCACGAAAGCTCATCATCTAATAAACCATCTTGTTAGTCTTTAAAGTGCTACATAGTCCTGTATTTTCTTCCAAGTCTGTTCTTCAATCTCCATATCTGCTTTAGATATACTAGTGAAAAGACTTCTCAAGAAGGAAAAGGAGATAAATCAGTGTTTCTCAACCTTTTTTTAATAAAGTACCTCCTTTTCAAAAAAAAAGTACCCCCAGTAACTACAGTTTTCAGACATGCACAATTTTTTTCTGCCCATGCAACACATTTGTTTAAGCAACTTAACCATAGCCATGTGGGCGATGAAATTTTGGGGTGTAAAAAGGACAAAAATAATAAAGCGCTGTAAAACTTAAAACAAAATTTCAGTTTTCTCCAAATTTCAGTTGTGTTCAAGTACCCCCCAACTTCTCTCGAGTTCCCCTAAGGGTACTAGTACCACTGGTTGAGAAACAATGAGAGAAATCACTTTGGGACTGAGGTAGCTTAGCGTTTGAGACGCGTCTGTTTTATACAGATGTTTATAGTACAGCTAATCCTGTAAAACATCGCCACATTCCGTAGGTCTTCTCCAGCTCTCATTTTCTTAAGTCATTCTGTTCCAGATCTTCCTGCATCCGCCAAATTTCCTGTGTGATGATTGCAGTTATTTTCTAGGGTTCATCATGTTATATATGTTCCTTTTCAAACACTATTGCTTGCTCAAAGGCTAAAACAGAACTTTCTGACTTGGCATATAAGTCTTCAAGTCTTAGAACAAAAGTCCCTTCCATCACAGAGTCGATAAACATACTAAAGGAATAATAATGCTTTTCTTAGGAGAGGTGGGAGAATTGACTTAATTTGCAGCTAGGTAACAGGCCTAGCTTTTATCATCTTGCAAATATGAAAAGCCAGTGTTGTTCACAGGATGCTTGCACATCACGTCTGAGTAATGCTCTGTCATCCTCCTTGCTTTTCTTAAAAGATATGGGGAACTTGTTTCTGCGTCTTTCGTAGCGTAGGGCGCAGTCAAGAAACCAGCTCGCTTTCATTTCCTAGCACAATGAATCACTCAGTAGGTGTGCATGTATGTATTGAGATATATAAAGATATGTTTCAGGCTGACTGAATGCAAGAGCATTTGTTATTTCTTTCAAATGGGCCTTGCATGCAGGGGAATCGGCTAAATACCTCAGCCAGCTGTAGACAGGGCACAATTTCACCTTGTTGGTCCAGCAATTACCAGTTGTTCTCCTCTCTGTACAAAAACCTTAGTCTTAGGACTCCCCTGTAGAGGATGTAATGTTGCGTCTAGGCCAATGTGCAACGCATGTCAGCTTGCCTCCTCTCAATTTGTTTCTCGGTTCATGGCTAGAAACGGATTTCGTTAAACTCTTGCGGACAACTGAAGCACGAAGTCTCCTACAGTGCAGTATAGACTCACGCTGCGGATTAAGAAACTAACTTATCATAGGATCGTAGAATCCTGGGGCTGGAAGAGACCTCAGGAGTCATCAAGTCCAGCTCCCTGCCCAAAGCAGGACCAACCCAACTCAATCATCCCAGTCAGGGTGTTGTCAAGCTGGAACTTAAACACCTCTAGGGATGGAGATTCCACCCCTCTCTAGGGAACCCATCTCAGTGCTTCACCACCCTCCTAGGGAAAGAGTTTTTCCTAATATCCAACCTAGACCTCCCCCACTGCAACTTGAGACCATTGCTCCTTGTTCTGCCATCTGCCACCACTGAGAACAGCCTCTCTCCATCCTCTCTGGAGCCTCCCTTCAGGAAGTTGAAGGCTGCTATCAAATCCCCCCTCACTTTTCTCTTCTGCAGACTAAATAAGCCCAAATCCCTCAGCTTCTCCTTGTAGGTCATGTGCTCCAGCCCCCTAATCGTTTTGGTTGCCCTCTGCTGGACCCTCTCCAATACGTCCACATCCTTTCTATAGTGGGGGGGGGGGCTAAGAACTGGACGCAGGACTCCAGATGTTTCCTCACCAGTGCCAAATAAAGAGGAATAACAACTTCTCTAGATCTACTGGCAATGCTCCTCCTAATGCACCCTAATATGCCATTAGCCTTCTTGGCTACAAGGACACACTGTTGACTCATATCCAGCTTGTCATCCACTATAATCACCAGGTCCTTTTCTGCTAAACTGCTACTTAGCTAGTCAGTCCCCCGCCTGTAACAATGCTTGGGATTCTTGCATCCCAAGTGCAGGACTCTGCACTTGTCCTTGTTGAACCTCATCAGATTTCTTTTGGCTCGCTCCTCTCTTTGACCCCTATCCCTACCCTCCAACGTATGTACCTCATCCCCATATGTAAATCGATATGAGGCACCCCTGAAATAAGAGTAGCCACACAAGGGGCTTGTACCAACTAAAACAATTTGGTTTTCCTATGTAGGCAAGACCTTATATGTCATCTCTTCCATGCCTGGTCTTAGATCTCCATATCTGCGTTCGATGTGCCTGGGACGGAACTTCTCAAGAGGGAAAATGTGATAAAGGGAGTGAAGCCCCCAATTACAGGAAGGATATGGACGCATTGGAGAGGGTCCAGTGGAGAGCAACCAAAATGATTAGGGGGCTGGAGCACATGACCTATGAGGAGAGGCTGAGGGAGTTGGGTCTATTTAGTCTGCAGAAGAGAAGAGTGATGGGGGATTTGGTAGCAGCTTTCAACTTCCTAAACGGAGGTTCCAAAGAGGCTGGAGAAAGGCTGTTCACAGTAGTGATAGATAGCAGAACAAGGAACAGTGGTCTCAAGTTGCGATGGGGGAGGTCCAGGTTGGATATTAGGAAAAACTATTTCACTAGGAGGGCAGTGAAGCACTGGGATGGGTTCCCTAGGGAAGTAGTGGAGTCTCCATCCCCAGAGGTGTTTAAGTCTCGGCTTGACAAAGCCCTGGCTGGGTTGATTTAGTTGGGATTGGTCCTGTCTCGGGCAGGGGGCTGGACTTGATGGCCTTCTAAGGTATCTTCCAGCTCTATGATTCTATAAGTGGCCTGGTGTTTGAGACGCGTCTCTTTCATACAGACGTTTATCGTCTATCTAATCCTGTGAAACATCTCCACGTTCAGTAGTTCTTCTCCACCTCTCATTTTTATAAAGTCTTTCTGGCCATGTCCTCCTCCATCTCCCGAATGCTTTGTGTTATGATTGCGGTTATTTTCTAGGGTTCGTCACATTAGATATGTTCCTTTTCAGACGCCGTTGCTCACTGACAGGCTAAAAAAGAGCTTGTGGAAAGTGGAGTTAAACTCTCTGAAGATGCTTTGGGGTGCAGCATGTGCCTCTTCTGTATTTCTCATGTTTCCAAGTTCTTGCATGTGGAAAAAAAAATCATATTCTTGAATTGTACTTTGTCTTGATGAGGAGAATCAAAGTCTTTTTCTGGTCAACTTTGCACCTTTTAAGTCCTAGAAAATGAGAAGCATATGAGTGAGAAACAATGAGCATATTGTAATCCTGTACTAAAATGATTCCATCATCATCAGTAGATGAATTAATTAAAAAAACCATAACTGGACATTTAAAATGGGTGGCTGCATGTTCACAGCCTTAAAACAAGTCTCTTATTGTAAAGGCTTGCTTGTTTTAAGCTTTATCCATGCTCAGCTTTTTCTAATGTGGTATGTTTCTTTCCATCTATATCTTTGTGTTTATCATTTGTATTCCAAGAGCAACTTGAAACACCAACCAAATTCAGGGCCCCATTGTGCTAGGTGATGTACATAGACATACTGAGAGGAAGTCCATGGTTCAAAGAGTTTACAATGTGAACAGTAACTCAAAGGGTGAGAGGAGAGAAATAATAGTATACCCATTTTACAGATGAGGCACCTGAGGCTCAGAAATATCAAGTGACTTGCTCAAGGTCAGACTTAGCATGTGACAAGGCCATGGATTATATAGAGATCTAAATTTCTTAACTACAAGACCATCCCTGTCTAGAAGTGTTAATCTTTACCCTGAAATAATTAAAGATGCTATTGTTAGGAATTTCGGATCATGGGAAAAATTAGAAAGCAAATTATGGGCCTGCCATGAAACCATGAAATAAAAAAATCATAATAAATATAAGTAGCATATGCAAACATTTTGAATAATAAAAGGTTTTGTTTATATTATATATTTAGCAAATTTATTTTGATGTTATGGGAAAAATGGATCTCTCTCTCTCTCTCTCTCTCACACACACACACACACACACACACACACACACACACACACACACACACACACACACATGAAAAAAAATATTATATTTTTCCCTGTGGTTCCATGACTGTTTCATGATAATGTCTCCATTGTTTGAATTTGTGTTTTTAAAAAGAAAAAGGACTCAAGCTTCCTTCTGACTGGCAGAGTGAGAAGAAAGAAAGCGATTTCATTATCATTCATTCTTTTGGGAGGTACTGCAAATGATTGAGACCAAATAAGTAGGCAGGTAGACAGATAAATAGTACATTAGGGGTTAGCCATCTGTCTCTGTCTCAGTGAGTCAGATGTCTGTTGCAATAGATTTTTGTTTAACAACATCTGCCTATTAAAAGTCAGCCAAAACCAGTGTCTTCCAAGACTTTTCTAAAAGTTCTTTTTAGGATCAGTTTGTGTTTGTAATGCTCTGAGTGGTTTTTTTTTTTTCTTTTTAAGGATTGAAAATATCTTTGTCTCAGGCAGAGCATGGAGAGGCTTTCTAAATTATTAATGAGATGCTGATGATCAGCATTTTTTTTTTTTTTTGCTGTTCTCAACTACTACTGTGAAATGTGTGAGTTGAGATGGACTTAGCATAACTAAATACTGTACATACCCCAAACGGCTAAGAGCACTTACATCCTAGCACTGTTTTGCCCTGCTGTTTTTGCAGTTTCCTGCTTCTTTCACTATGTTGTGTGCTCTGAGGTTCTGACTTTGGAACACCTGGTGGAGTCCTGATCATAATGTAGGTCTGGGGAGAGTTGATTGAAAATGTACTATACTTTGGAATTAAGAAAGCAGCTGTCACTCTTCTTTTGGGCTGGGTTGTTCTATGATCCAGTTTGAACTGAAACGAGTTAAATGTTTCATCTGCTGACTACCAGATCTGATAAATATTGCCTAAGTTTCTTACTCATTTTTTTTTATTGGGTATTTGAAAGTGAGCTCACTCGGAGGTTGCGTGGATGTAAGCACAGCCCCAAAGAGCAGTAGTCTGCCAACTGGGTTGGTCTGAGTATTGATTCTGGCGCATGCCTTTTATTTTTATAGAATAGTAATAGAAATGTAGCCGTGTTAGTCTGGTGTAGCTGAAGCAAAATGCAGGACAATGTAGCACTTTAAAGACTAACAAGATGGTTTATTAGGTGATGAGCTTTCGTGGGCCAGACCCACTTCCTCAGATCAAATAGTGGAAGAAAATTGTCACAACCATATATACCAAAGGATACAATTTAAAAAAAAGAACACATATGAAAAGGACAAATCACATTTCAGAACAGAAGGGGGATGCGGGGGGGGGGGGGGGGGGGAGGAAGGAAGGTAAGTGTCTGTGAGTAATGATATTAGAGGTGGGGAAAGGTAGATGTCTGAGAGCTAATGGTATTAGAGGTGATGATTGGGGAAGCTATCTTTGTAATGGGTAAGGTAATTGGGGTCTTTGTTTTTATTTTTATAGAATCATAGGAATGTAGGTTTGGAAGGGAATGAGTAGAGCGGAACAATCACCTCTGTTGTCTCTCACACGTCACTCTAGTTAATACACCCCAGAATGAGAATTGCTTTTTCCCCCTCAATTGTGTCATGCTGAGTCACATTGAATTTGTGGTTCTCTATAACTCCCAGGTTCTTTCCATCAGCACGACCACCTGCTCAATGACTCCAAGTTTTGTAGTGGTACATTTAATCTTTCCTTCTGCAGTGAAGTATTTTGCACTTACCTACATGAAATTTCATCTTGTCGAATTCTGACCCATTCTCCAATTCACCACGGCTATTTTGAATTCTATTCCTGTTCTCCGAAGGGCGTGCACCTCTTCCCTTCCTTGGTGTCATCTGCACATTTTATCAGCATGTTCTCCACTCCATTATCCAGATAATGAACAGTACCAGAGCCTCATTAGATACAGTCCCTCTGCCTCACCCCACCCCACGTCACAGCCAACCATTGATAACTGCTTTTTCAGTATGCTCCTCCTTGCCAGAGGAGGCTGTGAAGACCAGGACTTTAACAGGGCTCAAAAAGAGCTAGATAAATTCATGGAGGAGAGGTCCATCAATACTCATTAGTCAGGATGGGAAGGAATGACGTCCCTTGCTTCTGTTTGTCAGAGGTGGGAAATGGATGGCAGACAGGGGAGGGGTCTCTTGATGGTTCCCGGTTCTGTTCATTCCTTCTGGGGCATCTGGCGTTGGCCACTGTCGGCAGACAGGACACTGGGCTAGATGGACCTTTGGTCTGACCCAGTCTGGCCGTTCTCATGACACACTTAAACCCCTTATCTAGGAAATGTGGGACACTCCATAAATCTAAGCGTCTGTGCCCGTCTGCAGATGTTTCTCATCCTGATCGCCGCACTCCCTATTAAATTCATTAGAAGCTAAGGTTGTCTATTATTTTTAATGATGGCAGAGGACAGGCACTTCAAAAGAAAGTCTTCTCACAAGCAGGGCTTAGCTTCTTTGCACACCTGAAACTACAAAAGCACGAACGAAGAAGGGCAGCCAATCAGCGACTGCCTGGATTTACTTAGCTCTAATGCATTCCTTTTTAAGTGCTTTTGTACATTCTCTTGGGTCTTCCTGGTGTTCCGCCCCCTCGTGCCATGCTCAGAACTTGTAACATGCGGTGGTGCAGAGGGAGTCTTTGCTACTCGCACAACTTTCGACCATCCTCCTCCTGCTGCAGCGCTCATTGGCTGGGAATTTCAAAGGGGCCCGTAGAGGTTTAAAATTAGCATTGGCACCCGACTCCCTGGAAGTCCTTCCTGGGGTGCAGTCTGCTCTACAGACTATGAATAAGAATGTCCAGGTATCACTTGAAGGGTAGGCAGGTTCTTGTCCCCAAATCAGGCCTGGTATTAAAATGATTGGGAACCTTGGTGTGCGCAGGTGTGACACTCACGCTAATAGGAACTCTTTCATATTTAGCAACGAGATGACGTATCCAGCATTGCCCGCGGTCCTTCAGGGCAAGTGGATAGCTATGAGGGGGATGCAGGACTCTGGGCATGGCTTGGGGATGTTTGGGGGGGCAGTGCAGGAGGCGGGGAGTTCAGGGGAGCGAGAGAATGAGGCTTGGGGGTTGAGGAGGCAGGGCAGGGAGGTCTCGTCCGGTGAGGTTTTCTCCTCCCCCCCACCCCAGTTTATGGGGCCTTTTCTCTCCCCCTCCATTACCCCAACCAGCATGGGCCTTCTGTCTCTTCCCAACCCCACTCAGAAGCCAGGGGCTCTCCCCCCACACACACACTCGGGCACTATGTCCAGGGTCTGGGGCAGGGTTGAAGTAGAGGTGGGGCTACTTGCAAGTGACAGTTTTAATTGACAAAAGAACATACCGAAAATGCCAGGCTCCCCCGATGGTGGTAATTAGCTTTAACTTCTGACTCCTGAGCACAGAAATCCCTTTTATTTTAAAGCAGAAATTATGAAAAGCTCTTCCAGGGACACTTGGGTTAGCTGAGCTACTTTGCCTGATGTTTTCAACTAATGGGGGGGGGGCTCCTCTATTTTTACTGCCTTCCCTGTCCTGGAAATACGGAAAATAGATATTTTGGGGGACACCTACCTTTAAATGCACCTTTTCCCTGCGCTCTGAGCTTGGAGCCAGATTCTGCTGTTGGCTCACAATAACTAGGATCTTCCTCCACAATAGTGCCGCTGAATTCAGTGGGACTATTTGCAAAATGAGGGTGCACCACTTAGTATGGGAGGGAGGGTCATGCCAAGATTTCGGTAGGAGGTCAAGGGCCACACTTTTCTATGGAGGTGGGGGGGGTCTGGGATGGAAGTTAGGTGCAGAAAGGAGCTCGGGGTATGGGATTGGGATGCGGGCGAGAGCGTGGGGGCTGAGAAGGAGTGAAAGAGGGGGTGGTGACCTGGGGGAGGTATTGGGGTGTGGAGTATGGGTATAGGAGAGGATTCTGGCTTTGGGGAGGGATATAGGAGGAGAGGCAGGGTCTGGGAGTGAGTTGTAACCTAAGGCGGCAGAGGTAGGCAGTGAAGATGGTTTGCATGGCGAAGTGGGGTGGAGGGAGGGCATAGGTGCCAGATGTAAGCTCTGGCCAGGAGGCGCTTACCTAGATGGCTCCCAGCCAGCAGCCCAGCGAGACCCTGCGGTAAGTTTCCGACCATTGGGACTTGCGATGATAATGCTGGGGGCAGAGCCAGCATACAAAATCTTCCATCCCTGCATGTACGGTGCCTAGCAGTGCATGGCTCTAGCAGCTGGCTGCTTTGAGTGGCCTGGGGTTACGGTGCCAGTGGGCTGTGGGCTGGATTCAGCCTGTGGCGTATTTTGCCTGCCCCTGATGTAAATGGACATTTCTAGCATGTATTGATTTATTCTTAATAGCCAACACCTCAATTTTATGACCAGGAAAAGAAGAACCTAGGAAAATGCACATTAACTTTGAGTAATTGTCCTCCACATGGTGTTTACCTGTGAAGCACACGAACAAAATATAAAAATCCCGAACTTACAGCAGGCTCCAGCCTCAGATTGCCCTATAAAAAGGCCACATTCCATCACCAGGTAAATTAATTTGCTTGGTTCCTTCTTCTTTTGCTTTCTCCCAAAGGAGTCGCATGTCTTAAAATCCTGCCCAGTGGGCGTAGAGTTACTCATTTTTATCTAATTCGTGTTTTAGAATCATAGAGCTGGAAGAGACCTCAGGAGATCAGCAAGTCCAGCCCCCTGCCCACGGCAGGACCAATCTGAACTAAAAAGGACTAGGAGGGATGGTACCCCACATCCACACATTCACCAATCATTCACTCTGGCTTTTGTGTGACATGCCAGCTAATAGCTTACAAAGCCCAAGTCGGCTTGTGCTCCACGCTGGAACTTTACTCATGTCATATTGACTGTTGCGTGGGCCCGTATATATGGCCCAGTGGGTCCGGTGTTGATTGTATATGCAGCCCGGTCGGCCGTGTACTCTAGTTCACTTATTTTCAAAGAGGACCAAGCTCCCAGAATCCTCTGTTGCTTGGCCATGCCGAAGTCCTGTCAAGTGACACTCACGCCCATTCAGTATCATCACACCAATTTGGTACTCTCCCAGCACACCCCCTCTTTGTACTCCCCCCAGCTCTTCCTCCTTAATTGGTTCAGTCCAGCGGAACCAGGTTGTCCTTAAGCCAGAATAGACTCTCATCCCACCCAGACTTTGGCCTCAAGGCCTACTGAATTGGTGCTTTCATGCCATCTCACTGGTACTGCATTCGATTCCTTTATGTTGAGCCCTGTCAGGAAAACAAGGTTCTAACCACTGTGGCAGACCAAAGGCTGCAGGAGTTTGGTGGAGGGCAGGTATACTGGGAGCTGGGGGAGTGGCCACCTGCAGCCAATCAAGGCCAGCTGGGCCACTATATAAGGCTTCCCCTCAGGTAAGGTGGGGGAAGGAGAAAGAGGGACGGACCGGAGAGGAGGAAGTGGCGCAGAGCGGAGGCAAACTGTCGGTGGCAAGCAGGAGACGGTTCTCCAAGATGCCAGGGAGACGGTCCTGTGGGAGCTGTCGGGGAAGTGGTCCAGGGAGAGGTTGCTATTCTGTGGGGATAAGGACAAGAGCCAGCTAGGGCCTTGGCCTGGAATTCAGAGTAAGTGGATGGGACCATGTTTCCTCCAGTTCTCCCCAAACCCAGTGGACTGCCACTGGGCACAAAGGGGAGTCTAGGACCATGGAAGGGGTTCTCTCCCCCACCCTCGAGATAGTGACTTGCCTGTGATGAGAGTGGCTCGTTAAGCAGGAACCATTGCCTCTGGGAGAGACAAGAGGCAGTGAGAGAGTCACTGCGAACCTCTGAGGCCCCCTAAAAATCCACCAGGAAGGGTAGGACCCAGGGGCTACATCTATGCTACGAGTTTCCTTGGCAAAAATTATGCTAATGAGGGACTCATTTGCATGAATCGTGATCTCATTTGCATATATTCTGCTGATCCATTTTTGCGCTGGGGTTTTTGTACAAAAACAAGCAGTGTGGACATTTTCTTTTTGTGCAAAACCCCCTATTTCCTCAAGATCCTTATGCCCCCAAAAAGGAGGTTTACTGATCTTGCAGAAAAAGGGGGGGGGTTGCGCAAAAAGAAAGCGTCCAGACTTCTTGTTTTTGTGCAAAAACCCCAGTGCAAAAATAGATTGGCAGAATATATGCAAATGAGATCACGACTCATGCAAATGAATCCCTCATTAGCATATTTTTTGCAGAGAAAACTCGTAGTGTAGACGTAGCCAGGGAGTACAACCGGAGTTCCACCACAACACTGTGTGGGACATTTTATTATAGTACAGAAACTAATCCTGCTTCGCTTTAAGAGACTTCTGCTGGCATTTCTTCCCTGGAGAGTTGTCCTATGGTTTTGTACCATGGCAGTCCTAGTAGGTCGTCAGTACATCAATAGAAATAAAAATTTAGACCAAATCTCTGGGGCAGGAGTATGTGCTGCGACTTTAATTCGTGTATCTATCATTGAAAGGAATGTCTCTAAATCAGCGATGGGGGTTTCACTGTGTCACTCCCCAGGACATCACTTTACTTGCTAATGAAAGTACGGCAGGTGAGGCAGGACAAAACCCCAGCTGGGCATCAGCTGGAAGCGCCGTCAAAATAATTGGCACCGTATCCATCAAAGTGCTAGCTGAAAGTCGGCGTTTGTTACAGCTAATAAAGCACCATGTCTCTTAGCAGTAGAAGAACTGAACTCAAACATCATATTTGGAGGAGATGGATCTAAGTGCCATACTCAATAATTTTATCTGATGTGCAAGGGGGGGGGAACTGTTATAAAAATAGAAAGGTACCTGAAGTGTATTGCTCTTATTTGTAGTGGAACTGCAAAGACTCTCATTTCCCCTCCCTTCTTTATCTGTTTTGACTGTAACCAGTTTGGGTCAGGGACTGTCTCTTTCTATGCATGTACAGCACCTAGCACATTGGACCCAGATCATATTTTATGTCTTACTGTAGTGAGCAGGGTTGGCTGCTCACTGACCCCGAGGAGGAAGAACACGTCTCTGAGCTTGGGTGGGCTGAGACAGAACCTGCCCCTTTAAGTCCACAGAGACCTAGGGGAGGGGCAGGCAGTATAAAAGCTGAGTCTAGAAGCTCAGTAGAGGCCCAGCCGCCAGAGGGAGCAGAGGCCTGCCCTGAACTCTCACGCCGGGAAGACCCTGAGGACCCTTTTCTCCCTATCCCCAAATGTGGACTAAGCAGACCCTGTGAACCTGGCCTGGGAGCCAGGGACAGACTGAGGGGGAGTCCGAAAGTGGCCCAGGGGAAGTGGAGGACGGTCAGGTGGACCTGATAACCCCGTGATGTGTGTCAGCGTGTTTCGGAGAGGATTCCCTGCTGGCCCCAAGGTGGCCACTGCTAGGGCCCTCAGCCGGGACGCGGTCGAGTAGGGAAGGCCTGCATCCCTCTTGCCACCCCGCATACTGGGTGCAGTCTCCCCCTCCCCACTTGTGCTGAGAACTGGTTGTTTGCGTGAACCAGGGCCTGGATGGGGAAAAAAAAAAGCTTAATTAATGGCTGTACAAGTCACAGAGACACAGAATAGTGCCAGCTCAGATTGTATCACCCCATCTTGTTCCCAAAGTGACTTAAGAAATAACTCACTATTGGCAACTGACTGGGGAAGGATGCATAGAGAGAATGCAATTTTATATATATCATAACGTCAGTAAGCTGTAGTTGTACTACTCTCTCTACTTCTCTCTTAAAAGTTAAAAAAAAAATCCCTCAATACCTTATTTACTTGGTGTCCATACAGAAAATATGGAACTTGTAAATCCTCTTACAGCTTTCTCTTGGTATTGGCATTCCGTGCAGTTCTGCTGAAGAATATTTTGGCTACTTAATTCCCTGACCAGTATTTCTGTGTGCGGAAATGTTACCGAAGTCCAAACACTTTCCTGAACTTGCATTAAGTCTGAAATTCATAGCGAATCCAGTCTTGCTGCTGTCAAATTTGCAGGGCTTGAGTGCACAAACCTTTTGACATTTGAGGCCAGATATTCAAATCACAAAACTTGAAGGTCATGGCATGTATCGAAGAGAGAAGATATGAAGGAGAAATGAAGTCTGCTTGGGATTGGGAACAAATTTCTGACTAAATCTGTCACAATCATCAGCATGCATTATTCATCAGATTAGGGGAGGGGAATTCATTTCTTGCCAAACATCCTTACTACACTGTCAAGATGGGAGCATCTTGTTTCAAATCTGGACCTTCCTGTTGTGCTAATGAGGCTCCTGTTTTGATAGTTCACGTTAAGAACATTTGTAGCTTGATTTTGATGCTAGTGGACAATCTGCCGGTAACTGACAAACATTTGCATTAAAGCTGCCCACTAGATATTTCTTATTTCCATTCTGTTCTTTTGACAAGAACAACTAGAAAAAGAACAAGTTGTCAGATGAGGAATGGTTACCTCTTTTCTTTCTGCTGAACAAAGGGAAAGTGTGGTGTGATAGAATATCGCTTTCCAAACCCCTGCCCATCCATGGGAGTCAGTGTGTCCTTCCTGGACTGCTGAAAAAAAGTATTATTTCTTTATTTTTCCCTCTGTCAGAGCAAAAACACAACAGACAGACAGCAATTCCTTATGGTGAGGAAAAAATAGAGGATGTTAGCCGGGCAGTAGAGCAGCAAGTTCAACTTTAGTTAAGTCTTATGCCCCCCCCAAAAAAGCCCCAAACCAAACCAAAACAATAAACAAAACCAAGAAGAGAAATATCCTGTTTTAACAATCTGTCTCCAAGCTTGTTTAGAAGAGAGGTTAGACTCTCCCTTGGGATGTTGACCTGACATTTTGAGAAATATTGGAGTAGGAAAATTGAGGTTTCTTGGCTCAAAATGTAGGTGAAACCAGTTTTCACAGTGGGAAATGTTCTTGACCTTAAATCTTGCCGAGTGGTCTTTTGTTAACTTGTCTTCTCTGTAAAACTGTCTGTACTATGAAAGACCAAATGCACAGGGCTTAGTCAAATTACTTGCAATCCCTAAGGTAGATAAGGTTTCAAACAGCAAAATGAAGTTGATGACTGGCTAGACCACAACACAAATCAATTTTAATTGATGTTCTGTGGGGGAAGGGAAGGAGCTGTGTATGTGTCCTACAATTTTTCTTTTGCTCTTTAATGTTCCATGGCCAGTCAAACCCATATTTTACCATGCTACCTGAATAGAAATATAGAGTGGCCCCACATAAATGTGATTCGGAAGGGCACTATGACAGGTTGTTACAATTTCCTTTCCTTTCTGTTCTTTCATCTTGTTCTTTGCTGGGAACAAGCAAAGAGATGGTCGGACATTTTTGCTGGATGATATGTCAGCATGTGATGCCTTGTTCAACTACAGAAAAAATATAAGTAACCTCCTTCAGTTCATCACTGGTACAGGTGTCACCATCTAGGAAAAATCAAAGACTGGCTTGAGTTTAGCAAAAATTACTTGTGGTGGTTGTTAGTTCCACATTGTTAAGCTGGGCTATGTCTCTGTTGGGGCAAATGTGACTTTAAAACTTCAATCCTTTATAAGAGATTGCACCAAGGGTGACTGTGGGACTGTCAGAAAGTCCATAGCTGAAGGAGTCAGGTTTGAACAAGGAAGTCAAGAAATGATCTTTCTACCCAGCCACAATAGAATCATCTGGAAACGATATGGTTTGGAATATCCATCCCTTTGATTTTCTGTCTGCTAAGGAAAAATCCGACGTGTAACAGGTGATGAAACCGGTAACTTTCTATGGGTGTTGAGTTGGAGCTTATCTATATTACAGAGAAGATCAACCTTCTGGAGGGAAGGGTTGGAACTTAACTTCATTTACAAGTTTGATTCCTATCAGAGAGGAATGAGTAAAGATATTGACTGGCTCTCACACTTCCTTTCACGTCCTAGGGTGTGTCTAGACTACAGTGTTTTGTTGACAAAACTATACCTGCGTCTACACTGTTGCTTAGTTCTGTCGACATAAACCTCATTCTGCGAGGAATAACACCTTTTATTGATCAACAGAAGGCATTACTGCATCTACACTGTCCTTTGCGTCCACACTGTCATGTCGACAAAGCGGCTTGCTTTGTCTACAGAACTGGAGGTAGTCTAGACGCTCTTTGTCGACAAAAGCTTTGTTGACAGTATCTGTCAACAAAACTTCTGTTGACAAAAGCCTGTAGTCTAGACTTACCTTATATGACTTAACCAACCAACGGGCACTTATAGAGGTTCAAATTGTTCTTATCAGCCTCTTGTAACTTGAACAATATAATTCAGTATTTTTTTTCACTCTCCCCCTCCCCCAGACCCCTCTTCCCTTATTTATTCTTGGATCTAGACTTTTAATACTCCAGTCATCTGAAGAAGTGGGTTGTGCCCATGAAAACTCATAATACTATTGACATTTTTTCTTGGTCTTTAAGGTGCTGCTAGACTATTTGTTATTTTTAAAGTTTTTCCAGTTACAGACTAACTTGGCTACCCCCTGAAGCTTTTGAACATCGCCGTTAAGATAGTCTAAACTGCTAAAGTACCACATTGTCCCCTCCCATTTTAAAACCCGTGAAATTAAACACTGTTCTGGAAATCCCCCAACATCATCGCAACTTGGAGGGAGCAGGGAGCAGTTCACTCTGCCACAAATGAGGGGTTGCAACTCTATCGCCTCCAAAAAAGCAGATTTCTGAGAGATCACTGCTAGCCACCTTGAGACCACGTGTTCTGCACCAGTGTCCGCCCAGGTGGTAGTGCATTTCCCTTGGAAATGTAGCACCAGCTCTTTCTTAACCTGCCTTGCTCTGCAAGCTTTAGCTGGTTGGGGCCTTGCTGGGTATTTCTAGTCCATCTTTGACTTTGGTTTTGCTGCTTGTTGATGACTGACGCCTTTGCCATTTGTGTTGAGAGGATTTTAAAAATATATTTACCCATTGGAAAAACAGAAGTAATGGATCATTGCTGTTGGACTTTTCGTCTTTGAAGGATTTCCTCTTTTTTCCCCTCTGGGTTTAGTAACAGCTGTCTGAATTTCCTTTGCAATCCTTGTTCCCACTTCTCGCAATATCAAACAATTAACTAAAGGGCACCACACAAAGCTTATTGTGGTTTTGTTGCAGAAGGCAGCATATGAAGACTATAAAAACATAAATGAATTAAAATGCCTTGCAGGTCTCTCTCCTTAATATTGCATTGTGCTAGAATATTTGACTATTTTAATTTTAGTTGCATGGAGAGTAGCAAAGCAATTAATTCACAAACAGGAAGGGAAAAGTTAACACATTACTTCCTTTTAAAAGCACCTTTCTCCCTGTGTGCGAGTCTTTTTCTGCCTATCTACAATAGATTTTCCCATTTTCTGGGTGTACATTCTTTCCTCTCTTCATATCTAAGACTTAATTAATACTCAGGGATGCAATAATGTTATCATAATGCAACAGACCCTAGCCATGCATTTTATGTATATATCTATATTCCTTATTAATTGCACCTACATTAAAATAAGTATTGGATGGAGGCTGGAACATCTTATTTACAGTTATCCATAACACATTTTGGTCTTAATATTGAAGGAGAAACAGACCGATGCAGTTATGTCTTTCAATTTCAGTCAGGTGATTAAAATTGAAAATATGTATTTCAATCAATCACGTATCTTCAAAATACACCTACTTTTAGTAGCCTAGTAAATTACAAATGGATTAATCTGCACAGGGCAATAAAACTACAGGATACTTTGAACAGAAATAATAGTGATAAACAGATTGATTTAATGTTATCCTTTGAAAATACTGATATTACGGCAAGGAAATACTCTCATGATTCTCTTAGTGTTTTATGCCTCCAATATTCCAATATTTAATTGGTCACCCACTGTTACCAAGACTGTTCAGTTCCATCAGAGCTTCTATCTAAACTGGATGCAGGGGTCTGCCAGTAGGATCATGGCTCCATTATGACTCAAAGTCAGAAAAGGACATGCCATGGATCTGAGCTTTCAACTCCTTTATTATATTTGGTAATTATAATTAATAGTGGAGACCACAAGGATAATAATGAGATTCTGTGTGCTTTGGGATATTAAGTAAGAAGTTACCAGATGTTGCTGAGACCTGATTGTGTTCTGAGGATAGGCCGGGAGAGCCAATCTGTTTTGGAGAGTAAGATTTGTACTTGTAGCATGTTTCACATTGTGGTGCAGATAACTTGACATACTAATTTTTAACATTACTCATAATTGTGTCTAGTGGCCTTTCTAGAGCATTTTTTCTCTCATTTTCTTTTACTTTGCTCAGGGCCGACCCACAACATTTTGGCACCTGAGGCGGGGGGCTCAAATGATGCCCCCATACCCCCTCGCTTGGGCCAAAACTTTGAAAGGTCTCTTGTGCCCTCCTTGCTCCAGCACAGCACTCCACCATCTCTGTGCATCTAGAGCAGAGAGAATACATATGCACCAGCAGCAGACACAATTTTCTACACTCTGGGTATGTCTAGACTACAGGCTTTTGTCGACAGAGGCTCTGTCGACAGATACTGTCGACAAAGCCTCTGTCGACAAATAGCATCTAGACTACATCCAGTTCTGTCAACAAAGCAATCCGCTTTGTCGACATGGCAGTGTAGACACAAAGGACAATGTAGATGCAATAACACCTTCTGTTGATAGAACTCTGTTGACAAAAGGCATTATTCCTCGTAGAATGAGGTTTACTACTGTCAACAAAATTGCGGAGTTCTGTCGACGTTATGTCGACAGAACTCGGCGGTAGTGTAGACGTAGATATAGTTTTGTCAACAAAAGTCCACTTTTGTCGACAACACCCTGTTGTCTAGACACACCCTCTGGGTCCTAGTGGCGCCCACACCACCACAGTCTGGCACCTGAGGCAGCCGCCTCAGTTCGCCTCATGATAGGGCCAGCCCTGACTCTGCTTGTGTATTCTTTCCCTCCATGTTATGTTTGACTGTGTGAATTCATTTGGTAAACTCTGGAGGACACGGGGAATATATAAGCATTTTTTTTTTACAGGCTATTGCTCACTGGGGTTTTCAGCTAAGACGCTGTTTCAGAATGAGAATGATTCTCATCTATGGAGCTGGATGAAGGTGCATGCATAATCCTAAGGACAATGCTGTTGCAGATAAATAATGACCAGTACATGCCGTGTGGGCTATAGGGGAACTCCCCAGTCTGCAGAGTCATTCAGCCACGAAGGGGAAGTAATGTTAACACGCGAATACATTAGCCAGCCAGAGAGACTATAGCTTGTTATGCAAAATTATGCTCACTTCCTGGTTACCTTGTCTCTCCTTTCTCTGTTTGCATTCTTTATCCATCTGTACATCCGAATTGTAAAGTCCTTGGGGGGAAGGGATTGTTCTCCTCCCCTTCCCCCCCTGCTCCCCGCTATGTGCTTGTCCAGTGCTCAGCACAAGGGGATCCCCATTATGACCATATGTGACAGGGCGCCTGCCCTGCACTGGGCCTTTGAGCCCAAGGCTCAGGCCCCGAGCCTGAGGGAAGCTGGAAGACCAGCTGAGATGGTGAGGCTAATGAGCCCAGCTGCCGGCTACAAAAGGAGAGGCACAGTTGCTGGAGGGGAGGCAGGGCTGACTGCAGAGGCAGCAAGAGCTCCTGGGAGGGCTACAGCTGCAGGAGAGGGACTGGAGAGAGAAGCTCTCCCTCAGCAGTTGCCGGGGACTCCAGGAGAGGCCGGGAGGAAAGCAGAGGCGAGTTGGTGCCACCTGGAGACTACCTGCCGAGGGGACGCCGGCCTGGAGATCGCAGCCAGCTGGGCAAGGCCAGGTAGGAAGTGGCCCAGGGCAGGAGCGGGAGGCGCCCCTCTTAGCCCGAGAGACTTGGTGGGTTTTGGCTAGCTAGCCCCACCGAGGGAGTGACCCTATACCCGGTCGCTCACAGGGCCCTGGGCCGGGACCCGGTGGAGTAGGGTGGGCCCGGGTCCCCCTACCGGGGGGGTGCCCAGCTACGACGAGAATCTGTTTGGAGACTCGGCCTGTTTAAAGGGCCAGTATAAACTGCGGTGAAGCCGATGATGAGCAACCCATACAGACTGTAACTTGCCCTGAGATGGGCCATGTGAAGACAGTCAGGGGGCACTGAGGCTACTGGGGGGCGTGCGCCCCATGACACCATACTACAAATACAAGTTGAACCTCCTCAGTTTGGAACTCTCTTGTCTGGCTACATCCATGGTCCGGCATGATGTTAGTTAGCCAGATGTCCGCTTCTCGTGGGTATGGCGAAGCTCCAGGCAGTCCCAGAAAGTTTGTTTACAGTCACAAGTTCAATCTCTATGTTCTGTGGTATTATTTAGCTCTAATTTACCCCTAACTACCTTCTCAGAGCCCAGCAAGCAGTGGAAGTGTCGGTGATGCTGCTAGACACTATTGACCTCCCATGGTTCAGCACATTCTTGGGTTCAACACCGGTCAGGTCTTGAGGTTGCTGGGTTAGAGAGGTTCAACTTGTACTGCTAAATAAGAATTGAAACTGCAAATGTATCATTTGACCTTTTAAATTACATGTGGATAAAGAGTATTGCACAGAAGATATTATATATATCCTTAAGCATACATGCCCAGGAATGGGGGGGGAGGGAGAAATATCAGGCAAGAAAGCAAGTTTTTCAAAAGCAAGTGAAAATGTATATTTTGTAAATGTACCTTGCATCTAAAACTACATCATTCAGTTACAGAGCGATCGCATGTTGTAGTTATAAGCAGCACTAAGTGGCGTTCCTGAGATGAGAATATTCATTCACCTCTCAAAATGGTCCCTGCACCTTTGGGAAATAAGTGTTAATGATTTTTTTAAACAGAAGTTTCATTCTGGTACACCGCTCACAATAGAGGAGAGATAGTTAGGTGCTTCCAGGTATATGGCTACTTAAAGAGACGAGGCCTGATTTTCATTTACACCAAGATCCTTTTACATCATTTTAGCAGTGTAAAGGGGTCATGCTATAAATGAGAATTAGTATTTAAACTCCATCTGCTACACTCAATCGATGCTGATTTATCCCTCTGAAGGAGAGGGGGGTAGCTGAATGCATACAATTCCATAGAGGTGATGCATATTTCCTTTCATGAAATGTCACTTTCTCCACCTCTACTAAATGTATTCTTAGAAAACGTAGCACCTTCAGGAGATGTGGGGAATCTTAGCTGGAGAGATTATTTGTTTCTGTTAATTTACAGGAATTTCAGGTTTGACACCCTGAGTCAGATGATGCTCAAATCTTGTGAAAATGAATACAAATTGGCTATCAAAATTTCTTAAGATGGCTTTCCAAATTTTAGCCTGTGTGTTTTATTTGCATGGGGATTTCTTTTTTTTAAAGTTTCACCCAAATTATGATTGATTTCTACTAGTGAACAGTCAGGAAAGGATTAATACATGGTTCATCAGTTGTTAAAACCAACCAGTCAATAGGGTGATGCTGTCAATATTTTTAATCATCTTTAACCATCTATATTACCACTCTCTATTGATCATTAGAATTTTCCGATGTGACAAAAATGAAATATTTTGTGACTGTTCCATGTTGACAAAGATCTGCCGGGTATTTCCTGACCCCTTGTCTGGCTCGCTCCTGTACAGTCCAATAGTGGGGGTTGCTTGAGGTCCCCAAGGTGTCTGGGTCTCTGCCACTCGGGGACAGCCCACCAGACAGATTATACTGGAGTCAGGGCTCCATCCCCTTTGGAGGCGAATTTCAAAATGTTTTTTCTTGGTTCTGAATTTGAAAAGGAATTTTAAAATCCTCGGTGAAACAAAATTGCCTTTTTCCTCTCAGCTCTGCTTGCAACATGGAAAGTGTGATCAAAATTATAAACACCTGCTGCCATTCTGTACTTTTCTAGGAATTTAGGAATCTTGCACGGCTGTCTTCCTAATTTATTTCAGTGTAAATTGCATGCCATATATTGAGACTTGAGTGTATTTCACTGGAATGTGTTAACACTGAATCTTTTGTATTTTTTTAAAGTTTGAGATACCTGAGGAAGCAAAAGTCAACTGCAGCATTCTTTAACTCAATTTTAATTAGATCGTTAGGGATTTAAGGCTCTGTTGCTCAAATTACACTGTGGCACCTCACTCTTGGCTGTTGAGTTTATTTAAATTGCATTTCAAGCTACGCATTACAGCAGAGGTTTTAAAGAAACTACCAGCATGAAAATAAAGGGCATATCTTTAGAGGGGTTTGTCTCGTTTTAGGCAGGGAGAATTGGACACTGATTTGCATAATATCTCTGAGATCTAAATTTATGTAGCAGTGAACTATCTATTGCCCTAATATTGCGGAAAATCTTGTACAGTAAATTCCACATCTACCAGTATTGGTGGTATGCCATGCAAGGACACTTGGGTGTGGTTTAAGCTGCAGGATGCATTATTCATTTTATGGGTAGCTGTCTTTTGATACCTATGATTAGAAAGACAAATTAATACAAGCAAAGAATAGCTAATGTTCAAAGGCATTTGGTGATATAGATTCATTTAGTGAAGCTACGGGCACTTAGCACTTTGTAAATTAGGCAGTTAGTTTTTATGTAAGATTTCTTCATTGATTCTTCATTGGTTCTAGCTACCGGGTAAATTTTATGGTGCACATCTACTAATGTAATATATGCCAATAATACCCCTTTGCCACGTACATTGGACAAAACGGACTGTCACTTTGCAAAAGAATAAATTGACATGAATTAGCCATTGAAAATGGCAGCTTACAAATCCAGCGGGGAAGCATTTTAATCTCCTGGGACACAGAGTTTCTGACTTGCAAGTTGCCATTCTCAAGCAAAACTAAAACACAAAACCAGATGGCAATGCAGAAATGCTGAGCTGGAATATAGAAATTTGACACCTTGAGACAAGGTTTAAATGGACCCAGGGTGTGGTTCACGCATTACTATAGGTTGTTTCATCTTCAGGTACTCTCTCACCTCAGCACTGTTGGAGACATGCCCCATCTGATTTAATTAACACTGTCTCCCATCTCTGTATCCCTGCCTCTTCCGTTTTCTTCTCTCTTCAGCCTCTGAGGAAGTGAGCAGTATCTCATGCAAGCTTATGCCCTAATACCCCAATAAATGTGTTAGCTTTTGAAGTGCCACCCAACTCCTTGTTGTGTTCAAAGTCAAACATGTCCGTTTGATTATTTCCATGACAGAAAAATGTGCCGTGAAATGACACGCTAGCTCATCAATTCTCTAGAATTATATCGCATGGTGCTTATCATGTCTTTTAAATTGTACAACAAAATGTTTTTATCTAATCACCTGTGCAGTAGGTTTTTTTAGTACATTGGACTTATACCATCACTATATTGCTTTTGCTGGAACAAGACTGCTAGTTTCTCAGGAAAGGAACTTAAGGGCATGCCCAGTACTGACTGCCTGGTCCTTTATAAACTCTTAAGCATTTTGTAAACCCCTTTTCTTCCTTTCAAATGGAACCAGTGGGTCTCATAATGTTGGTCACTTAGTTTAGTTGGGGCCTAATTCATTCTTGGCATCACAATGTCGGCTTCCGTGGAGTTATTCCAGGAAAGAATTTGACTTTTCTGCCTTTTGTTATATGATGATTAAAGTTTTCTGTAATGAATTGGTTGAATTTGAGAGAGACTCTTTATCTGTTTTATCCAGAGGTTGCATTTGTCAGGACTGGATTGGTAAGTAGTTGCCAACCAGTACCCACGTGACACGAAAAAAAAAAAGTGAATAATGAGTGCAGAGCATTGGCGGCCTGTCCACAGAGGCGAACTAGGCGGTTGCCTAGGGCACCAAAGTTAAATGGCGTTGAGGGGTTTGGAGGCGGGGGCACCGATCACGCGTTTTGCCTAGGGTGCCAGTTGCCAGCAGTTTGTCTAGGGCTGAGTCTAGGTATAGATGCCTTGGTTTGCTTCATCTGTTGCTGAGGTGCCTCTCAACAAATGCCCAGCAGCGTTTTGTGATTTCTGATGGGGAAAACTGTATGTTTCCCAGGATGGGGCAAAGGGTGCAACGGATCGGCATTTCCAGTTAATAAATTGTGCTAAGGAATCTAACACTCACCGCACAAAGATGGGGGAGTACCATGGAAATGTATTCATGGGGGAGTACCATGGAAATGTACCAGGGCTCCCTAGAGGCACAGAGGAGTGGATGAACAAAGGTGGGAGTGGGGAGCTTCTGTCTGCTTTTAGCAGAGAAATGGGGGTTGTGTTTTCCCTCCTTCCAAATTTCCCTTTACTTTAACCATTGATTATAACCTGTTCCATCTTAGCTACGTAACTGTTAGTCGCCTAGTAAGCAGTGGAAGTGTTGGTCATGCTGCTAGACAATATCGACCTCCTGTGGTTTGGCAAAGTCTCTGGTTCGGCACTGGTCAGGTCCCGAGGGTGCCGGACTAGAGAGATGCATCCTGTACCACATTGATAAAAGTGATTTGTAACCCAACACCAACCAAAGATGATCACTTTGAGCAACATGGCTCTATATGCTGGATAGCTGGGCAGAGTATGGCATGTTCATCTAAATACAGCCTGTTCCTGATGTCTCTCCCCACTCCCAGCTAGCTGTGACAAGGGAGCTCATTCGGACCCAGCTTACATATGGATATTAAGTTGAGAGAAAGTATGTACTACCTCTTCCTTCACCTGGAAAAAAATTCATGCAACTGTTTCTTTATAGCAAGCAATTTTCCAGTGGAATTGCATCTGGGTTGGTGTTGTATTGCAATATAATAGGAGAGCGGGAGAAAAAAATCTGTGTGCATTCTTCGAGAGCGTGCAGTTCAATTTCTTTTTTAAGTCAAACCACCTGAAAGGATTAATTTAATTTTCTGAACTTCTGAGAATAAATCTCCAGTTAGAGAGAGGTGTCAGTTGTTTTGTATTTCATTAGTCTGTGAGACTTCGCCGTGGACTAGTATCACTGCATTGCATTGAGAGACTTGTCTTCAATACCTAACATAATCATATATGGATAACAACTTAAGTGGATTGAGGGTTTTTTTAACTGTATGTAATAAACCGAAGAAATCTAAATTCAGTAATGGAGATATTTTGGCTGGATGATATAACAATAACCTCTTGGGCCGAGTGAAGACATTGTAACTTTTGGGTTTATTTCTTGCATGTACACCTTTAGAAAGCTACACAGAAATACATTATTATCCACCCTTTTATGCTTGCTCGTGTTGGAATGCGTGCTCTCTGAATAGCTGGATATTGCCCTCAAAAGCAAGTCTTTTGTGCTTGGAGTTGTACAGGTTAAACCTCTCTCATCTGGTCTGGCGACATCTGTGGTCTGCCATGTCTTTAGTTAGCCGCGTGTCCACTTAGCATGGGATGTGGCTAAGTTTCCCGTGGTCCCATAAAGTTTCTTTACAGCCACCAGTCCTGGCTCTCCGTGTTCTGTGCTGTTATTTAGCTCCAATTTACCCCTCAATGTCTTCTGAGAGCCCAGCAAGCAGTGGAAGTGTTGGTCGTGCTGTTGGACAATATCGACCTCCCATGGTCCAGCAAATTCTCTGGTTTGGCATTGGTAAGGTCCTGAAGGTGCCGGACTAGAGAGGTTCAACCTGTACTACTAAATATCTAGATAGGAATGATTTAAAAGGCGTATGCCCTTTTTCTGTGCAGTAATTTCCTTTTGACAGTGAATGATTGATTCAAGTCTGATTCACAGCAAGGTTACTATATAAAGCAGGTAAAGAAAATAAATGAGAAATGCCAATTTTATAAATAGGTGCAGTAGTTTAGGTAATATCACAATTAGCAGGTGTGGGCATAAGAGATATTTCTATGCATGGTGAGGCCTGCATTGAATAACATTCTGCATACACTTGTGGAGGAAGGTCAAGCATTTCCTGTTCCTGCTTCCTTCAAAGCATATTCACTGCAGTTGGGGGAGGGCGGGGACGGTTTATATTGTGGATTATAATCACTGGATTACTGGAATTATATTGGATTATATTGTGAATCACTGGATTATATTGTGTCAGATGAAACCAATAACTTTGTGGGATTTTGATACAAACCCAGACATCAGTGTGTGCTTGTGTAATAAACCCTTAATTAACTTAATCGTAGCATGACACTTTTAACTTAGCCACGTTCAAGTTTGTAGAATCTACCACTGCAACTATTTCAAGTTTCATTGATATTTCCGTCCCCACTCCTCTAGTCCTTGTGTTTTCTTATATGTAATACAAAGGGAAGAAGTCAGCATTTAGGGCTTCGTTCAAAGAAGTGCTTAAGTACAGGCACTTGTGTTTTACTGAGAAAGGGCTTATCAGTTTTCTGTATTAATATAGAGATATAAAATAGGGATTGTACTGAGTAGTTTATCAAATTCAGACTCTCCTATTGCAAGATATGTCTCTACATCTCTAGACTACTTTGAAAATCGCAAGTAGGATTTCTGTAGATAAACTTGGTCCCAGAAGAAGTATTTTCTCCATAATGAGAGTGAATGTTACCATGTCCATAGACTAAATGAAAGCAATATTGTTGTCAGAGTTGTTCCCCACTCAGACACTCAGAGTGCAGAAGATTTGGGCCCGCAAAGAGCTCAAAAGAAAACAAAAAAACCCTTCGCCTTTACAGGCACTGGTTACCAAAGCTTCCCCCCAGAATCACAATATACCGATTTTGGGGAATCGCTGCCACCATCAAGTGCTTTTTCTCTAAAACCAGAGTTGAACACTCAAAATCACCCCCAAAGGTACTCCAAGTACTTTTGCCCCAAAAGAGCTTGAAAAAAGAAGAGAGAAAAACAAGCTGTAGTCCCTGGTAGCTGACCCCTCCATCACAGACAGACAGACAGACAGACAGACAGACCTACCTTCCATCCATCCATCCATCCATCCATCACACAAGAATCAAATCATCACCTTCAAAAAAGGTGATTTTTATTACAAAACAAAAGATAATTTTGATAAAGCATACTTGGCTGCTAGATGTTACAGAGCAACTAAGGAAAATAAATTAAAAACCCAGAGAATCTGTAGGAACAATGCTTAGATGGTAATTCGGGAGGGGAAACAGAGACTCACACGGACCAGCTCAAACCAAACCACAAAATAAAGAAAAGCTACCCGGAATGCGACTGAATTCATTTTTTTCTGTTACTTCTAATTTTCTCTCTGTTCAGTCCACTGCCATGCCCAGAATTCCTTGGAGGCATGGTGATCCTGCCTGGGTTTAAGTCCTTCTGTGTCTCTTCCACACAAAGAATTATTAATCTCTCCTGGTTAATCTCTCCCACACAAAGAAAGTGAGCAAGTAACTATATCCAATTCAAATTTCAACCCTCTATCTCGATTGGTTCTCCTGGTCCCCTGGCCAACACCCCTGCTAGCCACCTGAGCTTAACCTCTTAGTGCTGGTCAACGCCTCTCCTGTCCATTAGAGCTGTCTCAGCCACCTTGATCCCAGGATAGTAGACAGAGAAGATGAGTGAGGAAATGTCTTTTATTGGACAAACTTCGGGAGGTGAGTCAGACAAATTGTCAAGCTACGGAGAACTTTCTTCACCTTGAATTGTCCTTTAGAATATGTACTAACTGCTTAGGCTAAACTATCAGTTTAATCTTCAATTTAGCTGAGATACTGTCAGTGTCTCTCCCAGACCTGTAGAAGAGCTCCATGTCGCTCAATAGCTTGTCTGTCTCACCAGCGAAAGTTTGATCCAATAAAAGATAGTCCCTCTTTCACCTTGTCTCTCTCCTAACATTTTGCTTATCCTGGTGCACCTTTCAGTAACAATTAATTTGCACCAGGGATGAGTGAGACAAACTCAGTCCACGCTTTTCTTAAACAGCTGCTGCTTCGTTAGAGAATTGTCTATGGGGGGGAGGAGGGAGTAGTAGAGGGGAGACTCTTCCCTTATTGGTGGTTAGCTTGATGTTTAAAAAACTGGAAGGTGTTGTGAGGAGACTGCCCAATGCTGCATGACAGTCAGGAAACATCAGTGGACATAAGGAGCATAAATAAAACCAGCAAGGGAATTCTGGGGGAAGCTGTCGAATGGGATGAAGTTGCAATCAAGGGGGAGAGGATGAACAAGTTTGAGCTTGCACCTAAGACTAGCCTAGACTAGACAAAACACAGCCTGTTCCCACAATGTACGTGTACATATTTCCAAAGTGTTTAGCTCCTCTAGCTCTCACTGACGTCAAGAAGGTTCTGTAGGCACTTAGCACTAGACCAAGCAGGACAGCTGACAGTACGCCACCCAGCTACACAAGATACGTAGCTGCAGGGGCTCAACTTACACCAGTGGTCACCAACAAGTCGATCGGGATCTCCTGGTAGATCTTGGAACCTTTGACAAGTGGTCCTGACAGGTTTGGCCAGGAGGCTGTCAAGTGCCAGCACTTCATCTACCCCTCTCAGTACTGCCGTGCTGCTCCTGGCCTCTGCCTTGGAGGTGCCCCTCACCCCTTGGAGCTTCCTGCTTGCTGTGCGAGGCATGGAAAAAAGAGAAAGGGAGTGCTGATGTCAAGGTGCCCCTCCCTTCATCGTGTACCACATCTCCATAGAGCAGAGAGGGGCAGGGATGGAGAGAGTTTTCTGCCAGGTCCAGGGTAGGGATGCTGACTCTGCACCACCACCCAGAAGCCACCTGTGGTAAGCGGTGCCCAGCTGAAGCTTACATTCCAAACCCTGGACCCAGTTCTGAACCCCTCCTGCACCCCAAACCCCTGCCCCCAGACTAATAAAATTGAGTGAGGATAGGGGAGGGAGGATGGAGTGAGCAAGGGCGGTGCCTCGGAGAAGGGGCGGGTAGGAAGCGGGGCAAGGGTGTTTGGATTTGAGGTAGATCCTGGATTGCTTTGAAATTCCAAAAGTGACCTCATGCTTAAAAAGCCTGGTGACCCCTGCCTATGCTCCCATCAGCTTCCCTTACTCCTCGCAGAATGAGGATTACAGGACACTGGTGGGGGCTGCCCTCAGTGTTTGATTTGGAGGTTTACACTAGACCTTGTAAATCAAACTGTAGACGATTGACCTCTAGAAGGTCGATCTTCTCTGAAGTGTAGACGTGCCCCCTAGTGCTTGAGAATATCAGGCCAGGGATAGAAAGTCTTACTTCTGGAATTTAGGATTGGGGGGAAAGTACTTTTGCAGTGGAAGAAAATATTTCCATTGGTGTCATGAGCCTGATGGTGAGAGTGCTCTTCTGGCCCTCTCTTTGCTGCTCTCTGATGGTAGAATGTGTGAAAGTGCGAGACTTCTGTTAACGTTGGCAAGGGCACCGTGTGTGCTTTTTTGACAGGAAGAGGCTTTGCCAATGTTTTCAAAAATTGCAAAAATATGAAACCAACCAAAACGGAATGACTGTGCAGCTGTGCTTAGCTGGCTCTCCTAGAGAGAGGGGTGTGTGTGTGTGCTGAGTTTTTAACACCATTCCCAAAAAGCACTCTCAGCAATTGTACAGCATGCTTATTTCTTGGTTGCAAACAAAACAGACACTATCTCTCTAGGCCAGTCTGAAGTAGAACATGAATAACTCAGCTATAAGCATTTCCTCCAGTGGTTGAATCAGCAGTTGGCCACATCAAAGTCTTTAACCTTAATCGTGACCGTTGATTTGGGTGTCGATTTGGGGGAACCAGATCTGCAGGTCGTTCAGACAGAGGGACTCTGTAAATGAAATGCTAGTTTAGCCAAGAATAATCACTGTGTTGCAAGCACAATTATGAACCGAGTACGACACTGTTATATTTATGGCCGCCTTGGTGCTGGGCTTGAAATACTGGCATCAGCAAAACCATATTGGCCCAAGGTCTGATAAGCAGCTATGTTAAGTCAATAATTGTACTTAGGAGGAAATGTAGTTTACACTCCTCATTGGTGGGCAAATTGCAGTGTCTGGTTTACTGCGGGTTCGTTTTCCCCCGTGGAAGTTTGTCTCTTTGATACATTGTAGCATAAGCAACTACATGGCCATTACGTTCTCGCCAAGGAAGCAAGAGTAGCTAGATTCTGTCTCCCTCTCAGTGCCAATAGCTGGAGAAACCTATAATGCAGGTTTTCAATCAAATTCAGCCCTGGAAAATGGGGCACATATCTTGCATTTGGGTATGCTGCTGTTGTAAATCATGAATAGTTCCATTGAGGCCAGGTCTACACTGGTAGAGAAAATCGATGTAAGATATGCAATTCCAGCTATGACAATTGCATTGCTGGAGTCGATGTCCCTTAAATCGATTTTTCTGGGGTGGCTTCATAGCGGAAGGTCGATGAGAGAAACTCTCCCTTCGACTTTCCTTACTCCTTGTGACTGTGAGGAGTACTGCAATTGACGTGGGTGCCCTCAGAGTTTGATTTAGTGGGTCTTTATTAGACCCACTAAATCAAACCCCGGGAGATCAATCACCGGAGTGTTGGTCCTCCACTGAGCATAGACAAGCCCTAAAGCCAATAGCTACACAGATGTAGATTTATTTATATATATATATACACACACACACACACACACACACACACACCCATGTAATATATATATGCGTCTGATCCTTATATATTAGTAGGCTTATGACTTTCTGTAGCAAACTCTGTTCATTTAGCTGTTTAATTATGCTGTTGCCACCCCGATCACTTGACTTTTAAAATGAAAATAAAATTTAAAATGTTGATTTGATAGCTTCACTTTTGGTGTTATGTTGAATGGTTTATTGCTCTTATAATAAATCATATTTAGTTTATCTCAGGTGATATGTTATCAGTGAAACAGTAGAGGGAATACTAAGCTTTAAATACCTTTTCAGATTAAAAAAAAAAAATCTGTTTTTATTCTGTTGCCCAGAAAAGGTTGAAATGAGCACAGTAGCTATTCACTTGTATTCCTCATTGGTTTCTAATCAGTTTGCTTTATGGATTTATCTTATTAGCAGGTGTTTTGGTGACAGGTGCTTGAATGGTCAGTGTCCTTCTAGAAACACACTCTCTGAAAATTGGGGAATGCATTCATTGGTTGTTTTTGCAAAACTTTGAAATTGGGGGGCTAATTGAAACCTTCCGTTAAACCATTAAAGGTAATTTTGTGTATGACTGACTTGAATCGGGCCTTACTAAATGGAAGCAAGATGTCACTATGCTACAACATGTATCACGTGGCGAAAGTAGAAGAACAGCAGCCAGAAATCCTTTCACCTGAGCTCGTGGCCCTGATAAACCTAGAGTTCTCCCACATGTGGATTATGACCTTTGTATCCCAGCTTGGGAAACCTCTCCATGGCTGGTTTTGGAACAGACACACAGAATAGCTGTTCCATGCACTTTGGGCCAGCGAATTCTGACATGTGTTCTGGCTGTGGGTTTAAACTGCCCAGTGAACCTCCCTCAAGGCTTGATCCAAAATCTGTTCACTTCAGGACACTCATAATATGAAATTGTACAGCATCCGTGTCTCGGGTAGTGCTGATGAGATGGAATCTTGCACCCTGAACTGAATTATCCCCCTGAATCTCTCTGAGTCAAAGAACTCCAGTTTCTATTTTTGTTTTCCCCCTTCTCATACGACATATGCCAGAAAACAGAGCAGGGTGGGTGGAGCCCCGCTGATCACCGAACTGGGTTTTGTGAAGGAGGAGAAACACCGAAATGGAAACAAGTAAACATCATATTGCCAAGCTTTTCCTTAATGGAGTGTGTTTGCAACGCTGCCTTCGTGTGTGTGTGTGTGTGTGTGTGTGTGTGTGTGTGTGTATCAAGGTTGATGAAAAATACCAAGTTAAATATAATCATAGACATAATTTAGCATTTTAAGGAAGAAATACCAGCCTGCCAATTGCTAATAGCACAGTCAGCCTCTTAGTTAGGCATGAATGTTGGTTTTTCCTTCCTCTAAGAGCAACAGAGCCCTTTGTGTTCCCTCTAGGAATTATTTTGGGAATGGTCTCTGGCCTGTGAGATGTGGGAGGTCAGACTATGTGATCACAGTGGTCGCTTCTGGCCTTGAAACCTGTTAATCTCTCCCCTCCTCCCCCACCCCGCCAAAGGCTCTGCAACCGGAGTAGAGCTTCCCCAGAGCTATTGAAGCAGGCTCAGGAGTGTCGTAGTCACGACAACGCCTGTGGGTGAGCAAAGGCCCAATAGATAAGTGCAGGATGGAGTTGGTGGCCCTTTGCGGCCTTCAACGTCCGTGCCTCGTGGGCTTATTCTATTACCTGCCGTGATAGATCTGAGGCACGGCGGCAGGACTTGCCCCGAAGACAGTATTTTTACTGATGAAGAGAGTAATAAGATCCTGTGGGGATCGTTTCCTGAGACGATTCATCTTCCAAACTCAGCCACAGCCTGAAGATTGGCAGAGTACGGAGAAGGGGAGAGTCGGGGGCAGGGGGAGGGGTAGAACTCAGATAGCAAGCTTGACGGGGGAGACTAGAATTGGCTGAGCAAGGTGACTGGGGGAAGGGGAAGCCTGAGGTGTGAAGACTGGGGCGGGTAGGCAAGGAGAATGGGAGCGGGATAAAGAGCCGGAGGTAAGGAAGTGACAGGGACATGGACAGATGGCAAGGGCTGAGGCGGAAGAAGTCAAGCTTAGAGGACACGAGCAGAAGAGTCTGTACACACTTTTCTCCAGGGCTTGCCTGAGATTCCTGCCATACACTGTTCCTTAGCTGTCAGCAAAGATCTGTGAAATCCACTGGTAGAGCGCCCTCCTTCTCTAATGTTAGCCTCACATCGAGGATACCAACCTCACAGTGCTGTCATTCACTTCATTCGGTCAAGTGAGAGAAATCTGTGTGGCGAATCTAAAGATTCCAGTTCTACTGATGGACCACATGGTGGCACATGATGAAATTCCTGTGGTTTTTTTTTTTCTAGTTTGCTTTTTTTTTTTAAAGTTGAAATCACACACAGTCACTATTAACAGAATTTTAGTATGTTTTTCCAAGTCAAGCCCTCAAAAGTTAGCGAGTGCCGGAATCAAGGTTGTCTTTGAATCCTTAATTCAGCTCCCTTGTGCGCATGCAATTATGATACACTTCTTAATCAAATGGGGGGGATAATGTGTGAAAGTCTTACCGCACCCCTGGAAGCTGATAACGAAATAGCTGCTCTGGGGTTCTCAAAGAACTTTACCGACTTCACCAGGCTTTTGTGAGGCTGGGCTAAATTACAAAATGTGCTATGTAAGACGTAGTTGGGGATGATATCTGAGCATCAGAGAGGCTGCTCCAAGGTCCTACAACATGATGATGAGAGCATAGGTCTCCTGACAGCCCAACCCTGTTCTAAGTATAGGACCTCAGTCTACAGCCATCAGATTAGCTCAACACACAAATGCCTTTGGCAATACCATGCATTCCCTGTTACGCCTTGAGAGTCAAAACCTTCTGGTTTGATAATCTTTGCACATTGCACGCCGGAAGCCTTTTTTTGATAGAGATTTGCCGACTTAGAATGCCAATGAAGAAAACTTTTTTTTTCTTTTTAAAGATTTATACTCCTTGCATACTACTTAAATAAAAAAAATCAGACGGTATATAAAGGCCTGGAAAAATTCTTCAGGTTTGTAATCCACTTAATATTTAATAAATGCAATACATCATTTTTATAAATATGTATATCTAAGATATAGATAGATTTAGAATACATAATGGATTGCAACGGGATAACACATTCATCTCTGCTGGCACGGGAAAGGCCACTAGTGTTTTATGAACATATTAATCCTCATTGGTGGAGATAAATGCTTTACCCTACTGCAACCAATTATAAATGCAGCTTATGCAAAGTTGCTCGTCCTAATTTCCACAGTGTGTAAGTTTTCCATGGAAACGACTGAAGGGAAGATACCCAAAACGTCAATTAAGTATTAAATTTGAGAAGGAGAATAGTGCTGGTGGAAAGTGCTCACTTAATATCCCCTCTGTACACAAAGGAAGAAGGCTGTTGTTGTGCCCTCATGTTGCCTCCTCAGCTAACGTGCATCATTTCCCTGAAGAAAGGGAGCCCTCTGTAGGGGTTAAAAGGGAAGTCTGAGTACATGTTCTTTATAGCTCTCGGTCTTTATGCAGAGATGTCCAACTGGAATTTGGACGTCTGGTTGGGTTGCGTGACGTGCACTTAGACATCTGGTCGTGTCCAAAGATGGCTGGAGGGTGACACGTATCTGCCTTTGTTCTTGGTCCACCCAGATGACATTCGGTCTGCTGGTTGGCATGTGAGAAGCTGGTGTACGTTGTGACTTAAAAATCCCTGTAGTGCTCGGGACCTGACATGAGCAAGACTGTCTCTTCATTCCATGGTGCTGCACCTGCTTGAACTAGACTTTCCTCTTTATAAAGAGAAGGAGATGCCAGCAATGTCCGTATCTTTGAAGTACCTTCAGCTATGGAATGGAATCCCCATTCCTAGATCCAAACAAGAGTCTGACTCTATTGATTCCCTGCCTGGCTTACCTCTTTACGGGGGAGTTGTGATGAAGAGCAGAGCAAGAGAAAGAGGTGGGATACAAGAGGGCTTGATTCCGATGAGGTTATTTTTTGGTTTGTTTTCAAGCAAAAGAGGTAGGTGTGTGTGTGTGTGTGTGTGTGTGTGTGTGTGTGTGTGTGTGTGTGTGTGTGTTTGTAAGTAACTGAGATGTCTTTGTACTTTGTTGGAGGTGCTTGGAGCCCAACAGTGTCACTCTGGTCACAAATCTAAATGATTGAAACACATTTCAGAAGGGAGGAAATGGTGTGATGCCCCCATAACGGTCATTGGGGTGTGTTTGAGTGCACTGCCACTTTTAGGGAAATGAAATGCCATCTTTTGATTGGCTTAGCACAAGCTGTAAATTGCATAGAGTGGAAGGTGGACTTCAGAGATGCAACTCCAGCTACATTAGTGATGTAGCTGGAGTCGAGGTATCTTAAATCAACGTCCATGCAGCTGGAGGTCCCATTCGCTTCCCTTATTCCTCATGAGGAGTGGGAGTACAGGTACTGATGGGCACTTTCTGAGTTCGATTTAGTGGGTCTTCACTAGACCCGCTAAATCGAACACCGGAAGATCGATTGCAGAAGCACTGATTTTCCTCATAGAGTTGCAATGGCCCTATCATTTAAATAAGTCAGACATGTTTCAAAGTTACCTTCTCTGCATACACTTTGTGCATGTAAGCTATTTGGGACAGGGAGTGTCTTTAATTGTTTGTCCTTGTAGCATCTGGCACATTGGGATGCTGATCTACTTAATGCCAATGGACACTATTGCAATAATACATTTTCATGGCTACAAATGACTGTTTTTTTTCTATGATGTTGCATTTGCATTGGTAGCTTTAAAAAACTTAACGAACATTTTGATCTCTTCTACTTGTTTAGTTTCTTATTATCCTTTCTTTAGCACCCTTTTATACATGCTACCAAGGGAAAAAATAGGATGCCATTGTTTCTGTGCTTACCTGACTTCATGCCTTTCTTCTCAAAATGACAATAGATATTCATAAAAAAATTAATTAGACTAAACAAAACAAATTTCAATTACGTTTTTCCTCTTGCAAGCTGGAAGAGAGGTTTTTTCTTTAGTCTGGCCAGGAGCCATTTAATGAATTCAGAGTGGGGAAAATACTGTGGCAAGTCAATTATATTTCCATTTCATTGGCAGGGTTGACTAGCTCACTCATGGAAAGCGTTAGACCACCCAAGCGGTACTGAATTGCATTGTGGGTGAACTGTTGCTCTGCTAGTCATTCCCCATGTCTCCAACTTGGTTAGGTAACTGGTAACTTTCACATTGCTCGGTCCGGGTAGTGTTCAGGATGCTCACAGCTATCAATCTCCCTCACTATTAGTGGTGATTCCTTCCACTTGTGTATTATTCCACAATGTTACCGAATATCGTATTCATGGGTGGTGGTGGGTATGAGAGATAGGGGAAGGCAATGTTCTCCCAAACCGTTGGCTGGCCTTGCCCACACTCTGCCCCTAGACTTGCCCCACCACCATTCAGCCCAGTTCCCCCCAGTCTCTTCGAGCTGCCTGTGTGTTGAAGGTTATAGCTCACACAGGAGACATGGGTGGTAGGGGTGGGGTCTCAGGTAGGGGCTCGCCTCCTCCATCCCTAGGTTTACCCATCACTCATGTTCATATTTGGTGCTCAGAGGAGCTTGGTGTTGTTAGGAGCTGGGAAAACACCTCTCACGGTGAGGATGAACTACAGCGAGAAGTCCTCTCAGTGAACCTATGCGGTCTACATGCCCATAGTAGCACTGATGGCCCCTGGAGCTCCAGGCTTTGGGAAAGGTGGAGCAAAGAATTACAACTTCGCCTCACTTCCTTAGGTAGCGAGGCAGCCTGGAATAAAGCAAAGTAAGAAATAGAAGAGAGACACTCGGGAGTAGAGCTGATTGCAGTTGTTGGGTTGAAATTTGCTCTTTTGAGGAAGTGTTGCTGAGAAGATTGGAGAGAGAGAGATGTACAGTGCAAATTTGGAGAGTTTGGATCAGCCAGAGTAGGGTCTTGAACCTGGGTCATTCACATCCCAGTGTCCCTAATCACATGAGCTACGTCTACACTGGCCCCTTTTCCGAAAGGGGCATGCTAATTTGACAGGTCGTAATAGGGAAATCCGCGGGGGATTTAAATATCCCCCGCGGCATTTAAATAAAAATGTCCACCGCTTTTTTCCGGCTTTTAGAAAAGCCGGAAAAGAGCGTCTACACTGGCCCCGATCCTCTGGAAAAAAGCCCCTTTTCTTCAAAGTAGGAATAAGAGATCTCCGGAAAAGGGCTTTTTTCCGGAGGATCGGGGCCAGTGTAGACGCTCTTTTCCGGCTTTTCTAAAAGCCGGAAAAAGCAGCGGACATTTTTATTTAAATGCCGCGGGGGATATTTAAATCCCCCGCGGATTTCCCTATTACGACCTGTCAAATTAGCATGCCCCTTTCGGAAAAGGGGCCAGTGTAGACGTAGCCATGGTGTGTTTCTTTAGTGTATTTCACGCTCATGAATACGCCTCACCAGCTTTGGGTTTTCTCCGGTGCAGACTGAAAACAAACCTGGTCATTGCCATAAAATGGAATTGTTGTCCTCTGAACAACTCAGCTCACCAGCTTGTGAACTCTGTGTGAGCCCTCGTGAGCGCACTGGCACTGTTCTTATTCTCTCTTAGCAACCCTATATCACTCACAGTGCCTCAGTTCTAGTATCTCTCACCAAGTAGCACTGAGGCCCTTAAAACCCCAGTGAGCAGGGCACAGGAGAATTTGGTAAAGTGGTTAGGGAAATATGCATTTTATAAACCGTGTGTGTGTGTGTGTGTGTGCACATGCGCACACACACGCATTCCATAGTTAACTTGATTTTTGGATCGTATTCAAATAATTTAAGTCACATGACTAATATCCCAACTACCTGCAACTTCTTTTTGTGTCATTAAGCTGGGCTCACTGTACAGAACATTCCCTTTAAAATAACAAGGGAGTTTTGAACTCCACTCAATGGGGTTTAGTGGTTGAGAGGCACTAGCAATGATGACCGCAGCATTATGTTTCTGGCTTTGACTTGATCCGAATCACACAATTCCTTTCCTAGCGACCACTTACCTGTATCTAATATTACCTTGTAGAATAGTAATAGAGATGTAGCCGTGTTATTCTGGTCTTGCTGAAACAAAAGACAGGACTGTTTCTTGTATAAGATACTAATCAGGTGGTTCCTTAATTTCTCGGATAGTGTGAGGCAGAGGATCTGTGCTAGTTTTTTCATATGGTTGATGGATTTCCATTCCAAACGGCTAAATGTAGTGCCTTGCATGTAGAATAGTAATAGAGATGTAGCCGGGTTAGTCTGGTCTTGCTGAAATAAAGTGCTGCATAGTCCTGTCTTTTAATATTAGCATGATAATACTTAGTGCCCTGATTGGTTGTCAATCCTATCTGATGCAAAGAAGATCTGTGATGAATGACATCACAGTGCAATTATGTTTTTTTTAAATAGGTGCATAACTAATAGTTTCAAAGAGAAGCAGCCAGTTTTAAATGTCGACAGATGGGTGCCATGCACATATAAATGTAAAGCTTGGTTTCTAAGTTAGATGAACAGGAGTTAGTTTGCTGCCAGAGGTTTGGAGCAAACTGGTTTTGGGTGAAAATATGTTAGATTTCTTTCCACAACGTATTGCACATTCATATTTTTTGGAGTTTTCATTGCAGAAAATTGCCAGGAGGAATGGATTTTGTCTTCCTCAGCTGGCAGAACAATTTTCCACCTGTCGCCCAAATATTTGATGAGGATTGTGGTAAAGCCACTGAGAGTTTATACTTTATATCGATGGGAAGCAAGAGGGTCTGATGAAACTAATATCCTGATCTCATAGATAGACTCCATGAGATGTATACACAGAGCTTGTGACGTTCGACATGCACGGATAATTTGGTTGCAAAGACATGATGTGCACATGTGATTTTAGTTAAGCAGAATGGTAAAGATGTTTTTATTCTGCATTCTTGTATTGCTTTTAAATTAACTACTGAAGCTCATGGATTTCCACTAGACGTCTTCCAAGTGATAGCTAGCTCCTGCACCTAGTTGGATTGAGAGATTTCTAACGGTAGCTAGAGGAGCTGTGGAAGTGGAAAGGTTCTAGGTTTAGCCTGAAGAGTTGCATCCAACTATGCTTCTACCACTAGTGTGCCTGTCACCGAGGCATGTAAGTTAAAACCCAAAGAAAATCATCCTGGGAATGCTTCTATGCAGGATGATCTGAAATATTAAACTAAACGTATTTTTGATTTATCATAGAATCCTAGGGTTGGAAGAAACCTCAGGAGGTCATAAAGTCCAACCTCCTGCCCAAAGCAGGACCAATCCCAACTAAATCATCCCAGCCAGGGCTTTGTCAAGCCAGGACTTAAACACCTCTAGGGATGGAGATTTCACCCCCACCGTAGGAAACCCATCCCAGAGCTTCCCCACCCACCTAGGGAAATAGTTTTTCCTAATATCCAACCTAGACCTCCCCCATTGCAACTTGAGACCATTGCTCCTCGATCTGTCCTCTGTCACCACTGAGACCAGCCTCTGTCCAGCCTCTTTGGACCCTCCCCCCCCCCCCCCGCCCTTCAGGGATTTGAAGGCTGCTCTCAAATCCCCCCTCGCTCTTCTCTTCTGCAGACTAAAGAAACCCAAATCCCTCGGCCTTTCCTCCTAAGATGTGCTCCGGCCCCCTCATCATTTTTGTTGCCCTCCGCTGGATCCTCTCCAATGTGTCCACACCCTTTCTGTAATGTATATTTAAATTCATCTTGAAATGCTCTCCCATTACAGAATGTCCTTTAATTAAAATCACATGGCGAACGCTCCCAAGCTTCCGTATCACTGGGCAGGAGGATACAGAAAATCTCAAGATAGTTTTCATCCAGGAGGGTAGTTACTTGCAACTAGGGCAGCTGAATTATATGCACCTGAAGATTTGGTTCAGTGGATTTATTTGTTAAAATATATTTTTGGCAAAACACCTCGTGAGCAATTTTGGGGAGCTGCTTTTGCAGTCAAATGCTGGGGAATAAATTAGCGGTTACCACTCGGGAGAGATTTTGGAGTCGTTGTGGATAGTTCTTTGAAAACAGCCATTCCATGGGCAGCAACCATCAAAAAAGCAAACTATGTTGGGAATCCTGGGGATAGAGAATAAGACCAAGAACGTCTTATTGCCTCTGTATAAATCCATGGCACACCCACATTTTGAATGCTGCAGGCAGTTGTGGCCCCCTCCCCTCAAAAAAGATATCTTTGCATTGGATAAATGTTTTAAAAAGGCAACAAAAATGATTAGTGGAGATGTTAATAAAACTGGGACTTTTCAGCTTGGAAATGAGATAACTAAGGAGACTGGTGTGGAAAAAGTGAATAAAGAAGATTTATTTACTCCTTCCCATAACAAAAGAGCTAGGGTTCACCAAATGAAATGAAGAGGTAGCAGGGTTAAAACAAACAAAAAGAAGTATTTCTTCAAACAATGCACAGTTAACCTGTGGAACTCCTTGCAAGAGAATATTGTGAAGTCCAAGACTATATGTTATTCCAGCGCTAGATACATTAATGGAGGACAGGTCCATCTACAGCTATTAGACAGGATGTACAAGAACGGTGTCCCTAGCCTCTGTCAGAAGTTGGGAATGGGCAACTGGATGGACCACTTGATGATTACCTATACCGTATGTTCCCTCTGGGGCACGTGGCGTTGGCCACTGTTGGAAGACCGGTTACTGGGCTAGATGGTCCTTTGGTCTGACCTAGTATGTCTGTTCTTATGTTAAGATTAGGGAATGAACTTTGTAAATAGAACAGAAATAATTTGTGTGCAATATAATTATACCTGCCTAAAATCTGCACCACTGTCTTAGTCAGGAGTTTCCAATGAAGCGAAAGTGATCCCTGAAGCAGATTCTGGAGTTTGAAGTCGTTTACTTTGGGGTATTTAAGATGCATAATATTTTATTTGTGGATTTTCGTTCTTTCTTCCTTGGACAAGGTAGTGCAAAAAGGTATTAACTTATTCAAAAAAAGTTCATCCATTTAACAATTTTCTGCCCCAGAGTCAGTATAACTGGTAGACACAGTCCCGAAATATTGTTATTTCATGTGTATTCCAAGTATAACGGGCCTAATTATCTTTTGTGTTTGCTTCATTAAATGTTATTCTTTAGTGAATCACTGCTGGACAATTGGCACATTGTAATGAAAAGAAATCTTCTTTAAGGGTATTGTTTTGTATTGAAACATTGCAGAATTGTGGGCGTATAATTTTTTCTTTATCCTTAGCTCTGTGTCTGGAAAGAGGAAAGTGTTGTACCATTAAATCAACAATTGCTGGTTAATACAAAGATTTTCCTTCCCATCTCACCTGGTGTATGGGGCAGTTTGTTCCCTTTTAATGGTGACTGGTTGACATATACCTTGCTGAGCATGCTACATCTGTTATTTCAGAAAGTTACTCTTCATGTGTAACAGACATATAATATAACCGGCAAGCTTGGCTCCTGGGGGAAATCTCTAGGCAGATGTGTTTAGTATACTTTAAATCTGTGAGCACCCTACTTATTAGGCAGGATTATCATTATATAATGAGCACACCTGTGCAAAATTTCACCATTGACAAATGAAGCCCGAGACTCCATGAAATTTGCTAACAAGGGGAGGAGGGCTGAGTGCAAAGTAGGTGTGAAATACCGTCTAATGAGAACAACAGTAGGACTTGTATTCATGCTGTACATGGATGTACATGACTAACCAAGGGACAGGGCATCAGTGAATGGGATTCCCCTGGCTCTGAGCTACATTCATTGTAGAATTCAAGCACTGTTCAGTTCTTTGCTCTTATCACGTTCTAGGAACCTGCTCTTGGTTTATGAAGCTGGGAGGTGGGTGGTAAGGAGGGCTAGTAGCTTGTGTATCAGTTTTCACTTTGCTTTGGTCTACACTAGGACTTTATTTTGAAATAACCCCCCTTTGATTGAACGTATAAATAGAGCCTCCACATTACCAAGCCCAGTATTTTGAAAGAACAGGCCGACAAATTAAAAAATCTGTACTCCTGCTTTTCATCAGGACTAACACTAATTCCGAAAGTTATTTCAAAATAATCATAGAATACTAGGACTGGAAGGGACTTCAAGAGGTCATTGAGTCCAGTCCTCTGCCCTCATGGCAGGACCAAATACTGTCTAGACAGTCCCTGATAGACATTTATCTAACCTACTCTTAAATATCTCCACAGATGGAGATTCCACAACCTCCCTGGGCAATTTATTCCAGTGTTTAACCACCCTGACAGTTAGGAACTTTTTCCTAATGTCCAACTTAAACCTCCCTTGCTGCAATTTAAGCCCATTGCTTCTTGTTCTATCCTGAGAGGCCAAGATGAACAAGTTTTCTCCCTTCTCCTTATGACACCCTTTTAGATACCTGACAATGGCTATCATGCCCCCCCTCAATCTTCTCTTTTCTAAACTAAACAAACCCAATTCTTTCAGCCTTCCTTCATAGGTCATGTTCTCTAGACCTTTCATCCTTCTTGTTGCTCTTCTCTGGACCCTCTCCAATTTCTCCACATCTTTCTTGAAATGTGGTGCCCAGAACTGGACACAATACTCCAACTGAGGCCTAACTAGCACAGAGTAGAGTGGAAGAATGATTTCTCATGTCTTGCTCTCAACACACCTGTTAATGCATCCCAGAATCATGTTTGCTTTTTTAGCAACAGCATCATACTGCTGACTATTGTTCAGCTTGTGGTCCACTATAACCCCTAATGGTAGTGTAGATGCTCTGGTACCACTATTTCAAAATAACGACTCCCCAAAGTAATTTGAATCAATTTCCCCAGTGCTTTATAGGGCTCTAAGTCCAAAGTAGCATGTCCTCATTAATGGAAGTTGCCTCAGACTCCTTTCAAGGCTTCCCCATAGTGCAGATGCACTAGTTTGATTGTGTTAAATTGGGAGTTAAGTCGAATTTAGTCATTTTGAAATAATTTCCTAGTGTGGACATAGCCTGAGAGGGCAGTTCTATCTTATGCACCTATGTGAGTTGCTTTTTGAAAAGGTAAGAAGCATTAAAAGGTGTTTATGCGACTAAATTGGTATCACAAACCACACAGACCTGGAAAAGCGGAGAGGCTTGTGCCGTTTTACTTTGTGTAACCCATTCATCAGAGATCGGTACAACACCCGGGTGAGCTAATTAAACAGAGCGACTGTCTGTTCCAGTGAAGCAGTTGTGTGCCGTTTAACTGGGTAAGTGGCACGTATGTTCTCCTCGGGCATATATGACTTTAGAAAGATGCCTCGGAACCCATCAGCATGCATGTTCTATTGCCAGCCACTCATGTTCTTTTCTGTATTGTCATTCTTCACTAAATACCACGTCCCCGTAGACTTGAGTAAATCCACGTATTAGAGGAAATAACAAAGGTATTAAAGGATTTCATATGGGCATGAAAACGTCATGCTCCTGTCAATGTCTTGAGTGACTTCCAAGAGAACCACATCAGTGCAGAGAAGGCAGGGTCACCTGATTAAGAGCGTGTAGACAAATCCCACTCCAGTTGCTTTTCTGACTGAATAATGATTCTGGTTTCATTACTAATACCATTTGCATGAGGAATTTACATATCCTATAGCAGGTATCTTTTCAGTCCTGTTTTTCTTCCTATGCCCTTTCTGTGCTGCTATCTTCCATCATTTTGCCATGGAAATTAATTTAGTTTAAGAAGGCAGCTGGTGCAGTTAGTTTTGAAGCAACCGATGGTGCACAGGTGGATAGAAGAGGGACAGTAATGAAGGACCAGTGTGGAAAGGGCCAGAGGAAAGCCAGATATTGTGCAGAGGGGCTTGAATAACAGTGAAGAGAAGTTTAAAAAACAAAAACTGGTCTGGTAGCTCTTTATAGACTAACAAAACATAGAGATGGTATCATGAGCTTTCGTGGGCACAGCCCACGTCTTCAGATGACCAGAGTTTTGAGTTTAGGATGTGCAGACCCAAAATAAATAGGGGAGAAGGAAGAGGGGGGAAGGAAAAAAAAGGAGGGGGGTTCAATTCTCATGCTAATGGCCTTAATCAGGATGAGAGATGGCTGGGACATTACCAACCTAACATTCAATGAAGGTGAAAACAGTTCTTTATGTAGATTCTTGCGTTAGTACCCTCCCTATCTATTGACTTTGATCCTTATCTGCTTTGTTTTAACTGTCCAATCTTCAGGTGCTTACTGATGGTCTGTTCTGCCTTCCTGTTTTTTCCCTTTGATATTTTCATAACCTCTGCTTCTTGTTTCCCTCTCCTCTCCTTTTTTTTGCCCCCCACCTTCTCCCCTATTTATTTTGGGTCTGCACATCCTAAACTCAAAACTCTGGTCATCTGGTCTGTGCCCACAAAAGCTCATGATACCATCTATATGTTTTGTTAGTCTATAAAGTGCTACCAGAGCAATTTTTGTTTTTTAAGTTTATTCTGTACAGACTAACTCGGCTACCCCCTGAAGCTAGTGAAGAGAAGAAAAGTTAGAGTCTGGAATGAAAGATCCATACATGTGATGGATTACACCAGATTATTGGAAAAGCACCTTGGACAAATAAAGTGCCTAAATATTGGGGACATAGAAAGGGATCATAAGAGGGTGACCGAGGGAAAGAGAAGGAAAAAAGTATTGTCAATTTGAGTGTCCATGCTAAATGAGGCTAATAGAGTGGGCGCTAAGTACCCAGTGCTTAGGCTTTTTATGTCATTAGGGTGTGGAACAAAGTGGCTGTCCAGTCCAGGTTTTTGTGCAGACCTCGATTCTGGATGTCAAGCTTGTAAATGAAACCAAGCTCTGCAGCGTCTGTCTCAAGTTGGTTTTTGAAATTGCTCTGTAATAATATAGTCTAAAAGTAACTATATTCACTGACAGACTATATTATTACAAAGCAATTTCAAAAATCAGCTTGAGAGAGAAGCTGCAGAGTTTGGTTTCATTTACAAGTCTGACACCTGGAATCGAGGTCTGAACAAAGACCTGAGCTGAACGGGCTGCTATGTTCCACACCCTTGGGTATGTCTATACTGCACTCGAAAATTGAAATAGGATAGGCAAGTTGTGTATCTTATTTTGATTTTATTTTGAAATAGGCTATTTCAAAATTTGGCACATCTACATGGCACCAAATTTTGAAATAAAGCACTATTTCGAGACATCCCTTATTCCACGTGGAATGAAGTCTATGGGGATGCTGAAATAACACATCCATTACTTCAAAAAATATTTTGAAATAACAGATGGGTTCCTTGAATGAAATAGCCTTGCAATGTAGACATACCCTTAATGACATAAAAAGCTAAGCGCTGAGTGCTAAGAGCCCACCCTATTAGCCTCATTAACTTGTACAACATGCATCCAACCACGGTGGAAATAAATAGTAGATTACAAATAAAAGTAATCAGAATTGCATTAGATAGAACACTTAGATCGATACATTAAACTCTGGCTCTGAAAGTGAAGTCCTGGTCCTTAACTTTAAAGCTTTTCATTGGCTGACCCCAGAAGACTCTGCTGTTTGTGGCTGACACGCTATCGACTCAAGATTTGTCAGCAACATGAGCAATATTTCTAGGGGAGAATTTTCTCCACAGCCTTGGGATTCCCTCTGCGTAGCGATTAGAATAGCCGCATATTGCATTTACTTTCAGAACAAGATGCGGGGCTCTTCTCTTCCTCAGAGCTTTTTCGCAGGGAAGAAAGATGGGAGGCTCAGTTTTGTGTAATCTGAGGGCAGAGCAGGGAGAAAATCCACAAGATTTACAGTGATTGTGCTTTGTGATGGGCCCACATTGCTCGGTATGTTGCTTAGATACATCACTCTGAAGGCAGAGAAAGCTTTGCTGCTTATGGCATCAACAATATCTACCTGTCTGTTTTTCTCTTTGGGAAACACTCGGAGCTCCAATTTTTTTTTTGCTATGACTTTTGTTTGTTACAGCGAACAAAAGGCATTTCATGTGCAGTTTAGTAAGTATATTCACTGCAATAACACAGAATTGGTTTTGTAGGATTAAATACAAGCAGTCCCCGGGTTACATGGATCCGACTTACATCGATCGAATCCCTACTTACAAACGGGGTGAGGCAACCCCGCACTAGCTGCTTCCCCCCAGCAGACCAGTGAGATGCGAAGCTAGCGCCCCCCCAGCAGACCAGGGAGACGCGGAGTGGCTTTTCTCAGCAGACACCTCAGCTTGAGAATAAAGGACTGAGGGAAGTGAGGCGTGGGAGAATAAAACTGAGCTCTGGAGAAATGTTTGGCTAGAGTTTCCCCTACAATATGTACCAGTTCCGACTTACATACAAATTCAACTTAAGAACAAACCTACAGTCCCTATCTTGTACATAACCCGGGGACTGCCTGTAAATAGAAAAAATACCCTATCTTAGTACATAAACCTGCAGAATAGATTTAGAGGGATAGCAATGTTAGTCTGTTACTGAAAACAATTTAAAAAAAAAACCAATGAAAAGTCCTGCAGCACCTTAGAGACTAACAAAAAAAGGAAGATGATCTGATGAGATTTTGTGGATACAACCCACTGATAAAGTGGGTTATATTAACGAAAGCTCATGATATCATCTTCATTTTTGTTAGTCTCTAAGGTGCTGCAGGGCTAGTCTTTTTTTCTGGAGAATAGAGTTTTCTGATAGGTATATAGCTTTACTTATAATGAAGTTAACATGCATATTTATTTCATTCTAAGAAGTTTCCCATGGTTCAGGGTTCTCAATCTTATCTTTCCCTACTCCCAAAAAATTCCCTAACATTTCATTTTAAAACAATAGAGCTTCCCTAATTTTCAAAAACCATTTACCACATTCAGACTTGGCTTCTTATTTAAAATGACTCACTACAAGTAGAAGCTTTAAATGAGGTCGTCTTATGATTTTAAATTTTAACTGATTTCCCTCCTCTGATGCTGCTATAAGGATTTTAAAACATGACCTGACAACTAACAGCAGCATATTTGTTCCGTAAGGGATTTAGTGTTTGTTCCTAACTTTTTTTTGTTTCTATTATTGTCATAAAAAGATTTAAAGTCCCCATTGTATTAGTGTGCAGAACATAAAACACAAAGCACTTCCTGAAAGGTAATTTTCCAAGAATGAAAAATACAAGAATTGTGTTTGATTGTTTGGTCTTCTGTCATTCACAGTTGCATTAAAACAACCATTTTTCTATAACTATGAATGGCCTTAATCTTGAAAACTGACAGTTATAAATGAAAAGCAATAATAATTTGAAAGCAAAACCCTTCAAAAGTTCCACTGGGCTTCAGATGAATTTGAAAACAAGTCGATGCACAAAAAAAGATGTTGCGGGTGGAAAAAAAGAGGAGGAAATTAAATAAATGAATACAATTTAGAAGAGGCTTTGTTTTGGCCAAAAGCTGCTCTCGTGACCACAGCCAGAATATTGTTTTATTTCTCATGTGTGTATTAATATTGCACGTGGTGCAAGGAATAATCTTGCACGGCTGATTTATTTCTTATGTCAGGGGTGGGCACATACGGCTTGCGGGCCAGGTCTAGCCCACAGGAACCTCCGTCAGGCTTCCTGCCTGCTCTGTCCCCGCTCTGCCCTCAGAGCAGCTCTCTGGATGCTGCAGGATCCGGGGAAGGAGGGGAGAGCTTTTGCGTGCTGCCCCAGCAACATTTTTCAATTCTCATTGGCTGGTTTCTGGCCAATGGGAGCTGCCTCTCTGCAGCATGCAAAGTATCCCTCCTCCGCTTGAAGTATTCAGAGTCAGCCACACATGGTCCCTGCAGCCAGTGCGGGGGCATGGAAGGCAGGGATCCTGGCTGAGGTCTTGCTGGCCAGGAGCCACCCAAGTAAGTGTCTCCCAGCCAGAGCCTGCCTTTGGCACCCAGCTCCTTTCTCCCCCGCAACCTCTACCCTACGTAATGCAAACCTTCTGTACCCCTGCTCCTGCACCCATAACCCCTAACAGAACTTGCACCCAATCTCTACCCCCTCTCACAGCCTAAACCCCGAACCCACTCCTGCACTCCTGCACCCGCTCCTGCACCCGCTCCTGCACTCCAGGTCACAACACTCTCCCAGACCCTGCACCCTCTCCTGAATTCCAGTCCCCTGCCCCAGACCACAGCACCCTCCTTCACCCAAACTCCCTCCTAGCTCTCACACCTGCTCCTGCACCCCAGTCCCTTACCCCAAGCTTCCTTCTGCACCCCGCCTCCATCCTGGATCCCACACCATTAATATAGTGGAAGACTGTGTCCCTTTCCGTTTACTGTAGACATGGCCTTAGAATGTAAGGTTGTGCCCTCTTATATCCTCATTCATTAGTAATACAATAAGTCACTGTTTTGCTTAGGGTCTCTGAGGGGATACTAAGATAACATGTGCATGTGTGTATACATATAAAGTCTTTATTATATTCAGACGATGCCTGTAGCTTAGGAACGAAGCTGAGCATCTTGAAAAAGTGTGTGTTTAGCAACATGTTGTATGGATGTGAGACATGGGTAATAACAAAAGGTTCGAAGAGAAGGATATTGGCGATCGAAAGGAGGTGTTATAGAAAGATCCTGAGAATAGGATGGATGCAGAAGGTCACCAACAAGGAATTATATAGGAAGATACAGCCGAAAGAGAACCTACTGCAGGAGGTTATACAACAGAAGTTACAGCTATTCGGGCCAATCTGTGGAATGAATGACGAGCAAAAAGTTAAAACCCTGGTATTCGGTATAATGGATGGTCCGAATAAGAGGGGCAGACCCCACAGAGAATGGGTAGATGATCTAGTAGATTGGTGCGGAGCTAGTCTACAGAAACTAAGCCACTCCGCACTGGACAGGGAAAGGTGGAAGGAAATAGTGAGGGAGGCATCGGACACCAATGGGCGTTAAGCCCATGGTTGTCGATGATGATGATGATGATGATGCCTATCTAGTAGCAGAGGCAATCCCCATGGTCCTTTGTAAATGACTATGCCTGTAAATAATGTACATTAGACTCTGGAGTGCGCTTCATTTTTATGAATTGGCAGAAAGTAGTTGGTAGCATCATAAAACAGTGTGCTCGGTGTTTTAAACTGATACCCATTGTTCTCTTTGGATACATTAATTTACTGTTTAGCTTTTGGGAAGAAGTGCAAAACCTCCTACAGTCAGAGCTGGTGCCTACCAATGCATACTTTTCTATTTACCCTGAGCTCTGATTCTTAATGGTTTCTAAAGTGCTTTGAGATTTGTTTTTCTTGGCAATTGATGGATAGGTTCATCCTATTACAGACGTGTGCCACATTTGCAACATGTGTTTAATACGGAGACGGTCCAGAACTACTGGCAGAGATGCGAAAGGGCTATGTTAAGAACTGGAGATGGAAAAAAGCAAAAAGGGGAAGGAGTATTTGGGGGCAGGTGGTGATGGAAGAATGAGAAGATGTAGTAAGGATGAGAGACATGATAAAAAGAAAGAGGACAAGAAAGGGGCACTGACTTTGAAAGTGAACACAGAATTGTGTTTCTCAGTCCTTAAAATAACTCCCTTTTTAGCCTCAGAAAGTGCTAAAACTGGACCTCAGGAGGAGGACGCATCCCCAAATCACAGTTAAATTACATGCTTGAGGAGACAGGAGCATTTGTTCAGCAGGCTGCTGTACCTGTTCCAGTCCCTGGGAGCTGTCACTGTGGTATTTCGTATGTTCGTCAAAGATTTTGCACTGTGCTTGCCAGGAAATGTCATCTTAATTAGGGTTAGAGTGTGAAATGGGGAGGGGGGAAGGGTAATGCTAATAGATAGGATATAACATATTTCTGATTTTATACAGGTCGGGAATATGGCAGAATGTTTCCTCTGTTTGTGCCTGGCAATGGGGACCACAGAGAAAGTCGTGTGCTTCACAAATCACATGAAATGTTTCATATCGTTGCTGCGCCTTGAGATGGGTGTGACTACTGTCCTCGTTTAATTGGAGTAACATTTCCAGACACAAACACCAAGGAACGCAATTCCCTAGTAGCTTTGGGTAATGTCAAAGACACAGATGTGCTTTCTGGCCCAACATTCACACTGTAGGGTAATGAGTTAGCTTGCTTACATGCATGGAGGATAATGGAAATCCTTATTCACCGAAGTCGGTGGGACTATCTTTGTCAAGGGCAGACTTGCAGCATGAGGTCCTACACTATAAATTGTAGTGTGGAAATGATTTCAAGCCGCCACAGTGAAAAATATTCCAAAATCTTGAAGTGAGCCTTGTGGAGACGGTTAGATAGGGATTGTTCCCTTCTCCTCAGTGTATTATTTGTTTCATTCTCCCTTTAAGGAGATGTAATCTAATGCCAATTCAAGCCAAGCTGAGCCGTCGTATTGATTCATATTGGCATTGTATTACAGTCATTTCAAAGTGTCATCTTGACTTTCCATTGACTTGTAATCTAAATCTAATTTAAATTGATGGGAAGCCTTGGCTTGGCTTGAATTGGCATTCATTCATGCACTAAATAGTTCCTTTAGGGGGTTATCTTCCTGCACCACAAATGAAAACCGTTCTACTGAGGATAGTAAGATCAGTGTTTAAAGGACATCTGGTGGATAACTAGTGTGATGCTGAGTTAAAAAAAATATATATTCCCAAGGTGACCCTAGCAATTACAGGCTGGTAGATGTAACTTCAGTACGAGGCACATTGGTAAAAATAATATAATAAAGTATAGGCTCAGTAGACACAGAGGAAGATGATTCATTGGAGAAGCATCGATGTGGCATTTGTAAAAGAAAATCATGGCTCTCCAGTCTACTGGAATTTGAGGGTGTCAACAAACATGAAGAAGGGTGATCTAATAGATACAGTCTATTGAAAAAAAGACTTTGACAAGGTCATTTGCTCAAGGGTCTTAGGCAAAGAAAGGAGTCTTGGGATGAGAGGGAAGATTCTCTTGTGTTTTTTTTATCATTTGTTTAATAGACAGGAAACAAAGAATGGGACTAAACAGTTTGACAGTGGAGAGCAATAAATAGTATTCTCCCCCAAGGTTCTCTTCTGGGACCAGTGCCGTTCAAAGTAATCTGGAAAAGGGGGCACATTGTGAGTTAGGTTTCTTGGAGTCAGTATAAAATTATTCAAGTCCAAAGCTGACTGCAAAGAGGTTATAAAAGGATATCACAAAACAGGGTGACTGGGTAAGAAAATGGCAGTCGAAATTCATTGTTGGTAGAAGTAAGGTCATTCACACTAGAAAACATAATCCCAACTGTACTTATAAAATGATGGGGTCTAAATTAGCTGTTACCAAGAAATATTGGAGTCATTATGGATAGGTCTCTGAAAACATCTGCTCAATATACAGCAGTAGTAAAAAAATGCTAGGAACCAGTAGGAAAGGAATAGATAATAAGAAAAATCCATGTACACCCACGCCTTGAATGCTGCATATAGTTTTGGGTGCCCAGTGTAAAAATGATACATTAAAATTGGAAAAATACAGACAAGGCGATGAGGGGTGTGGAACAGCTTCCAGATGAGGAGAGATTAAAAAGACTGGGTTTGTTCATCTTAGAAAAGACAACTGAGGGGGAGAGGATAGAGATCAATACAATCATTAACGGAGTGATGAAAGCACACGAGAAAGTGTAATTTACCCAGTCACATAACGCGTGAATCAGAGGAGACACGATGAAATTAGTAGGCATCGGGTTTAAAACAAGCATAGGGAAGTAGAGGTTGGACCTCCCTGGTCTGGCAGCCTGATTGGTCCTGAAGGAGGGAATTTGCTGGGCCAGGGGAGATTGGCCCCTCTGCTGACAGACTCCGGGCTCTCCAGCCCTGGGCCAGCCCCAGAGCTGCCATGCCTACATAGGCCTGGGGGATCTGAGGTCAGCCATGGTGCCCCCAGAACTCTGGGGCTCTCTGGTCCAGCAACATCCATGGTTCCGCTGGACCAGGGAGTCCCGGACCAGACCGGTTCGAGCTGCACTACTTCATCCAACACATAAGCAACATGTGGAGCTCATGGGAACTTGTGAAGGCCAAAATATAATTGGGTTTAAAAAAATTAACTAACTTTACAGAGGTTAAGTCCATCAATGGCTATTCGCCGAAATGGTCAGGGAAGAAACCTAATGCTCTGGGTGTCCTAGAAGCTGGGACTAGACAACAGGGCATGGACGGGTTCATGAACTGCCCTGTGCTTTTCACTCCCTCTGAAACATCTTGCTCTGGCCACTGCCTGAGACACGACACTGAGGTAGACTATTGGTCTGACCCAGCATGGACCTGGTTATGTCCATTAAATCGAGCCACTGGTGAGATGGGCTAGAAGGATAGACTAAGAGCAATATTATGTAGAGATAGAGTTGTAATTTGATATGATAAGTTGTAAATACGTGAAAAGGGCAGTGATGAGTAGCCCAAGGTCTTAATGGGTCCCGAGGTGAAACGTTGCTCAGGATCTTGCCTCAGTGGGGAATCGACCATCATTCTTTGCTGGCTTTTTCACTGGTAGTAAGCAACCAAGCCTCTGTGGGCTTAGGGAGAAACTTATGTCCTCCACTGATGAGAGCAGGCCCAAGTTTGTGCCGTATCGGTCCTTTCTCTCCCAATGGTGAACACAGTGTTTGCCACGTGGTACATCTCTGTGTGTACAAGGCAGGTGGTGACTCCATGGACAGGCCCACCGATGTGGAGGCAAAAGAGGCAGTTGCCCCGAAACCAGCATTGCAAAAGGGCCTGGGTCTCCTGCATCTGGAGCCCTGAACAATTTAAATTGTCACTAGAGGACCATCCGATGCCCTCCGGGCGGCTCATAAGGCTGCCTAGGGGGTCGGGGCTTGGCAGAGCACCCTCCAGGTTGTGCTGAGGTTGGGGATCCCAGCACTGAGTCCCAGCTGCCTCTGGCCCCGCCCCATCCCCCGAGGCCCTGCCCCTTCTGGGATCATGCCTAGAGGCCCACAGAGTCTGTTGGCTCCCCTGTGCTCTCTCTTACTGGTGTTTCGCTTTCAGTGATAGGCCAGAGTGCATTATGGGGCTTTTAATGAACAACATCAGGTTCACGACAACAAATTAGCAGGTGGCAGGCTAGTGTTCTATAGATGCATTCCCCAGCTTGCTATGCACAAAATCTCTGCATACACAAATGTTAACTAATCAGAATTAAGAAAGGTCATTGTAACCTACTAAAGTATAGTGTGTGTGCTAATTATTTGACTAAGTCTACATGTGAAAAGTTAACAAATTGTTCACTATTTTCCCCGTCGATTCATTGTCTACAAGCTTATTTGGGGGTAAGCAAGCGTATGCTGCTTTGTAATGCATTCATGACCTGGATCAAAGTTTGATGCCCATATCAAATCTTAGCGTTTTTTTTGTTATTTCTTCCAGTACTACTTGGCTTCAATAAAATCTGCAGGGACATGGTGTTTTATTGAAGACTAACATTGAGGAAATTGACCAAAAATGGTCAGAAATAAAAAGCTAAAAATTATGAGCTATTTTATGAAGTGCATTGGGAATATAATTTAAAACATTTCAAAGATCTTCTCAGCTCTTCCAAAAACCATTTTTCCCCTTGTTGAAGATGTCTTTACACTACATCTGGAATATAAAGACATCTTGGTATGTGTGTATGTATATAAAATAGTTTTACTTACATTTATATAAAGTCATATTTTATTAATGTTTAAATGTAAAGTATTGCTATATTCATAATTATAAAACACTATATACTATTAACATATAATATACGTATGCCTTTAAAATCATCAACGTGTAGTTATGGGCTTACACAAAATAATAACAATTCAGAGCTATTAAATAACATTTATTGTCCATGTGTTGTGTGCATGCATGAGCACACGGATGAAAAATGATGTTTATATAAGCACACACACATAGAGATGAAAAATGAAAAGATATATGTATTATTAAAACTAACCACTGTGTTCTCACTGTTCAATAATATCATAGATCTGACTTTTAAAAAAAAATTGTCATCCTATTTCATTGTCATTTACCTTTCATCTAATTTGATCTCATTATTCTTAGTTAAATCACATACACTGCCGTCAGCTATTCCTTGCTCTTTCACAGTGTGTTCTCTTTATCTGCCTATGGACTCTGTCTTCTGTTATCAATTGGCAATGCTGTACATATTCATTCCTTTTTAATCTCCCTTCATAAATCAGTCCCTAGTGATATTGTTGGTTGTTGTTGCATTCTCAGTGTTTCCTCACAAAGCTGCCTAGCCATTGAAGTAAATATGCAGGGACCAAATCCCCCTCCTGCTGACATCAATGGGAGTTTTACCATTGATTCTAACGGGACCAGGTTTTGCCTCCGTTAAAAGAGTAGTAACAAATAACAGGCTTGCACTGCAATACTTCTTTCTTGCCCTTGACTATCTTGAGCATCTGCTTGACTAAGGGCATGTCTACATTACGGGGAAGACCAATACTGCCGCAGTTGATCTTCCAGGGTTCGATTTAGCAGGTCTAGTGAAGACGTGCTAAATCAAACTCAGAGGGCACCTCTGTTGTCATGGGTGCTCATTGTGAGCGGCAAGGGAAGCTGACGGAGCATGTGCTCCCATTGACCTCTCACTATGTGGATGGGGGTTTAAGATACGTCGACTTTAGCTACACAATTAATGTATCTTGAGTTGTGTATCTTAGGTCGACCTTCCCTTCCAGTGTAGACCAGGACTAAGTGTGGGACCACAGAGGGTAAACAGCTTGGTCCTACAAGGAGCTGAGACCCTGCAAGTTCTACTGACTATAACCAGAGCAGAGGGCACTTGGTACTTCACTGAACAAATTCAGTGTCTTGTAGGTTCTAGCTATAAGAAAGCTGCTAGGTGAGATCTTTCCCTTCCTTAGCTACCTTTCAAAGGACAAGAAATGGCATCCCCATTCAAAATGTGTTGAAATTTCTTCACACCCTGGTAGAGGTGTCTGTTTGTTTATTCCACTGCCAAGATGCTAAAATAGCACGGCCCATATCAATAGACTTCTGTATGGTTAACATGCTGATCCCTGTGAAATCTGCAACAATGGTCTAAAGGAAATTCAATGCATCCTTTGAAAAGGAGAACAGTGTTCTTCTGGATAAGAGACTAGGCTGAGTCCCAGGAAACCAGGGTTAAATTGCCAGGACTTCCACAGACTTCCTGTTTGACCTTGAGCAACTCAATTTTTCTGTGCTTTGGTTCCTCAGCTGTGAAGTTGGGAGGAATGATGCTTCCTAAGTCTGCTTGTGCTATTTTTAGATGGCAAATTCTTTGGGCAAATTCTTTTTTTCCTAGTGGTCTGCCCAATGCCCGCCCCTTTGGCGTTCCAATTGCAATTCAGTACAATAACACACCTGGAACTTTCGTATTCTCTATTATTATCTGGGTATTATTTAGCCAGCGAAACGGCATGGCAGAAATGGTACCAAAGACAGTATGAACTGAATCCAGACCCGAAGCATAGAGCCCTGCCCAGATGTAGATACCTGTGGGTATAAAGTGGGTAGCCGCAGACCTGCAGAAACGTTCTTACTGAATGACGGGAGTGACGTGTAAGTCATTGTTCCCTCCACTCAGTTCCAACGGGTAAAAATTTCCTTTCTTCTCTCCTGTCAGGAAACGACAACAGTGAAGCCCTCCCCGAATCTCTCCCATCCGCGCCTGGAACACTGCCGCATTTTATGCAGGAACCAGATGACGCTTACATCATTAAGAGTAACCCTATCGCCTTGCGATGCAAAGCCATGCCGGCGATGCAGATTTTCTTCAAGTGCAATGGTGAATGGGTCCACCAAAATGAGCACGTCTCCGAGGAAAGCATGGATGAAAGCACAGGTGAGAATTGGGCAGTTGTGCTCACGTGGACATATCTGGGAATGCATGGCTTATTGGCAAAATACAGGAGGCAGGGGAGAGAGATAAGGTCTAGAGAGAGGGTGAGCTTTAGAAGGGAAGAATAAAGGACGTCTGTTTCGGGAAGTTGAGGACAATGGCTCTTAAAAGACAGAAAGGGAAAGCAGTGAATGGAGAGAGTGTAGGAAACAGGCCTGCCGACGAGGTGGTTGTGCGTGGAGGGGCAAATACTGGGGCAGGCTGCAAGGCTCCTAGGCCTGCATGGGGTGGTATTGGTGAGGATGAATGCAGCTGGATAAGCTGCCAGAAGAATGTGTCCAGCCTACGTTGTCCTTACCTATACGCAGAATATGCAGTTGTGTAGGGCACCTGAAAATTTGGGGCTGTGTTTAGACTACAGGGTTTTGTCGACAAAAGTGGATACCTGCATCCACACTGCCTTTGAGTTATGTCGACATAACTCAGCAGTTTTGTCGACGTATGTAAACCTCATTCTACAAGGAATAACGCCTTTTATCGACAGAGTTCTGTCGATAGAAGGCATTATTGCATCTACACTGTCCTTTGCGTCCACACTGTTATGTCGACAAAGCGGCTTGCTTTGTCGACAGAACTGGATGAAGTCTAGACGCTGTTTGTCGACAGAAGCTTTGTCAACAGTATCTGCCAACCAGCCTGGCCGAGTTGGACCATCAGCGGTTGTGACCAGGGAGGCCAGGGCTGGAGGCCCACCTGCCTGGCTTGCATGGCTGGAGTTGCCCCCGGCCACCCGCACATGGCCAGGGCTGGGATAGCATGCAACTGCCCCCAGATGCAGCTGTGGCCAGCACACCACCCATCTGTAGCTGGGGCTGGAGTCCTTTGGGCTGTTCCCACGTGGGCAGGGCTGGACCACTGCTAGGCCACAGCTGGGGTCGGAATGTCACCAGGCCGGGGCTGCTCTGTGCCACAGCTGGAAAACGGACAGGCGAGGCACCACTGGGCCGTCCTGCCCCACGGCCATATTTCCAGTGGGTTGGGGGCACAGCTGAGTCACCCTATCCCATCTCTGGGCCACCTTTCACTGAGTCCGGCGAGGGCTCCACCAGCTACCCCTATGCCAGCAGGGTTCCCCCAGCCGATGCAGCCAGGGCTGCTCCCATTTGCTGTGGTAGGCCGTGAAATTGGTTCCCAATAGGCCTCCAGTAAGCCTAATGCTTATCAGGTAACCGGTTACATGGTTAATCTCTTTCATCCCTACTTGGAAGGCTGTGGCAGTACTACTCAATTGAATAGCTTGAAGGCTTCCCCCCCTCCTCTTTGTGGGATATTTGGCAGCTAATGAAGTTAAGTGGTAGAATTGCATCTTGTAAAAGTGTGTATCTGGAAATAGAAAGTGAAGAGATGGAAGAGGGCTGAAAAATGATCAACAGATTTTATCATGTTCCTCGGCCATCAAATAGCCTCTTTCACTTTGAGACCTCTTGATACGTATATTGCAAACCAATTTAAAGCAGCACCCTCTTCTCATTTCACAATTCTGTTTTCTTTATTACCTTCCTCCTCCTGTTAAATCCCAAGATTGCTAGGCAACGCCATGTCTTGGGAATAGCTGTGTAGATATAACATTCTCTCCGTTGGTACAATACGTTCATTTTTTGGAGGGGAAGGGGGAAATGGCATTTAAAAAGAAGTTTCATATCCTAAAATGCTGGTGGAGTAAAGCATTTGTGTGTAAGGGACAGATTCTGAAGAGATTGCACGCTAAAGGCTTTTTGTAAATGCTCTTTAGGATGAATTTTAATCTTTACAGTTTCCTTTTTGAAAAGCATTTAATAGGCATAACCTTTACTTCCAAAGGCATTTCTGAATCAATATAGACAAAATGTCATTCCTAAATGTTTTTCTTCTATATGGTTAATGAAAATCTGTCTTGTCCACATTGCAATTATGTTTTCTAAGGCTTGGACTAATAGCAACATTGATTAAGATACATACATTTTTAAAAAATGCACACTGACAGCATGGAGATTTTTGAACTTAGTGGCTCAGGTGATTACAAAAGGGATATAGAACCTAAATGTCGCAAGCTTGAATGCTGTCAACATTAGAGCTGACCAAAATTGTTACTGTCTCAACATGGATCTGGTCAGAATAGTTTTTGTAAGGAACGACTCAGTGAATTGTGAAATCCACCGTCAGGATGTTGCATAACCTCGGTGATAGGACACATGAAATGTGAGTGAAGACTGCATACACAAAGCTGTAATTATAACAGAAAGTTTTGAGACAAATGAAAAATGTAAGTGTTCCACAATAACAGTGTATAGGTATTTTTGCCTTTTTCATATGTTTGCATCTTGTATCTGGGAGGAGGGGGAGGGGGGAGGAGAATTTCTGGAACCTGGAGTAAACTTTCCAAAAGCACTGCTGACTTTCAAAATTTTACTCCCACTCTATTTGTTACCAGCAGTTATAATTCCCAGAGAGGATTTCCAGGTGTGCGTCTTTATTCTGATAAATGATATTTTATACCTCTACCAGAAAGTGGTACCAGTGGAATCTTCAATTTAAAGGTTAGAAAGGAAGATGCCAATCATTCCAGGAACTAGACTTGTGAGATATTAGGTACATGTGTATTACAAAAGTATCTATAGGTGGGACACGAACACTGGGTAATAACAGTGTCTGTACAACCTTGCACGTTCTATTCCTTTGGGCTAAATCAGGTAGCACAGGTATATTCTTTGTTTACTTCCAGAGGGATCTGTATACAGTTTACAATATGTGCTAAACAAGCATGCAATTAGTGTACGACTTTTAGTTCTTGGTGTGTCCGCTCAAAGCGGAAGCCATACTACTTTTTGGCTGATGCAGTATTATTTATTATTGTCTAAAGGCATTGCCGATTATAGCATACTGTCACCAGCTAATAAATACAGCATGACTTTATAAAAGTGCACTTGAATCTTCTTGCTAGGATGAAGATACAGAAGTAATTTTTGTTTCACTTAATCATTAGATTTTTTTAAACAAAGCTAGTAAGAAATACGGCACCTCTCTTTTTTAATTATCCACATTTAAATTACTGCTACCAGGGTTCCAGACTGCAGACACCTAATCTGCAGAATGGATGGATGTACTCTTAGCTCAGGAAACACTGTTGGAACAGCTGACATATCAAGCATTAGGAGCTGCGAGGTCCCTTTAATCTCAAACGTGGGTAGTTTTTTTTCCTCATTTTAATGAGATACACAAGAGGTAGAATTGTATTTCTGTCTCTAGATGCTTTATAGCAGGGGAAAGTCTCCTTTTGTGGTCCTTGGGTTCTGAGGCATTCCATAGTCTTCAACAATTAATGCTACAGAGGGTTCACTTCTCAGAGCCTGTGATGAAAATACAATATGTCTGAAAGTGGGTGACAGCTCACGAATGTGATCACTTGTTCTGATTCTTGATATTTAAACCTGAACCAGATAATGGCTGCTACTGTGATTTATCTTAGTCCTTAATTTTTAACAGGTAGGCTAGCATGGACATAAGAATGGCCATCCTAGGTCAGACCAAAGGTCCATCTAGCCCAGTGTCCTGTCTTCTGATAGTGGCCAATGCCAGGTGCCCCAGAGGGAATGAACAGAACAGGGAAACATCAAGTCATCCATCCCCTGTCACCCATTTCCAGCTTCTGACAAACAGGCTAGGGACACCATTCCTATCCATCTTGGCTAATCCCCATTGATGGACCTAACCTCCATGAATTTATCTAGTTATTTTTAGAACCCTGTTAAAGTCCTGGTCTCAACAACGTCCTCTGGAAAGGAGTTCCATAGGTTGGCTGTGCATTGCATGAAGAAATGGCATTGTGGATACTGGGCAGGCTTCAGTTTTGGAGAGGTGTGTTTGGAATTATGGCCAAGATTGGGTCCTTGTCATTCAATGAGAGTCTCTGGAACTTGCAAACGCATGACACATTAAATGAAAGTTGATCCTTCCCTCTCCACCTTTCTGCAGGCAGGGAGTATGAACATTGCGAAGGATCAATAAAAGGATGATGACTAAAAGCAGGGGGGAAAAACACCTCTCAAAAATTCTAAACAAGGGAAAATTTAATAAAGCAAGAATATACCTCTGTAGATTCCTCCCAGCAAACTCCTACCCAGGTGTATCCAAAAAGCACTTGGCAGTGGTCACAAAGGCCCAATGTTCCTTATCGGTTTTATGTACAATTCATTATTACACTTGTCTAGAAAGGTAGGAGGGACAGCTGGTAGTACTAGTACATCAGGCTTAATTTGGCACCACAAAGAATATTAAATAAGATTTCCCTAACTTTGGTTTTACAAAGCAGCAATAACAGCCTTAGAATAAGACAAAGATGTCTTTGTTGATTTGAAGACACTAGAACTAGTATGAAGGAAGGAGGCCTTTGGTTAAGGGGCTGGTCTGGGATGGATGTGGGATCCAGTCTCAGCTCTGCTATAGCCTCCTTGAATCATAGAATCATAGAATCCCAGGGCTGGAAGAGACCTCAGGAGTCATTGAGTCCAGCCCCCTGTCCAAAGCAGGACCAACCCCAACTCAATCAACCCATCCAGAGCTTTGTCAAGCTGGGTTTTAAAAACCTCTAGGGATGGAGATTCCACCCCCTCCCTAGGGAACCCGTTCCTTGTGCGATGTTGGGCAAGCCATCTCTCTCTCTGCTTTGGTTCCGGATTTGAAGAGCATGTCAAACTTCCTTTACCTCCTCCTACGTTTGTCTTTAAAAACGAGTAGTCTTGTGGCACCGTAGAGACTAGCCCTGTGGCACCTTAGAGACTCACAAAAATAGATATTGTGCACATAGGTCCCGTGCTTCCGGCAGACAGTGTTCAGCCTCAGAGACTCGCTGTGCCCCTCCACGCGGCCTCTTCTTTTTTTTGGAGGCAAGGGTCACAGCCTGCTGAGCCATTCGCATCATAGGCGAGTCCGTAATATGGAGCGAAACCCCGGTCTCCCTATCCAGGGGCAGATCCTGTAGTTGGTGTGTGGGCGATTGGAGGGAATCCAGGCCCGCCCGCTACTCTGGGTTCCGGCCCCAGGCCCCAAGGCAGAGGCAATAGATGGGGTTTGTTCTACTTGCAGCTACTTCCCTGGGCCACTTCCCCAAATGATCCCTTTCCTCTGGTACCTGAGCAGCTTGTCCTGCTCCTCCAACACACTCTGCCTGAGTCGCAGATCCCGGCTCCTCTCCCTCTCAGCACTTTGGTTCCTTCCTTCCTCCTCGTGCGCCTCTCAACTAACAGACGCAGAGCCCTTTTAAAGCAGTCTCAGCTGGCTCTTGATTGGCCCAGGGTGGTCTGCTGAGCCTGACTCCCTGGGCTCTGGAAGGCTCCAGGTGTTCCAACTGGCCTGATTGTCCAGACTGCTTCTGGAAAGTTCCTGTGGGTTCTAGACCAGCCCCTACCTGTTTACGCAGGAAACAGAGACCTCCTTAATCTAGGGCTCACATAATTCCTTTCGAGTACTCTTTTAATGCCATTTGACCTGACCCTGTCACAGTATGTAATGGGGTAGCCAACCCGCAGCTCGCAAGCCGCATGCAGCTCTTTTCGCCCTGAAGTGTGGCTGGCGAAGCTGCTCCTGTGCCGCCGCCCTCCCCCCCAATGGCACCCACCCACAGCTCCCCCGACTCCCCTGTGCTCACCGGGGCGGCGATTCAAAATGATGCCCAATATGGCGGCCGTTGACAGGAGTCTGAAATGGTCAAAAAGCATAAGCTTGTTTCTTAAAGGGGCAGCCTCCTTTTTTTTTTTTTCCTCGACAATTCTGGTGCGGCTCTTCGCATTTTTTCCGCCTCTGTTTCGGTTCTCTTTGTTAAATGGGTTGGCCACCCCTGGTATATAGTTTCATGAGCGTGCATGGGCAAAACCCACTCCTTCAGGTCTTGTTCATTTACAGGATAAGGTGTGTACTCTGTGCAAACAATTCCTCACTCAAGAAAGATCCAGACTCGGCTATGTCTACCCAATGAGCCGGAAGTGGGATTCCTCTCCTCACCCCTCATGTACTTATACTTGTGCTAACTCTCATTGAATGAGCATACATATGAACAACAGCAGAGCTGTGGTAGCAGAGGCCTGGCTGGCGTGCCGAACACATGTCCACTGTGGTTTTGCACGCTGCTACCAGTGCTGTTTATACTCACGCTAGCTTGATCTACGTGGACACTAAGGCTACGTGTAGATGGCTTTCTTCTACCGAAAGCAAATTTGGAGCTAATTTGCATATCTTCCAGTCATGTTATTGGAAGAGGTTTTGTTGGAAAAGAATGCAGTTTAGACACGGTTCTTTCAGGAAAAAAAACAAACCCCTTTTTTTAAAGAACCCAGCACACACCTTTTTTTTTTTCCCCTCAGGAAGAAGGGTTTTAAGATGCACCTAGGCATCTTAGAACACATTACAAAAAGAGTTAAATTTAAGCATAAAAGGGAAATGAAAGTTATGTAATGCACAGACCAGTCAAAAAGGAAAGATGGTCCACTTTGCAAGCAGTAGAAGGAGGAACAACTCCCCATGTACATGGTGGGTCTGGAGATGAGAGAACCAGGTCTAAACTGCTTTCCTTTTCAACAAAACCTCTTCTGATAACGTGATCAGAAGAAGATATGCAAATTAGCTGCAAATTTTCAAATCTTCTTTTCGCAGAAGAAAGCAGTCTAGATGTAGCCCACCAGGGGAATGAAAACCCTCGCTCTGGTTTTAGATTGTAGCCCTGTTTGGCGCATCGATGTGTTTCTATAATTAAAAAAAAATAAGGTCATAATTTAATTCTCTGGTTGGTTTTTTTTGAACATTCCAGAAGGCACCTCCAATTAGTTTTAAAATACTTCGTCGTTTGGGTTCCCCACAGGATCAGGCCTGCAAAGGAGTAACTAGAGTTCTCCTGCCTGTTAAATAAAAGGATTGCAGCAATAACGGCTGTCAGCATTTTTCTCATTTAAACAAATAAAGCTGACAAATGATGAAGTTGTGTACTGCTGTGTTATGGTTCGTACATGCCGAGCAATTATTCATCTGCTGCCAGCGTTCGTCTATCTGCGACTAAACCATACAGCAGCACCGAGAGCTGATTAGCATATCAGTACCACAATCATAATTTTATATTCTGTAAGGCTGTGCTGTATAACAAAAGATGATGGTTGTAATTTGCACAATAATTTAAAGGGTTGGACGTTCCGTGCGTTTTACAGCCATGCAGGTACAATTCGGTTCATACTGATGACATGCTAGCTTTTGTTTGGATGGAGTTGGGGTTCTGCCTGTGGCATTAGCTATGAACAATTTGGCGGGTATCTCTTAGGCTAGGGGTTTTCAAACTTTTTTTTTTTCCTCACAACCCGGTTAAAGAAAGTTGTTGATGCTCATGACCCCACACAACTATCCAACACAATTCCGGGGTGGGAGGGAGTTCAGGGCTGGGGTACGGGATTGGAGTGCTAGGTCAGGCAGAGGCTTGCCTCCAACGACTCTGTCAGAAGAACAGCAGGGATTCTCAGGCTGCTTCCTGCCTGCCCTGGCACCTCAGACCGCTGGAAGCAGCCAGTAGCAGGTCCGAGGCCTGGGCAGAGGGGCACAAGCCAATCTGCGTGCTGCTCTCATAGGCAGCCACCATACACTCCAGCTCCCATTGGCTGGAAACCAGCCAATGGGAGTGTGGAGCTGGATCTGAAGGGGAGGGCAATGCCTGGAGCTCCATGACAACCTGCTTAGGAGCTGGACTCACTGCTGGCTGCTTCTGGGGTGCAGTGCAGCCTGGGGTGCCACGACAGGGAGGACACCTGCTAAGCAATCCCCCACTAATCACCTGATCACCCTACAGCAAAGCAGCCTGGTGCCTGGCATTCCACGACCAGTCCTGGGTCATGACACGTACTTTGAAAACCACTGCTTGGTACTATTGGGTGGGACTGGAGTGAGGAGAAACTGCAGTACATTCCTGCTGCACCAGAGGGGGCAACTTTGCCACGTTTTTCTTAAGCCAAGTCTTGCTTCCTGCCTGTGGGTATCTCTTAGGGGTTTTCAAACTTTTTTCTCATGACCTGATTGAAGAAAATTGTTGATACCTGTGACCCAACATAATTATCTCTTTTGAATAGAGTGTGGGCTCTGGGATGGAGCTGGGAATGGGGGTGTAGGGTGCAGGAGGGGGTTCAGCACAGGGGCAGCATATTGTGGCACTGGGCATTAGCAAAGCCCCAGAGAAGGGCAAGTAAAATGATCAGGGGTTTCGAACTGGTCCCATATAAGGAGAGATTAAAAAGACTGGGACTTTTCAGCTTGGAAAAGAGAAGACTAAGGAGGAGAGACACAGCGCACAGTCAACCTGTGGAACTCCTTGCCTGAGGAAGTTGTGAAGACTAGGACTATAGCAGGGTTTAAAAGAGAGCTAGACAAATTCATGGAGGTTAAGTCCATTAATGGCTACTAGCCAATATGGGTAGGGAATGGTGTCCCTAGCCTCTGTTTGTCAGAGGGTGATGATGGATGGCAGGAGAGAGATCGCTTGATCATTACCTGTTCGGTTCACCTTCTCTGGGGCACCTGATATTGGCTACTGTCGGCAGACAGGATACTGGGCTGGATAGACCTTTGGTCTGACCTAGTATGGCAGTTCTTATGTTCTTATACTCTGTGTAAAATGTTAGCAGTACAGGGTCTATGAAACACAGGTAGGTGGTTCTGGAAGAGTCCAACTCTAATAAGCCACTTCTTATATAGGATGGCTTTATCCTGCCCAGCATTAGGCAGATCTGAAAGTCCTCTAATATTTCCTGGGTGCCTACACTTCGCCCAGCTAAAAGCTGCATTGGCAATTTGCTTTGGTCCAGGGCTGCCACTAATGGAGTCTTTTGCAGCTGTCCTCATCTTTAATCCACAGGTCAACCTACACACATAGCTGAGCACAGAAAGTTCCATTTCTCTGAGCTGTTCCAATTCGATATGGGGCTGGCGGTTGCTTTGCTACAGTTCTGAAGCAGCTCATGGCACTGCTGAGTTCCCTGGGCCGTGTTCGCTTCATAATCCCTTCCATTATGACCAAAGAGACAGGGAACCTTTATAAACAGCTTTGCTCAGAACTGCAGCCTCAGGGTGCATCTACACGGTGGCGCAAGCTCCAAGTAAGTGACGCAATTTGAGCTACGCAAATTGCACTGCTTATTTTGAGTTTATTTTGAGAGAGTCTACTTTGAAAACTGGCACTGCCAAATTTCTTAATAGATCTATAATCCAACAAAGCCCTTAAGCATCATGGAACAAAGTTTATTGGGACATCAGAATAGCAAGCCCATTCTTTCGGTTGCATTTCAAAATAACGGGCATACTGTGAAGACGTGGAAAACGCTATTTCGGGACACTGGACGTATTTATTCCTGCCTCTGGAAATTTCCACTACATGCATCTGACGTGGGTCTTTGCCCACGAAACTTATGCTCCTACACTTCAGTTAGTCTATAAGGTGCCACAGGACTCCTCGTCGCTTTTGCAGATTCAGACTAACACGGCTACCCCTCTGATCCTGAAATCGCGCCGCTGTCTAGACATACCCTCAGCATGCATTATTTAAATGAAACAAACCAAGGAACTTGTATGCCTGCTTGTTTCAGAATGAGCATTTGAGTGTCTAATAGGACAAATGAGATGACTTTATAAAAGGTCACAGGTTTGGCTGCCGTTGAGTACAGTGACAAAGCAAATAGAGTAGGTGAAAGGAAGTAAAGTGTCCTTTAACCGCTGCTGGCGAAAGAGCACACATTTTGTTTTGCTTTACCACATTTAAGGTTTATTTGACCTCCCCTCTAGTATTCCTGGTGGGCCTTATCTCTACTACTTACTGAAGGAACAGGCTGACTTCCTAATGCCTTTCAGAAGTGAAATACCCAGCTGTTAATGATGCCTGAGATTAAGTGGAAGCCAATTTATGGAGTTCAGGTTTAGAAATTCCTTGCTGCTTTATAAACTTCACAGGCATGAAATATTTTGAGATTGAGTTTCCATTCATTTCCAACCAAGGGGAAATAAGTGTATCAGGATGGCACAAGAGGGGAGAGAGGAAAAAAAAGTGGCAGAAATGAATGTGTTTCATTTTCAAATTAATGCTTTTATGACCAGCTATCTTTCAAATTATTTGTGATACCGTGTATCCAAACTGGATTTGGATTATATCTCCACTTCCTCCAGATTTCCTTGATGGTATCAAAGATGTGGCTAACTGCCAAATCTTTATCAGTCTAGGGATAGGAGTCTTATGTAAGAAGGGAAAACCTCCCAAAGAAGTCAATAGAATTCCATTGCTAGGTGAAGGAGACCTAGCGCACCTTCTTGTGTAAATTGTTACAGGTTGAACCTCTCTAGTGTTGCATCCTCAGGACCCAACCAGTGCCAAACCAGAGAATTTGTCAGACCATAGGAGGTCAATATTGTCTAGCAGCATTACCAACACTTCCACTGCGTACTGAGCTCTTAGAAGATAATTAGGAGCAAATTAGAGCTAAATAACAGCACAGAACACAGAAAGCCAGGACTGGTGGCTATAAACAAACTTTATGGGGATTGAGGAAACTCGGCCAAATCCATGATAGGTGGACATCTGGCTATCTAAAATCATGCTGGACCACAGAGGTTGCCGGATTAGAGAGGTCCAACCTGTATTTCCTCTTCTCTGATTTGGGTCTCGCTCTAAAATATCTTTTTACCCTTGAGGTGAGATGTATCTTTCTTGAGCTATGCTGGAAATAGCAGAGGTCTCCTAACATACCTTTCTGGAAACTGTGGAAAGGATGGAACTGACTGACTATGGTTGACTCTGTTGTGAACGAGAATGTTAGACAAGATGACACAAAGCAATCTCTGGTCAATAGCAACAATAAGATAAAAGCAATCACATTTCAAGGGCATTTTTAGGAAAGAGGGCACAACCGCAAGTGTGCTTCTGTGTACAGTCTCTACTTCCATGAAGTGTAGTTATACATTAAAACAGTTTTGCTGGTGGTCTTAGTATTGGAGCTAGTTTTTTTTTAAAGGACGTGTTTACATTTCAACAGGCAATTTAATAGAAATTGTTGAAATGATTCCTTTAGTCTTATTTTAAAACATTTAGTTTTAGCAATCTGGATGCTCTCTTTCAAAAAAGCCCTGTTTGCATTCAAGAACACCTTTTCCTGAAAGAGCTCTTTCCAAAAAAAGGCGTTCTTCCTCATAAAATGAGGTTTACTGCTGTTGAAATAAACCACCGTCGTCTTTTGATTTAATTTCAAAAACACGGCGGCAGTCTAGACGCAGGTGACATTTTGTGGGGGAAAAAAAGCTACTTTTTTCGAAAAAACCCTGTAGTTTAGACATAGCCTTATAAGAGTCATATATCCCATACGAATGTAGGGTGGGCTGTAAGTAGCAGTCATTCAGCAAGGCAGTCAATCAGTTCTTGTCACACGTATGTTGTCTCCAGTGTTTAATTTGATTGGGCATTAATTGACTGGCCTGTCAGAGTATTTTCAGTAGGCTGTCGAGCTGTGGATGGAGATCCACTCTTATTTTAGTTTATGAACAAATCAAGCCAAGTAAATAAATAAATAAAAGCACTTGGAAAGCAAAGGGCAAAAGAAAAGGTTTTGAAGGCAGACATTACATTGTTACGAAGCCCAAACCTGGTAGGTAATTTTTTCTGACTGGTGCATTCTGACCTGCTCAGCTGTTTGGATTTAATTAGCAGAAATATATTATTGTCAGAGTAATTAAAGCTTTGCCTTGATTAAAAATGGAATTGGTTAATTAAAGAGAAAAGGTTTGGCTAACCTTAGCTTTCTGCCTGAGTCAGATGTCCTGTATCAGCTAATTTCCCATATCTTTCCTGTTCAGGCTTGAAGGTTCGAGAGGTGTTTATCAACGTGACACGGCAGCAAGTGGAGGATTTTCACGGCCCAGAGGATTACTGGTGTCAGTGCGTTGCATGGAGCCATTTAGGAACCTCTAAAAGCAGGAAGGCCTCCGTCCGCATCGCCTGTAAGTGGAATACATGTGTTCTATTCATGCTCTTGCAAGGAGTTGCAATACGCTGCTATGTTAGGGTTAAAGGGAGCGGGGCCCTGGGAAAGCATTATTGTCATTTCTTGCACCCCTGTGAAATCCTACAAGAGCATCCCAGAGAACACTCCCATATTGGTTCTGATGCTGCCATCTCAAAGCGACTTTTTTATTTTAATGTCGGTTGATGATTTTCTTTGAAGTGCACTCAGCAAGTCTGTTTCTCGCTGAGATTCCGCTTGGGTGGCGGGCACACAGGTGTCACCACAATGCAATGTGCAAAAGAAATGTTAATGCAAATTGAAAACCTACTGGAATGTGCCCTGTTGCTCCGTGCTGATGACAAGGGTCTAAAGACATCTGCAGAGGCACTTCACAATGTACGTCTGCTACATTTTTCAGGAAGAAAAAATATGCAAGAATACATTAGAGGCTTTTGTGTTCTTCTGTTCTAAGTCTGCTTTTGAATATTGAAACACACCATTGGTTGTGTGGGCTGAGGGGGGGGTAAGAGGATGGGAACAGGAAAATGGGGTGATTTTTTAGTTACACAGCTGAAAACAAATCAAGTGAGAAGAAAAAAGCTACAAAGAACGGGGATAAAAACATCCCTATTAAAATCAAGACTAGGGAACAGCCTGCCAGACATTTTAGAGTCCCTAAAAAGAGGAGATTGTTTCCCTATGGGAACAAGCATGTTATTTACAGTACATACATAAAAAGAACCTTTCCTTTTTAAGACATTAAAAGAGCCATTGAAGGAAAGGTCAGAGTAAGTCTAGCTTGGAGTATATTCATCCCACCTGTGAACTAGGCTAGTATTCTACGATTGCCTGATAACTTCATGGCTGCTGTTATATCTATATTAAGTACCTTGGGCTTATCATCTGAACTAGTTCTAGAGGGGTACGGATAGACTACATCCCTTTTTCGGAAAAGGGATGTAAATTAGATGTATCGAAATTGCTAATGAAGCGGGGATTTAAATATCCTGCACTTCATTAGCATAAAAATGTCCGCTGCTTTTTCTGAGAAAAGCGGCAGTCTAGAGGGGGATCTTTCACTAAAGAAAGCCTTTTCTGATAGATCCCTTATGCCTCATAAAATCTTTATCGAAAGATCCCCCTCTAGACTGCTGCTTTTCTCCGACAAAGCTCTGTGCCGAAAAAAAAGCAGCGGCCATTTTTATGCTAATGAAGCGCGGGATATTTAAATCCCCGCTTCATTAGCAATTTTGATACGTCTCATTTACATCCATTTTCCAAAAAAGGGACGTTGTCTAGATGTACCCGAGGTTGAACCTCAGTAATCCGTAACTCTCTGATCAGGCAACATCCGTGGTCCGGCACGATTATACTTAGTCAGACGTCCACTTATCGTGGGAGTGGCCAAATTTCCCACGGCCCCATAAAGTTTGTTGACAGCCATCAGTCCTGGTTCTCAGTGTTCTGTGCTGTTCTTTAGCTCTAAATTATCCCTACATGTCTTTTAAGAACCCAGTAAGTAGTGAAGTATTGGTAATGCTGCTAGACCATATCGTCCTCCCATGATTTGACAAATTCTCTGGTTCGGCACCGGTTCAACCTGTATGGAGATTTAGGAATGACTTTCTCTTTCTTCACACTTTGCCATTGGCTTGGGAAAACAGGCAACAGCTCCCATTGTCACACTAGCAACTGTACTTAGAACAGATGGTGACCAGTATCACATATGCTTCCCGCATTGTTGGACATTCTGCAGAGGGTCTAAACTTCTTGTATCAAAATAGAACCAATGATAATGAGGAGTCCTGTGGCACCTTAAAGACCAATTTATTTGGGCATCAACTTTTGTGAGTAAAAAGTACTTTGTCGGGTGCAGAAGAGGGTTTGACCCATGTAAGCTTATACCCAAGTAAATCAGTGTCGGTATGTCTATACTTCATTCTTCTCTCTGGAGAGGAATGCAAATGTAGACATCCGAATTGCAAATGAAGTGGGGATTTAAATATCCCGCTTCATTTGCAATTTCAGATGTCTACATTTGCATTCCTCTCTCTCTCGAGAGGAATGAAGTGTAGACATACCCTGTGTCTTTAAGGTACCACAGGGCTCCTTATTGCTTTGCAGATACAGACGAACACGGCTACCTCCCCCTTTGTGACTTATCACCAATAATAATCATCTTGAGCCGTTGTACTGTTAATTACAGCTCCTGGAGTGCAAATAGTGCCATGATTGTGAATCTGTGTTCTAAATGTGTGTCATGTATGGGAGCTGGTCAAAATGTTTTGGTCTGCTTATTAAAATATTAAATACACTATAATCTCTAAGTTATGAACACCAGAATTGCAAACTGACTAGTCAACCATACACCTGGTTGGGAAACAAAAGTCCACAATCAGGGAGCAGAAGAAGACACACCCACCCCAAAAGGGGGGGGGGTTGGAGAGAGGAAAATGTGTAAATAAAGCACAAGGCCGTGTTACACGAAAACTACAAAAAATGAAAAGTAAATAAAAAGAGATTTGACAAGACTAAGGAACTATTTCCATGCTAAATTTCAATAAAGTTGGTAAAAACCATCGGCATAGTAATGTTTCAAGTCAGCATTACACGGTAAATGTTTAAAGAACAACCCTAACATTTTCTTCAGAGTTGCAGACTTTTGGGGGTTACGTTCCTCCCCAAAGTGTTCACAACTCTGAGTTTCTACGGTGCTTCCCGTATTTTTCATAGTAAAATGCTAACTGTTTTCTGACCTGCTGTAATAGCCTGTATAGTAAGCTATGCTGTTTAAACTATGTCCAAAACATCTTTTTCACTTGCTTGTACTCAGATGGGTTTGAAAGACACCCCGATGTGCTGAGAAGCAAAGCAAAGAATGCGTTTAGAATACATTTCTTTCCAAGCTTTGCACTGAAGGTTGAATTCATCCCTGACTCATCCCTGCTATTACTTCACAGAAGTCAGTGTAGTTGTAATAGTCACCACAGAGGGGGAAAAATCATTATTTGCCAAGTTAGCATGCACACTGCCATTATTTTTGTACTAAGTATGGAGAAAGGCTTTGGTTTTGCAGATACGGCTCATCTGGGCTGAAAAATGTTGATTTCTTTTCATGGTAGCCACTGTACCATAGATTAGAGCACCCAAACAGTATATACAAAAACCATAGCTACCAGGCAAGTTGAATCATGACAGTATTTGTAAAATACTGGGGAGAAGGGGCATAGTTTTCCTTAGGCAGAGGAGCTATTTCTGTCTCAGCCCATCTCTGCTCCTCATGTAAGAATTGCTACACTGCAGTGTTATCACTCACAATCAACAGATCATTATCTCAATGCAGGAGAAACTAGGAAACACAATCAGCAGCATTACAGTGAGGGGGAACATCAAAATCAAACCGCCAAAAGGACAGTATCAGAATTTGAGTGTTATAACACAGAGTAGTCTGTGACTGGAGGTACTCAAAGCTTCCTCTGGTTTTCACTTTAAAATTACATCGGGTGCATTTTTCTCTTGGAGGGATCGGAGCTGTGTTTTTCAGCATTGCTGTTAGTTGAGGATTCAAGAATGTACTTTCTCCAACTCTGGTGTGGTCCCAGTTTATCTTTTCTTTTCAAATCACTACTTCTGGTTATTGGGTAAATACCCAATATTGTTAATCAGTATGGATGCATCTACACTGCACCATTATTTTGAGATAAATAACGTTATTTCGAAATAACAATGCGAGCGTCTACACAGCCATTCCGTTATTTTGAAATAATTTTGAAATAACAGGATGCTTATTCCAAAACCTGTAAACCTTATCCTGCAAGGAATAACGCGTATTCCAAAATAGTTATTTCTCAATAAGGTGTGTGTAGATACTCCACTGCTGCTATTTTCGAAATAACCCCTCCCCAGGGCCAGTCTAAGTTTTTCCTCCCTAGTGCCTCCTGGGGCTCTAAATCGAAATAGCACGTCTACATTAGGGAAGCCTACCTCGGACTAATTTTGAGGCTTCCCTGCAGTGTAGATGTGCTATTTCTAAATAAGCTATTTCGGAATAACTGTTTCAGAATAGCTTATTTTGAATAGCCATGCTGTGTAGACGTACCCTATGTAAGAAGGGCTGTAAAGGAAGGAAACAATTTCCAGCTCAGTTATTGACTCACTAGGTGACTTCAGACAAACTAGTTTTCCTTTCTATCCTTCATTTTACCCATCTGTAAAATGGGCACCGTATTTCTCCCATCTGAAGACCATAAATGCTTAGCAAAATTATGTAAGCATCATAAACAGAAATGACTGTAGACACAGTGATATTTTGCCTTAACTACAAATTCCTTTTTTGGCCAAGATGAAAATGGCTTTGGAGTTTGCTTCTACAATGATGCTTCTTTGGCAGAACCAATTTAAACAAAGCATTTGGGCAAGCTAATTGGATAACAAACCCATCCCCTGATTTTTATAAGTGACTGATTTGTCATTGGCTGATTTAGTTTGAATGTGTAAATTCAATTTTTATTTCACTGCGTTAACTGTCATAACATTGAATGAGCAGATAATTCCCCCGTATTGCTGAGCTGAAAAAGACTATTATTCTGAATTGAATTTTTATTGACTTTTCTCTGTGCTATGATTTTTTTCTCCCCCTTTTCAGAGTGAAATGAGAACGAGTAATGAACTGAAGTAGACAGATTGGTTTTGCTATTTGTATTTTTTATATATGTCTATCATACTGATCATGGTGGTAACTGATCACCTGCATAATGCATACCTACCTCTCGTAAGTAATTCTGGATATTTTGCAAATTTGGCAGGCACCGGAGAATGGCATTGCTTCGTTGACCATTTGCTGTGATGTACGAGTGTTGTCCTGGGGGTGGGATGGACAACACAATAGCACTTCCCAGAAAACAGAGCACCAAAGAAGGAGGGACTTTGAGCACAGTTCAGGCAAGCAAAATGAATAGCCTGTGGCTAGGATTCTGTAATACCCCCTGTGAATTTTCAGGAGTTTATTTTGTCATGCACCCATGACAGGTTGTCCGCGATGAACAGCCCAGTTGCTTAATTTGGAGCATGGATTTTTGACTCGAGGAATAGCCCCATGGGGACCCTGGCTGAGAATGTGCAGAGAGCAGTAGTATTTCATTTGAGACCTGGCTCACAGTTACTTGCTGTTACACTGGCTGGTGTGTGGCCTTTTGATTCACTCAGAACCTGTGATTCTGAATCATAAATTTGAAGCAGTATTGCGGTTTATAATTCTCTGAAACAGCAGGTAGCTATTTTTGTAGAACAACGTGGAAGGCAGAGAAAACAAAAGGGTGAATGTCACTCCCATTTTGCTACCAATAAAAGCCCTTGTGAGCATATTTGTATTGTAAGAATTAATGAATAGGACTCAAAATAGTCTGAGGGGTAGCCATGTTCATCTGTAACTTTAAAAAACAATGAGCAGTCCTGTGGCACCGTACAGACCAACAAATGTATTAGATCATGAGCTTACTTGGATAAAATCCACTTCATCAGATGAGTTGGAGTGGAAATTACAGAATCCAGGATATGTCATATAGCAAAGGCTGGTCAATTGTAGGACCAGTGTTAATGAAGCTAATTAAGTCAGGTTGGATGTGTCCCATCCATAGCTTTTGATGTGGAAATGTGAATATCAAAAGTGGGGAAAATTGTCTTTGTAGTATGCTAACCAGCTGATATCTTTATTCAAGCCCAAGTTGATAGTAAATAGGCAACCAATATTCTTTTTACAGTGCCTTGCATGGAAAGAACAACAAAATTAAAAGGGAATCATAACTGTGATATTTGCATCTTTTTTTTCCAGTGAGTGGTTGACTTGGTAAAACAAATCTTCATGTATTTATAAAAATGTATAATAGTGTAACTGATTCAGGACCTCTGCTGGTTAAGGGGGAACATATCTCAAGAAGTTGTAAGCACTGGAGAAAATTAAATCAATAAATCCACCATGGAATTTGAGGCACTCTGTTTTAAAGGAAACGACTTTGTGCAATAGAAACAGACGAACATGGAGCATGTGGTGGTACGTGATGTGTTTGGTCTCTCGTGAGCTTGCAGGGCTGCAAGGAATGTGTCCGGACAAATCCAGATTCCGGCATACGGATTTCCGTGGGTAAAGGGATTCTTTCCCAAGGCTGAACATCAGAAGTTGAACCGCTGGGGGAGGCTGCTTGAGTATCCTCTGCTTCCTTAGCCTGGCACCTCTGTGGAGAGGGATCAGGAAGGAAGATTTGAGCAGAAGGAGATTTACCTGTCCCCTGGGGATCTCCTTGGGGAAGAAAAGGAAAGCTCCTTTTTTGCAAGGGTGTGGAGGAGTGATGCAGGGAATGCTGCCCTAACAGAGTAGCCTGTTGCCGTCGCATGCACCTTCAGAGGAGAAATTTATCCGACGGTGGATCCTACTGCCCGCATCTGTCTTTCGTCCTTCTAAACCTGAAGTATGACCATGGGAGGCACCTCTGGGCTCTCTGCCAGTTGTCTGCATCCCTCTGTGCATCCCACCCACAGGCCTGCCTTTTGCATGGGGGAGCCTGGCGGTCCCATTTTGGGCTTGTAGAAGTCGAATCAGAATCTGCGTTTGTGGAGCTTGGGCTCAATACCAAGGAGGGACAAATCCCATATGGATATGGGGATCGAAAATGGGGTGCCCACATTCAGCACTGCTTAAGTAATCAAAACTTGATGCAAGGGGAGCTAAAGTGATGCTTGAATCTTGTGGTGACCCCCCTATATGGAGGGAATTTCATCCAGGATGATTATCCTAATTTGCACTCTGGTGGCATCCTCCCATGTAAGCCTCAAGTTGTCCTTCCTTGCCATTGGTGTTAGATTGGTTGTTAGGGACATCTTGTGTGGGTGTTTTTTCATGCTTTTCATACTAGTTGAGTTACTTGTGTAACTAGGGGGTCACCAAATGAAATTAATAGGTAGTAGGTTTAAAACAAACAAAGGTAGTTTTTCTTCATGCAGCACACAGTCAACATGGGGAACTCCTTGCCAGAAGATGTTGGGAAGACCAGGACTTTACCAGGGTTCCAAAAAGAACTAGACAAATTCATGGAAGTTAGGTTCATCAATGGCTGTTAGCCAGCAGGGGTAGGAATGGTGTCCTAGCCTCTGTTTGTCAGAAGCCAGGAATGGTTAATAGGGGTGGGACCACTTGATGATTATCTCTGGGCATGCAGTCAAGTACTGGACGAACTGTCATAATTCGCAGCAGTGTCTCCATGGATTTCAAATTGCTAGTGTGGAAGAAAACATTGTCCTCACTCTGAGTTTGTAAGCAACAAGTAGCCAGAGTCAGTTTTATTACGAGCTGCAGCAAGGGAAAAACTGGTCCGGACAGGGGGGAAGCCCCCCCCCCCCGGCAGATTTTCGAATACAATTAGTCTCCTTCCCATTACAAACACCAATGGCTAACAGTTATTTAGTTCCACCCAGATGCTCCTTATCTCAAGGTCCCTGCCAGAGTCAGCGTTCTATCCTTATCTCCGTATGGAGGCGAGAGGCAAAGGCAGCGTCTAATTACAGATCTCGCGTTGTCAGGCCACAGACTTAGCCTGACTCTTGCTCTCTTGTTAACAAGACCAAGATGGCTGCACACAAATTCTCTTATTTCCTTTTCCTGTCTCCACACTAGTTATAGTCCACCCTAAACCGCCTTGTTTTAAATTGCATATTTATTACTAAGTGTCCAAAGAACCTTTGGGCGCAATGTTTTATAAGTAAATATTTGTTGCATTAGCAAATCTAGTCAGACGTAACTGTAGTTAATGATGGGCATTCTAATGAATCATCCTGACACAAAATACAGACCAACTATATTTTGTTTTTAAATAATATCTGTTGACTTATTTTTTCCCCAATGTGAACACTGATGTTTTTAACATTGTTTCAGTATCACTATGTAGCATTCCTGAGGTATTATTTTTCACCTTGTGACAGCCAGAATGGCTTGAGGGGGATGCAGATAGAGTAGGAGAAAGGAAGTTCTAAGTTCTAACCCGAACTCGCTTGTGTGGCCTGGGCCAAGTCACTTCTTTCTGTCTTGGTTTGCCCAGAGGGATAAAAAAAGCTTCCACGCCCATTTTCCAGGGAGGGTATTAGTCAATGTTTGTCAAGTGCTTTGAACGTAAATACTGGTAGAAAACAACTGTCTTATTGTTAGCGTCTTTCACGACATCTAGAACAGCATGAGAAATGGCTTTTGGAGAGCTGCCCATTTGGGCTGTATAGTAGTTCAGATTAACTACATCTGTTATAACACCTGCCGTTTCCTCTTCGCAGACTTACGGAAAAACTTTGAGCAAGACCCGCAAGGGAAGGAGGTTCCGATTGAAGGGATGATTGTTCTGCACTGCCGGCCACCGGAGGGAGTACCTGCCGCTGAGGTGAGAGACGAGCTGCTGTTTTTGACATGGTTATTAGCTGGTCTTTTTTTGGATTGGATGTATTTGGGAGGGAGGGGCAGGAAGAGGGCAGAGATCAACTGGAGTCCATTGTAAAAATCCGGCGTCATTACAACTTTCTATTCTAGAGCCTTTTGCAATGTTGTTAAAACCAAAACATTCATCAAAGTTGCTTTTTTTCCCCCAGCTATTGCTTTTGTTTCGGATGCAAAACCATTTCCCCGTTAAATTACTTTGTTTGAACACAGAAATATGAAAACTGAACGTGTTTACCTAAACTGAACTTTCTTTTTTAGACCTGAAATGTGTGTTGAGATTGGAAAATGTTCCAGTTTATTATTTTCATTGCATAATAATAATACAGGAAATTCTGACAAAGATGATAAAACAAACAAAAAGCCCTTTCAAAAAGCCAGTTTTATTTTTTCCCCAACCAGTTCTAATTCTACTTTTTGTTGTGAGTTAAATTGTACCAAAGGAATACAATAATGGGGGGGAGCAGCGGGAGAGGGGAGATATTGCTAGAACTGGCCTTTTCACCCATGAGAATTCTAGGGTGACTGGAATTAAGTATTTCCTTTAGAGGCTACATATACGACACTGCATGATAACATGGTGTTATCTTCTCTGACCAATCAAAAGCAGAGAAATAGCTGGTAGCCCCTACTTTGAAATGGTGAAAGGTGAGTGTATAAAGAACTGATGAAATGATAATGACGGTACATAGCACTTTGAGTGTCCTCCATGTTCAAAGCCCAGCATACAAACTGACTTCGCCGAGCATTCAGCTGTGCCCCGGAGTGCAGCTGGATCAAACCAATTGTCCATTTTGCATTCTGATCATTTTACGTTTGTTACCTGTTCTGAGGGATGTGAGTTTTTTTAAGCCTTTGTCTCGCCGTGGTTCTCCCTTTGCAAGAAAGTGGCAGGTGATGTTTGAGCCTTTGGGGTTCTTTCTTCCAGATGAAATCTGTAATTACTTAACAAAAGGAAGTGCTTATTTGAACATTTCTTTGCCCTCCCTCTCACTTAACCACCCACTGCCAAAATAGCAGTTTGGAATAGCACAGGCAGGTTGGGGTAAAATAGTTATCACCCCTCCCATGCAAACTCCCTTTCTCTCAATCCCACTCTGTATTACTTTAAAATGGGCAAGAGGCCAAAACTCATGCCTGGTATAAGGGGGGGAAGTGACTCTCTCAAGATCCACACTGCAGACTGCTGTTCAATTTCACTGCTGCTATGCTGCTCTTCTTGCATTTCCACACCGTCCATTCGGATGATTCACTTGTTTTTTCATCTGTCTCCAAAAAGTCTTGGGAACAGTAGCTGCTTTACATCCCAATTCTGGTGTCACTGCACTGAGGTTTGTGGATTGGAAGCAATGATCATTTTGGTTGAGGTGTTGATGTTACTTTCTCTGCTTTCTGGTATAGGACTTGTCAGTGTAGAATTCTACAGCTGGAAGAGACCTCAGGAGGTCATCAAGTCCAACCCTTTGCTCAAAGCAGGACCAACCCCAACTAAACCATCCCAGACAGGGCTTTTTTAAGATGGGACTTAAAACTTTTAGGCAACATCTACACTGCTCAGTTATTTTGGAAGAAGCTATTCCAGAATAGCTATTCCGAAATCGCTTATTTCAAAATAACAAGTCTACGCTGCAGGGAAGTTGTCAAAATGAGTCCGAGGCAGGCTTCCCTAATGTAGACGTGCTATCTTGACTTAGAGCCCCAGGAAGAATAACTTAGAATGGCCTTGGTGAGGGGCTATTTCGAAATAGCAGAAATGGAGCGTCTACACACGCCTTATTTCGAAATAGCTGTTTTGGAATAGATGTAATTCTTCGTGGAATGAGGCTTACAGAAGTCAGAATAAGCTGTCCGTTATTTCAAAATTATCCTGAAATAATGGAATTACTATGTAGACGCTCACATAATTATTTCGGAATAATGGCTGTTATTCCGAAATAACTTTGCTGGGTAGAGACACCCTTAAGAATGGAGGTTCTATCCCCTCCGTAGGGAACCCATCCCAGTGCTTCCCTACGTTCCTAGTGATAAAGTTTTTCCTAATATCCAACCTAGACCTCCCCCACTACAACTTGAGACCATTGCTTCTTGTTCTGCCATTTGCTACCACTGAGAACAGCTTCTCTCCATCCTCTTTAGAATTCCCCTTGAGGGAGCTAAAGGCTGTTATCAAATCCGCCCTCACTCTTCTCTTCTGCAGACTAAACAAGTCCAAATCCCTCAACCTCTCTTTGTAGGTCATGTGCTCCAGCCCCCTCATCACTTTGGTTGCCCTCCGCTAGACTGTCTCCAATGCTCCCACATCCTTTCTGTAACGGAGGGAGGGCCCAGAATGCAAAGCCCTAGGGATAACTAAATGCCCAGGGAACTGCATGGCATAACTACTTGGAGTGCTGTTGCGTTATCGATGGAATGTCCTCTCTGAATAGCAAGATGTTCAGCCGTACCCCAGGGAAGGACAGTGGTCCCAGATCAATACACACAGCTACGCAAAGTGATGGTGTTGTCAACTTCCTGTCGGAGTTACGGTCAGCGGTGAAAGTAACCTACAATTTTGTACAGACACTGTCCTGTTGCAACCCGGGTGTCTGCCTGCTTTTTAACTAGCTCCCAGCTGTCTTTTGCCGCAGCTCAGCCTGCTCTTGCCGGAGCTGTGCACCAGGGTGCACCCCCTTCCTTTCACCTCTGGGTAGAGTACGAGGTAGCTGGCTGACCACCTTTGGGCTCAGAGTCCGGGCTAGCCCTCACTGTTCTATGCTGTATTTAGAGCTCCAAAATGCCGGAGCTGCATCTGTGGTGCCGCTATTTAGCGTCCTTTGATAAACAGAAAATCTGGTGTCAACCAGAAGTTGTTTGTCTCTGATTTCAGTTCAAATCACTGTGGCATTTATTAATTGGAGGGACAAAAGAAGCAGGGGAAATAAACTGCAAAGAAAGAAAGCACACAGTCTCTGAGTTAGAGAGAAAACATGCTGGGCAGATGCCATCAGAAACCTAGGAAGAGTTGAGAAACGAGGCAAACTGGGATACAAATTAAAAGATATATTGCGGGCTCACTTCGAAATAAAGGTTGGAAGGAGGGGAATGTGCATCTACATATCTTAGCACTCATTTCTCAAGAGAATTTCTGCTACTGCGTCTACCTCCATTGTATTTAATTTTACCCACTACTCAGTTTACTGTCCTTGGGAGACTCATTTTTTGCCATTTATTCTGCAAACATACAGACTTCAGGGTGAGCAGAAAGTGTGTAAGTGAAAAATTATACAAATTTCAGGCATTTTCTTTGGAAACAAAGGACAAATTTTAACCCACTGGGTAAATAAATGCTATCCAACCTAGCAAGTGTGGTTTGCTGAACTGAACAATTATATAAATTTGGCTATTTCCAGTTGCAAATAGCTAAACATTCAAAAGTCATTTTCACTGTTGGAGTTCAGTAATTTGAAGGAAAGGGGGTAAGAAATGATGGTGATTCAGAGCCAACATGTTTTGAATTTTACCGAGGAGCTGAGAATTATCAGTACTTTTTCCATATGAAAATAGATATCCAGCTCTGGAAAGTGTGATAATGTTCAGTAATTGGTTACGCATTTTTATGCAATTACTGCCTTTTAAAACAAACTGGGCCAACTATGTTCCTGATGTAATCTCAGTGGATTTTCACATGCTGCCGTCTTTATTATTAAAGCATTAAAGGGGCATTGCTTGAGATTAGGCGCAGTAGCGTGTTCTTTTCTGACTGTTCAACATTTCTCTTACCAGAATTGAATTCTCACCTAAATAGCAATTTTCTGTGGTAGCCCTTAATGGCTCAGATTAGCATATTAAAACCTTTCATCTTCTGAGCATGTACATCATGGATCATTTGGACATTAGGAAGAACTTTCTACCTGTCAGGGTGGTTAAACACTGGAATAAATTGCCTAGGGAGGTTATGGAATCTCCATCACTGGAGACATTGAAGAGTAGGTTGGATAGACGTCTATCAGGGATGATCTAGACGGTGCCTGGTCCTGCCATGAGGGCAGGGAGCAGGACTCGATGACGTCTCGAGGTCTCTTCCAGTTCTAGCATTCTATGATTCTATGATCATCTGAATCTTAGAGTGGGAAAAGGCTTTATAGGTTGGGAGAGAGAGATCCTTACCCCCACCAGCTGTGGAGAATGGAAAGGAGAGGTTATATCTTCTTTGGAACCATCTGAGAATGCTGGAGTGAATCTTAGCAGAAGTGTTGAATAGAGTCATTGCAGTTGTTCAGGTAATTACGTTAGAATTGGGTACATTTGAATTAAATGCTGCTGGTATTTATCAGTGTTGTAAGTTTTTATTTTTTGTATTATGGCACTCAGAGCTTCTGGTACATACACTTCCTCCCTTTCCCTTTCCCCTGAGCTTTTAATTGTAATTGACAAGGTGAAGCATTAAATCATAGAATCATAATGGCTAGACCTACACTGCACAGTTATTTCAGAATAAGATATTCCGGAATAGTTATTCTGAAATAGCTTATTTCAAAATAGCACGTCCGCACTACAGGGAAGCCTCAAAATTGGTTGGAGGCAGGTTTCCCTGATGTAGATGTGCTATCTCGATTTAGAGGCCCAGGAGGCACCGGGGAGGAATAACGTAGAATCGCCCTGGTGAGGAGCTATTTCGAAATAGCAGCAGTGTAGCATCAACACACGCCTTATTTCGAAATAGCTATTCAGAATAGGTGTTATTCTTCATAGAATGAGGTTTACAGAAACCCAAATAATCTGTCTATTATTCTGAATTTATTTCAAAATAACGGAATGACTGCGTAGATGCTTGCATAGTTATTTTGGAATAACTGTCGTTATTCCGAAATAAGGTTGCTGTGTGGACACTTCCATTGAGACATAGGATCAGAAGGGACTTCAAGAGGTTACCTAGTCCACCCCCCTGTACTAAGGCAGTACTAAATATACCTAGATCATCCTTAACAGGTGTTGGTCCAACCTAGCCTTCAAAGCCTTCAATGACTAATATTTCCATACTGCCCTAACTGTTCCATTGCTTAGCCATTGTGATATTAAATCCAACTCTTACAAGGTGAACGCAGGGCAAGCTTTTTGGGACAGTTCAGGGTGGAAGCCGGAGTAGCTGAATGACATAGGTGTTCAAAACTCATAAAATTAGACTCCAACAATCATGATTGGCTTAAAAAAATGTGGGATATAAAACTACAGAACTTGGTTTCTTTTTATTTACCTTCCTGGTTTTGAGGCTTTAGGGTTGACATCTTAACACTTTTCTCAAGAAACAGGAAGAGCTAGGAATTTATATATATATATATACATATATATTTAAAGTAAGTTAAGATTCTCCAGCAATCTCATGATTTTAAAAGCTGGGGTTTTAAGGAAACACTAAATATGGTGAGACTCAAAAAAAAAATTGCAAGAGTTGGCCACACAGCTGTAAGTTCAGAGCAAGTCTATGCAGAATATTGAATGTTACACTACTAATTGGCATAGGTTTATCATTTTTATTTACCTTAAGATGATGGGAATGGTGCTAACCAAAGATAACCATTTCACCATTTCGTATTCTCATTATTTAGACAAAACCCGTGTGTTGTTTTCAGAACAATTCCTTATTCCATACTGTGCTTCTTCCTACTCCCCAATGAAATGGAAAATCTCTCTTTCATAAAAAGTTAGGAATGATGTCAGAAGAAAAGCAAACAGTTTAATGGTTTTCCCCACATTAAAATTGTAGAGCTCTCAATAAACCCTGATTTACTGATGTTGGTTGTAAAATGGTTATTGCTCCTAATAAAGCCTGTAAATCTGAACAGGTCATATTTGCTTTGGTCAATAAAACTTTACATGAGGGCTCATTGTATAAGGCTAACTCTATTCACATGAAGGTGAACAGCCTGCTCCAACTAATTCAGTGCCTTTGGAAACTGGGTACCGAATTCAAATAAGTCTGTGGCAATTGCACCTTGTGTCTGTAAACTCTTTAATTCCCTTGGGGTAGAGAGTCTTTTCTGGGGTTCTGGTCTATGATTGGGACTCCTGGACACTGCAAAAATACAAGTAATTATTGTTGTTCCTAATAATTCTCTAACAAGGGCCAAGGGCTGTTTATCAGTTGGTTGGGAAGCTGTTGAGAAGAAGCCAGATCTTTCTGAATGGTGAGGCAGATTTAGTCCATGATATGCTTTGCACCATTGAAAACCCATTTTTTTGATGACCGGTTCCTGTCTAAGCACCAAGTGTTGGATTCAGAGAGGGGCAAATGCCTGTTTAATCCAATTCCAGTCGCTCCTAATTCAGCCAACTCCAACTCTAATCCCCGGGATTTTGATCTCCCTGCCAGTGCTGGGCAATCCCCTGAAATACAGTTTCTGAAGTTTGACCAAACAGTAGCCAGGCTCCCGCATGTCAGATTGGGAAGCTAGTATGTATCAGTGTCGTAGGGATGCCGAGGGACCCCAGACACACGTCAGGGACTCATGGTGCTGGTGCTAGATGCTGTCAGGACACCTAACACAGATGCTATATCTACACTGCACAGTTATTTCGGAATAAGCTTATTTTGAAATAGCACATCTACACTGCTGGGAAGCCTCAAACTAGTCCGAGGCAGGCTTCCCTAATGTAGACGTGCTATCTTGATTTAGAGCCCCAGGAGGAACAACTTAGAATGGCCCTGGTGAGGGGCTACAGGCAGTCCCCGGGTTACGTACAAGATAGGGACTGTAGGTTTGTTCTTAAATTGAATCTGTATGTAAGTCGGAACTGGCGTCAGCCGCTGCTGAAACTGATCAGTTTCAACCGCGGCTGAATCTGGACGCCAGTTCTGACTTACATACAGATTCAACTTAAGAAACCCAGGCGTCCCCAAGTCAGCTGCTGCTGAAACTGATCAGCGGCTGATTCCAGGAAGCCTGGGGCAGAGCAACTCTGCCTCCGGCTTCCTGTAGTCAACCGCTGGTCAGTTTCAGCAGCCTGACTTGGGGACGCCTGGGGCAGAGCAGCTGGGGTGCTGCCGGGTTGGTCCGGAGCGGCGCTGTGGGACCAACCCGGCAGCCCCCAGCTGCTCTACCCCAGGGGTAGGCAAGAAAAGCCTGGTCTGCTGGGGGGGGGGGGACACTAGCTGCACCCCCCCCCCCGCCAGCAGAACAGGGGGACAGGAGCAAAACCGCGCCTGGGCTGTCCCGCTGCGGGCGTGCTCCAAGGCTTTGCTCCCCGTCTCCCTGCAGACCAGGGAGACAGAGAGCAAAGCCGCTGCGGGCATGCTCTGCAACTTTGCTCCTGTCCCCCTGGTCTGCTGGGGGGGTCCAGCAAAGCCGCTGGACCCCCCCAGGCGGCGGCTTTGCCCGGGTGTCCCTGGTCTGCTGGGGGGATCCAGCAGCTTTGCTTGACCCTCCCCCCCAGCAGACCAGGGGGACAGGAGCAAAGCCGCCCAGGCGGGGGAGTCCCGACGCCTGGGCGGCTTTGCTCGGGTGTCCCTGGTCTGCTGGGGGGGTCCAGCGGCTTTGCTGGACCCCCCCCCCCCAGAAGACCAGGGAAACCGGGAGAAGCTTTTCTCGCCCCGGAGGACACGGGTGGCGATCTGCCGCCCATGAGCTCCGGGGCAAGAAAAGCCCCGTTCGTAAGTGCGGATCCGACATAAGTCGGATCCGCGTAAGTCGGGGACTGCCTGTATTTCGAAATAGCAGCAGTGGAGTGTCTACACACGCCTATTTTGAAAGAGCGATTTTGGAACAGGCGTTATTCTTCGTAGTATGAGGTTTACAGAAGTCGGAATAAGCCGTCCATCAGTTTGAAAATATTTCAAAATAACGGAATGGCTGTGTAGACGCTCACATAATTATTTCAGAATTACAGTCTCTATTCCAAACTGATTTTGCTGTGTAGACACACCCAGAGGTGGTTCCTTCATGTTAAAAAAAAAAAAAGAGAGAAGAAGCAGCAGCAAGCTTCCATTTGAAGTATGGACAGGAAACAAGAGGTAGATAAAGCAGGAAAAGGAAGCACAAAGACGGTTGGGTGGTTGGCGTGCTGTGACTCCCATCCAGTTTTGTAGGCAACATAGCACAGCAAGAGTTCTCAGAAGATTTTGAAGGCAGACAACTTCAAGATTACTTTCTAATTAAATGCATTCTCCTTATCAGGAAGTCCTTTCTGCATCCCTCTTCAAGGTTCACTCTTAATACTCCCCTTTCTTAATCTCATCTTCTCACGGGCTAGCTTGAATCCCTTTTTGCCAACCTTAAATATTCCCCCTTCATCCTTGGTGTGGGGTTGACTCCTTTTGCTAAGTTAAACATATACGGGATGCGGAAAAGAGCCAAATATGGTACCGAACCTGCAAAGAGCTCCTTGGAAAATGGGGCAAGGGAGTTCATAGATTGATCCCTTCCACTTGTTGGGGATTGTCCATCACTTTTGCTGATAGTGTGTGCTACCCAGAGCTCAATAGATCGAGGGGATTTCAGATATAGGATTAATTAACAAATCAATAGCTGATTCCTGTCTATAGGGAGTGTTACCCATCAACATAAGCTTGATATGAATCGGGACATGAGAGAAAGGGGATGGCTGTTCACATCGCTGTGAAGGAGAAGGCCGGGAAGCAAACAGGCTCCGTGGTAGCATAGAGAAAAAGTGGGGATTGGATCCAAAAGGGAATGGGGTGAGGCTGTGTGTGTTGAAGTCAAAGGAAGCGAGAAGGGTAATTTGTTAAGTGGAAAGTCAGTGGGATTATATTAGACTGCGGGGGGGGGGGGAGATGTACTTCTATTACAACTGGATGTTTTATAAAGCCATCCTACACTAGCCTGAGCTGCTCCTGGTGAGCCTGTTACCTTTTATCCCATGCTGCGGAAACCTGATAATTCTTCAGTAAACAGTTTAAGCTTACGTGCAGCTTGTGCATGGAAACTCATTCATTTGGGCTTATGGGCTTTGCGCGGGCTGATGCTTTCCAGACGGTTACTGCAATGTGAAGGTTGTACATTCAATTTAATCTGAGGTAGCGACAGCAGGGTGGGGGATGAGTTGTACATCGGGGGTCTGGAAACGGTGACCTTTTCGATAATTAGTATTTGATTAGAATGTCTAACATGGTTACAGAAGCCTAATGGGATCGAAAGGAAGAGAAGCACTGGATAAATATACTAGGATACTACAGACAATAAGGAACTTGACTGGTAATTTTTTTCCCTGAAATTCCTGGTTTTGTGTAACTGCCTGGCTGATTTGAACCTGGGATCTCTGGAGCTTAGTATAGGAGCCTCTATAGCTTGGGCTATAAAGCCAGCTGGCTCTCAGTTTAGGCTGTAGAGCTCCCTTGTTCTTACCTCTCACTGCCACTTCATGGGACAGTGAACCACACTAGGGTTGCAAAGTAGTCAATGGGCTACTAAGGCATTCAGAAAATCGGTAGCATCCCGACTAAGCAAAGTTGGGCTGTAGATTTACACCAAGTGTGCTCTGTAGCAATTTTGTAGTTTTCCAAGGCTTTGCATTAGGCCCTGTGTAACATGGTGAAGTTTGGACAAACCCCTCAGCACGCAAAGGGAAGCCGCGTCTCTGGTTAATGAGCTGAATGTGAGTGTCTTGTGTGACAATGTGGCCAAAAGAGCAAATGGCATCCTTGGACATACAGCCACAGAAATATCGACTAGGATGGGGAAAGTTCTTTTGCTTGTGTATTTGGCATTGGGGTGACTGCTGCTGGAATACTGTGCCCGGTTTTGGGGTCCACAGGAAGGTCAGAGAGGATTCAGAGAAGAGCCGAGAAACTGATTAAATAATTGCCTTTCTAATAAGAGAGCCTCAAGGAGTTCAGTCCATTTAGCTGTCAAAGAGGATGTGAAGGGATCTGTGAAAGGTCAAAGTCCATGAAATACCTACATGGGAACAGAGAATCAATCTGGGAAGATTCTCTGACCTAGCAGACAAAGGTATAATACAACCCACCAGCTTCTAGTTTAGTCTAGGCAAATTCCAAGTGGAAATAAGATGCACCTTCATCAAAGTGAGGGTAATTCATCATTGGAGCAACTTACCCAGGGTTGTTGGGACAGAGTCTCCATCTCTGGCAATTTTAGTCAAGACTAGATATCTTTTCTTCTCAATACAAGATGCTCTAGCTCAAACAGGAACTAATTCAGGGAAGTTTTAGGCCTGTATTTGTGCTGGAGGTTGCATTAATTAGAGTGGTCCCTTTTGGCTTTATAATGTATGAAAGGGCATTAGAAACTCCACAATTTTTATGGCATTAGAAACTCCACAGTTCCATGTATCATCATTTTTTGAATAGTATTATGTATTTTTAGTACAGACATCTTTTTTTTTTTCAAGAAAACTTTGAATCTGGACCCAAATAGAAAACAATGTAGAAAAGAGATTTCACGCCCTTTTCCTATCATCATGCCATTATTTGGCCAAATCCCTATAGAAGGTCCTAATTATTCTATTTCCATTGGTGAAAAATCAGGAATATTATTTTTCCAATGAGCCATCATGTCGTGTGGTTGAGCTCGTCCCCAGATAATCTATTGATCTCTTTATTTCTGTGACTGACTGACACAATCAAACCTCTGCTGTCTATTAAAGAGTGTTGCATGATCAAACGCTTTACAACCAGAATGAAATTTAGATCCACGTCAGTTAATCATTTGAGCCTGCCCAGGGCCAGCAATATAAATCTTCATCGCTAGAATTATTTCTTCTGCCATGTAAAGGTGCCGAAGAGAAGTTATAGCTTGTCGTGGAGATGTTAAAAAAGAAGCATCCATGCCACAAATGACACAAATTGCCACATACGTACGGTCCACTAACGCTGAAAGATACCAGATTCAGTATATTTTGAATGTTAATTTCCTAGAGGAGGACTGGAGAACAGTTTCAAAGCTTTGGAGTATGTGCTTTTGCTTGTATCCAGTTAATTTGCAAATCAAAGAAGCTAATGTCGCATTGTCAGTGTTCTGTGTGCTCTCACAGTTTAGTTTCAGGAAATAGCCTTGAAGCTGAACTACACATTAGTAAAGGCAAATAATCAGGTATGCCGAAAAGGAACTGAAGTACTATAATTCAGCTGTAACGTTGCACAGAGATGGATCCAAATCCGGCTGAAGCAGCCCTCGTTTTAATGTTGCTTCAAAATGCTGCCTTAACTCATTCAGCAGCAAGTTTGTTGCCTGTGCCAGCTAGGACTTAAATACAAATTGTATCAAGGAGCCTTTCTTTAAATAGGTGTGTTCTTCTCAAGAACTCAATGGCAAACTTTGTGGCACGATGGAGTGTGCTGCCTCTTAATAATACTAAAAGCCTCAGGCAGCAACAGTTGGTAAGAAAGTGGAATAACTCTTGTATTACCCAGTGCCTTCTCCTTTTAGATAGGCCCCAGGAGACTATGGAGAGCTTCTAAATTCTTCAGCCGCAGAGATGGGTGTTTACCATATGTCTCTGCCTATAGATGTGAGAAGAAAAGCCCACACACCATCTGTCCAGGAGCAACTTAGCTCTCTCCCTCAAACGTACTGCTTTCGGAGGGGGGTTGGATGTGCTTCCAGGAATGAGGTTTCCTCAGCTTTCAGCACGTTCAGCATTCGGCACACATTCGGTCTTCCCTGTTGGGCATATGGCCGCGTCCCTGTTCTCCGGACAAGGCGAGGCAAATTCCGTGCCTTTTCCCTTTCGGCGGTAGCTGGACCGCTGTGGGCATTCTTGGTGCATTGCCACCGTGCTAGGAGAATGGAAATAAAATAAACCAAATGCTCTTCTGGCCAGCTGGAACAGCAAGTAAAACAGAGCTGCCGAGCAGCTGCGAGGCAGGCGTCGGCACCCAACCCAAAGCAGTGCAAATTTTATGAGACTGGAATGCTGGATTATTATTTTTTTGTGTGTAACTCTGAACAGCTGGTAATCCTCTACTGTGGCAAATGTTGATGTAAACCTAGCAGAGGCTCTGTCTGCTGGCATGAGGGTGGTGGGAATAGAGCCAGGCCTTTCCCTGTTGATTCTGAAAGGGCCCGGGGACCATTCCGTTCTGGCTCCCTATGTCCACAACAGATTCTCCCTGTGGATATGCTTAGGAACTGTGTGCTGTAGGGACCACATTTAGGGAAGAATGCCTGTGATATTGCAATTGTGGCACACTATGGATACGTGTATGGTTAATCTTCTGGCATTCGATTTAGCGGGTCTAGTATAGACCCGCTAAATCAAACACTGAGGGCAGCTCCCTCCGGCATCTGGTATGCCTCCTTTTGCGAGGAGTAAGAGAAGCTGGCAGGAGTGTTGGCTCCAATCAGCCTCCCATAGTGGGGGTGCTGCCCAGGCTTGGCTTAAGGTAAGCCGACTCCAGCCTCGCATTTCACCTTGTGGGAGTTGCGTACCTTAAGCCGACCTTCCTGATCTAGCATAGACCAGGCCTATGAGAACAAATTCAGCACTCTTCTGGATCTCCTAGGGTAGTGCTGTTAGCTGCCAAACTGGACTGTGGTTCTGATTCTCCTCTCATTTATACTGTTAAACACCCCTGACCTCCGTGGAGTGACTCCTGGTTTACCGTGGTGTCCTGTATGTCAGGGGGAAGTGAAGCTAAATTCTCTTCTGGCTTGTGCCTCAGGACTGGTAAGTGAGGCCGGCCACTGCTATGGCTTATGGCTACCCAGAGAAGGGAGGAATTTCTCCCTGTGCCAGTGATGTTTTAAAGACTCCTCGTGATAGTGACGTGTGCTATTGGTCCCAGGAAACAAAACAACATGGAGTTTTTCACCCTTGCCCTGTTGTATTTAACTTCACCAGCATAAGTTCAGGTGTAGTGTGTGTGTGTGTGTGTGTGTGTGTGTGTGTACATACCTTCCCAGTAGCCAGGTGTGCATTAGAACCAGAGCCATGAGCATTCTGATCCCGGTGGAAGTGAACGCAAACCTCCTAGACGTGCGAACACAGCAGGGTGTCTGCCTCTGTTGGTAAGTGATCCTATGAGCCACCAAACGAATTGTTCAAACACAACTGCAGTCCCTTCCCCCACGCCCCCACCCCAGAAATCCCTGTTGTTTCTGAAATGGAGGGAAGTGAACGGAAAGGACGGCTTCCAAGGGACAAGCCAATGTAGCAGCTGAATGCATCCTGTAGGCAAAACCAAATCGCTTCTTTGCTTGTAGTCGATCAGTGAAATGAAACCCGGGCTCGCCAGCAAAGTGGGAGACTGAGATTAATCTGGATTGGTTTGGCTTTGGAAGCCCTGAATGGCAAAGGCTGTGGCTGTATTGAAGGAACCCTACTGGAGTATTTTTTCTGACATGCGAGGGGCCCGTCCATCTACCCTTGTTGCGCCCTGAGAGGGCAAGTGCTTGAATTCTAGGGTCTGGAACATCACCTCTCTCTCTCACCTCCTGGATAGCCGTGTCAGCCGGTCCCTAAAAAAATACTTGTGTTAATGTCTACCAGCCCCTGCAGAAGACTGCCCTTAAGCCGTGCCATGATCCTATCTGTGTTGTTCTGTTTTGCTTTTGTTCTTAAGCAGGTTTTTATTATATTTTCTTATTAGAAGATTGACCTGGCTTTGGTCGGGTCGTTAACTCAATTCATTTTTCATTTTTTGGAAAATAAAATGGCGGGGCTGGGGAAGGAGTTCAGAATGCAGGCTGCCCAGTGGAGAGAGGACAACTTCAGTCTCACCGTAGCAGCTTGGGGGCAAGTAAGAAATGCATCGTCATGGTGGCTGCAGCTCCAGTGGGCACAGCCAGGGGAGGGGGGCATGTCCCGCATCTGGGGCAAGTCCAGGTTTATCTGCCACCTACACTCACACTCCCCAGCCAGAGTGAGGAATGCAGCAAACAGTGCACTCCCCCCTGGCTCCCTGACAAAGGGGAACAGCCAGCAATATCCCCATACAATTTGGGGTAAGAGAGCTTCAACCCTCTCCCCCCCCCCCCCCGCCAAGAAAAAAAAAGCTCTCCCTAAAGGATACTTGCAGGTCAGAGGCTCAGGGCTGGAGCAGTCTTGGATGGAGTGGGGGAGGGTTTTCTGCTGCCAGCCTCTTTCACCTGCCTGGAGAATCTGTCTCTCTTCAGTATGATGTTATGAGAAGCAATCCCATTCCAGGCACCTCTCATTGTCCTGGTCCAATCAAACGCTTGCCTTGCTTTAAGCTACGATAAGAGGAACTGCCTACGTGGTGATTTAGGGGGAGTTCTTGAGCAGACAGACCCATTCACAGACAGACAAACTCTGTCAAATATGTAGTCGATTGTGCATGTGCTTGGCTGTGTGCGTCGCCCTTTATATGCTGATTATTAATTATGGCTTCCTTCCATTATTAGTGGAAAAATCCATGTCCTGCTCACAGAGACACCCTCTCTATCACATTCACATGAGCTGACCTTTAGATTATGCCTCTTGCCTTTGTCTGAAGTGTATTTCCCATCATTTAGTGAGGGAAGATAAGAAACGGACCACGTGGCATGAACCCCCTCAGTGTTTTCAGTATTAGCCAAGGCCCTGTGGCCGTGAGTTCAGACTTGTCTCTGGCATGTGGAGCACAGTTCAGGCTGAAATAGGTGTGCTCGCTATCTGGAAAACAGACATCAGCAAAAACTCCCCTAATGTATGGTCCTGCAAGTTTTCTACTCTTCTCAGAACAGTCTCCTGGAGGGATGCTGTGCTCTCCATGCACAGGGAATAAGGTTTAGGTGCACGTCTGTTTGGAAGCAGGTTTTCTGTCTGTAAACCAGTTAGAGAGCTCACCATTTCTGAATTCTTTGTTTTGGCCATACTCTTTGTCTAGGAAGCACCATGTCAGACTATCCTGCGTCATTCCTGCTGAACCCAGCTAGTTCTCGGGTAGTTGTAAAACGATGTGGGAAATATATCCTGGCATTCAGCAACGATGGAGCTGGCACTCACACCCTTTTAGCTAATTCCAATAAACGCAAGATACAGAAAAATTGTAGTGGTTGGGCCAGGAAGGTATATAAAGGATTCCGAACACTGTACCATGCAGAAAAGTCCAAGACCTCTATGAAGATACATAGATTGCAATGTTAGATGAGAAGCCAACAGGACTCAGAACCCTTTCAGAACAAGGTAACCATTTATTACCAGTCAGCCTTCAGTAGCTAGCTTAGACAGCTAGAATGCTATTGAGCAAAAAAATAAAATATATATATATATATATATATATATATAAGGGTGCCCACAGCTGGGAACATCCATCATTCAGGCACAAAACCTTAAGTGTTATAGTTTACCAATCCGGTTCTATTTGAGGCACTAAAGGGTAACCCATCATCAAGAAAAAAAAAAGATTGCTAGCACACATTAGGAATATATCTGGTGTTCATCATCAGAGTGGATGTAGATGCTGGCGGAGGTGTCGGGTTTTTTTGATATAGTGTAATGTTTAAATATCATCATGCATCCAATCTGAAAAAAAAATCATAAAATCACAAAAAAGAGCTCATCACTTGTAGAAACAGTCTGATTTTGATTTTGACCAAAATTGGAAGAACGCTTCTAAATACAATTGATAAAGCAGCCAGGCACTTAAAATAGTACTGTTCTAGAATGTGTGAGATATGGTTAGCTCCAAGTGGCATATTTTATGTATTTTCCATGAAGATAAGATTTCTACACCTACATCTATCTATCTGTCTGTCTAATCAGATTTGTGTATCTGTCCGTGAGTCTGTCTGTCTGTCTGAGTTCATTTGTTCAAGAACTCCTCCTAAACAGTAAGAGCTAGGACCACCAATTTTGTCAGGAAGCTTCCTCTTATCATAACTTAAAACAAGTTCAGGTTTTGGTTGTGCCAAGAAAAATGGGATGTGCCCTGAATTTGATTGTTTTCCCTAACAAAGAGGAAGGGGTCTGAGTGAAGGGATGCTATACTCACAGCCCTCCCCAATCCCAGGTTGAACCTGGGCATCATGGCAGGAGACCTGCATGCCCTATGCTGCCCCTGGGCTTGCCCCGGGCAATGCAGGGAAAATCTTCTCGTAAAATTAATGTTTTCTCCATGGCTAGAGACATAACTCTAATGCACATATGGTACAACTGTGATTATCTTTTTACTATCTCTAAATACAATGGCAATACATTTAAACTACATCTATATTAGTAATGACTGCCAGTAGTAGAAGGGCTGTACACTGTCTTGTATGACTGTATTATGTGAGTAACCCCTCTGTGCTACTAATCACAACACTTCTTCAAGCTGTATTTACTCACAAAAACAACCCCAGTCATTTGCCTATAGTGGAAAACATTTCTCCTCCCCCTCAGAATCTGTGTCTGATGTGTTCAAAAGTCTGTTGCTACACTGATCACCGGCACAAGTTGCGTGCACCGGCATACACGGACTCCTCTGTGCTCAGGTGCTCTTGGCTAAACTACAAACGTGGGAAGACGAGGGGGTTTCTGGATCAGGTGCCAGGGCCATCCTTTAGGAAGAAGACGTGATGATGTGGAATAGTCCCATGATTCCGTATGCATGATGACTGATCATTTGCAGATTTCAGATGCTGCCTGATGAAGTCTATTATTGATCGCAGTTTCTCACTTGTTTTGTTCTTCTTAGCAGTCAGCTTGGTAGCACATATTATGCAGAGATTCCTGCTTCTTACTGCTGAACAATAATGATGCTAACAGGATGTTGACTTGGCCAAAGCTGCTGTTGGGTTGGGCTGTAGTTCCCACCTTCAGATCTTGCTCCTGATACTAGCACTTGGTTCTTCATTAAAGTTCTGGTGAGGTCAGTTCAATCTGTGCCATGAGTTCAAAATAAAGGTTCTAATTTATCAACAGCAAGAGATGTAGGAACCCCTTAGACAGTTGAATCATCTTAGATGTGTGTCTGTATTTTGCTCTTAAAAATGCTCACAATGAAGGTACACAATGAAGGTAATAAGAGAAGCAAACTGCAGATGATAGCCCACGAAGAGGTGTCAGCAGGATTAGCTAGCTAACAGTGAGTGGCTGATTGGTCACCTCCTAGCATAAAGTTTCTTCTTCCTACCACACCCATTGTCTGTGAGCAACTAGTTGCTAGGTCTGTTGCTGACTAGTCTCCTAAGACCAAGCTCATCTATCCTCACCTGGGTCTCTCTCCTTGCTCCTATTGCTTGGCTTTGTTCTTTTAACATGACCTAGGTATTGATTTTGTCTTTGACCATTGGCATGGTTTCTAGCTCTGAGTCTGGGCTGATCCTTGTATGGCTTCTACTGCTGATTGACTCTGGCTGTGACCATTGCAAAACTCTTCTTGACCATGACGGTTCTCTGGGCTTTGCCCATAAAGTCAGGCTACCCTGCGCTGATTAGGCCTCAGCTGGAATATTGTCACATTCTGGGCACCACATTTCAAGAAAGATGTGGAGAAATTGGAGAAGATCCAGAGAAGAGCAACAAAAGGTCTAGGAAACACGATCTGTGAGGGAAGATTGAACGAACTGGGATGGTTTACTCTAGAAAAGAGAAGACTGAGTGGGGATATAACAACTGTCAGCTACCTAAAAAGTTGTTACAAGGTGGAGAGAAATAAATTATTATTCTTAACCTTTGAAGCTAGGACAAGAAGCAATGGACTTAAATTGCACCATAGGAGGTTTGATTGGATGTTAGGAAAAACTTCCTGTCAGGGTGGTTAAGCAGTGGAATAAATTGCCTAGGGAGGTTGTGGAATCACCATCTCTGGAGATATTTAAGAGCAGGTTTGATAGATGTCTATCAGGGATGATCTAGATGGTGCTTGGTCCTGCCATGAGGTCAGGGAACTGTGCTTGATGATCTCTCGAGGTCTCTTCCAGTTCCAGTGTTCTAGGATTCTACATCTATTTTAGGTTTTTCCATATCACTTTACGACCATAGTGCCTAGCACCGCACAGGTAAATTTGATGTGGGTGGTGTGACCCTCAGTAGATGTTATTGGACTCTGATGCTTGTGGACTCTGATGCTTTTCTCCCAGTCCTCCCAGTTGTGATGGAAATGCTTTATCCACGGAGGCCTTTGCAGTGTGCTTGTTGTCACGCTGTCCCAAAATAAGGACATTTGCTGTGGGTTTAATCAGGCCGCAACTTTCTTATTAGAGATCTGGGGCTACCTGACAGAGCAGGTAGCCCCATGTTCACTATGTAATTACCCGGGGAGGCTATTATCAACTTCCCCTCTTTTTTTTCATTCAAGTGCCTCCAGCAAATTTATTTCTGGGACTTTACCATACTAGGGAGGAGGGCCCACCAGCTCCCCCTTTTTTCCTATCTAGGTCCCTCCAAAAAATCCATTGCTGGGACTTTACCATCCACCCCGCCCCTTGTTGGGAGTCAGCTCCCTGGCATACTAATCATTGGCGTCCCCAGCCACTTTGTTCCTTTAATGATTGCCTCTTTTTAAGTCCTTTCCCAAGCCATTTATCTGGGCACTATATACCTTCTGTATCAAGTACCTACACCGAGAAGCACCTTTCCTGTGGCATACCTGCACAGAAATACCCTCCCACCCACTTAACAGGGCAGGACTGTCATTTTAAAAGGGATTACATGCAGCACCTACTCTTTTAGACCAGGTCTACACTAAAAGGGAAGGTCGAATCAAGAGACGCAGTTCCAGCTACGTTAATTACGTAGCTGGATTTGACGTACTTTGTTTTGTGTTTCCCTGCTGTCCCCACAGTGGGAGGCCAATGGGATCAAATGCTCCCGTCAGCTTCCCTTACTCCCCGCAGAAGCAGGAGTACCAGATGCCAATAGGGGCATGCTCCGAGTTTGATTGAGCAAGACTTAACTAGACTCGCTAAATCAAACTCTGTAAGATCGATTGCAGCAGGGTCGATCTTGTGTTCAATGAAAACATGGCCTTAGTAACCTGTGCTTATCTGGTGTTCGGTATCATGACGACTGTAGCTGAAGAGCTCTTGCAAAGGAATGTCTGTAGATACCCTTCTCCTAGCATGGCTGCTTTTATTTTCCCCTGAACTTGAACTCTGTTGATATGCATATATTTATCACTTACTCTCAGCTCATTAGAGGATCCGTACTATAACAGTGTGTGGAGGGAGGGAAAGCCTTTTGTTCATTGTTCTCAAGTTGTATTGCACTGATGCTGGCATTGCCATACGGTTCAGGAGACAAGTAGTAAAGATTTACTCTTTTTCACGGCATCCGCCTTTCTAGCCGTGTAATTCATATTTTCGTGCTGAAGTGCCCTGTTTCTGCAGAGTAAAACACAGAACAAAACCCTTTGTTTCCTTTCCCATGCAACCACTCAAGTGATTCTCCTCAATGTAGCCTGTCTCCTCAGTTGCCCTTTTACTTTGGCTCCTTCTCTAGATGCTTGTTCTCTGTACTTCATACTCTCCACTCTTGTATTTCTTGAAACGCCTCTCTAAAAAGAAAACAAACAAACAAAAACCTGTATGGTTTTCCTGCTGCTGCACTTTGCAACCCCCATATTCTTTGTGTGCACTGAATATTTGCTTTTTTTGTATCTCGTCTGTGTTCTCTTTTACATTTCACCCTTTAGGTATAAATAATACCCAGTTAGAATATTCTGCTCTTTCGGGCTTTCTTCCTTCAGTTGCATCACGGTGCCTCTGCTAAGCCCCGCTGGCTTTAATAGAAGTCTTTATGAGTGCAAGAGAGTATCTGTATGGGACAAACTTTAGGATTGAGAGTAGGATTTTCAGTTCCCCTGCATCCATTTTTTTTAAAGTTAAGGGCAAAGTGTGTTTTAGATGCTACCAGACCAATATTATAGAATTCTAGAACTGGAAGGGACCTTGAGAGGTCATCGAGTCCAGTCCTCTGCCCTCACAGCAGGACCAAGCACCGTCTAGACTATAGGTTCCCAAACTGGAGGGGGGGGCTGAAGAAATTCCAGGGGGAGCGCCCCTGTCAATCCCCTCCCAAGAAAGAGCCCAGTACATCCGCCCGCTCAGGCTGGCTGGGGAAGACTTCAAAATGGCTGCCTTAAAAGGGCAATGCCTGCTCTGCTCTTAAAAGGCCAATTATTTGTTTGTTTGTTTGTTTATTTATTTATTTGTTTATTGCTGAACAAGATTTGCTGCTATTTTTTTGCGGGGGGGGGGGAGGATTTCTTAAAAATCAAAATGGGGGCATGATGCTGAAAGGTTTGGGAACCACTGCTCTAGACCCTAATAAATATTGTAGTATTTCATTTCCATTCTGTATCAATATGTGAAGCTGCAATTGTCAAAGGGGTCTTAGGGATTTGGGCACACCCGTGTGGCTGACTACCTTGGGCTTCTCAAATCTCAGTCTCCATTCCTATTTAAGATCAGAAAATGGTAAACTAGTCCCTTAGTTTGTAAATGCAAATGTAACCCACATTCTTGCAAAAATGCACTGTATTCTGCAATGCTCAGTACATTGCAGTCTTGCCCTTAAATGATATGAGGTTCATATCTGTGATTCTCACTACATGAAGCAACTTGAGGAGACTTCAGTATCCCCAGCACCAGGGTTACGGTCTGAGTTTGTATATTCTTGACAAAGGATCTTTTATCTCTCTGGTTCTGAAGGATTTAGTGAATGTGGGAGCGACTGCATTTCAGTGACAAACTCATTTACTTTCAAAGTAAAACAATGAAGGATGTGGACAGCTTGATTCTGTCATTGTGTGCAGCTCTGTATCAGCTAAGGTGGAACATCCGGAATCAATATGACTAATGGATTCTGGCTCCTAGTGATAGAGTCAGCAAACAGGATAAATTATCACATCCTCTCTGGTTCATTGATGGTAATTCCTTCTGACTGTCTGATCTGTGATAGCCATGATGTTCCATTTTGTGGCTGCTGTCAAGCCACGCCTGAGCCATGAGCAAGAAAACACTTGGTCAATATTCAGTTTATCAAGTTTCGGGTCATTTCTGTGTTTGTTTGTTTCATCTTATTACTTTTTCATTGAGCAAAATCTTTATTTCTTTGGGCTTAGGAGCAAAGAATGTGTTTAATGTTGGAGTGTGCAATGTTCCATTAGCTGTGCTTACGGGAAGGATCCCTTGATTGTTTGGCCTCCCTGTTGGATGCATAATCAACATTTATTTTAGCTATCTCATCAGGTGGCATTATATGGATTATAAAGGTATATTTACATCACAATCTAGTCAAGATCCACATGTATTTTTTGCATGTGACAGAGATTATCTATCTATCTATCTGATTTGTGTATCTGTCCGTGAGTCTGTCTGTGAGTCCATTTATTCAAGAATTCCTCCTAAACAGTAAGAGCTAGGACCACCAATTTTGGCAGGCAGCTTCGTCTTATCATAACTTAAAACAAGATCAGGTTTTGGTTGTGCCAAGAAAAATGGGATGTGCCCTGAATGTTATTGTTTTCCCTAATGTGGAAAGGTAGAGGTCTGAGTGAAGGGATGCTATGCTCACGACCCTCCCCAATCCCAGGTCAGGCCCAGGCATCACGGTAGGAGGCCTGCGTGCCCTATGCTGCCCTGGGGTGGGTCCTGGGCAATGCAGGGGAAATGTTCTAGTTTTTTTTGTTTATATATATATATATATATATATATATATATATATATATATATATATATATATAGGGCACACAGGCCTCCTACCTTGATATATATATGTTTTCTCCTTGGCTAGAGATATAACTCTAATGCACATATAGTACAACTGTGATTATCTTTTTACTATCTCTAAATACAACAGCAATACATTTAAACTACATTACTATATTAGTAATGATTGCCAGTAGTAGAAGGGCTGTCTTGTATGACAGTATTGTGTGAGTAACCCCTAAGTGCAACTATCAGCTAATAAATGCAGCACTTCTTCAAGCTGTATTTACTCACAAAAACAGGCCCAGTCATTTGCAGATAGATAGATGGATGGATGGGGTGCGTGGAGATAGATATGGGGGGGTGTATGGGGATAGATGGAGATAGATGCATGAATAGAGAGATGGGGGGATAGATAGATCGATATTTTCAACTATCTATTGATCTATCTATCTAATCAGTTCTGCAGTACACATATCTAGCAGTTCAAATAACTAGACAGTACACTAATCGGATGGCCATAGATATTTAATTATTTAGCGATGTCTCTTTCTTGCTCATGTTTTTGTAGTAAACCACTCTTAACATGATTTAAAATATTTTAAGCCACAAAAAAGTTTGTGTTATCGTAACGTATAGCAATAGGGTTGAATCCAGGTCAATAGTTTGGGAGCCCTCTAGGAAGCCCCCCTCCTCATCTTTTGTTATACTGTGTATATGGAACCAGATCCTTGTACAGTAAAACTCTGATAGTCCGGCATCCAACTGTTCGGCACTCCCGAGACTCCGGCATCAAAATGCCAAGTGCTCCTGACCAGCTGATTAAAAAGCCTGCCGCTCAGCACACATGCTGGCTGTAACCAGATGGAGCATAAGGTTGGGGAGAGGGAGGAGGAGTGGGATCCAGTTACAGTTTGGAGAAGAGCATTTTGCTTCAGGGAAGGGGAAAGGGGAGGAGAGGGGGCAGAGGATCAGGTTACAGCAGGGAGGAGACGGGAAGAGGAAGGGGGAGAGGAGAGGGAGGGAGATTGTGTCCTGGCCAGCTGTTAAGCCATGCAACTGTTACCGGATCTCCCGATTCTCTGGCAAATCTGATAATCCGGCACCACCTAGGTCCAAAAGGTGCCGGATTATCGGAAGTCTACTGTAACATGGTTATTTGAAACCCAACTGTGCCCATTCGGTTTCCTCTTATTCATAGAGTGTGTCTACACTGCACAGTCAGCCTCTTTCCAGATTTTAGACATAATCCTCCCTTTTTGTACATACGGAAAATTTCTGATGGGGGTGTGTGGAGGTGCTTTCAACCCAAGCTGTCATACCCAGCTCAGAATGTGGCTTACAACCATTTTCACTCAGGTTGTAAGTGTGATCATGCAAGCGAAAGAAATTAGGAGCTGATAACCCTCCAGTGCCTTTCCAAAATGACCCTTACAGGCACCCCTATAATGGACTGAGAAGAAGCCTGAGAACATGGGATAAGACCCCAACAATTAGAAATGAGTGTGGAAACAGCAAGGCCACAGTGACGTGGGTAGAACTTGGCAGTGATCAGCCCTGGGCTAATTAATCCTGCTGCGTAATGTTGTGTAGGGAGCCAGAGACCCGGCAATCCTCTATGTTAATAACACCATTGATGTGAAAATATTACACAGCCAATGTACTTTTCCATCATTTATACAGCTTAATTTTTCTGCAAGATGATTGAAATTCCACCAGTCACAGTTCTCTGCATTTCAAGTTATTGTCCTTCCCTGGTTCTTTCCCCTATGTCTAATAATTAAGATTTTAGAGCAGTTCAGGGTGTTTTAGTCATGCATCTTCTATCACTTGTACTGGAACATATGTGGCTCCAAGCTCTCATACATTGCTGCTGTTTAAAGAGCTAAATGCAAAGCTCATTGGACTCAATCGACTGCTCCCACCGACATCCCTGGGTTTTGGATCACAGCTCCTGTGTGCAAATCCGCTGCCACAAAATCCTTTTCATTGACATTTTTGGGAGTTCAATCAGGCCCTGGGTTAAAAATATGAACCTAGGGGAATCTTTAAATTCGGAAACAGTTTGGGCATGTCACCCATGTGAAGCAGGAGTAATTGTGGTATGGACCTATTGAAATCAATGGAGTTACTTCTCTACTGATTTAATGCTGCTTTAATCCCACTAACTTCAACGTAAATCCCTGATTTATGGGCCCATTGCATGGAAACTCCAAACTAAACATGAAGATTTTGTGATTTAACTTTTGAAAATTTCCTGCTCATATTTTACTTAAAAGTTCTACATTTTTGCTATCCAGCAACTAGAATTTGTACTCCTCTACTACAGGTTGAACCTTTCTAGTCCGGCACTCTCTAGTCCAGCAAGCTCCGTGGTCCGGCATGATGTTAGTTAGCTGGGTGTCCACTTACCATGGGTGTGGGCAAATTTTCTGCGGTTCCGTAAAGTTTGTCGACAGCCACAAGTCCTGGCTCTCGGTGTTCCGTGCTGTTATTTAACTCTAATTTACCCTCAAATGCCTTCTAACAGCCCACTAAGCCATGGAAGTGTTGGTCATTCTGCTAGACAATATTGACCTTCTGTGGTCCTGCAAATTCTGTTTCAACACCTGTCAGGTCCCAAGGGTTCGGGACCAGAGACGTTCAACTAGTAGTACAATTGTCCTATGATTTCCCTGCAGACTTAATGATGTGAGGAAAGGTTACAAGATTATTATCTAAGGAGTCAAATTCCAACTTAAATTGCATCTTGTGCAACACCACTGAACTTATTTGGGTTGCATGAGACATAAATTGGGGGCAAAGATTGGCTGTAATGTATTAAATGTGATTCTAAAACCCTTTCATTATAGATAACCAATCTCTCACATACAAATGTTTGAAAAGCCCATAACAGTCCAAGAGTGTCAGTGGTAAATTGCAAATCATTCCTCATTTTCTCTGAGTTTTGATGTTTTAAGAGTGCCTTTCTTGTGCTCAGATGTCCAACTCTATTACTGTTGAACATAAACTTTTGTTGATTTGAATGCCGCGCAGTGGTGGGCCGTACAGTACCATAAAATATCTTTGTCATTTAATTTTTTAAAAAGTTTTAAATGTGCCTTACAAGTGCCACTTTTTCAAATGTTTAACATGGGTTTTGACATTTTAATGGACTGTTGTAGATGTTCTAGAGAGTGTCTGCATAAACTCCAATGGTTTATTTACTGCTGTTGCTTTGAATGGAAATGTAAAATAATTTCTCTTCTGGGCAGTGCATATTCCATTGCGAACACATCAACAAAACATGAAATCTGCATAAAAATGCAAAAGTGGAAAGTGTCCCAAAAGAAGTGAGCGTACTTGCTGCATATTTTAGACCAAGCACTGTATTTATGGGGCCTGGAGACACACTGTAAAACACATTATGGCAGGATAACCATATTGTAATAAAACAATGTGGTGCTTGCAAAAAAAGGATTGTGAATTATAGTCTTCATTGAACTTTGTTTTCCAGTTAGAGAAAACAGTGTGATTACTAAATGTGAACAGCAAGCCTTTAAGATGCTTAGTTATAGATCTTGGGTCTTGTGTGTCTGGAATATTAATATTTGTTTTACTTTCACGATATGTTAGTTACAAATACAAAAAGTGCGTTTCATTTTTCACCCGAGACCTACTTTCAGGAATGAACTTAGTGTGCAAAGGGTCTCAGGGATTATTTATATCAGCGAGAGCAGATGTCAAATGAGTATCAACTGGACGAATGTTCTCGTGTACCTTGCCAAATGTGAATATTTTTTATTTAAATAAATGAACCATTATAAAATGAGTATGTGACTTTGGAACCCCCTTTCTCCCCCCCTCCCCCCCATACACACATGCTTATGTCCAGTGGGTAAAGCACTATCATACGAACACTTGAACAGTCATGATTCTTTGTTTCTAGATTGATGTGTCAGTAGTCTGTGGCTGATTTATTTTTTTATTCTATTTGATAGCTCATAAAATAATGTATCATTCTCGGTTCACTAGAGCAGCTCCTTCAATCTGAGTGGCAGCTCTTGATTTTTTCAGGAAGGAGTTTTCCAAAAGGAATGTACACCATTAATTCAGCTAACTCTTTGCTACTTAACAAATTACTATACAGGTTGTACCTCTCCGGTATGGCCACATCTGTGGTCCAGCATGGTTTTAGCTAGCCAGATGTCCACTTATCACGGGTGTGGCCAAGTTTTCCAAAGTCCCATAAAGTTTGTTGGCAGCCACCAGTCCTGGCTCTGTGTTCTGTGCTGTTATCTAGCTCTAATTTACCTCCAAAATGTCTTCCACAAGCCCAGTAAGCAGTGGAAGTGTTGGTAATGCAGCTAGACACTATTGACCTCTTGTGGTTCAGCTCCGGTCAGGTCCAAAGATCTGGATTAGAGAGAATCAATCGAGACGGCTACCCAAGAAATGGAAGAAATGGAAATGATCAGTCCACCTACCACCATATGTACTGCATTAAAGGCTCCATGTTGATCATAACAGAAGTTACTAGGCTAATCAAACTGACACATCGCAAGCGTGGGCAAAAACTGTCTAGCACTGAAAGATCTATTTGAGTCCTTGCTGAATTTAGCAACATCAACTTAGCCCTTCCTTTAAGCCACATCCTTTTACCCACTTTCCATACACCCTTTTGAATGGTAACCCAGCGACCTTGAAGCAGGAATTCTACTGTACCAAATCAGTGCTGCAGCTTAATCACTCAGTTTGATTATTTTGCTAAGTCTTGCTGTAATGTTGTTTGATTCCCCATGCGCGCAGGCCACTGCGTGTCTTCAGCTACTTTTAAGAATTACTTCATTTTTTTTTGTGTGTGTGTGGTGTTGAATATGCAATCTATAGCTGTTGTGGATAATTTACAGTGTACTCATCATGGGCTGGTTGAGTTAAGGATACAGTAGTCTTCATTTAACAACATGTGGCCCCCTCAGGTGTGTCTAAACGACAAGGTTTTTTGGAAAACTGTAGCCTTTTTTTGAAAAAAAAACTTCCCCTGCATCTAGACTGCCGCCGTGTTTTCGAAATTAAATCGGAATAACGCTGCGGGGTTTTTTTCAACCACGGTAAACCTCATTTTACGAGGACAAATGCCTTATTTCAAAAATGCTCTTTCAAAAAAAAGGCGTTCTTGAACGCCAAGAGGGCTTTTTCAAAAGAGAGCATCCAGACGGCCTGGGTGCTCTGTTTCGAAAATGTGGCTTGCTTTTTTGGTTGCAGTCTAGATGCTCTCTTTCGAAAGAGGCTTGTAGTCTAGACGTTCCCCTCTTTACCTGTAAGATATTTACTAAACTAAAACTACTGGGTTAATCTTCATAAATGAGATGTCTGCATTTACAGAGATGTCCATGGCAACAAAAAAAAAAAAACCACACCACACTGGGTTTTTATTTATTTTACATATTGTTTCATCTTCGGTACATTCCTTGCACTTCATCACCTGTATCCTTTGAAAGCAGTGTCTGCATCGGTCCTCTCTTTCTCTTCTTTTTCCTGCCTAAAGTTCTTCATCTTTAATACCCTGAGCATATTTTAGTCAGCCTAGATCATGGATTAGGTATTACAACAGCAGACACAGTACAGAGCCTGGAGTAATACTCTGTAGAGGTTGAAACAAAGAACAGGTTTCAAAGGCGAATGTCTTCTGATAATCAGTGCTTGTCGAAGCTTTTAAAATAAGATTTCTCAATATAATGAAATAAAAAGGCTGAGATTTCATAGTGAGGCAGCATAATTGGAGACTGATTGACACAAGGAGATGCATTTGCATAGAAATAGTTGGCTTTCAAAATGTAACAAAGAGGATTTTGTTTATTTAAACAGTACCCGAGTCAGGGTAGCGCAGGCTGGGATACAGATTATTTAGCATGTAGTGGGGCAGTGTTAGTGAATGGTCAGTTGATTTTTTTTTTTTTTTTTTTTTTTAGTTATGATCCCTGACTCATCTTCATTTTCCAGGGATTTATCGAGGAACTAGTTCCCATCACGCTGGGCTGCCACAGCTGTGAAATAGTGCACTGCTCATATTTTGGTTTCATTTGTTTCAAGGACAGTCCTTAGGGATGTGATGATAATGACGGTTGGTCATTTCCCTGCTATGAAATATTCTCGATATACCATAATCCAATGGGTCACTTTGAACAGCCAGATATTCTGCATGAGTCTGATTCTCTCTCTCTCTCACACACACACACACACACACACACACACACACACACACACACACACACACGGAAGCGATTGCAAGCTCTTGATTTTTTTGGGGGGGATTGGTTGGTTGTAGTAAAACGTTAACGAGCTTAACCCTTCATTAAAATCAATGGGGCTCTGCCACGTCTCGCCCTTGTGGATCAGGTCTTGAGTAATATATAGGCTGGGATTTTGTATTTATAATCACGTGTTCAGGAGAATAAGGGTCTTTTAGCATCCCAATAAGTCCAAAGACCACTCCCTCTTCATCTTCGGTGCGTCACTGGAGAAAGAATCTCTATTGTTGGCTTAGCATTGTAACGGTCCTTGCTGATGTTCTCAGTTGAGGCAGACAAGATTGGGACCTGAGTTCAGACTCACTAAATCAAACTCAGAAGGTGCCCCCATCAGTGGCTGGTACTCCTGCTTTGGCATTTTGCTCCCATCAGTCTCCTACAATGAGGACATCACCAAATTCGGCTTACGGAAAGTCAACTCCAGCTAGATAGTTCATATTTTAAGTCGAGGTGCCAGGTCTAGTGTACGCCTGGCCTGAGGGCCTGCCCACAAAAGAGCATACAATTCTTCTCTGACAGAACAGTTCTGTTCAGTGAGTGTCAATTTTTTACTTAAAGTGATAGGATGGTTTCCTTACTCCCCCGTTTAGCATCAGCACCAGACCTAAACGGGTGTCTGATGCAACAGTCTGCAGCCCAAATGGTTTTGTCAAAATCCTGACTGCCCAAAACAGGTTTGCCTGACAAGATTATCTTTGACTCACGAGATCTTTCTGACAGTCTTGTCACCTGATTTTGTTTGGCTCTGTCTTTTTATACACATTTGCAGTAGCAGATGCACCCTCACTAAAAGTGGGTCTGACCCATGAAAGCTCATCACCTATTTTTACCATCTCGTTAGTCTTTAATGTGCTACATAGTTTTTCCTTTTGTTTTAGCAAGATCAGACTAACACGGCTACCTCTCTAGTACTATGAAATGATGTACAAATTGGTGGTAATAATTAGCTAAGTGTATAAGAGACTCTATGCTTTTTTTTTTAGCCATCCAGCCAGGACTGGATTACCCAATAGGCAGACTACGCATGTGCTTAGGGCACCAGCAAAGCAGGGGCACCAAATATATATATATATATATTTTACGGTATAGTATTGTTTTTATTTTGAATTACATATGGGGGGCACCATAATCTTTTCAGTGCGTAGGGCCTCTACAGGTCTTAATCCGGCCCTGCATCCAGCCAACAGAGAGGGAATCATAGAATACTAGGACTGGAAGGGACCTCGAGAGGTCATCGAGTTCAGTCCCCTGCCCTCATGGCAGGACCAAATACTGTCTAGATCATCCCTGACAGACATTTTTCTAACCTACTCTTAAGTATCTCCAGAGATGGGGATTCTACAACCTTCTTGGGCAATTTATTCCAGTGTTTGACCACCCTGACAGTTAGGAACTTTTTCCTAATGTCCAACCTAAACCTCCCTTGCTGCAGTTTAAGCCCCTTGCTTCTTGTTCCATCCTCAGAGGCCAAGATGAACAAGTTTTCTATCTCCTCCTTATGACACCTTTTTAGATACCTGAAAAGCATTAACTGCTTTACAAGCATATTGTCAATATGGTCCCCTGTTAACCTCAAGTGGGAAGAATCGGAGACTATAACTCAGAATCACTTCTATGGCTGCCACTAGTCTGAACCAGATTATTCACAGCACTTTGTTCGCCTACTTGGTCAAACTCAGGGGGTTGTGGTATCTAGCCTCCCCACAGAGCTCTGGTACAATGCTACTTACCAGCCCTTTTGTGCTTAGGTCATCAGTCTTATTTCCTACCAGCTGTTTTTCTGCTTTTGTACATTACGACTGGATACATCTTAGGCTCTCCCAAGATGTCCGTCATTTGAAACAGGCTTATATGTTCCCGCATGCGAGAGAGAGAGCTATATTCCCGATTCTGTGCAAGCAAATGAACATTATGCCTGCTTCCCTGCCATAGAGAGCACATTTCTTCTTCTGCATTTTGACTCACTCTAAGCAAGTCGGTACACAAAGGAGCCGTAAAGGTCACAAAACAGAAATGCTGAAGCAAAACACATTCCTGCTTAATGGGATTTGCTAAAATGAGAGCGAGCACCTGGCAGTTCCAGTGTGGTTAGATAGCTCCTGTCATGGCCATATAGATTCCATTTTTTTTCTTGACCTGCATTGACCGAGACATATCGGTTTGATGTTATTCTTTTCATTAGTGTTCTTAATTCTGAGTACTTAAGTGTAAGAAAATGCCATTTAGTCCTGAAAGGTTATAAATAAAAAGAAGCTATCAGGAATTCGGTGAAGTCATCCTGGAAGGATTTACAGCAGATTTCCCTGTGTGCGTATTTGGAAGGGAAACACTGTTAAGGACATAGCCCCAAGCTCTTCTTCTGGTCAGAGACATGGGGAGACAGCGGAATTGTTAATTTGTGTTGCTGTAGCACCCAGAAGCCACAGCCCCACTTGGCCTGTGACTCAGTCCCTGAAACTTGAGGTTTAGGCCATCAAGACATGGGGCCATTTGACAGTTCCAGCTGACATGTAACAGGTTAACTCTGGTTTTGACTATCAGAGGTTAACCGTGTTAGTCTGAATCTGCAAAAGCGATGAGAAGTCCTGTGGCACCTTATAGCCTAACAGATGTATTGGAGCATAAGCTTTCATGGGCAAAGATCCACTTCATCACCTCCACATAAGCTGCTAGAAGTGTGCCTCATCCTCCCTGACTGAATTGACCTCGTTATCTCTAGCCTTACTCGCGACTGATACTCTTTCCTTATACCTGTATATCGATACCTGCCTCTGGAATTTCCACTACATGCATCTAACAAAGTGGGTCTTTGCCCACAAAAGCTTATGCTCCAATACATCTGTTAGTCTATAAGGTGCCACAGGACTCCTCATCTGTTTTTGAAGAGCATCTCACCTTTTTGCATGGGGACCTCTGTTGATATCCCTTGGGATGGCTTTCCAGCCTGTTTTGAACACCCACGCTTCAGGACTGAGAGCATACACAGACCTCTGCCACTTGAGTGAAAGGATTCAGTCCACTAGCGGGTAGAAGCAGTAGGCTATTATCCTCTGAGCATTCTCTGAAGGAAGACCGCCCCTTGCACATGTGGTGCTGCCACTTGATCAGCAACTTGGACTTAGAAGCCAAGATGGTCACTGCTCTTACTGATTGAGCTCAACCGTGTTCTTGAGATGATTTTTGGCAGGGGCTTCTGGTCATTCAGCTTCTCTTCTGGTTAACTACTCAAATGGCATTGGCCGGGGGAATATTTCCCTTAGTCATGTCAGTCAAGGAAAGTAAGGCCAGTCTGAGAGCAACAGAGTTGCAAAGCGGGGTGAGGTTGGGCTGTTGCTTTACATTTCTCTAGTGCTTTACATTTAGAGAGTGTTTTGCAAATGTTCCCATTTTATGGACAGGCAAACTGAGGCAGAGAGGAGACGGCTACAGAGAGAGTCTGTCTCCAAGCAGGGCTTAGAATTTGGGGATTCTTTGTCAGGCATGTACTACACCGTCGCAATCAGAACAAACGGTGAGGGGAGGTCCATGAGTAACCACAACAGAGGGAGAAATGCAACATACTCCTGTGAATCTCTTTTATGCTCCAGGCCGGATCTGGCCGAGGATATGAAAACAGGGTAAACCCATCACTTGAGCGGGCATTGCTTGCAATAAGTCAGGCTGCATTGGCCGTTTCTGATCCGTTCATGGGGGAGCCCATTTTGCTAAATTGGCCGCTCACTGCAGTTGCAGGAACAGCCGGTTTCCCTACAGCTGTGACTAATACTCTCGTTTGGACTGAGAAAAGTCCGAGGAAGAGTGCTGCATGCCCTTGGCGGAGGGTAGTTCCACTTCCACTGCATTTTAATGCAGGCTTGAAGGTCAGAAGTTGGCAGATGCCATGATAAAGTGTCACCAGTGTGCTCCTAATGGCTGCTACCGCTTGGCCTGTTCGATGCCTGGGTTGTTATTTACTCTTCATCTTCCTCTGTCTCTTGATTTTTGTGACTCCGGTGCGGCTTAGTCCTGAAGGCGGCTCTCTTTTCAGCGTAATTGTTTGCAGCTTCTCTTCCATCCCTTTCTCCCTGCATTTCCTGACAATCTCTCAAATGTGGAGCCTGCATCCCGTCCCTTTTCTCCCTTTTCACACACTTATTCCTTTGCTTCAGCGCCTACCATGGCCCACGTCCAGAACTGTCTGTTGTCACTTCTCATGTCGCTTGTCACCATCCTAAACTTACAGGGCTGCAAGTGCATCTAGCTCTTTAAGGCTTTGATACAGCAGGGGTAACTGCTGTCATAGGCATGTGCAGCACATTTCATTAAGGTGTGCACCCAAAGAATTTTTTTTAAATGTACTCTTTAACCCCCATTAGCCACACCCTCTGACCCCCATTAGCCACACCCCCTGACGCCCTTAGAAGAGATTTAGGGGCAAATTAGAGCTGAATAACAGCACCGAACACTAAAAGCCAGGACTGGTGGCTGTAAACAAACTTGAGGGGACCACGGGAAACTTGGCCACACCCATGCTAAGTAGACATCTATCTAACTAAAATCATGCCACCAGACCATGCATGTTTCCAGACCAGATAATACCAGGCTAGAGTGGTTCAACCTGCACATACATCAAGGTAAAAATTACCTGTGCCTTCACCGCAGGAAGATTTTACATTGATAGCAACATCTGTGGCCAGGCATGATTTTAGTGACCCGGGTGTTTACGTATCATGGGTTTGGCCAAATTTCCCATGGTCCCATATAGTTTTACAGCCACCAGCCCTGGCTCTGTGTTCTGTGCTGTTTACCCTTCAATGTCCTCTACCAGCAAGCAGTGGAAGTGCTGCTAAGGCTGCCAGACAATATCGACCTCCCATGGTCTAGCAAATACTCTGGTTCGGCACCGGTCTGGTCCCGAGGGTGCCGGGCTAGAGAGGTTCAACCTGTACTCTACACTGCTCTCCCTTCATGGAATCACTTATTTTGTGTCTGTGCCAGTGGGTCAGGACCATATAGGGATACATTAGAATATTCAGCAATAAGGATGCATCCTGGCAAATATGGCCAATAAATATCCACTAATTTCAAAACCATTGTGGCTTTTCTACCTGTCTGAGAACTTTAATTCCAATCAGTGTTTGAGTGGGGAAATCGTATTTCCCCCCCATTTAGCCCAATACATTGCAATTGTAGGGCTGAAATTGGCTAGAGACACAGATCAGTTTAAGGAAGAACAGACGACTTTCCCTGTAGAATCAGCTTTTTGCTGCTGCACTTTGTCAGCTGGAAGAAAGACGTCTTAGGTATTTGGGGCAACTTTTTCCTTTGTTTGGGGCACTCTGCTACTACTCAGTGAGACTGCAACAGGTCAGTAGATTCCAGGAAGTGAGAGAATATGAATGATCACCTGTTGGGGATTAAACCTGAAATGCATCCACTTTTCTGCAAGGATCTGGAGAGATTGAACAATGGAATGTGTAGCATGCACAAATAGCTTCTCAGGGCGTGGTAACTCAGGATATAACGTGTGTATATTAGAGAGGTCTTCATTAGTAATGCTAACCCCTTTCCGTTTGGTTTGGATCAGCATTTTAAAGCTGGCTAGATGATTTGGACACTCATGTCCCATTCATTTAAGCGTATTTATTTAGGGTAAAATCTTGGCTTCATTCCAATCACCATCAGAACTTCCATTTGGTTTCAGTGGGGTTAGGATTTCATCTGTGCGGCTTGATTCTAAAATGTGTCCAGCACCTTCTCTTGCTCTTGAATTTAAGTGAAGTTGAAGGCGCTCAGCGTTTTTCTGGATTAGGTCTGTAAAATCTATCTTTTAAAAAGTGCTTGTGATAAAATCGAGGTTAGTCTGGTTTCAGATTATGCTTTTTATCTTCCTATTCAGAGGCAGGATGGACTTGATGTATTTTAATAAACTAAACCAGCAGTATTTCTGTCCCAAGGGGTTTAATCGATCATTTAATTCATTGTTCAATTAAGCAATATTAAGAGCATTTGGACCCACGGTAACTTATGTGTCTCCTAATGCAAGAGAAGAAGGGGAAATCAAAATACAATACTTGCTAAATTGTCACTGCAGAATGAACTCTCACTGTAACTGGAATCCTGTTTTCTGCCTTTAAGAGCATTAAAACATCTAGGGATTATTGAGCCAAATTCTGCTATGTTACACCATCATCAGTGCATAGAGAAAGTCTGTCAGGGGAAGAGATGCTACCACAGAGGGAAATCTGATGCTTTTGTTCTGCAAGGCAAAATGACATTCCATGATATCTCATCTTCTAAAAGGAGAGAGTGAAAAAGACCCAATCAAATATAACACAACCCTATGTGAGTGTGATAAAGCGGCATGCTCCCACACCGCTTCTGAAATTTCATTAGGAGAAAAAAAAGACTCACAACCAAGGGGTTTCATTTAATGGGACACCATAGGTTTACTCTGATGTGTGTTAAGGATGAGAAGGCACCAGAATTGTGGGTTTTCAAAGAGAGTGGTCACTGAGATCAGCAAGAAGACCTGTTTGCCATCTTTTGGAAGGAGAATCCAGATGGTCCCTTGCATGGGCTGATAATTAACTTCTGTAAATATTAATGCTACAAACTTGAAACCCATCAGCAGGACACTGACCAGTGAGCATGGTGTGATCAACAGTGAGTCTTGTTTTGTGAAGGTCTTTGAGTAGGCAGGCTTTCATGTCCTTCAGTAACAACACACAGAGTGTGTTTACTCAGTGCTAGCTATAAACAAAGGGTGTTATAATAACACAACCGAATGGTTTTGAGCATACAAGCCAGCAACTTTCAAAGTCATCAGAGATGTGGTGTCACTTTTGGAGCAACGGGGGCAGAGCGGCCGCTGCGGAACACTGGTTGTAAGGCAGCCCAGCTTACAAAACCCATCTCATTTTATTTGTCTCACTTCTGAAGTGGCAATCATTATCATTTTCTGCCTCGCTGCAGAGAGATGGAGAATAATAATAATAATAATAATAATAATAAAGAACTTGGTTTGTAATGGAAGAAACCTCTTACAACAAAATGTCCTTTACAATTACAGCGATTTGGAAGATATGTGTTAAACTTGGAAAAAAATTATTCAAACTCTCCAGTGTGGGAAAGCCAAGCAAGGACACTATGGCAGATAACTCTGGGAACTGAAACTTTTCCCTTTATTGGACTTGGCTGCTTTCTACTACAGATGCGTTTGTCATGTGAGGTCTAGCTGCATTTTTTGTTTGAAGTTACACATTTTATGCCTTTTGTTTCCCAATAGAAGAAGAGTTTTCCATTGTCCCTTCTACAAAGGTAATGTGGCTGTATGTTCCTAGTAGACAATTGGGAATAAGCTTAATAAAAATAAAGGTAAAACTAAAACATCGTAGCGTTACAGGTTTAGAGAGATTTTTCCCCCAAACATAAATCCCTGTCTATTTAAATAACAAAGGGGATGTTGCACACAAAAACAGTAAGTTATTCTAGCAACAAATCTGAAACTCACACTCACTTAATATGCATCTGCACACACATCCTAAATGTAACTCATTTGTTAACCAATAATTGTATCTCTTCAGTTCTAGATATAGTGCTTGAGTTCAAATACCTATTCCCAGTGTGCACAGGAGAAAGATTCATTAGTGAATCTTAATGATGATTCCATCAGTAAGTTCTTACCGGCAGTATTTTATAAACAAAAACTGTAATATTTGAAGATGACTGTTTTCCAAAGTGGAATTGTATCAGGCACTGTAACAGTTAAGCCATAACTCTGAGAACAATACATTCATAGTCCCTTGTGCTATTATATTCACTGCAGAAGTATTGAAGTTGCTGTTGTAATCAAGAATAGGGGCCCACACAAACAACCAAAAGGAAGTAATTTATCGCCTATGGTCCTAGTACATTTATCATGATGCTACAGAGTGCTAGAGTTAACAATCCTGTTTCTCATCTGCAGGTATATCTAGGTCAACCATCTGAATAAATATTACTTGTTAATGAACTTCTGGGCTTCATAAGAAAACTTTACAAAAGATTGCTGGGATTTTAAAAACCAGTAGAATCAACTAAACATGTGAATTAAGTAGTTAAAATTCTCCTAGTCTTACTTTATGAAAACTGAATACATTGAAAGACAAATGTTGACAAGCGTAGAAGCCTCCTTCCACTGAGAACAATAGCGGAATGAGGCAGTGTTACCCAATGGTTAGCACCCAGGACTTAGACTCTGGAGACTTGAGTTCTGCTCTTGGCAATACAACTAGTTTGGTAGGCAAGTCACTAAACTTTTCTATGCCTCAGTTTCCCCAGAGGCAACATGAGTATAATGTCATTCATCTTCATCGTAGAGCATTCTGTACAGGTAACGGTAGTATTGTTAAAGCCCATTGATATGAACATGCAGCAATACATCTCAATCTCAAGACTTAAACCTATGACTGTTATGTTTAAAGTCAGGGGAAAATGGCCAATACCTACCCTGCTTTGTTAGAGTAACTTTAAATATTAAATTGGATCCACCTCTTACTGCTTTAAATATTATTTGTCTCCCGGTCCATCCAGTTCTTAACGCTATTGGATGACCCAGAAAATGGGCATGCTTTTTTGCTGCTTTGCACTTTTTGTACTGTTTAAAATGTATGAAATATGGGTGTATAATACTAATTAATCAGAATGGCTTATAGAAGTCTAACGATGACACTAGCTGCAAGGAAAGGGGAATCCAAAGTAGAATTTTGTACCATGCTAAGAGTTTCCACTTTGTGGATGATAGTGTGACAATGCCTTTTTATTTTTCTAATACATTCCAGTAGTTTCCTGTATAAACACATCTTCATATTTCTAAGGACACACAAGCAATATCTATTTAAGCTGTTGAAGTGATGGATTTTAAAATAGAAAATTTATCCGCTAGTCTCCCTATTTTCTAGCAAAATTGCAAAAAAAAAAAAAAGTTCCATGAAAAGGGTCCTTATCTTCAAATCTTCAGTGGATACCTCATGATACCATCTACATGTTTTGTTAGTCTTTAAGGTGCTGCTAGACTATTCATTGTTTACGTTTTTCCAGTTACAGACTAACTTGGCTACCCCTCTGAAGCTTATTTTCAATGTTGACTTTGAAAACCTGCATGCTACCTAAATCATTAGAAGTTCTTGACCTATGAAATCAAGTTGATGCTTCTGGTAAAAAATTTGAGTTGACCAAACTCCTGTCTTTAGTTAATGACTTTTGTTTCCTTTTCCTCTTAAGCTTTTAATAGGATACGTCTAGACTACAGGCTTTTGTCAACAGAAGTTTTGTCGACAGTATCTAGACAACATCCAGTTCTGTAGACAAAGCAAGCTGTTTGTCGACATGACAGTGTGGACACAAAGGACAGTGTAAATGCAATAATGCCTTCTGTCAACAAAATTCTGTCAACAAAAGGCGTTATTCCTCGTAGAATGAGATTTACAGATGTCGACAAAACTGCTGAGTTCTGTTGACATTATGTCGACAGAACTCAGCGGCAGTGTAGATACAGGTATAGTTTTTTACTATACCTAGTTACAGGTATAGGCTAGACACACCCATAGGGTTAGAAATTTCTATTCATGTTGCATTTTGATAGCCTAACTATAGATGGAATGGGGATATTATCCTTGTGCGGCTTGAATGATATTTATGGACCTAAATGTGTCAGATGATGTCTTAGCACCTGATTCTGACGCCCCAGGAATGCATTGTAATTCCTTCAGTAGATACCAGAGCTACTTGGTAATAATTTATGAATACTGAATGTTGACCTACTTCCCAGCTTGTGTACACTGTGAATATGTTGGTTTAGTTTAATTGGGGGATAGTTACCAGGAAAGAATAAACAGGAAGGGAAACGGCAAAAAATAAGCTACCCTTTGGCAAAAATTTAGACCCTGTTCAGAGACAGTGGCTGAACCTTTGAAGATATGACCTCCGTGCGTGAGTCAGCTTATACAACTGGATTTGATCAGCCTGGTCAAGGCCTGGGAAGGAGATGACCATAATAAGTGTAATAGTTTTCAAAGGGAAACTGTCTGGAGATGAGGAAATTCTTTGGGGGAACCAGACTGAAACACAGGACTCACTGGGCTGTTTGAAGAAGGCTTCTGCTGCCTAGGTTACCTTTGGAGGGTAGGCATGCATGTTTTAAGATCCTTTTCATCTCCAAGCTTGGTTTCAACTGCAAAATAAACAATACCGTGGTGTAAATTTGGCCACCAGATGCAGCACTGTTCACAGACTCCCAAAGGACAGAACTGTAGGTGTAGGACATGTTGGGCCTTCTAAGTAAGCAGGGTTGATACATTGGGTGTTTCCCAGGGCCCAGTCTAACACCCTGAAGGCACATCTACACTTGCCACACGGTAAATCGATGTTCTGGCATTTGATTTAGTGGGTCTAACATAGACCCACTAAATCAAATGCTGAGGGTAGCTCCAGTTGGCGCCTATATTCCTCGCAGTCATGAGGAGTAAGGGAGGCTGACAGGAGCTTTTGCTCCCATCAGGCTCCTGCTGTGTGGACGCGACCAAGCTTGGCTTAAAATAAGTCAACTCCAGCTACCTATTGTAGTTAGCTGGAGTTGCGTACTTTAAGCCGACTTTCCAAGTCTAGTGTAGACCTGGCATCAGACTGTAAGACTCAGTAGAGGAAAGGGCCTGTGAATACATAAGTGTCTAATCTATGCAGAATAACTTCAATCTCACTCCTCTTTGCAGTATCTGAGCACTAGACTTGATAGCAATTGATTGGGCCTTTCTATTCCTTGAAAGAAAAAAGCTGCAGTGGGGAGTGGAGGAATCAGGAGGGTTTTGTTTTTGTTTCCCTTAATGCCACATTGTAATGTTTGATTGCAAGCCGATAAAAGGAAAGAATGTTGCAATCTTGTGGTGTGTAGCTTTTCATTTCAATTACTATCCGTGTTAGGTGTGATGATTTTCTTATCTCTGAGCGCTTTGTTGAAATGAGATGTTGCATGTCAGGACGGCAGTTGCACAACTCTGAAAAGTACGCACCCCAATAATCTTATCTAAAAAATGGGTTTTGTGCGTTGGTTGTATTTGTAATTCCCTTGTAAATGCCTGTGCATTGAAAACCAGCTGATGTCTAACATGTAGCATCATGGACAGGGTCTCTGGAGCCTGGAGTTATTTGTTTATCTTTCAAAGAATCCTGATTCACATTATCAAGAAATATACGATGAGTTTCCACTGCACACTTTTAAAATAAGGTCTGAGAATGGCTATCTAGCTGTCATGTACAGGTTATCCAACTAAAGAAATTCACCAAAAGAACCTCCTCTAATTTGCTCGCCTAGTCACTGGAGCTACCGCCAGGACATTTGGGGTTTCTGCTTCAGCCAGGTCATTTATTTTGTGCTCACCAGAAAATAATTAAAGTCAAATGATTCATGAGCATTGCCTTACTGGGAAAGGAACTATATAAACCCGCCTAATCATTTTTGGTTTTATTAGTGCTGTGTCATTGTGCGGCGTTTAAATGAAGGGAAGACCATGGAATTCTGATTCAAACGTGATCCTTCTTCCTGTAAAAGGAGAGGTGCCAATAAGTTGACTTTTTGCATTCAAATGTGATTGTCTCGAGACCCAACAGAACAGTGCACTAAGTGATTTAGTGAACACAGAAAGCCTCCATACCCTGAACATTGCAACTAAAGATGAGCTAACTGGTCACAATGTTTGAAATGATGAATGGCTGTCTTTTGTGATTTGCCTCCCACCCCTATTTCCAGTCCCTTTGGAATATAGGCAGTCCCCGGGTTACATGGATCAGACTTACATCGGATCCCTACTTACAAACGGGGTGAGGCAACCCCGCACTAGCTGCTTCCCCCCAGCAGACCAGGGAGACGTGAAGCTAGAGCCCTCCCCCCCCCCCCCCCTCCCAGCAGACCAGGGAGACGCGGAGCGGCTTTTCTCAGCAGACACCTCAGCATGAGAATAAAGGACTGAGGGAAGTGAGGCGTGGGAGAATAAAACTGAGCTCTGGAGAAATGTTTGGCTAGAGTTTCCCCTACAATATGTACCAGTTCCGACTTACATACAAATTCAACTTAACAAACCTACAGTCCCTATCTTGTACGTAACCCGGGGACTGCCTGTAGTCTGTGCGTGGATACATTTTGGTGTTGGATTTCAGCGCCTGTAATGCAGGATCTGTGATGGAGAGGTACAGGCAGCAATGATGTGATGTGCCAAAGCATCACCATCCTCTATCTTTGTTTTTAGAAATTGAAATAGATGGGACCAGTTAAAGAGGCATATAAAGAAAACTGCCTTTAAGAATGTCATTATCACACCAAACCATACATACTGCTCTACAGACAAGGTTCCTACACCACCTAGCAGAGGTTTAGACAAAATCCCATTCCCATTTCTATATTTATCCTCATATTTGATTTTTTGTAATAAAATTATACATTCAGTCTAAAGAAGGAAAAACACATTAATCAGAGCAGTAAGATGGCCCCATTATTAACCCATCCAGTAACAGTATCTGCTCTGAATGAACTCAGACAATGCAGTAGACTTAGCCAATCCCATTCTAGAGATTTATAATGAAGGTTAACACCATTTGATTGCATGGATGAAATGGAAATGTGCTCAGGAAAGAGAGCTGTGGATGGATTGGATGTAGCCTCTTTGTTTTTCTGAATCACTTCTAATAACTTATGTTAACGAGGCGCTTTTCATATCTTTGCTGGATTTTTATGTTAAAAGGAGACAAAATGAAATTGACAGAGCAATGGTGGGTCTCCTGCAAGGTCTGTCAATAAAACATCCGCTGGGCCTATGCTCACCCAGTGTAATTCTGCAGTTATCAGGGACTGAAGCCGGATCCTGATCCCCCTTTAGTACAAAAAGGTGGGGTGTTGGTGGGGGGTTGCAATCTTGCTCTATCCGCTTCAGAAACAGCCTAAATTTGGTGACCTTCATGAATGCTGCAAAAGGCCTCTATTTAGTAGGGTTTAGAGAGAGGCTGAAGGCAGAGTGGGTTCTCAGAGCAATGGTGTGGAGTAGAGTGGAAAAAAATATAGCTGCTGACGGGCTGGCCAGACTAATTGTGGAATGTTTCATTTTAATACGAGGTTAGGATTAGTTAAAAATGTTCTGACAATTTCTTTTTACAGAAAGTTCTGATTTCAGCTAAGTGGCTTGCTCATGGGAAGGGCTTGTTTTACTTGCTAATCTAATTTTTTTTTAATCAACTAGACAGAAACCCCCCCAAAATATCTGGAAACAAAGGTTTTCAGTTATTGGCAGTTTTCAGCCAACATTTTTTTGGTCTATTTTGGGGAGGGAAAAGAAGGGTGAAAATCAAAATTGTCCACAAGACAAAAATATATATCTTGCAAATGGCTCTTTTGGAGGCATTATGTTGTAATATTAGTTAATTGTTCTGGTGCCCAAAGCTCTGGTAGAATTGAAGCCTGTATTACTTAAATCAGACAAACTCACTGCACACGCTTACAGAGAAAGTATCGCTTGAAACAGCTTCATGATAATGTTGAGGGGCCTATAGTTGTTACAGGGAGGCAAGTACAATGAAGCGCGGGAGGGGACTGGCCTCCGAGACCCTTGGTCACTGACTTCGCGTAGACTTCGGCTGGTTTTACAATGAGAACTCTTATCGACTAACTTCATACCACTGAGTTGAAAGTTATTGCAGGGGGAGGTGGCTGTTATTTAAAAATGGATGATTGGTAAATCGAACCGTTGTTATTGACAAAGGTGTGAAATACACCTGGGCTATATCTACACTCGCGGCTTCTTGCACAAGTAATATGCAAATGAGGCTAAGCGTGGAATATTGCTGAGCCTCATTTGCATACCTAATGAGCTACCATTTTTTTCAGAAGAGGCTCTTGCGCAAGAAGGAACATCTACACTGCCCCTTCTTGTGCAAGAAAAACCCTCTTGTGCAATGCCATTACACCTATTACTTTTCAGGAGGAACGGTGTTGCGCAAGAGGGTTCTTGTGCAAGAAGGGGAAGTGTAGACGCTCCTTCTTGCGCAAGAGCCTCTTCTGAAAAAAAGGTGGCTCATTAGGTATGCAAATGAGGCTCAGCGATATTCCACGCTTAGCCTCATTTGCATATTACTTGCGCAAGAAGCCACGAGTGTAGACATAGCCCTGCTGTATAACATTATTTCTTGTTATTTTGTTCTCTGTGTGGTCTCTGACTTTGCATTTTGTTACTTTTTCCCCGTCCCCCACCTTTTGAATCATATTGGAAAAAAAAAAAAACCAACCCAGCAGTAAATAGCAGAGGATTCATGGTATTTAGCATTTACTAGACTGAGGACAAACTGGAGAAATGTTCTGAGGTAAATAAAATTAAGTTTAATAAGGACACATGCAAAGTGCTCCACTTAGGAAGGAACAATCCATTTCACACATACAGAATGGGAAGCGACTGTCTAGGAAGGAGTCCTGCAGAAAGGGATCTAGGGATTGTAGGGGACCACAAGCTAAATATGAGTCCACAGTGTGACACTGTTGTAAAAAAAGCAAAACTTGATTCTGGGAGGCATTAACAAGAGTGTTGTGAGCAAGACATGAGAAGTCATTCTTCCACTCTGCTCTGCACTGATTAGGCCTCAATTGGAGTATTGTGTCCAGTTCTGGGCACCACATTTCAAGAAAGATGTGGAAAAATTGGAGAAGGTCCAGAGAAGAGCAACAAAAATGATGAAAGGTTTAGAAAACATGAGCTGTGTGGGAAGGCTGAAGGAATTGGGCTTGTTTAGTTTGGAAAAGATAAAATTGAGAAGGGACATGATAGCAATTCTCAAGTATCTAAAAGGGTGTCACAGGGAGGAAGGGGGGGGGGGGGAATTGTTCTCCTTGGCCTCTGATGGCAGGACATGAAGCAATGGGCTTAAACTGCAGCAAGGGAGATTTAGGCTGGACATTAGGAAAAAGTGTCATAACTGTCAGCGTGGTGAAACACTGGAATCATGTGCCTAGGGAGGTTGTGGAATCTACATTACTGGAGATATTGAAGAGCAGGTTAGGCAGATTTCTATCAGGGATGATCTAGACGGTGCTTGGTCCTGCCGTGGAGGCAGGGGACTGAACCTGATGATCTCTCAAGGCCCCTTCCACTTTGAATGTTCTATGATTCACCAGGTGCAGATATTTTTAAAGTGGACACATTAAAGACAATTGCTCCTACAAAACAGTCAGTGCGTTTTGGTGCCCTTTATCACCAGATCTCTAGCTTTGATTCCCTGCAATGAATACAAAGCTAAAGGCAATGTTACAGTTTATATAAAGTTGCTTTTAACTACAGTTCCATCTGGGATTGTGTGTGTGTGTGTGTGTGTGTGTGTGCGCGCGAGTGTGAGATTTGAAACCAAAAATGGGGGGAGGCATTGTAAACAGGGACCTAACAAGTGGATGAAAAGTGGATGAACCAGAAGTTTGGTGATGTCGTTAATGGACCCTTTCATCCCTAGGTCAGCAATTTTAACATTTGGCCAGTCCTGAGTAGAGACTAATTTATCTGCAGGGTTTTCCCTGATCAGTGTCTTCTGTGAAACTGTTGTGTGGTCTTCGTGCTAGTTGGGCTACCAAGGCTTTCGTGCCTATAATGAAAAGACAGCCCCAGCTTGAATGAGTTCACCATGAACATATAGACCAAGTGATTCCTTTTGTTCACCTTGTTTATTGCCCCTGCCTGGTATCTCTGAGAGAGTCGTGTGTCCTATGCAGCAGTCATTTCACAAGCAGCAATGCAGCCAACTGGTTTTCTAAAAAGCCCTCCTCCATTTGTCATTCAAACATGAAATGGATCCAAACATTTTAAAGTGCCTGTGCCCAAAAGATGCCAGTGATGGCTGCCTTCATGAGGACTTGATGCAGCAATGTGGTTGGCTTAATTGATAAGAGAAGATTAAGGGAGTATTTGCTATTTCCCCAATTTAGAAGGAAGAATATTCCAAAAGAAGACAGCAAAGTGACATGAAAATGGGAAATATTGTGGCAGCTATTAGCCAGATGTTGACCTTTCTCATCTCTAGATCGCTCAGCATTTATCTAGGATCCAGGAGGTGATTGATTCTCTCTTCGAGGAGAGCTGACATTCTAACTATATTATCTCTGATATATGTGTACTCTGGCTATTGACCACATGAGAAAGTCAGCTGCTGTAGGTAAAGGGCAGGAGGTTTTAATTTAAATGCGGGGTACTAAGATCTTTTGTATTCTGACCTATAAAATCATCATTTGCGCCCAAAGGACCTCAAGTCTGCATTGTTCCTGTTGCTTATTCAATATCTCTTTCTTCTCAAACAAGAGCCACTAGGGAGAACAGAAAATGCAGGTCTGTCAGTCAGTCCGGCTAGTGAATATGTTGTTGCGGTAGAAGGGATACTACAGTAGCTGATTCAAGATTCAAAATGGAGATTTGGCTTTAATATTTAAAATGCGAGGAGGTGACGGTGGTGAGCGACACACAGGATTTCTTAAAAGAAAAGATGTTTTCGTTATTTCTTCCAATGGCAATTTTAAAAAAATCATGTCCTCTGGAAAGCGGTGCTCCTGGTAAGTGCCCAGATGGTGCACAACAGCCAGAGTGTGAAAATAATTGCAAAAAGGGAAAACGGATCCCATGACTCATCGTGGTCCAAGCTGAATGAAATGCAAAACAAAAAACGGTATAAACAAGGTATCTTGTTTTAAAAATCATGTTTAAAAATCTCTGCTGGGGCAAAGATAACCATAGGGAGGTGAAGACTGGTGTCACAAAGGTTGTGTCAAGAGGTGGGAGAAAATTTGTTCTTCTTGGCCTCTGAGGATAGGAGAAAAAGCAATGGGCTTAAACTTTAGCAAGGGAGGTTGAGGTTGGACATTAGGAAAAAGCGTTCTAACTAGCAGGGTGGTTAAACACTGAAATAAATTGCCTGGGGAGGTTGTGGAATCTCCATCTCTGGAGATATTTAAGAGCAGGTTGGACAGACATCTATCACGGATGATCTAAATGGTGCTTGGTCCTGCCGTGAGGGCAGGAGACTGGACTCGATGACCTCTCGAGGTCCCTTCCAGTTCTAGTGCTCTGTGGGTCTATGATTCCTGCAGCTCCCATTGGCTAGAAATGGAGAACCCCAGCCAGTGGGAACTGCAGGGCCATATCTGAAGATGGACAATGTCAGCTACATGTCTCACGGATCACAGGTGGCTGGTTGGCTGCCACTGTTCTACATGAAGAGTGCAAAAAAACTTCGGTCTGCATCACCCTCTTCCTGTGAGGAGGATAGAGAGATGGGAGGTGCAAATTGGCATAGCTCATTGAAGTGGCAGATTTATGGCAGTTTAAGGGTCTGACCCAGGACCCTATGAAAAGTTTTAGTGATCTTTGCATCATGTGCTAAACCTGCTGAGGATTTTGGCCTGCAAGGGCTTTTATTTTATTTTTCTATCTCACTCATGACAAGAAATAGGACTATGTAGCACTTTGAAGACTAACAAGATGGTTTATTAGGTGATGAGCTTTCGTGGGCCAGACCCACTTCCTCAGATCAAACAGGGGAAGAAAATTGTCACTTCTTCCACTATTTGATCTGAGGAAGTGGGTCTGGCCCACGAAAGCTCATCACCTAATAAACCATCTTGTTAGTCTTTAAAGTGCTACATAGTCCTATTTTTTGTTTCAGCTATACCAGACTAACACGGCTACATTTCTATCACTAATGACAAGCACCTTCAAAACAGAGAGGAGTTTAAAAAGTCATTTAACCTTCCCTAACTGTTCTCTGCAATGTTTGTCTCATCTGTATTCCTGCCTTCGTCAATATTCTGGGGGACATTTATAAGCCCCCAGGGAATTTTGAATTTGTAATCTGGAAATTGGAAGATGCATGTCTATAATATTTGCATGGGTACATATTTAAATATGATTCATATGCATACATTAATTTGATTAATTTTTTTGCACTGGCTAAGCATTATTGGAATTCATCACTGAAAGCAGCTCACGCAGTTGTTTTTTGTGTCTATGAAATTGACCCGGAAATATTTTGATGGTATACCTTCAATAGTCAGAAAGATGCTTGAGCTTTTTAGTTGGTGCACTCTTTGTCTTAAAAATAGCGAACTCCCACTACAACCTACCTGTGATATGCTGTGCTTAACTGATTTCATTTTGATAGTGCTGTAAGCTGGTCTCTGATAATTGCCTTCTGTAATTGGAACAAATTTATGATTATGCTAATTCATCCTCAGCCACCCAATGTAGGGAAGCTGAGCTAATCCATATCTGCCCTCGCATTTCTTTTGTAGATCATTACGTGATTAGCCTTTGGTCGAAACGGATGGGGACATTTTAATTCTGAACAGGCCTCATTCAGGGGAGGGGGAGCCTTTTTATGTAAAAACTTAAGTTGCATTATAGACAGCCATTCTGAAACTTAGTTCATGAGTCAAGCATTAAAAGATCTTCAGACAGTCTAATCCTTAAAAAGGGAGCTATTTTCAGTGCATTATAAGCAATTGCATGACATCCGCTGGTGATAAAGCAAGGGAAGTTAAATGCTCATGAATTTTAAGTCAACTCTTCAGAGACCCCAGGTTAAAAATTCAGAGTTAATGTTTCATTTGTATATGGAAATGTGGTGAATTATCTCACACCTTTGGTTTTTTGTGCCCTTTGAGGAAACTTTATCTACAGGGACCCTAGATCACTGGAAATGGTAAAAATACAACAAGAAAAAAGCCAAGTAAGCTGTTCATCCTTGAAAGAATTGCTTTTGAAAGTCCCGCTGCTTCAGAAGTATTCATCAGATATGGGATGTCTTTCCCAGTTTAAAGATAGCACTTTTCTGGGAGAAGGGGCGGGGGAAGGGTCTTGCAGGGGTGGCTAGTATCAGTGAGTAGAATTCACAGCACTGTAAAATATGCAGATAGAAAGCAAAAGGCACTGCCCGCCCTTGCTTACAAATCATCTGTTGATGGCACATCTCTCAGTGCTCCAACGTTTATGTTCCGTCTGTTTAATGTTCTCCCTCCGCACTGATCATCATTCTTTTAAATGCTTTGCATTAATGTAAACGTTTTTCATGCGCAATCCCGGGCTCGGTAAACAATGGATCACAGTGCATGCTCTCTCCCTCTCTCCTGGAAAATATTGAGCTGTCGAGAGGAAAAATAGCATGAGGCCCAAAAGTGCTGCTTCAACAGAAACCAGGAACTAAAAAAAATAAATAAATAAAATAACATTGGTCTGATGAAAGAGTCAAAATGTAAAATATGAACAGTTGTAAAATCGTGAACTCCCAGCCTGCACTGACACTATTCACGTTTGTCATTTCTTTTAATGTTACTAGGCATGTTTGTCATTTGCTTGCACATAAAGTGAATATAGTTCTGACTGTGACCAATGGGATTCTGGTCTCAAGCTGGAGTTCCGCAGTCGAACGTGGATTCCTAGTGTCTTTGATGAGACGTAGTCTGATGACAAGTGTTAAAGTTAATTGCATAGAAGAAAATGAATAGTAGGTGGGTTTCAATTCCCTTGATAGTTTCCTACCTCACCCAGACTACAGGGAACTGAAAGAAATGCATCTGAATTATTGAAGGGGGAAGACTATAATCAAAAAAAATCTCTACATGGTAAAAGAAGGAAGGCTAGGCGCTAAAGCTAACGATGAGGAAAACACCTTAACAAGTATGTTCAAATATTGCCTACACATCCAGTGTGATTCCAGAGAAATGAATAAGCCAAAATTGAGCTGTGGTAAAAAACATTGATAAAAGGCAGGTGGTTCGTTTCAGGGGTATACATCATCTGAAACACCAAGGAGGATAAATTTAATGAGTAGTATTTATGTCTATAGCTATGTGATTCTAATCATGACTGACCAGTAGATATCGAGGAGGTGGCTTCTAGTTAATCCAAAATAGCTTATTTCAAAATAGCACGTCTACACTGCAGGGAAGCCTCAAAATGAGTCAGAGGCAGGCTTCTCTAATGTAGATGGGCTATCTTGATTTAGAGCCCCAGAAGGCACTGGGGAGGAATAATTTAGAATGGCGCTGGTGAGAGGCTAGTTCGAAATAGCAGCAGTGAAGCGTCTACGCACACCTTATTCCGAAATAGCTATTTTGGAATAGGCATTATTCCTCATAGAATGAGGTTTACAGGTTTCAGAATAAGCCGTCCGTTATTTTGAAATTATTTAAAAATAATGGAATGGCTGTGTAGACACTCACATAGTTATTTCAGAATAATGGCCATTAATCCAAAATAAATTTTCTGTGTAGACCTACTTGGATGGGATAGAACATAACTTCAGTCCTCACCCACCTTGTGTACATAGTCGGTTTGGTCCCAAACACAGCACACAAATGCACATCCCCAAAACTGTCTTTAAGTTTCCATGAAAGAGATTAAGGAAAAATGTTAAATAATGGTCAAGGCTGAAAGACGGGAAAAAAACCCATAATAAATAGAACGATTACGGGCACATTATGAGTACCTAGATCTATAGAGGTGCTTTGAATCCTTAATGCTAAACTTAAACAACAGTGCTGTATCTCTAACTCCGCTTGCTGTGATTTCTTTTTTGCTTAATAGCATGTATTAAAAATAGGGGAGGGAATGTCCCCCCAAGCTTTCATTTTTCAGCTGTTGTGTTTATTAAATATGCGACCTGATTCAAATGGAAATCTGATTCATTGTATATTAGCCAATACATGTCCTATATCCAACAGTATCTCAGAAGAAAAACATTGCCATAGACCCACACCGCCTTCCAAGGCTGGCTGCCATTGGACGGTGCCATGTTTCCGGGAGGGCAGGGATGATATCAGTTGCCCACCTTCTGTCCTCAGCCTACCAAAATGACTAACCGTATTGGAAGGGGAACCTGCTGTCTGGCATGAAATCTAATTGGCTTAGCTGGTCTGCTTTTGCAGATTTGTTTATCAACTGGAAAAAATCTACAAATTGCAGACCATCTGCACAGAGCAGCGTGATAATGAATGCCTACAGATCCGCAAGCTCGTTACGTCAAAGTTGCAAGTCCTTCCATTAGTTCCCAACTGAGGTTATCCATCTGAACGGCAACTCGGAAGGGTATTTGGCTTCAGGATACAACCCTACCTCTCAGAGTCCGGAAAAAAAAACCCCAACCTACCCTGTCTGTAAAAATGAGACATGTTTGTTCCACCTCTTACCTGGATCTAAAGATTCTGCTTCTGTTTTCAGAGTATTCGTTCTGTAAAACACCAATTCACCATGCCTTAAATTAATGTGTCAGTCAAACCTTCCAAGCGGAGAAGCCCGTTTCTGCAGATGTGATCTGCAAGGGCCGTTATCCAGGAGGCAATGGTTGTATTTTCACTGTGCATCTTTCTCTCCAGCACGCTGGCTTCATTCTCTTCTCTTCTCCTCTCCCTAGGTGGAATGGCTTAAAAATGAAGAGCCCATTGATTCCAACCAGGATGACAACATCGACACCAGGGCAGATCACAACCTCATCATACGCCAGGCCCGGCTGTCTGATTCGGGCAACTACACCTGCATGGCGGCCAACATAGTGGCCAAGAGAAGGAGCATGTCCGCAACGGTGGTGGTGTATGGTCAGTGGAAAAGTGTAACAGCATTTACTGCCTGGCTTCCACGCAGCTATAACAACCAGTCAGTCACAAATCCCATATCCCTGGTCCCAGTGATGACTCCCAGTCCTGATCCTTAGCCCCCTGAATATGCGTGTTTGTACAGTGCCCAGCATAATGAGGTTCTTGTCTGTGATAAAAAGTCTCCGAGGGGTCACCGTGTTAGTGTGTAACTTAAAATAAAAAAAGAGTACTCCTGTGGCACCTTAGAGACTAACAAATATATGTCTAGTATCATGAGCTTTTGTGGGCACAACCCACTTCTTCAGAGGAGTGGAGCAAAAAGTAGAAAAAAAATCCCAATTCAAAGCAAAAAAAGAAGGCAGAGGGGGAGGAAAAAAAACTTGTCAATTATAGTGCTGGAGTTAAAAGTTTTTCTCCTTTTTGCTCCACTCATCTGAAGAAGGGGGCTGTGCCCATGAAAGCTCATAATACAAAAAATACATATAGTATCATGAGTTCGTGAACATGAAACTCACTTCATCAGATGATGAACCGGGGAGGAATAACAGAAACCCAAGTATTTTATAACCAAAAAGAAAAAGCACCTGCCAATTGTACAAGCGGTGCTAATGAAACTGGCAAAGTGGGCTGGAAGTGTCCCATACTTAGCTTGTGATGTAAAAATGAGGTGTTAAATGCAGGGCGGGCTGGCTGTATAATGTGACATCCAGTTAAATGTCTTTGCTCAAGCCCATTGTCACATTTGCAGATGAATGTCAGTTCCGCATTCTTGCTCGGTAATTGGCTGGTGAAATTCCTTTGCAGAAGAAGGGCTACTTCTAAATCCAGGACTGAGCACCCAGGCAGGTTACAATGTTCCCCTCCAGGTTTCTGTCTGTTACCATTCCTCATGTCTGATGTGTGTCCATTTCTCTTTTGTCGTAGAGACTGTACTCTTTGGCCAATATACATGGCAGAGGAACATTGATGGCACTTATCTGTGATGAGGGCTTCCTGTCAGTACCAGTGGACAAATAATAAATAATCCGTGTGCCAGTTGTTAATAATGGCCACTTTAAGGGTACGTCTAGACTACAGGCTTTTGTCGACAGAGGCTTTATCTACAGATACTGTCGACAAAGCTTCTGTCTCCAAAGAGCATCTAGACTGCTTTCCGTTCTGTCGACAAAGCAAGCTGCTTTGTCGACATGAGAGTGTAGACACAAAGGACAGTGTAGATGCAATAATGCCTTCTGTCGATAGAACTCTGTTGACAAAAGGCGTTATTCCTCACAGAATGAGGTTTACCACCATCGACAAAACTGCTGAGTTCTGTTGACGTTATGTCAACAGAACTCAGTGGCAGTGTAGACGCAGGTATAGTTTTGTTGACAAAAGTCCACTTTTGTCAACAAAACCTTGTAGTCTAGACACACCCTAAGTCTGTCTAAAGATATAAGTCTTACATATGATGTTCTTAGGGCCCTGATTCACCCGAACACTTAAGCACTAAATAACTATTCTGAATAATGATCTGCTTGGGTGTTTCCCTTACTAGATCTCTGTAGCACTAGTTAATGAATCGAAATCTTGTGTGCCACAGGGAGATGAAGCAGAAACACTTGTTTTCACCATTCCCGTTGTTTACCATGTTTGTTATATCGGAGAGTGACATTTTATTGATGAACTCCAAGGCATGCCTCAGCCATCCCTTATCCAAAAAAAAAGGATTGTGTTTATCTTTTAAGTCAAGCATGTTTGAAGGGAACGGGGAGGCAAGTACCTCAATTCTCTTCAGAGTCTCCCTGTCAGTCATTACACCTTTTGGCATATAAACCCACCAAAGGCAAACACAGCATTTCTCTGACACGGCGTCCTTGGTGTAATTGCATCCTGATGCTATTTAGTTGCTGGTGCTCCTATTTGGGCTTGGAATTTACCTTTCCGAATATATTTAAAATCTGAGAACAAAGGGATCGGGAAATGAAGACTTGCTGCGTATGACTTGCTGTGTACCCATAACGCTGCGCGTGTGTGTTGCAGTGAATGGAGGCTGGTCGTCCTGGACCGAGTGGTCTAACTGCAACGTGCGGTGTGGCCGAGGCTGGCAGAAGCGTTCCCGGACCTGTACCAACCCTGCTCCGCTCAATGGGGGTGCTTTTTGTGAGGGAATGTCAGTGCAGAAAATTACCTGTACCTCCCTTTGCCCGGGTGAGATATCCGAGTCTAACTTGTAAATGTCACACTGAGACAGCATTCGCTCTATCTGAAGGACACGAGGACTGCATGTGCTGTGCAGAGCCACTGAGATCAAAGGGGGAACAGGAAGGCATTCGTTTGTGTTTAGACAAAAGTTCATATCCTGTGCGTTTTATCTTTCTGTGCAATTGCAAAAGACGTTCCAGACTTCTGTGACCGGAGCTGGTTGGGTGTATGGTGCCCAGCGAATTCATCTGGCTGCTTTGCCACTGAACAATGCTTTGATCTATATATAAAAGTAGAGGTTTCCACATATTCAAGGACAGGTACCGCGTAAAACTGTGCACAACACTTCAGCACTTACCTCCTACATTTAAGGCTTTGTGACGTAGGTCACTGTAGGGAAAAACACAGAGCCCTCAGGTCACAAGGAGTAAATAAAGGATGGTTTGGTTTTTAAATGCTTTGCTTTAAAATGCATTTTACCTTTTTATACCAAGCTTGAGTTATTACTAAAACACACTTATGTCCCTTGTTTCAATGTATTTCCTCTCTTTATCATCTGAAACACTACAGCCGGTCCCCGAGTTGAAAACGGTCAACTTATGACCGTTTGCAGTTACAGCCGAAGCTATTGTAAATGGTGGACCCCGAGTTACGAATGCAATCCGCACTTATGAACAGCGCGGTCACGTGTAACTCTATGGGGTCTGACTTACGAACGAACAGAGTTACGACCAATTGCTTGCTCCGTAACCGGTTCCTAAGTCGGGAACAGGCTGTATTTGTATGATTTTAGGGGAATGGAGGATGCCCAACACGGGGGTAAATGGGTGTGTGTGTAATTTTAAGATTAACTCTTTTTGTGGCCTGACTAATCTCCTTTAAAGTGGGATTCTTTTCATTAACTTTGATGGGCTTTGGACCCAGCATTTACTGATCTGGGATTTAAAAGAATCTTATGTTCTTCTAACTTTCCTCTCATCTAAGTTATGTGTGAGATGTGTAGATGGGACCAAGGGGGTGTGTCTACACAGCACCCAAAACGCAAAATAAAATATGCAAATTATGTAGCTTATTTCGAGCCTATTTCAAAATAGCTTATTTTGGCATTTGACACTATCTACACAGCGCCAAATTTCGAAATAAAGCGCTACTTTGAACCATCCTTTACTCCTTGTAGAATCAAATTTACAGGGATGGCAAAATAACGTGTCTGCTATATTTCAAAATAGCAGACGAGTTTAAAAGACGAGAGGTGGCTATTTTGGAATACCGCTGGTGTCCCGAAATAACTTGGCTGTATAGACATACCCCTGGGATACTTTTTAGATGTGAGCAGGGATGGAGAAAAGATAAGACAGAGGCATACTGAGTCCAGATCTCACTCAGGGCATTGAAGGGAAGCCACCAAAGCCATCTGTGCTGTTTTTGTAAATGTCAGTTCTGTTCCTGTGTGAAGCCTCCACATACCAGCCCCCTTGGAGCTGAATTTTGGATGAGCACAAGGAGCTAATAGCTGCATTATGTGGACATATCCATCAGAGTCCCTCTTGCGTTTTTTCACTGGCTGTAGGTGGTGTTTACTTCCTGTCCTGAACTGTTAGGTGCTTCTGCAGTGCTCTGTTTATGCTGTGTCTTCACTAGTGGCGTCACAGTGGCTGAGCCATTGTAAGAGCGCTAGCACAGCAACTCTACGGTGATGGGAGACAGCCCCACTGTTGGCACAAATTAAACCAGTCTTGACACATGATGGTAGTTACCTTGTGTGGGAGAGCATCTCCTGCCGAGGTAGCACTGTCCACACCGGCGCCTCTGTCTGTGTAACATATGTAGGTCAGGAGTGGTTCTTTTCACACCCCTGAGCAAGGTAAGTTCATAAAATCATGGAATCCCAGGGCTGGAAGAGACCTCAGGTGTCATTGAGTCCAGCCCTCCTGCCCCAAGCAGGGCCAACCCCAACTCAATCATCCCAGCCAAGGCTTTGTCAAGCCGGGATTTAAACACACCTAGGGATGGAGATTCCACCCCCTTCCTAGGGAACCCATCCCAGTGCTTCCTCGCCCTCCTTGGGAAATCGTTTTTCCTAATATCCAGCCTAGACTCCCTCACTGCAACTTGAGACCATTGCTCCTCGTTCTGCCATCTACCACTACAGAGAACAGCCTCTCCATACTCTTTGGAACCTCCCTTCAGGAAGTTGAAGGCTGCTATCAAATCCCCCCTCACTTTTCTCTTCTGCAGACTAAATAAGCCCAAATCCCTCAGCCTCGCCTAGTAGGTCATGTGCTCCAGATCCCTCCTCATTTTGGTTGCCCTCCACTGGACCCTCTCCAATGCATCCACATCCCTTTCTATAATGGGGCCCCAGAACTCCAAATGTGGCCTCCCCAGTGCCAAATAAAGGGGAATAATAACTTCTCTAGATTTGCTGAGAATGCTCCTCCTAATGCAACCTAATATGCCATTGGCCTTCTTGGCTACAAGGGCATGCCATTGACTCATATCCAGTTTCTCATCCACTGTCATCCCCAAGTCCTTTTTTTCCAAACTGCCGCTTAGCCACTCGGTCCCCAGCCTCTAACAATACTTAGGATTCTTCCATCCCAAATGCAGGACTCTGCACTTGTCCTTGTTGAACCTCATCAGATTTCTTTTGGCTCAATCCTCTAATCTGTTTAGGACACTCTCAACCCTATCCCTGCCCGCCAAGGTATTTACCTCTCCCCCTAGCTTAGTGTCATCTGCAAACTTGCTGAGGGAGCAATCCATCCCCTCATCCAGGTCATTAATAAAGATGTTGAACAAAACCAGCCCAAGAACCGATCCTTGGGGCACTCCACTTGACATGGACCACCAACTAGACATTGAGACAAGTTTTACTGCCAAAAACACAAGTATAGATATAGCCTTTGAAAGATGCTGTGTTCTACCTCAGAGGTGGCTCCATTTCAGTGGTGGATTATATGTCTCCCATGTTATATGCACAAAACTAGAATCCTAAAGGTCTGTAGGATCTTTCTGGATAATAGATGCTAGATACATGTCACACAGCACAGCCTGCATCTTTAAAACCAGTATTCTGTTGGTCTTATCCAGAAACACACAAACCTGAACACACATCTCTTGAGTTTAATAGTTTGTTCTCCAGTTGAGCAGGGTTCTTAGGTATCTTTAGACCACCTAAACAGCCAGTGGAATTCAGCAGAATCTAACCATACCAGCTGGTCATTTAACTCATATGGATAATGTGTGTTTTTCTTCCTGTTTAGTGGATGGTAGTTGGGAAGAGTGGAGCGAATGGTCCGTCTGCAGCCCGGAATGTGAGCATTTGAGAATTCGGGAATGTACAGCTCCACCGCCACGGAATGGGGGAAAATTCTGCGAGGGCTTGAGTCAGGAATCTGAGAATTGCACCGAAGGGCTTTGCATTCAAGGTAGGGGTTGCGACAATAACCCGTTGCATGAACAGCGATCTGCATTTCCCTCGGAAAGCTGTCCTGTGGCGTGGGGCTCTAGAATGCAGCACCATGCCTCACATGCAGCTGTCTCATGGCTGAAAACTGCTCAGAAGTTGGAATTCATTTTCCAGGAGTTGTGTATCTGCCAATTTGAAATTCACTTGACTCTTGGCTCCTCGTTATGGCCTGAGGCAAAGCCCCCTGAAGTCAATTATGAGGCTCAATCTGGCATCAAGAGCCTCTGGCTTAGGCCCATAGTGAATAATTTACCTGGGTTTAGGAAATGTAACCTGTGCAGGCCAGACACATTTCATCTGTACAGCACCAGGTGATTCTGGTGAGCGCTGTCAAAATTCTCTGTACGTATAAAATTGTGCTCCAGTGAGTCATAGCGAAATGTATCTCACCGTATCGGAACACATCCTTATGCTTTTCACCTTGTCTTGGGATTAAATGGGTGAAGAACCAACATGTATCTTGTTGATTCCTTAGATATTCCAGGTCAGATTAGTGCTCATTTGCATCTTTATAACCCAATAAGATGTTGCAGGTATAACCAAGGGCTGATTTGGGCTCTGCATTTTAATGGTGACCTCATTGCAACAAGATCTTGACCCTTTTTTGAATGCTTGGAAAGCATTTAGCATATTATGATTGCCGTGATAACAACGAAGGAAACAAGAAAAAAATCAATGCTGCATCTGAAATATCAGCCTAGAAGTGCAGAAACTCAGGAACAGCTGCATATTCTTGACATAAATGAGAAATTAACAAGTTTGTTCCTCCGTTGAATTCAGTTACATATCTATGAACCATTAGTGCCACCTCGCCTTGTCCCTTTGTTCCCAAAGCTGCCCATTTATTGTGATAATCAGGAACTCGAGGAGTGAAATGAGTGAGTTGGAAAACAAACCAAGTTTGTTTTCTTTTTAGATAGAGTCACAGAAGATCAGGGTTGGAAGAAACTTCAGGAGGTATCTAGTCCAACCCCGGGGCTGAGCAGGGATACACCCAGTAAACTTGGACTTGTTTCTTAGCCTCTGAACTGTCCAAGTTCTCATGTTGAGAGACCAGACACACTTCAAGTGGGAGTATTTTCCATATCAAAGAACGAAAACCCGTCCGAGTCTGAATCTCACACACTGAGGTGCTTTCGTTAATTGACCAAAATGTGCTTTGTGAGTCTTTCTCTTAAGGACCCACCTTTAACCCTCATACACCTCTGCTGAGGTACCTTTCTTTGGCATTCCGACTAGAATCTGTAAGGACTGCAGCTTTAGAAAAGAGCTGGTTTATAAATCCCATCAGCAAAAACAGAAGGTTTTTGGGATGTGGGCTGTTCCGAATGGTGCATGTTACCTAAACTCACAGAAAAAAAAAAGTTTGACTCTTCCCACTTTTTCCAACAGCTACAAACCTGTTGAAAAAGCTACACTTTTTCCAACAGCTTTGTTGTCCTGAAGATAAAACAGATTTCCTTTAGAAGAGATTAGCACCTTTGATTTTGCAGAGATTTGAGTTGTGGAAATTCTATCATTGTGATTGAAAGAAAGAAACTTCAGAATGCAAAGAACCTGTTGCCAAACTATCTTCCTTGTCAGGAAATAAGATGATGATCATTAATAATAATAAGTAATTAATAATAATAATTTAAAAGTGCAGTGTGCTCCAAGTGAGAGATAAGACCAGATTGTCCTGCATGGACACGGTATTTATTTTTTCTCTTACTATATTTAAGTGAAAGATGTCATATTGACAGCCCTGCAAGTCCTCTGTTTCTCCCCAGAAGATATGGTGCAGTTTCAGCTGGTTTTGCCTTATCCACAGACCCACCCCATTAATGTGCCCCAGTGCGTAGCAGGAAGAACTCTATTTCTCAGGGGTAAAAGGAGGTTCACATCCCTGGCCTATTCAGCCCCCCTCTTTCCCCAGCAGTGGTATCAGTTAATGGCATTGATGGGGGTTTACGATATGGACATTTATCTCACTCGGTGGTTCTCAAAGTGTGGTCCGGCCATGAGCTCAGGACTTGCCCCCCACCCCCAGCGGGGAGCCTGCGCTAATGTTCCAGCCTCCCCCCACTCTGAGGTTGAAGCACCAGTGCCAGCTTCCCGCTGTGGGCAAAAGAGGAGGTGAGCCCCCTATGAGCCAGATTCGGCTTGCAGAAGGAAGTAACTCTGCATGCTGTTGCTCGCCCTCCCTCTCCAGATAGGGAACGGCAGCACAGGAAACAGCTCAGCTGGAGGTTTTCCCCGCTGCTCCCATTGGCTGGAATCATGGCCAATGGGAGCAGTGCAGAGGCAGGGGTGGTGCCTGGGAGTGGTAGCAGGCACGAAGCCAGGTAAGCGCCACCATCTCTCTCCCTCCAGACCTTACACCCTCACCTCGCTCCTGCACCCCTGCTTCTTCCCTGACCCCTCACCACCACTCCTTCCTGCTTCCTTTTCATCATCCCAGGTGGTTGGCTGGTGCTCCGCAGAAAGGTCTGTATTGAGCAGGATGGGCCGCAGGCCAAAAAGTTTGAGAGCCACTGAGCTAACTAAAAACTGGAAAGAAGTTCCTTTCACAGCGGCTGCTCAGTAGCCGTGACTGGGCAAGAATGTTTGTTCAGTAATGACCTGATTTATTTACTTAATTTTCGTTAGTTGACTTTTAATTGGTTTGTAAATTCTCTGGGACAGGGACCATCCTCTCATTCTGTTTCATAGAGTGCCTCGCATGATGGGAACATGGTCCGTGCCTAGAGCCCACTGCCGCTCCTGCAGCACAAATAATAATTTTAGAATCTTGACCTTGTCTGGCTAATTGCATCACACTGAGCAGGAAAAAAAATAATTCACTGGAGTATAATTGCTTCCAGGCTCTTTCCTTTCCCCACTTCCATGTGGCTTAACATTTAGAGGCATTGCCTCTATACATTTGCTTTCTTTATACAATTCTTTTCTGTGAAAACAATGCAAACCTTTGTAGCCAGTGCAGGTTGAACCTCTCTAGTCCAGAACTCTCTGGTCCGGCAACACCCATGGTCTGGCATGATTCTAGATAGCCGGATGTGTTGCCTAGTTTCCCATAGTCCCATAAAGTTTGTTTACAGCCACCAGTCCTTGTTCTCAGTGTTCTGTGCTGTTACTTAACAGTAATTTACCCCCAATTGTCTTCAGAGGGTATAGCTCCACTATAGAGTTTTTTTCAGAAAAACAAATGTTTTTCTGAAAAAACGTCATTTATGTCCACACTGAAATCGCATTCTTTTGAAAAAAAATGAAAGAACAGAGGGGGTTTTCCAACACTGGCAAACCCCTTTCTATGAGGAAGAAGCCTTTTCCCAAAAGAACTCTTTTGGAAAAAGGCGTGTGTGGATGGGGAAGAGGGAGTTTTTTCGAAAGAAGAAGGAAGAGGAAAAAGCACAGGTGCCCTGGTGGTCACTCCATCTATAGTAATCACAGCTTAAATGTAAGATAGCATCCATTCAGTGTGAATGTTATCTTTCAAAAAAGCAGATCACTTTTTTGATGTGCTTTGGCACTGGAAGACGTTTTTTCGGAAGACCTCTGGGGATATGATACTTGAAAGGATGCTTTGAAAAAGAAGCAGTCATTTGGTCTCTTGCCACAGATGACAAGCAGTAGACAGTAGGCTCAAACTACAGCCTGCCATATTTCGATTGGATCTCGGGTGGGAGGAGGAGAGGGAGGGAACCTTCCTAACTATAAAACCAGTAGGACAATAGAACAAATTGCCTGGGGAAGTTGTGAAATCTCCTTCATTGAGGTTTTCAAGGATAGTCATCTATCTTGGATGGTTTAGATACAGCAAATCCTGAATGTTGGCAGGGGATTTGACGGGATGACCCTGTGGGCCCTTCTAGCCTTATGGTTCTATGACCCTATGATTTACAATGCCTGTAAAAGAGTGTACACAACGACTTTGAATGAGAAGCCCTTTAAGGAACATTGTGCAATACTTTAGTATCTAAAGGCAGGTTTTATTTAAAAAGAAAAATTCGGTGACAGTGGGAGAATAAGGTTTAAAAACCTTATGTGAATATTTTTAATATAATTTTACCATATGGGAATGGGCTGGGGATTTGTTTGTTTGCTTGGGGGGAGTTAATAGCCATTGTTGGGAGCAAGTCGCTACGACAATTGTTTCTATTTCATGCATTTGAATGAGCAAACATGGTGTTCAGTGCAGCTTAGACAATGAAAAAGAACTAGCTATTTGAAAAGGAAAAATGGGATGAATGGTGAACACTAGATTACTAAAATTAATAGGCGTTTAAAATAGAAGACTATTGGGAATGCATGTATTGACATCAAAGTGATATTATTTAAAATGATCAGAATTAAACTCTTAGCTGGCACAGACTAGACTGCAAGCTGGGGGAAAATCTGTATTTGGTTGATTTCCACGCAAAATTTTTATGTTCTAGATCAGGACTGCTCAACATGCAGCCTGTGGCCCATTTGTTTGTGGCCCACGGTGCGGTTTGGGTTTACACAGGGCTCAACATGCAGCCCAAGGGTGGGATCCTTTGAACGTGGCACCTCCACTGGCAATACACTCCCCAACGGCAAGGCATGTCCTAGGCGGGGTGAGCGTTGAAAGACACAAGCGGACGGGCTGGCTGGAACAGAAGTTCTGACTGGCTCACACTGGCCACGTTTGGGTCCAGTGCCGTGGCTTAAGGCTTAATCTTTGTATGCATGCCCGTCAGTGTGAAAGAAGCTATTTGCATATATTTGCATGTATATGCAACCACACTTCAATTGTGGCCCTCGGCATGTGCTGTGAGTATCATTGTGGCCCCCAGGGCTTCCAAAGTTGAGTAGCCCTGGTCTAGATTATGGACTACCACTCCTTTTGCAAGAAGAAAAGGAGTTAAGGAAACAGATTTTTTTTTTTGATGCAGCCATTAGTGATTGCTCCCCCACCATGGGGGTTAGAGACGTGTCCCTTGATGTTGTCTAGGAATAAATCTGAAGTAGCACAATTTGAAGCCAATTCTCTATATTATTAGTAGAGAGTGTTCTCATTCTCTATAACGAGTAGCTGTACTGAAAGTTGATCCTGCCAAGCTGTTGTAAGACAAAGGAGACTGAGCCCCATGGATTTAAAAGGATTTACTCCACATTTATATCAGTGGAGCTGAGATCAGCTCTGACCCACGATGTGCTTTAGGTTTTAAATAGGTTGCTCTCCTGGTTTTGAAGGGATGGCAGGTGGCAGGGAGCATGCGTTTCTTCCAAAACTTGAATCTCCATATGTGTGTGTTCAATTAGACTGAAATATTAAGTGTCTCTTGTTTCTTTCATCTTGGAGTGTGACTCCTTGATAGGTCATTCTGTATGTATATAGTTATGTCAAATTATTTTTAGGGCCATAATTGCTTTCTCAGCTAATAGGAATTGATGCAATTATCCTGTCTGGGTTTTTTTATTTCTCTTCATATGCTTGTGTCTTTCCAGCTCCGCTTTACATCCCACAGGGAATTGCGGAGGAAATGCAGTGCAGTGCTTCAGAAAACTAATCTCTCGGAGGTTATTTATCTCAGGCACAAGTTGTTAACTTTGTTCCTTTCATGAGGCAAAAATAGAAATGAAACATTTCTGTGGTTAACAAGTATGGACTCTTACAAAGGCAAGGTGGGAAACTTATGTTGCATATAGCCCCCAGCAGGTAGGAAAAGTTCTAATCCTGAGAGAGAGTTTTCAAACTTTTATTCATTCAGTGATGATTGTAGTGACCAGTCAGGGGCTGACTCGCAGGTTCTCGGATCAGTCCCAGGCAGGAGAAGCTGGAAGTGATATAGAGGAAGCATCTTTCAATCCTTAAATGCCTCCTTTCTTCCCAACCTCTCCTCTGATTCTTGAAAAAACAACAAAAGGTCTGGTAGCACTTTATAGACTAGCAAAACATGTATGGCTGTAATCCATGGGATATGTAGATTGTAGTGGGTTTTTCGCCCTTAGGGTATGTCTACAAAGCAAAGTTATTTCGAAATAACTTTCCTAGCGTCTACACAAGCCAACTGCTATTTCGAAATTAACTCAAAATAGTGGAGGGCTTATTTTGAAATTGGTAAACCTTATTCCATGAGGAATAGCGCCAATTTTGAAATTGCTATTTCGAAATAAACGCTGTGTAGATGCTTACTTCGAAATAGGGGGCCTCCCGCCCTCCCCAGGGTGCCCTGCTGGCCTTAAATGTGATTCAGCATTCAATCAGTGCGGACGTGCTATTTAGGAATAGCAAAAAGCTATTTCGAAATGCATTTTGTGTGTAGACGCTTTATTTTGAAAGAAGATATTTTGAAATAACTATTTTGAAATTAGATATTTTGAAATAATGCTGTAGTGTAGACATAGGGTTAGGGCAGTGGTCCCCAGTGCGGTGCCCGCGGGCGCCATGGTGCCCGCCGGGCCATTTATGTGCGCCCGAGGAGCAATCTGGGCTGGCCTCACTCCCGGGCGTGCGGCAGGTGCCAGCCCCAGGCGCATGGGCAGCCCCTGCCCCTAGTGCGCCGCGCGCCGGTGCCAGCCCCGGGTGCACAACACCTGGGTAGCCCCTGGCCCCGGGCGCGCGGCGCATTCTGATGCCGGCCCTGGCCCCGGGCGCACGGCGCATACCGGTGCCGGCCCCGGGTGTGCAGCGCATGCTTAGCCCCGCCCCCAGTCACGTGGCTTGTGAGCGGCCCCGCCCCCGTAAGCCCAGCACATGAGCGGCCCCGCCCCCAGGCGCCCAGCAGCCCCAAAACGTTGGGGACCACTGGGTTAGGGTATGATGTCCATCTGTTTGCACTTGAAAGGAAGATGATGGATCTCTATGAGTTTATTTGTGGAGCTGATGGATTCTTGGTTGGCTTTAGGTAGAATCCTTGAATGTTCATTTCTTAATGAAAACAATGGTTCTCCGGGATGTGAAACCCTTGAGGAGGAACAAGGAATAAAGTAGCAGCATAAAGATCTTCCCTCCAAAAAATTGAATCTAAACCATGGAAATAGGGAATATGCTTGTCTGAAGATGTCCATGCCTGTTGCTTATCCAGCTCTCATTTAAAATAAGCAAGAGAAGCCAGGCTAAATATTAGCTATTTAAGGAGTCTAAAACTTAGAAGGGAGATAGGTTGCAGTAAACTGGTATGGTTAAAATGGGGCAGAATTATCAGGAAACTGTTCCATCTCATCACTACAGGTTGAACCTCACTAGTCCAGCACACTATGGTCTGGCCACATCCATGAACTGGCATGATTTTAGTTAGCCGGAAGTCCTCTTATCATGAGCGTGGCCCAGTTTCCTTTGGTCCCATAAAGTTTGTTTACAGCCACCAGTCCTGCTGCTCAGGTCTTCTGTACTGTTGGTTAGCTTTAATTTGCCTCTAAATGTCTCCTAAAAGGCCACTAAGAAGTGGAAGCGTTGGTAATGCTGCTAGACAATATCGACCTCCCATGACTTGGTAAATTTCCTGGTTCAGCACTGGTCAGGTCCCGAGGGTGCTGGATCAGAGAGATTCAACCTGTAGAAAACGTCTCACAAGGGCAGTTGCTGGTGGTGTTTAAAACTGGACTGGAAATAATTCTGTGTGGCGCCATGGCCTAATAGAAACATAGGAGCTAGAGAGAGAAATTCACTTAACGTTTACCAAACTAAATCAATTTTGGATTTTGACCTAAATATGGTACTCCAGAATTAATTTCTCCCTTTCCATTAAGAGTACAAGGCTAGGTTTACACAGTGCTAAATAGCATGAATGTTGATGCTTGAAAGGGCACTGTACAGTGAGCAAGGCTGGCACATGAATAGGACTTCTAAATATAAGTGCCTATGAACTTATGCAGTCTCAATTCTTGGTGTTATTTTGATACACCCCTTCTGTCTTTGCTGGAGTATACAGTATGTTTGGCAAATGATTGATCAACCTGTCTTCAGCAATACAATCTTGGTTTTTTTCTATTTTCCACATTCAGAGGAGTTGCAGATTGTGTCTAACCTTTTCAAGCATCTGGAAAGTTAAAATGACCTTGTTTTAAATGCTTGTATAAACACGTATCATAGAGGAAATTATTCCTTGGTCATCAATTCTATTTTACTTCAACAGCACAGATTTTTTTTTTCTGAACTCATCTATTTTTGGCCCAATCACTTCCAAAATACTTGGGGGTTTTGGGCTCCGATCAAGTACCCGTAACAAGTTACCCCATAGTGTGCACGGAACCATACCGTGAGTATGCTATGGCCGTATTCAATCAAGTCAGTTATAGCCAAAGTGCAAAAATTTCACCGGTTGTCTGTCATGGGACATGACATGAAGACAGATATTAATGACAAAAGCGTACACACTTGGTTAGGAGAACAAGTTTACGGTGAAGAACTTTGTAGAGTATTTAGGAGAGGCCAGAACAGCTATATTTCAAAGTCTGTTAATTGCCAGTGATACAAAATTATCCATTGAGGTCCAGTAATGAGGATGTGATCTCTAAAACAACCTTTGGGTATGTCTACACTTGCTCCCTATTTTGAAATAGGGATACAAATGTAGTGTACTGAAATTGCAAATTAAGCTGGGATTTAAATATCCCGCTCTTCATTTGCATAATCACGTTATGGCTCTATTTTCAGTTAGCGCTATTTCGAATTAACAGATGCTGTGTAGACACAGTTATTTCTAGAGAAAACCCTACTGTTGAAATAACTGTTAAACATCATTGTATAAGGAATAAGGGTTATTTTGAGAGAAGGGTTTTCTCTTGGAATAACCGCATCTATACGGCATCTGTTAATTCGAAATAGCGCTAACTCAAAATAGCACCATAATGCGATTATGCAAATGAAGCATGGGATATTTAAATCCCGGCTTCATTTGCAATTTCAGTACACTACATTTGCATCCCTATTTCGAAATAGGGAGCAAGTGTAGACATACCCTTTCAGACTAACAGCAGCAACTCAATGAAATATATGCCAGCTAATTAAAGGTTCATTTCTCCATTTGCATTTACCTTCTTGAGTGCTTTTTTGTAAAGTAGAGATACAACATGATGGGTAATGCATGCTTGGCATTACACACACATTATTTGTGCACTAATCCATTCTTTCTCCGCCTCTACAAATTAGATAGCCAAGTGTCTTCCCTTCCAGAAGAGAATGAGGGTGGAGTTTTGTAGGTTTTTTACTTGCACACATACATACACAAACAGACACACGTGTGTATGTATGTGTTTTAAAAAGAAAAGGTATTCCTGACATCACCAAACTTAAGAAAAAGAGAGATTGAACTCGCGGATGCAAAGATGACAGATCGCTTTATTTAGAGACCATCATAAGTTTTTTGTCAGTTTCTTGTGCACGTGTTGCTTATTTCAGTGATCATTCTATAGTATTATTCTCTGTTGCATCCTTTTCCTCGTGGATTTCTTTGTAGAATGCAAAAGGAAGGAGTGAGTGTTTGTGTGTGCTATTTTTATCTATTTGCTTTAAAGTTGCATATTTTATCTTGATAAAAGCATTGATTCCCACCTCCTCCCCCCTCCCTTCCCCAATGTCTGCAAAAGTTTGCCAGACTACAAACAGATGCACTGACATGATGCTTTTCCATACCTGAGCCATCCAGCCCTGGTGAATCAGGCCAAATGGCTTGTAGTTCTGCAATTTAGCAGGGAGAAAGCACAAAAGTCTTTTCATGTCTATTCAGATCTACTGTAGATTATAATCTATGTTTGCAGGACAGGAATGTTTGCTTCCTTCTCAGAATCAATTATTTGAGATTGGGTCACCGTTTGTGTACCCAATATCCCATTAGAGTTCTTTTTGTGAAAGAAATAGCATAGGAACTCAACATTTAATTGCACAGCATAACAATGAAACTTTCAAAAAGTATAGCGGTGAACTTCCCTTACTAGTTTTGTTGATCCTTTTTTTCCTCAGTAAAACCAACAGAAACCACCTTATAGTTCTTCTCTTTCCATGGTCCATCTAGGCCGATAATTTCACTCTCTCAACGGCAAACACCGGTCACTTTAGATGAAGAAATCATGTCATAGAAAATGATGGAATTGCTTCATTCATCCAAAAAGTTTTCCCAGTGCCAGGCAACTAGAGAGAAAAGTAGGGTACGTCTACACTGCACTGTTTTTATGGAATAACGGATGTTATTCCAGAAAAACAATACTAGTATCCACACTGCAATTGCATTATTTCGACAGAAAGTCAAAATAATGGACAGCTTTCTCCTAGGGCCTTTTCTGTAAAAGCTTTTTCAGAAGAGGGTGTGTGTAGACGCTCCACTGCTGATATGTCGAAATAGCTCCTCACCAGGGCCATTCTAAAGTTATTCCTCCCCAGTGCCTCCTGGGGATCTAAATCAAGGTAGCATTAGGGAGCCTGCCTGGGACAAATTTTGAGGCTTTCATGTAGTGCGGACGCTCTATTTCAAAATAAGCTTTTCTGGAAGATACCTTCAAGAAAAGCTTATTCTGAAAGTAGCTTACAGTGTAGATGTACCCTTAGACCCTGTGTTATTTTATCCTAGTCATATGTGTCTTTTTTACAGTCCCGCTAAGTCACATGGCCTTTATTATAACTTGCAGCCATGAATTACACAAGTCACATACTGTTTATAAAAAAAAAATACTTTATTGAAAGTTACTCATGCAAAAGTACTCATGAATTCAGTGGGATACTCATATGAGTAAAGGGTGGTAGGAGTGGGCCGTAAACTGTAGAGTGTGAGTGTGAGTGTGAGTGATAGAGAGAGAAAGAGCAGCATTCTTAATATAAGGAGGAAATAAACACAGACATTTTTAAATCGATGAGGGAATTTATATATTAGTGTGTGACTGGCTAGTACATTGGTGGGCAACTGGCAGGCCACTGAGGCTCCAGCCCATAGACCCCTTGTCAGTCCTCCTCCCTCATGTGCCTCTTTTGCACCGGGACATTGGAGCCCCAAATTTTCTCCCCCCTCCCTCCGAGAACGTTTGGAGCACCGTGAATCGGCTGGTTTCTACCCCGCCCACTTCTCCCCCAATCAGCTAATCAGTGTCTGTTCAAGCTCTGGGAGGGAGGGGGAGAAGCAGGGTCGGAGTGTGAATCGTATGATGTGTGGCACCACCAAAGTCCCAGGAGGGAGGGGCAGGTGTAGGAAGAGTGGGGGGTCCCAGTGCATGAGAGGCACATGAGAGAAGGGGGCAGACAGGAAGTGTGCAGGCCACACGTCGAACCCCAGGGGGCCTCATGCTGCTGTGACCCACTGAGATGGAGGATGGCCACGCATGGGCCCACCCACTCTTCGTGGTTGCCCATCGCTGGACTAGCATAATATCTACTGATACACACATGTGCTCGTAGTTGTGTTTGTTGCCTATATAGACACAGAAAATTAACATTACCCGTGTTTTCACACCTACAGAATGAGAAGCGACTGTCTAGGAAGGAGTCCTGCAGAAAAGGATCTAGGGGTCATAGTGCACCAAGGGCTAAATATGAGTCAGCAGTGTGATGCTGTTGCAAACAAACAAACACAAACAAACAAAAAAAGCATTCTGGGATGCATTAACAGGAGTGTGGTGAAGCAAGACATAAGAAGTCATTCTTCCGCTCTAATGCACACTGATTAGGCCTTGACTGGAGTACTGTGCCCAATTCTGGCCACCACATTCCAGGAAAGATGTGGAGAAATTGGAGAAGGTCCAGAGAAGAGCAACAAAAATGATTAAAGGTCTAGAAAACACAACCTATGGGGGAAGGCTGAAAGAATTGGTTTGTTTATTTTAGAAAGGAGACGACTGAGAGGGGACGTGATAGCTGCTTTTAAGTATCTAAAAGGGTGTTACAAGGAGGAGGGAGAAAAATTGTTCTCCTTGGCCTCTGAGGACAGGACAAGAAGCAAGGGGCTTAAACTGCAGCAAGGGAGGTTTAGGTTGGACATCAGGAAAAGTTTCCTACCTGTCAAAATGGTTAAACACTGGAATAAATTGCCTAGGGAGGTTGTGAAATCTCCATCACTGGAGATATTTAAGAACAGGTTGGATAGACATCTACCAGGGATGGTCTAGCTAGTGCTCGGTCCTGCTGTGAGGGCAAGGGACTGGACTTGCTGGCCTCTCGAGGTCCATTCCAGTTCTAGGATTCCGTGATTCTAGGTACGTACTTGTGATATCTAAATAAAGCAAAACTGATTGGCTATTAAATATTTACTTCATTACATCATCCTCATGGTGAGAAACTTGAGATGATTTTGAAGAACTTCATTAGAGCTTGTGAAGATTTGCAATTAAAAGTAGTGAACTTTCATCATGGGGGAGTGTGTGGGGGGGTGTAAGTTAAAAATATAAAAAGGCAGGTAACAAAGAAACTAAAACAACCAACTGAGAAACGACTGCAAGGAAATCCCTTGAAAGAGATTTCTTTTAAACGATGGAAGAAAAAATATGAAGAAAATAAAAAAGTCATATTGTCGGCAAATAAGGAGAAAACACTTCATTTCTAGAGCGACAGAAAGTGATATAGGAAATAGATACGCTCCATGTAAATTTATTAAGTGCAACTTTCTCTCTCTTTCTCTCTCTCCCTCTCTCTCTTATAGATAAAAAACCTCTTCATGAAATAAAACCCCAAAGTAAGTTGTTTTTTTGTCTTGTAAATATATATTTTTTTCATTTTGTCTTTCATTCTGCTTTATTTGTTTAGGAGCTAAATAAAACAAAGTTGTACGAAAGGCAAATGGATTAATAAAAGCCTCCTGTTAGTAATCAAATATTTTGCATTAAATGTAAAAAAAAGTGATTATTCCTCAGGAGCTGGGAAGCAAAGCCTGGTCCTTTCTGCAGTAATGCGTATCTTGGAGTTTCTCTTCAGAGCGATTGTGATTTTATGATTAAAAAAGGATCTGTAGAAAGAAAAAATAATTGCCCAACCAGCTGAATTTTTTTAAGCTTTTAGGTTTTCTTTTTTTAAAAACATCCCCCAAATGTCCAGAATTTCAGTGAAGATACAGTAATTCCTCATTTAATACGTGCCCGCTTAACACGTTTTCGCAATAGCACGATTTTGTTTTTAGGGAACGTTTTTTGAATTACCCAACCGTCTCCGGAATAACACGATTTCCCCAGCTGGCCCGTTGCTAGTGGCTGCACGGGGTTTCCCCCGCCTCCCTGCAAAGCGGAGGAGGGTTCACCGCTCGCCATGTCGTTCCCCAGGGACTCTCCTTCGCCGGACGCAGTGCAGGTCCTGGCAGACCCGTCACAGGGGCATACTCCCAACCCAATCCCCCTCCCCTCTCCTCCTCTTCCCTTCCCCAGAACCAAACACCTCCCCTTCCTGCTGTAACCCAATCCCCTTTCTCCCCCAACCTTATGTCCCGGTCTCAACAGACACCACCGCTTGAAACGCAGCCCCCACCTTTTCCATTATTTTCAATGGGAAAATTGACCCCGCATAACACGTTTTCTCTTAGCATGACCATTTTCTGAAATATATCTATAGTGTTAAACGAGGAATTACTGTATTTTGATCTATTTTTAAGATAGTTTTGTTGTTGGGAAAAATCTGCTTTCTGGCACATGCTAGTTCTGAGTCTGAATGAGTAACATTTTCTTTAAATTTCTTTAAATTCTTCCTGTGAAGCGCATATTATTTATCTGAAATTCCCAGATTTAAAGGCCACATTTTATAAGGAGCCTAAGTGAATTAGGTACTGAAATCCTGTTGAAAATTCAGTAGGGTTTGGGCATCTATTTATTTGGCGATGCTTGGGATATTCCGACCCAAGCTATGTATTCTTAGACCTATGTACAGTATATATAGAGATGTCAAATTGATGGTTAATTTTTATGGGGGTCATAAAACAAGTTCAAGTAAATACATTTCGTAGTATTTTGCTATGTTAAAAAAACAAGCATTATAAAAGAATCACAGATCAGGAGACCATAATCTAGTAGCTTCAAAAATAATATAATAATTAATTATAATTATTATTTTTTATACTAAAGAATAATTAGCCTCCTAGCTAGGAATGTGTTATTGCTTGGTTTGCACAGAATCCTCGAATATGGTGTGTTTCTTCAAATTATGAAATATTTCTATGGATTTTCCAAAACTGTAAATCATTCCATGGTTAGCTTGAATTTTCACACCCTTCTACATTTATTTTCAAGGGATGATCCCCCTTCTGCAATCTACTTTACAACTTCTTTAGAGCTACTGTTGCATTCTTTTTTTATCTGTGCACCTCCTACTCTAAAAGAGAATAAGTCCAACTGCTTAATTTCTGATTGATTAAAAATCTTAATGGAGTCAATTTTAGTGCATGAGGCTCCTAGGGCAATTAAATGGTGTTTCTTTAAGACAGTGGTGGGCAAATACCAACCCACAGGCCGGATTCTATCTGCCATGAGTAGCTCTGGCTGGCCCCCACCACTATGTTTGCCTGCATGACTGCAGATATCAGCAATTACAGCTCCCATTGGCTGGAGATTGTCGTTTCTGGCCAATGGGAGCTAAGGGGAGCCGTTTCCCAGTCTGCTCTCATTCCTGCTGCTCCCATTTGCTGGGAATGGTGATCTGCAGCCAATGGGACCTGCAATCGCTGGTACCTGCAACTATGCAGTAAATATAGTGCCAGTGGCCCACCAGGGGCAAACCTGGCAAACCGACACCATTTGATTACCCACCCCTGCTTTACACCATGAGGTTAGATGATCCTTATATAAAATACAGCTCGTTGCAGTTCAAACAGGGGACTTAGTTTAAGACTAAATGAATCCTCACTGATTAAAAAACTCAATTATGAAGACAATTGAGAAACAACCTGTTCTGCTGAACAGCCATCTACATGGTCCTCTAGCTTTGACTCATTTCATATCTGTTAAGATTTTCACATGCTATAAGAATGGTTGCATGGAAAAACAGATTTCCCGTAGCTGGAGGGTACAAAAAGAGAGCAAAGTAGAGGGAGAGAGAGAATAAAAGCTTGCGAAATCCTTGCTATCTCCTAACAAACTGTAATGGCAAACTGGAGAAAGTGTGCCCTCCATGGCTCATAGAAAGCACTTATTGTAAATTAGATAATTTAATCAATTACATTTCCTAATGTACTAAACCAAATGTTTCGTTTTCTGCTCCTGCACATCTTAAATTATCTTCAGGTGCTTTATGAAACTTAATCATAGTTAATAGAAACTTCATTACCATCAAATATGCTTTCAATAAATGTTGTGTAACAGTGTCAGGAGGTGGAATGAAATATTGGTTATGATTACCACAAATAGGCACCCTGTTTAAAAAAAAATCATAGATGCTGCTTTAAGAAAGTCACTGCTTCCTGTGGATCTGGAAGCTGGAGTTTATTAAATAATAATTGCTTGTCTTCAAATGTTATCTTCAGTTGAATTGCACAAAAATACAAAAGAACCAAAATAAAAAAAAATCCACAGAGGCTTTTTCATGAATCTCCATTCTCCCAAGGGAAAGAAATTCTGCATAAAAGGAGAGAATAGGGAAAAAAAAGAGATGAAAGTGGGCTTTTTTTCATTTTTGTTTGTTGTTTGAAAACAAAAAATAGTGCTCTGAACAGAAATGCAAGAATAAACATTTCTTTTTAAAAGCCGCATTGTCCTCCTGGAACAAAATTAGTACCCGTTTTGCTTCTTTAATTTATAATATTGAGTGATTTTTTTTCCTGCTTCTTAATTGTTTGTAGGTTTGCTATAATTTTTTTCATCTCTGGCTAAGAAATAATTGTGCCGAATACCGGAGTATCACTTTCAGGTCAGCTCTGAAAAACACCACCACACCGAACATCTTCTTATTAAAGATAAGGAAACCTTGGAAACCTAGAAAAAATAATACATGACCAAGAAGAGAACCATCGTATTTAGATCCCACTTGAAACTGTTGTTTTTCTCATGCCGTTAGCATTTCCCCCCAAATCCTTTAATTTGTATTTGAATATTCTCCTCAGCATTTTAATCCAAACGTGGCAGTCTTGTGCCAGTACACATAAACTAATATAAAACTGACACGTGTATTTTATTGTCTAAGGTGAATGAAAATCAGAACAGAAAATAGCGAAGTGAATTTGTTTGAATAATGGAATGATTTAAAATGATAAATTACTTTGTAACATAGCTGAAGGATATTCTTAATGATTTTTACCCCAACAATGTTTAAAATGTGACAGCTCTTTAAAATGCTCTGTTTTATATACTCTTTTTTGATAATGAGGGATCATTTCTGAACTCCTGTGCTGTACATTTATGCTCTGCACTTAAAACAGGAGCAGATTTTTATTAGTAGTGGAAGTATGCATGTTTCTTATTAAGAATCTAGCCTATTTCCAAGAGGGAAAGCATTAAGATTTTCCACTTTTTTATATAAAAAGGATACTTTTAAGAAGTTACGTTTGACATAGCTCGTAGTTGTTTTAATGCTGCTGTCACAAGGACAGGAATGTAGATGTAGAAAGCTCATACACTTCCTTCCTGATTACTTCTACCCCCTGAGACACAGACTGTGGTGGGTTTGGTCACAGAGATGCCCTTGAGGTTCTCCACTGATGGGTTTCCACCTACCTGCCCTCTGGGGCGCCTTCACATCACCCTGTCCCAGTAGGCCAGAATCGCTGGTCTCCCACAGCAATATCTCAGAGTTGGGGGTCACAGCCCCACAGCAGAGCAGCACAAACACTGAGATCCACTCAGCTCTGGGAAGACTCAGTCAAAGGGACTTGACACAGCACCCAGGTGTGCATCCCCCATGGGACCAAACCACCAGATAAATCCGTCTCACTATGCATAACGTGAGCTCATAAGTTGTCCGCCCCCTTTCGATGGAAGAACGATATGCACAGCTGTTGACCTCAGCTAGTAACAATTATTTACACTGAATTTACTAATAAACAAAAGTGCTTTTATTGAGTATAAAAAGTAGGATTTAAGTGATTGTAAGTAATAGCAGACAGATCAAAGTAAGTTACTAAGCAAATAAAACAAAACCAAGTCAGCTAAGCTTAATACTCTTAAAAAAATCGTTGCATGCAATTTCTTACTCTAACATTAGTCTAATTACCTTTTATCGCAAGCTAGACAAACTCCCAGCTAGGGCCCGGTCCTCCCCTGGCCAGGCTTAGATGTTTCCAGCAATTATCTTAGGTGATAACCAGGGGTCTTCTGGCATCTAGCAGCCACCCCAGTTGTTTGGTTTCCTGCCTTTTGCCCCAGACAAGAGTCCTTTATATTCAGTTCAAACTTTTCTCACCTTGAGTGGAAAAGTACAGAGTCCAAAATGGTTTCCAGCATCAGGTAGCCTGGTCGCAGGTCTTTTATAGGGCCTACCATAGTCAAGGCTCACAAGAGATGCAAGACTATTCACAGGTCATTGTTCCAAATACTGTGCCATTACGTTTCTTAAGTACCACCAATGGTCGTCACTTAGCAGGTCTAGATCAGCAAATATATTTATACTTCACATTTCTAGCTTCAAACACAGAAATGACACAGACCCACAAATAGATGAGACTCATTCAGTAGCTTACAAGCTTTCTGATCGTAGGTTTCATGCAATATTTTGAATAAACCATATTCAGTTCAGGTATATTCATATTCAGAAGCATATTTCCATAAAGAATATAGGGATACAACATCACATATCATAGAATCATAGGACTGGAAGGGACCTTGAGAGGTCATCGAGTCCAGCCCCCCGCCCTCAAGGCAGGACCAAGCTCCGTCTACACCATCCCTGACAGATGTCTATCTAACCTGTTCTTAAATATCTCCAGAGAGGGAGATTCCACCACCTCTCTTGGCAATTTATTCCAATATTTGACCACCCTGACAGTTAGGAATTTTTTCCTAATGTCCAATCTAAACCTCTCTTGCTGCACTTTAAGCCCATTACTCCTTGTCCTGTCCTCAGAAACCAAGAGGAACAAATTTTCTCCTTCCTCTTTGTGACACCCTTTTAGATATTTGAAAGCCGCTATCATGTCCCCCCTTAATCTTCTTTTTTCCAAACTAAACAAGCCCAGTTCATGAAGCCTGGCTTCATAGGTCATGTTCTCTAGACCTTTAATCATTCTTGTCGCTCTTCTCTGTACCCTTTCCAATTTCTCCACATCTTTCTTGAAATGTGGCGCCCAGAACTGGACACAGTACTCCAGCTGAGGCCTAACTAGTGCAGAGTAGAGCGGCAGAATGACTTCACGAGTTTTGCTTACAACACACCTGTTGATACAACCTAGAATCATATTTGCTTTTTTTGCAGCAGCATCACACTGTTGACTCATATTCAACTTGTGGTCCACTATGACCCCTAGATCCCTTTCCGCCATGCTCCTTCTTAGACAGTCGCTTCCCATCTTGTATGTATGGAACTGATTGTTCCTTCCTAAGTGGAGCACTTTGCATTTCTCTTTATTAAACTTCATCCTGTTTACCTCTGACCATTTCTCTAACTTGCTAAGGTCATTTTGAATTATGTCCCTATACTCCAAAGAAGTTGCAACCCCACCCAGTTTGGTATCATCTGCAAACTTAATAAGCGTACTCTCTATCCCAATATCTACATCATTGATGAAGATATTGAACAGTACGGGTCCCAAAACAGACCCTTGCGGAACTCCACTTGTTATCCCTTTCCAGCAGGATTTAGCACTGTTAACAACAACTCTCTGACTACGGTTATCCCGCCAATTATTCACCCACCTTATCGTGGCCCTATCTAAGTTATATTTGCCTAGTTTATCAATAAGAATATCATGCGAGACCGTATCAAATGCCTTACTAAAGTCTAAGTATATGACATCCACCGCTTCTCCCTTATCCAGTGCTTTTTTTGTGACGGTATAGCCGTCACCTATTTTTCCAGTACACAGTAAATGAATGGGATTTCCCCCCGCACGTACCAGCACCTGCCTTCCTTGCACCGCTCGTCTCGTGACGGAAGCCTGCTTGGGATGCGAGGAGGTTTTTTTTTCTGGCTCCCAGTGTGGCGTTTCGGCTTTTAAAGAGGCCACATTTCAGGCCTCTTTTTTTTTTTTTTTTTGCTCAACAGCTTGTCCGGGTTTCTTTGCTCAACGAGCTAGAGCCTGGAGTAACGGCACCTTTTTTCTTACAAAAAAGCACTGCATGTATCACTCCGGGGTGTAAATATCACATCTCTGGCTTACCCAATGTACCAATTGTCCACAAAAGTTAAGTCAGGAATAGAGTATCTGAGTAAATTCTCTAACAACAAAGATTGCTTGTTTGGGGCTACATAAATGAGAAGAAATTGAAATGTTGATTTGTAGACTTCCTTCCCTGTACCCTTCTATTAGAGATTGAAACAGAGGCATGTAGGTTACTATTGTATTTAATGGCGAGGATTCAAGCGATCTGGATTCAGTTCCAGTTTCTGCCAATGTGTGACATTGACCAAGTCACATGATCCCTTCCTTGCCTCAGTTCCCGATCTGTACAACTGGTATTGTTGGTATTGTCTATTTGTATTTTTAGGGAAGAGATTGTCTTTGACTATATTTATGTGCATCACTATCATATTGGTCAGGGGAAGGTGCTGTTAATGACTGGAGACTACAAGCACTAACATAATTCATTAAAAAATGGGCTCATAATGCCATTGTGCATTTTCTAGTATAATGAACTTTACAAAAATGATGTGAGCAGGACTTGAAACATTTTTCATTGTACTTCTGTCCAAAGTTTGGACACATCATGGGACACAACTGGATACATGCCTAAGAACATATGTAATAATTACAGTGGTTTGCAAGTATTGACTATTCCATGTCAGGTACCACCATTAGATTTATCTTCCATTTCTTGTTCTGTATGAGAACTGCCAACAAATGCTAATGTCTCCAGTCATGCTGTGAAAGAAAGTACCACCCTCATGGGATAATCTCAGCACATTTGATAACATAATATGGGGGAGGGAGAGAGAGGATTTCTGTTCATGTGGAAGGAAAAATATAATAGAAATAAAAGATTCAAATGTCATTAAGTTACCATATGCTCATTATAAAATTATTTCCAGCTATTTTTAAACATTATGTGGGATTGGGTTTGATTTCACCCGAAACCGAAAACAAAACAAATCATTGAGTTGACACCTGACTTTTTTTTTTAACTGTATATCAAACTGTGTCTCAGAATGGTCTAATTGGGATCTCTGACTCAGATTAATGATTATTTTCTTTGTAAAATACAAATCCGTTACGAAGGGATCATGACCTCAAGGATAACTAAAGTCATCCTTGTTTTGCATCATTTCATATTTCTTTCCCCATCTGTTTTTAAGCATCCCTATAGGTGGCCTATTCTTAGTCATAGAGCTATTCTTCTCCATCCCTGTCAATAAAATATTATGCAGAGCATAAGAAGCAGAGCAAAGATGTGGAGCTGTATTTCCAGAAGTGTTTTTTTTATTTCTTTCATCATTTTTTTTAGAAACCAGGAGTTCCTGAAATATCCCTTTCCCCCCTTTGCTACCATCTAATATGAAAATATACATGCTCTGTCTGTTTCCTGTTCCACAGTTGATTATAAAACATGGGGGAGGATCACAAACATATTTTTGCTGGTTTGTTGCCAAAATTTGAAAGCGATGGAAATTTGCATCACAAAACTTTGAAACTTGAAACATTTTCATTAGTTGTAGCTAGGTAAAAAATGACAAAAAAAGGTTGATAGCATTTTTTTTCTGGACATTATTTCAACTAACCCACAATTCAAATATATAAAAATTGTGACATTCTAAAAACGTTAACCGGGACAGGTGATGTATCCAGTTACACATGAGTTTTATTTCTCATGCAGCTATTTGGAAAAGGAACATTTATCCCCTCAAAAATATTAAACCTATACAAAAATATGTTTACAAATAAAAATGGCTTTTTGACTAAACATATATTTTTTTTAAAAATCTAGTACCGATTTTAACGTCTCCCTCCACACACTAAATAAAGTGTAGACAAGAATAATGTAACTATCTATTATTTATGTTCCTTTTTAAAAATTGATGGCACAGGCTAAACATTATAAGATTGTACCATGAGATTGCTCTAAATGGTGATTCAGATTCTGACTCGGCCAACATAGCCAATTTTGAAATAGCATGGAAAAATCCAAGTCTAAAACTTAATGAGAGAAATATGATCAACATCAAAGATCAGTCCAAGAGAAGATGCACTGAACTCCGAGACCTTTAGCAAATCACTAGAGAATGAACCTACTCAGAAGTCATTCATTTTTAATTCCTTCAGTGTGTCCTGGTAATCTTTAGGAGCTACAACTCTGAATTCAACTCAACTCCACAATGGGAGCTGAGATTTAGGCTACGTCTTCACTTCCCAGAAGATCGACGCTATGGTGATTGATCTTCCAGCATTTGATTTAGCAGATCTAGTAAAGGCCAGCTAAATTGAATGCTGAGGATGCCCCTGGCAATTCCAGAACTTCTGCTCCTTACAAGGAGTAAGGGAAGTCAACAGGACCATCGACTTCCCACTGTGAGGCTGCCAAAGCTTGGCTTAAAGTATGTCAACTTCAGCTATGTTTTTTACATAGCTGGAATTTCATACCTTAAGCTGACCTCAGCTCTAGTGTGGACCTGGTCATACTGTTCCCTCACATCTGTCAGCAACGGGCATTGGTGGACCTCTTTTGAAGACCACCCTACTCACTAGAAGAGGCACTCTAGAAGATACTACCCCAAGCCCTGTGCCAACAGAAATTAGGGACCAAAAAAACCTTACTTTCCACAAATTTGTGGTGCAGAGTTATGATTCAGTTAGCTGGAAATGATGACTTAAAAGTAGACGGTTGAAGATTACCTTCCTGAATAACTTCATATATTTTCAATATAATGTCATAGCCTACATCTCCTTTGCCACCACAATCTGCACGTGGATGTTCTACCTCAATGCAAGGGGCATTAATTCATTTAAGTCAAACAAAGGTGGCCACGATGGAAATACAGTAAATGAAAGATCGTCAGGACATTAAAAGCTACACAGACCCTGTATTTTTTTAAAATTTCTTGTTATAATGTTTGTTTCCTTAATACATCATTTTGTATTTACTCTGTCCCTTGTGGAACTAGATATTAAAAGTCCCAGAGACTACTAGTGACCCAGGGTAGGGGAAATCCCTTCATAAAGCCGATCTTCCTGGACCACGTGTTTGAAATCTGTAGGGGCATATCCCCTTTAAACTCAAGTACAGGAGTATACGCTTGTTGGAGACTTTCCATCCCTGTGATAGAGTAGCCTCTGCAAACATAAGGCTTTCTTCTGGGGAAGAATTGGCAGTCACTCTGATTAGCCCCGAAAGTCTCTATTTCCTAAGTAAGCAATGCAATCCAAGGAGAAATGGTTTAAGATAAATGGTGATTCTGTGAGTAGAGTTTGCTTTGCACTTGGCTTGGATGTCATAAAAGACAGGTCAATGTACCTTTTTTTTAAAAAAAAAAACTGCTGTTTGCTTCTATTCTACAGCTCCCTTTAAATTAGGTGTCTCTCAGTGTTGCATTTGGCAGAGTAGCTGGTGTACATTACTAGCACGTGGAGTGTTCGACATTTTAGTTTACTGACTAAGTGGTAAACCAGAAAAAAAAGCAACTTCTTTTACAAATGAGGTCCCTGCTCACAATTTCTCAACACATGCCACCAGCATCCTTCTGTCCTTTTTCTCTTAAAATTATCGGGCCATCTGGTTCTGACATACAGTCTGGTGTTTGAGGATGAAATTTCCACCTGTGCAGAGCGCGCAGCACAAAATAATGCAGCAGATAAACTGAGAGATGGAGAATTCAGTGATGGAAGGCCATCTACTGGGTTTTCACACAATGTTGCATTCTTCCTCTATACTGTGACATTGCTTCACAATTTATTCTCTGTTTAATGCTGAGTTATTGAAATCGTATGCTCTGAATTTCCGATTCATTCTTATTTGCACTATGATTTGTTTTCTTTTTTAATAGTACACTTTCTTCCCGTCAGTATTTGTTAATGTGACTCCCATATTGTGAGATGGTAAAAACTTCACAGAATAAATACATGACCATTTCTTTCTCTAAAGCGGAGTTCAGCGTGAGGGGAATTGTCTAAGGACCCACAGTGACTTGCCAAATAATTGAATTTCACGGTTCTGTGTCCCAGGTCCCACCCTGTCACTCAAAGTGGGTCCAGATATCTTTGTTATACAGTATTGCAAGCCACATCTCTGCTACCTTCACCTGCTTCCAAAGTTTTAAAACTTCAAAAACTTGGTCGTAGGTGAGTATTGACAAGGATGATGAGCCCTGGTTGATTTCATAGATGTCATTAATGGCTGAAGGCGCTTCCAGCAATCCAAGATGATAGCTTAGATCCCATTGTCCCAGTAGGATGCCACCAAACTCTGTAGGCTAGCTGAATTCTTAGCTTGTTGTGTGTTTTGAGAGGGGAGGAAAGTAAAGAAATCTTTACTTCATTAATCACCCCATCAAGTTTGCTCCTTCCTGGATGAGCTGCAGAGCTCAACCCCCAAACCTGTGCATGCCTGGAGACCAGCGAGAGCCAGCACCGATCCCTCGCTGTAATTGTGTGAGAGTATCCTCTTTACTCTTAACTCGTCTACCCGTCTGAAGCTCTTTACTAAGGGGATGCAATGCAGCCCTTAATCTCCACTTGGTGGAAATAGGGGATGATGCTAGTCACTCCTACTGTTCCCACCCTCCCCCTCAAATCTATGGCATAAGCTAGGATGAGATTTTCACCCAATCTGCTCCAGGACCTCCAAAGGCTGAACCCACTGTGGTAAGCAAAAGTCACACACATTGGAATTGACTTTTTTACCCTGACTTGGGTCTACCACCTTCTTCCAAGTTCTCTTGTGTCCTCGTAGGCAGTTTCAAAAGCTGATTGCTTCTCTTGGCTTAAACAGACTTTCCCCTTGAGGGGAATCCTGTCTTACACGGGGACAAGAGGTGCAAAAGTACCAGGTTCAAAATGGATTCTAGTACCAGGTGGTATGGTCCCATGTCTTCCTAAGGCCAACTATTAGATGACGTGCCAGGCATTGCCTAAAAATCCTTGATGTTCCAGTGGTCTCCTGTTTTTCTTTTAAATGTCTTTCCCCATTTGTTAAATAATCCGGGGCTTTGTCTACACTGCAGGGTTTTTGCGCAAGAAGCCTTTTGCGTAAGAGTTTTTTGCACAAAAAGTTCTCACGCAAAAACGCATCCAGACCTCAAAGCGCATCACAAAAACGATGTGCTTTTACGCAAGAGAGTGTCCACACTGCATGGACACTCTTGCGCAAGAACGCTCTGATGGTCATTCAGAGCACCTGTGCTTTTTCCAATAGGGGTTTCTTACACAAAAACCCCTCCGGAGTGTCCACACCTGAGAGGAATAACTCTACTGCAAAAGCCCTCTGTTCTGTCGATTTACTTGCAAAAAAAATGCACTGGAGGTGTGGGTGTTCTGCTGGTTTTTATGCCAAAGCCTTGTAGTGTAGACATACGGATGGTTTATGAGAGCATAGAAGAAGGTGAGACATTCAACAAACACCCCTGTGCTCTGAGCCCCAAATGATGCAGCTTCAATGTTCCCCCCCACTTCCCAAACGCTCGCCCGAAACGAATTCACTTGTTGGTAGTTTCTGGGGCAGAAGCGGCGGGCGTGCTGCTAACCCGGTGCCTGCGTTCTCTCCTTGCAGATATCGAAAACGCCAGTGACATTGCCTTGTACTCCGGCCTGGGGGCTGCCGTCATCGCGGTGGCTGTGCTGGTCGTCGGCATCACACTCTACAGGCGCAGCCAGAGCGAGTACGGCGTGGATGTAATCGATTCCTCTGCGCTGACAGGAGGCTTTCAGACCTTTAATTTTAAAACAGTCCGGCAAGGTGAGTGTTGAGATTTCATTAGCTTCCTGCACAGCTGCAACTGAGAGAGAGCAGGCAGCAAGTAGCCATTGCTGGAGGTGGAACTGGCTTGTGTAGGGCCAGGTGTGTGGAATTTCGTATGCTTTTCCCTGCCTCCACCACCGATTTCTGCATAAATTCAGACAAGTGACTCATCTCTGCTTGCCTCCACTTATCCCTTGGTGTGTGCTATAGCAGCAGTGAGTATCACATTAGCTTTTCCTACTGCATTGACATCTAATCCATGCTGAAATCAATAGTATCAAGTAAATTCCTACTCCGTTCCTACTACTTTGGTTTTGTTTCCCAACTGAGGCTGGTTAAATCTTTCATTAGCTGCATTCCTAATCAGGGTACATCTAGACTGCTCATGAGTTTCGAAAGAAAATATGCAAATTCGGCATGAATTTGCATATCTTCTTCCGATCCCATTTTCCGAAGAGTTTTTTCAGGGAAAAAAAAGCAGTCTAGACGCAGTTCTTTCCCAAAAAAACCACCCTTTTTTGAAGGAAACCTTCTTCCTCCAAAAATGAGGTGTGCAGGGTTCTTTTGAAAAAAAGGGGGTTCCGAAGGAATGGCGTCTAAACTGCTTTTTCAAAAAACGCTTTTGAAAAAGCGATTGGAAGAAGATATGCAAATTAGTGCTGAATTTGCATATCTCCTTTCGAAAGAAGAACGTAGTCTAGCTGTATTAAATGAAACTACTCGTTTTCAAGCATTTATGTTACACTGTTGAATGCTGATTTCTTTATTCTAAGATATTTAGAATACCCCAAGGCGTACAACTGTGAAAATATATTTATTTGGGAGAGGTTGTAAAATTTAGAAAGTCACTGAAAAGATTTTACAAGATATCAATCAAGCCCCAAGTTAAGACTCAGTCTGTTTTCTGGGCTATTTCTTTGGACAAAAAAGAGATTTTGAAGTAAAGCGGTGATCATTATAAAAACTTGTATTTCTTTGATTCGGGACCAGTATTCTAAAGTAGGGGCTGGCCTTGCTGTGGGTGGATGGAGGTGTGGATGTGGTGTGAAATTGACCCATGTTTTTCTCTGTGGGAAAGTGAACTGTTACAGTTGGTGGCTGTGTGGCATGTGTACACACATTCCAAAAGAGACATGCTTGGCAGAGCATAAATAAAAACAACTTTGGGATGCAGAGGAATTTGACTGATTTACTTGGAAGTTCAAGCTGCCTTTGAAGAGCAGTGTATAATTTTCATTCTGTCTTTTTCATAGTGTCTGAGATGAGTTTATTTCTTTTGGAAACAAATTACTGAAAAAATCTTGTTTGGGGTTTTATGTGGGCGATTTTGGTTTGGCTTGAATGTTGCACGGACATCTCTGGCAGAGGCACATAAAAATGCTACACGGACAATTTCTTTTATATTAGGAGACCATTCTGTTCCAGTTACTTTGGATGGTTTTTGGAGTTTTTCAAATGAATAACTGCAAACAAACAAACATAAAGCCCCAAATCAGTCTGAGCATTGCACAGGTTATTCTAAGCCCCACTCCTCATCCGTATCTATAAATTGCTATTGAAAATATTTTAGCCTCACATTTAAGTGCTTTGGTGCTTCAGATTTTATGGCTTAGAGCCAATACCCATTGATCTCAGTGGAAGTCTTTCCATTATCTTCAGTGGCCCTGGGATCTAACTCTTAAAGCCACCGATACATATAGAATCATAGAATACTAGGACTGGAAGGGACCTTGAGAGGTCATCGAGTCCAGTCCCCTGCCCTCATGGCAGGACCAAACACTGTATAGACCACCCCTGATAGACATTTATCTAACCTACTCTTAAATATCTCCAGAGATGGAGATTCCACAACCTCCCTGGGCAATTTATTCTAGTGTTTGACCACCCTGACAGTTAGGAACTTTTTCCGAACTTCCAACCTAAACCTCCCTTGCTGCAGTTTAAGCCCTTTGCTTCTTGTTCTATCCTCAGAGGCCAAGATGAACAAGTTTTCTCCCTCCTCCTTATGACACCCTTTTAGATACCTGAAAACTGCTCTCAATCTTCCCCCCTCAATCTTCTCTTTTCTAAATTAAACAAACCCAATTCTTTCAGCCTTCCTTCATAGGTCAAAATCATTTTCTAATTTGTTGTGTTCATTCATAGGCTAATTACAGCTTCAGAATGGCACACAGTTAGAAGTGAGATTCAAATAGTCAAATAATGAGCACAATATAAAAAGTTAGACAGAAACACAACTAGAGCCTATAGAATCCTCCCTCAAACACTGCAAAAAACCCCAGAAAATATCTGGGGTTTTTTTTCTCCTCCTCAGTGTGTCTCTTACAAATTGTTTTGGTGGAATTGGTTGTCATAAATGTTTAAGCTTGGAACCAAAGAAAAGACTGAGAGGGGACATGAGAGCAGTTTTCAAGTATCTAAAAGGGTGTCACAAGGGGGAGGGAGAAAAATTGTTCTCATTGGCCTCTGAGGATAGAACAAGAAGCAATGGGCTTAAATTGCCGCAAGGGAGGTTTAGGCTGGATTGTAGAAAAAACTTCCTGTCAGGGTGGTTAAACACTGAAATAAATTGCCTGGGGAGATTGTGGAATCTCCATCTCTGGAGATACTCAAGAACAGATTAGATAGACATCTATCAGGGATGGTTTAGATGGTGCTTCGTCCTGCCGTGAGGGCAGGGGACTGGACCCGATGACCTTGCAAGGTCACTTCCAGGTCTAGTGTTCTAGGATTCTAGTTTAGAATAATCTCTTTTTAAGAATCCCTAATCCATTTAGAAGGGAGGAGACTACTTCTTCCGGCATTAGCATGCTGGAGGTTAGCAGTAGGATGGTTTTAAGGACATTATGCTTGGAGAAGCTTACACGTTTGTATCTAATCTAGCTGTCAGGTTTAATTGAGGAATGGCGCAACTTGCTTAATTGCCCTCTTCTGTGCAGGAAAGAGCGGGTGTGGCGAAGAATTCTTTTTACATTAGAAACTAATCATTATGAATTGTCAGTTGTATGCAAACATCTAAAAACACTCACTTTGTTTAATACCATCTGAGCTGGAGAAAATATAGTAAGAATCACTGCTAATGTGTTATCCTGACTATGTCATCATTTTAAAAAGAACCACCAAAAATCCAGGTCTTTGGAATGACATCCCCATTTTTTAAGATGCTGAGAGCCGCACAGAAAGACTTAAAAATTATACTTATTGTCATCTAAAGAGAAAGCGTACCCACGAGAGCATCTGTTTAGAAATATGCATTAGAGCCGTCATTACCCACAATGAGTATGCAGCTGAGATGTCTGTTGCCTTATTTATCAATGGTGCTAGAGAAAACATTCAGTGGATGTTAGAACATTTGTCTGCAGTTCGAAGCTTTGGTAGCAGATGAGACGCAGATCTGTTGACCCAAGCGTGAAATGAACGGATCTGCTGGTATGAGGCCTTCTGAGTGATCCAAATTGAACCCTTTTTGAGAGGGATGATTGATGTTTGCTGGCCAACTTGAGAGACACATTAAAAACGGCCTGATTCTCCAAAGGTGCGTAGGCTCAGAACGCTTTCGGAAAATTCAGAGGCTTTTAAAATGGCTCAAGTTGAGACCCTTTTGGAAATGTAGACCTTACAGACAGAACTGAGTGACAGAGGAGGGCTGGCTGGACATAAATAGGTTGCTGCATTGCTGAAGCACAAATCCCGCAGTGGACTTTGTCCCAGCAGATCTGAGGCACCTGTAAATATTCATTCGACGAGTGGGCTCGGGAGATCTGCCTAGGCGGAGCTCATTGCAAGAGGAGGAATTAGATTGGAAACTATTCTGCTTTAATATTTGTGGAGCCAAACAGAATAATTTTCCAGCATCTGCTCTGATTTTATTCTTTGTTGTATCACCTGGGTTGCTTTTACGAGTAACTGCAAACAGAAGAGGCAGACACATTATCTCCTAAGTGCAGTTTTTCCACCGCCAAGCTATGTGGTGGATGCATTACAACGAATGCATCGTTTTTCCTAATAGAATGCAAATAGTTTTTCCTAATATCCAAACACCACATAAGAGCCCAGCGCCCAACATATAGTGAATGTAGAGCTGACACTGCTGTTTTCTAGACGGGCCACTGAATTAGTACCAGAAAGGAACCTATATTTTGGGCTACAGTGAATAACAAGAGAATTTGTGTGATAGCCTTTGCAAAGAGTGGGATTTTCAAAAGCACATTCCTGACTTACAGACACAAGCCCAGATGAATGTCACTAAAGTGCTTGTGAAAATCCCAGTTAATGTGATTTGCCAAGATCAGGCAGTGAACTAGATCCAAAACCAGGAATAGAATTTAGGACTCCTAACACCCACGGCCCTAATTTAATCTCCGGGCCCCGCGGCCACAGGGTAAGATTCACTGTCAAATGGGAAGTTGGTTGAGCACATAGGTGTGGAAACTGGGCTGCAGGGGGTGTTGCACCAAGCCCGGGATTTTGGTGTCTTGGACGCATGCCCCTGCTGCCCAGGATCCTGGCCGCTAGATCTGCTGTTCCCCGGGAGCTCTGCTTCTGGCCCTGGGTCCCACTCAGCTGCCGTCCCCATGCAAAGGGTCTCGGTGGCTGGCTTTCGGTTCTGCTCACCTGTTGGTTCTGCTACCAGGCCTCATATGCAGAGTCCTTCCCAGCTGCTGGCCCCTACTCTAAGGGGAGAACATAAGAATGGCCAGGCTGGGTCAGACCAAAGGTCCATCTAGCCCAGTGTCCTGTCTGCCCACAGTGGCCAAAGCCAGGTGTCCCAGAGGGAGGGAACAGAACAGGGAATCATCAAATGATCCCTCCCCTGTCGCCCATTCCCAGCCTCTGAAAAATAGAGGCCAGGGACACCATTCCTACCCATCCTGGCTAATAGCCATTGATGGACCTAACCTTCATGAATGTATCTACTTCATTTTTGAACCCTGTTAAAGTTCTAGCCTTCACGACATCCTCTGGCAAGGAGTTCCACAGGTTAACTGTGCCCTGCATGAAGAAAAACTTCCTTTGGTTTGTTTTTAACCTGCTGTCTGTTAATTTTGTATGGTGACCCCTAGTTATGTGATGGGAGTAAGTCAATAACTTTTCCTGATTCATTTTCTCCAAACCTGTCATATTATATAGACCTCTGTACTATCTCCCTTTTGTCTCCTCTTTTCTAAACTGAAAAGTCCCCATCTTTTTAATCTCGCTTCATATGGGATCCATTCCAAACCCCTCATCATTTTTGTTGCCCTTTTTCTGAACCTCAGGAAGGTGAGGGGCATGGAGAGAGGTAAGGGTGGGGTGCAGCTCTACACCCCCACTCCAAAAATAGTTCCCATGCTACTGGCTGACCAGACACATGCCAATGAGGATTTCCCTTTCCCTCTGCTCGTTTTCCATTACTCAAACGAAATCCTGGATAGGCATTGTTCTGGGCATCACTGTGTGCAAAACACTTTCCCTTGCATGTGAAATGGTAACTGAATGCCCAATCATTTTCTTTTCCCCAGGTAACTCCCTGCTTCTGAACTCATCCATGCAACCCGACCTGACCGTGAGCAGAACTTACAGCGGACCCATCTGCCTGCAAGACCCCCTGGACAAGGAGCTCATGACAGAATCCTCTCTCTTTAACCCCTTGTCAGACATCAAGGTCAAAGTTCAGAGTTCGTTCATGGTTTCGCTGGGGGTGACTGAGCGGGCTGAATATCACGGAAAGGCTCATTCTGGAACATTCCCCCATGGGAACAACAGAGGCTTCACCACAATACATGCCAGGAACAAGACCACATACATACAGAATCTGTCGTCTCTGTCGACAAGAAGTGAGCTGAGGACGACGGGCATTTTTGGCCACTTGGGTGGCCGCTTAGGGATGCCCAACACAGGTAGGTCAATCAAGAAAGATGGGACCTAACCCAAAACAACGCCTTTTGCTTTACAGCATTTCATGGTGTAGAGAAGAGAGGAGCTCGTTGACAGAGAAATGGGAAAACTACAGGAATCTTCTTCACCCGGCATAGTTGATCGTATCCGATTGTCTAGGAAGATTACAGCCAGGGCGAAATTCAGAGATGGGTGTTTATTCCACATTGATGATTGGGCATTGCCTCTAAGCCATCACAATCATAGAACACTAGAACTAAAAGGGACCTTAAGTGATCATCAAGTTCAGTTCCCTGCCCTCATCGCAGGACCAAGCACCATCTAGATCTTCACTGATAGATGTCTGTCTAACCGGCTGTTAAATATCTCCAGTGATGGAGATTCCACAACCCCCTTAGGCAATTACAGTTCACTCCAGTGCATTACCACCCTGAGAGTTTGTCACTTTTAAATATAGTGAAATATTTAGAGAATCATAGAACACTAGAACTAGAAGGGACCACTTGAGATCATCAAGTCTAGTCCCCTGCCCTCACGGAAGGACCAAGCATCATCTAAATCAGTGGTGCTCAACCTTTTAAAATTTGCAACTCCCAGCCCTGGGAAAATTTTGGTTCAGCAAAAGAAAAAAAGGGGGAGGGAATTTTTTTTTGAGCACAAGAAAAATAAAAATGAACAAAGGCGCTGGGAATGTTTTTTTGCGGCTCCTTCAATTTAAAGTGCCAGTCCACTCCCCTGCCACTCCCCCATGCCGCGTGTACGTCAGGCGCCAAGCTGGGAAAACAAAATGCCAGCTGGTCCAGTGCTGCGACACCCCCTGGAAGATAGCCGTGAATCCTTAGGGGGGGTTGCGACCCATGGGTTGTGCACCGCTGATCTAGATCATCCCTGATAGATGTTTGTCTCACTGGCTCTTAAATATCTCCAGTGATGGAGATTCCACAACCTCCCCAGGCAATTTATTCCAGTGTTTAACTAACCTGATAGATAGGAAGTGTTTCCTAATGTCCAACCTAAACCTCCCTTGTTGCAGTTTAAGCCCATTGTTTCTTGTCCTGTCCTCAGAGATTAAGGAGAATAATTTTCCCCCTCTTCCTTGTAACACCCTTTTAGGTACTTGAAAACTGCTATCATGTCCCCTCTCAGTCTTTTCTTTTCCAGACTAAATGAACCCAGTTCCTTCAGTCTTCTCTCATAGGTGATCAAGAGTACGTCTACACTGCGGCGCTATTTCGGGGAACTTCTGGTATCCCGAAATAGCTATTCCGCATCTTGACAGTACGTCCATTATTTCAAAATAATGGACGTACTATTCTGAAGTCCCTGTAAACCTCATTCTATGAGGAGTAAGGGACATTTTGGAATAGTGGATTATTTCAAAATTCGGAGCTGTATAGACAGTGCCAAATGACAAAATAAGTTATTTCGAAATATACTTGAAATAAGCTACGCAATTTGCTTAGTTCAAATTGAGTGGCTTATTTCGAGCTAAGGGTGCAGTGTAGACACACTCCAACATTTTCTCCTAACTATGAAACCTATGCCAATCTAGAAGACTCACATTTTCTTACTGGGTTCCTGATGCCAATACACCGCTCCCCTGAAGAGCTCCTTGAGTAACCAGGGTCTTAGATTCTCCTTTCCATTTTATCTGTCACAGGCTATTTATATCAATGACTGACTCCATGAACATTGATGGATATTAAGGTGGTGCTACCAAATAATCTGTGACAATGAGAGATGGCTGAGAAGAGTCACTGTTTAGAGTGAAAATTGCTCTGTTGGCCCACCAAGCTTGTTTGTTTGGGGATTTTCTCAGGGGGTGGTGGTGGTTGTCCTTCTCACATCGGTTTGTTCTGAGAGGACATTTCCATAGTGAATGATTTCCGAGCTAACTGCCAGTACTGCACTGAGCATGACAATGTTTCTTGAAATGGAGGAGCTAAATTTGCATCGCTAAGGGCACGTATACACTGCACACTTATTTTGAAACAAACTATTCTAGAAGAAATACTCCGAAATAGCTTATTTCAAAATAGCATGTCTACACTACAGGGAAGCCACAAAATTAATCCAAGATGGGTTTCCCTAATGTGTACGCGCTACCTCAGTTTAGAGCCCCAGGAGGCACTGGGGAGTAAATACTTTGAGTGGCCATAGGGAGAGGTATTTTGAAATAGCACCAGTGGAGCGTCCACATTACAGCTATTTTGAAATACATTTCTCTTTCAGAATAGGCATTATTCCTCATGGAACGAGGTTTGCAGAAGTTGGAATAAGACATCCGTTATTCTGAATTTGTTTCAAAATAACGGAATTTCTGTGTAGATGCTCGCATTGTTATTTTGAAATAATATCTGTTATTTCGAAATAACTATGCTGTGTAGATGCACGCTAAGAGATGATATTTCAGGAAAAAAAACCCTTTTTTGAAAAAAGCGCAAAACCCTCCTTTTTTAAAAGGAGGGCGGGTTTTTTTTTTAAGAAGGGTTTTTTTTTCCAAAAAAACCACAGCCAGACTACTTTCACTTTCAAAAGATCCTCTTTTGAAAATGAGATTGGAAGAAGATATGTAAATCCCATGGGATATTGCATATCTTCTTTCGAAAATTCTATGAAGTCTAGACATAGCTGAAATGAGAATCAAAGGATATTCAGTTTGCCTTTCTGCAACATAGCTACACTGGGTCAGGGCCTCCATGTGGTGCTGGCTGCACCTTTTGGTGTTCATATTTTATGTTGTAAAATGGAGTGTCAGCTGGCGGTACTAGCAGTTCTAATTGGGCACCTCTTGGATACCAGGGATCCTTGAGTTAAGATTCACTTTAGACTCTGTTTGATTTCACTTGACAACTTTTGTTCTGTGCATCCAGGTCTGTCTCTTATTGCTTGTTTGACTGAAATGCCATTTATAGCCTTCCCTTTCATAATTCATTGCCACTTTCACACACACAAGAAAAGCCTCAAAACCATCATGTGTATTTCGAAGAGATTGATAGTCATCTGTCATTGGAAGGGATAATATTGAGCACACAGCAATCTGTGATGTATAAAAGGAATTTGTATCTCTATGCAGGTTTAGTTTGTTCAGGAATGGACATTACAAGGAGATCAAGTCAGTGTAGCTATTCAGAAAGGTGATGGGCAAAGGAATTATTAAGCATCAGATGATTTTAAATTATGTGCTTCCCACAAAGCAAATACATTCAAGGTGTGTTTGGTATATGCAATGTAATTTTTTTCCCTCTCTACTGTGAGTCTGCAATAAAATCTTGCAAACAGTTGCAAATCACAATAGAATCTCAGGCTATGTCAACACTGCAGAGCTTTTCTGGGATACCTCTGTTATTCCTGCAAAGCTATGCCACATCCAAGGAACGCATCCGCTTTTTCGGAACAATTTCAGGAAATCCTCTTCCAGAAAAAAAAGTGGAAAAAGGGATGCAAATTGCAGTTCACAATTTGCATATCTTTTTCCGACTTTTCTTTGCCATCTAGACATGGCTTCCATGTTTTACTGTTTATCTGAAGGTGGGCAAGGCTGACACACTGCAAAAATCTGGAAACTATTCTTTCTTTCTTCATGTATGTTGGCTTAACAAGAGTGTCACTCCATTATGGTTTCAATGGAGTAAGTTCTGATTTACATCATTGTAAGTAGGAGGAGCAACAAAAAATTACCTGCAATGGCTGTGGTGCATAAGCATTAAATGAAATGAAATGAAATGAAAAAAAAAATCTCTGTAAATCCAGTTTGCTTTGTAGGTGTTCTCTCCATTATGAGATATTCCTGATGAAAAGAACAAGCAGTTGCAATTTAAAGAAACATGTGAAATTCACTGGACAGGGTAACATTGGGAAAAGGTGCTCAAGGAAAAGTTAAATCGTATTTGAGCTTTGCAAACCATAAGGACCTTTACCGGTGACAAGATTCATAACATTAACAGATCCTTAGGTGGAGAATGTGGGGCAAAGATGAATGCACAGTTTAGGAAAGAGGAGACTAAGGGGAGATACGAGGTCTGTAAAATCATGACTGGCATGGAAAAAGTGAAGTAGGAAAAGTTATTTACTTGTTCCCACAACGTCAGAACTAGGGGGTCACCAAATGAAATTAATAGGTAGCAGGTTTAAAACAAACAAAGGGAAGTATTTCTTCATGCAGCGCGCAGTCAACCTGTGGAACTCCTTGCCGGAGGATGCTGTGAAGGCCAGGACTTTAAAAGGGTTTAAAAAAAGAGCTAGATACATTCCTGGAGGTAGGTCCATCAATGGCTATTAGCCAGGATGGGTAGGAATGGAGTCCCTTGCTGCTGTTTGTTAGAGGCTGGGAATGGATGACAGGGGAGGTATCACTTGATGATTCCCTGTTCTGTTCATTCCTTCTGGGGCATCTGGTATTGGCCACTGTCAGCAGACAAAATACTGGGCTAGATGGGCCTTTGGTCTGACCCAGTGTGGCCATTCTTTTGTTCACAGATAATTATTTTTTTTAAAGTGTTAACTCTGCCAGCTTTTTGAGATCTAGCAAAGCTCAGTTTAAAGGTTGTCAGTCAGGTGTGCATTTTTATGCAAAAAAAGTGTTAAATAGAGAACTCGGAGCAGGTTGTTTCTTTGTCAGATCAAATAAAAGCTGCCAGGTAGCAGCTGTTCCCCAACTGTTGGAGAGCCATGTCACAAAACCAGAAACTTTGTCTAATGTCTTGACACTCTGGGGCCTAGGAAATCTGCCATTTTTTACCTCCTAATGGGGAGCGTCTTTCTTGATGGCACAGATAGTCCACTGCATTCAGTCCCTGTGTTCCGATTCCTACGCTTGCTCTTGTGGTTTGAAACGTGGGAGCAGACCTTTGATTGAGGTGAAGCTGTGATCATTTTTTTTGACCAGAAGTCCCTGTTGTCCAGTGTGATTCACTCTGAGATGAGGCAGAGATCTTTAACTGCTTCATACCATGGAAATTTCAAAGGCACGGGAATCACCCAACCACTGCCTACTTTCACTGGGAATTAGCTGCCTAAACTGCATTTGCTGCCTTTGATAATCCACCTCCTTCAACATTTGTGGGTTTTCTCAACATCCCCAAAGAACTAATTTCTCCCTCTCCCATTCTAATGGAAGCCCTAAATCTCAAAGTGTGTGCCTACAACAATAAAGAACGAGCTATACTTGGGGGATTATCACACACAAGGTGTCTAACCAATGTAATGACGGCCGTGCCTCTCTAGTATTGATATTAAGACCTAGTTAATAATGAATCTCATTGCCAGAGGGCTCTGAGCGTGGGTTTTTTTTTAACATGCCGCATTCTTAGCAGTAGTGAAAGAGACTAATGATAACCAGCATGTTACTGAATCATGTTCGTAAATTGGAAGAACAAATAACTTATTTTCTAATGAGTCTCGGGCTGCGCAGCTGTACCGCAGCTCTCTGGCTTACAAGAGTGCAGCTCACACATCAGTAATGTTATTAAAAGGATGCTGTCTCTCCCTTGAAATTATGATCAGCAACTTGTATGCTTTGCCACTCTCACATTGGTTCTTCTGATGAAAGACAGGGTGAGAGCTTCATTATCTGAAGGGGAGGAAGAAACCCCGAGGTTTTATTTTTGCAAAGGATCTTTTTGTCATGCCTAACCAGTTCATTTCTTATCATAAACACGAAAATGCATTAAAAAGCACTGTGCTCCGTGGGCTAGCGATGTAAAAGATTTACTTCAAAGCCATTGCTACAGAGAGAGAGAAGAAAGCTCAGGAACGCCACATGAACTGTGGGACTGGACTGGGATGAGCTTTGAACTTTTTGGTGGACTAGGAAAAAGCTACTGAGGATTTTAAATTGAGAATCTTTCTGACCATACATGGTATCCTCTGACCATACATGGTAGTATCTGACCATACATGGTAGTATCTGACCATACATGGTATGGTTTTCAAGACAAAAGCAATGAAAGAAGTCAATTTCCTAAGAAGCTAGATGGCTCTGAGGATTTTTAATGGGTCACAGATTCTTCCGCCTTTGTGTACTGCAGTGGCATTCACACCCAGTTCAAAAGTGGCTGGAAAGTTGCAGTGGTTTTATGTCATGTCCTCGCTAGGAAATTTGTTTGAGGACCACCCTCACGGCTGGAACTAGACAGAACTTTTGTTGTCAGTTTCAGCGGTATTGTAGAATCATAGAACACTAAACTGGAAGAAACCTTCAGAGATCCTCAAGTCCAGTCCCCTGCCCTCACGGCAGGACCAAGCACTGTCTAGCTCATCCCTGATAAGTGTCTATCTAACCTGCTCTTCAATATCTCCAGTGATGGAGATTCCACAACCTCCCTAGGCAATTTATTCCAGCACTTAACCACCCTGACAGGTAGGAAGCTTTTCCTAATGTCCAACCTACATCTCCCCCACTTCAACTTAAACCCTTAGCAAAGGGGTTAAGAAGTGTACAAGCCCATCAGTTTCCATGAAGGAGTCTCTCCTTGGCAGGTGGCATTAATATCAGAGTGGGCAAGACGTCTTTCTCGACCTAGGTGTGAAGAGAGGACTTCAGTCATCAAACCCATGCATCCTACATCTTTCACTGGTGCAAAAATACCCCCAAGTCTGCTCTTTCAAAAACCAACAACAGGGGCAGTGAGGACCTGATCCCAATAATGGTCTTTGGGAAATATTGGCATGCGAACAAATAAGCAGAGCATTTTATTAAGATGTAATTCCATAATTTGATAATGGCTCACCCTAAAAGGGTGTTACAAGGAACAGGGAGAAAAACTGTTCTCCTTGGCTTCTGGTGATAGGACAAGCAGCAATGGGCTTCAACCGCAGCAAGGGAGGTTTAGATTGGACATTAGGAAAAACTTCCTACCTGTCAGGGTTAAACACTAGAATAAATTGCCCAGAGAGGTTGTGGAATCTCCATCACCAGAGATATTTAACAGCAGGTTAGATAGAAGAGATGATGTGGATGGTGCTTGTTCCTGCCGTGAGGGCAGGAGACTGGACTTCATGACCTCTTGAGGTCACTTTATGATTCTATGAGGTTTATCTTTATGTCCAGAGTATTTGCAGAAGCTTTGGATTGGGAAAGTCCATCAATAACCTCTAAACTTGTTCTGTTGTAGGAGTCAGTTTGCTGATACCACCTGGCGCTATCCCAGAAGAGAGCTCATGGGAAATCTATCTCAGCCTCAGCCAAGGGGAATCCAGGTGAGAAACCAAAAAAAATCACAAGGCAATTCCATCCCAAATATGTAATCCCAGCAAATACATTTCTAGGAGCCATCATGCTAATTACTGAACTATGCGGGCCTCATTCCACCCTTCTTTACCCTGGTATAGGAATGACTTGGACACACAGTAGTAGAATCAGGCACATTGTGTGCTACCATTCTGCAAACACATCCAGATATGAGAACTCTGCTGAAGGCCGGGATAACTCAGGAGGCATGGGTTTCTAGTAAGGAATCTTGTATTTCTAGTTCAGGGCTGGCCAACCTGCAGCTTGCAAGCCGCATGTGGCTCTTCCCCCGCCCCCCAAATTGCAGCTCGCGATACCTCCCCCGTGGCTCGCAAAGCCACTCCTGCTCCCCTAAAATCGTCCCTCTGGCCCCTGGTTCCCTGTGCTCACCATCTGGCGCGACGAAGCAAAATGGCACCGACAAGATGCTGCTGGCCAATGGGAGCCCGATGTGGTCAAAAAGCCACCTGGCGTTTTGTTTAAAGGGGCAGTGTCTTTTTTTGTTGTTTTGTTCAACCAAACCTGGCTGGGGCTGGGGTTTTTTGTTGTTGTTGTTGCTCGGCAACTTTTTTCCCTTGGCCCTTAGCTCTATATCCCCAACTATTGTGGCTCTTTGCCTTTGGTTGTCAGTCAAGGCCCTAGTGCATAGACCATCCAGTTCCTAAGTGATACCTAACTCTGCGCTAGCAGCCAATCAGAGTCCACTCCCTTTGCTGGCTGGCTGTTATTACAGACTCTCACTGTCCCAGCAAGAACTCAGTAGGCTATGGGAGCAGAATGGCCCTTTCAATCATTAGAAGCATGGTTCTTCTATGTTGCATTTGGCAGGGTGCTGAAGAGGGTGTTTAAAGTGTTTTCCTCCTACGTTGTTTCTGTTTTATGGATAAATAAAGAAGTTCGTTCTCCCAGGCTTTCAATCCAGCACCATTACATTCACTTTAAGGAATTAGAAATGAGCAAAGCTGTTAACGAGGCGTTTGGTAAGTTCAGGCAGCTGTTCTTTGTGCAGTTGTCTCTAATGCGCTGCCATTATCTCTGCCACATAAAATGTACCTAGCTGTTTTTTTGGGCCGTTCCATAAACTAGGTGGCCATTAGACAAGGGAAAGGGAAGTCTGAATTTTGCTATCAGGCCATGTCTTCACTAAACAAAAGATTGATGCTCCCAGGATTGCTCTTCCGGAGTTTGACTTAGCAAGCCTAGTTAAGACTCACTAAATCGAACTGAGAGGGTGCCCCCACCGGTGGCTGGTACTCCTGATTCTGAGGAGGAAAGGAAGCCAATGGGAGCATTTGCTTCCATCAGCCTCCCGCTGTGGGAACGCCGGGAACCTCAAAACAAGGTACATCGACTCCAGCTACATAATTAACATAGCTGCAATTGCGTATCTTGATTCAGTCTTCCCCTTTGGTGTTGACCTGGCCTCGGTTATGCCAGGAGCAAGTGAGAGTAACTCCACCAGTTTCAATATAATCTCCATCAGAGTGAAAGAAGAATTTGACCATTTCTTCAGATAAGGTTTTTTTCCTCTTTTTGTTATGAAGAAAAACAGTCAGAGAAACAGATGGTTTTAACAGATTTTGATAGCTGTTCTCATAAAAGGGATTTTCTGGTTCCCAGTGGCTTTAATTTCTCACACAACATGGTTATAAAGAATCAAAAGTGCTATACCAGTCCCTTGTTTTCCAGAGCCTGATGGATTTTGCTGATGAGCAGTGCTAAGTCTGGCACAAGCTATTGTATAGGGTCTGCTAAGTTCTCTGGAAGTTTTGTTCTCAAATTCCAGGAGACTCAGTGGAGTTACAAATTGAAATTTTAGAGGAGAGTTTAGTGACTGAAGTGAGTACACTTAGGGCATAGTTACATAGCAGGACTAGAGCCGAAATAAGCTTTGCAACTTGAGCAATGTCAATTGCGTAGCTCACGTCAAAATATCTTATTTCAGCTTTTGGTGCTGTCTACACATTAGGAAGTCCAAGGAAGAGTGCTCTTTTTCTGACTTCCCTTATTCCTTGTACAATGAGAATTACAGGAGTTGGGGTAAGAAGTCCTTCAGCTCGCCGTTATTTCGACATTGGCAAAATAATTGCTTGTGATGTAGACACGGACTATGTTATTTCGGACTAACGCTAGTTAGTCCGAAATAACACTGCTGTGTAGACATATCCTTTGGGTAAGTCTAAACTACACCTCTCTTTCAACAGAGAGATGTAGATTAGGCACATCATAATTGCTAATGAAGTGGGGATTTAAATATCCCATGCTTCATTAGCATAAACATGGCCGCCACTTTTTTTCAAAACGGAGCTTTTTTGAAAAAAAGTCACAGTCTAGATGCGAATGTTTCGAAAATACAACCCTTTTTCGAAAGATTCTGTAAACCTCATTTTTTAAACCTCAGATTTACAGGATCTTTTGAAAAAGGGTTGTATTTTCGAAAGATCCATGTCTAGCAGCGGCCATGTTTATGCTAATGAAGCGTGGGATAATTAAATCCCCGCTTCATTACCAGTCTCGACAGAAAGGAGTAGACAGAGAGATGTAGTACAGACATAGCCTATTCAATACTTGTACCGTATTGCTATCATGCTCATACACGAATTTTAGGGGATGCAAGATTGAAGTGGGTCGGATCCCAGATGTACCTCTCACTGGTCGCTAATTGTCACACAGTAATCCTTCATGTTTAGAGCTGAAATTTCATCTCTCTCAAATGCAAACACATGGGAAAGAAAAGAGTATTAGTCTGTTAGGAACCCAGTTTTCAGTGTGGGTGATGCTTATTCCAAGTCAAATCATTCTACTGCTGCATTATATTTCGTACGTGCTTCCTTTTGGGTTCTTGTCCCTAAGTTGAGTCTCAGCAGGGTAATTCTGAAACAAAAGACAGGACTATGTAGCACTTTAAAGACTAACAAGATGGTTTATTAGGTGATGAGCTTTCGTGGGCCAGACCCACTTCCTCAGATCAAATAGTGGAAGAAAATTGTCACAATCGTATATACCAAAGGATACACTTAAAAAAATGAACACACATGAAAAGGACAAATCAAATTTCAGAACAGAAGGGGGATGGGGGAGGGAGGTAAATGTCTGTAAGCTAATGTGTTCATTTTTTTAATTGTATCCTTTGGTATATATGGTTGTGACAATTTTCTTCCACTATTTGATCTGAGAAAGTGGGTCTTGCCCACGAATGCTCAACACCTAATAAACCATCTTATTAGTTTTTAAAGTGCTACATAGTCCAGTTTTTTGTTTCAGCTACACCAGACTAACACGGCTACATTTCTATCACAGGGTAATTCTGTGATGCAAAGGGTGTTGGCAGACCATAGGAATGGCTCTATTCCTAGAGAGCTTGGAGAACCCAGGTTGAAACATGCCAACGTTCATTAGTTAAAGCATCTCCGCGAGGCAGATGAATTTGGATGCATTCAGCCGACGGACACGTCACGTGGGAAAGATAAGACCAAAACATCCCAAGTGTGTCTGTTAATTTTGGCTGTGTAGCTCGAGGCATGTAGGATATGCAGGTACACGGCATGTCAGGATTGAGATGTTTCCGAGTAGGTACCCAGAATGATGTTCACGGGAGGAGGCCAGGTATCTGGGGAGCCCACCGCCGGGCCTCAGGGGTGCAGCCTTGACAGGGTCTGGGGTTCAGTCCTGAGGGTGGGGTGGTAGGAGCACATCCTGCCATGTCTGGTGGCAGGGGCCAGGAGCCGTGGCCAGTATGTGTGTGAGGGGGGGGGGGCGGGGGGAGTTGTGGCTGAGGGGCTCAGTGAACTCCCAGCCTGCCGCGGCTTCCGGACTCCGTAGCTGCCCTTCCTCTTTCCCCAAGCACCCTCCGCTCCATCCCTATTCAATCAATGCCAGCCCTTCTTCGGCCAGCTGAGTGAAGCCCTGTAACTGGAGGCAACTGGCATTGACGTCCCCTGGTCCGGCAGATTCCCTAGTATGGGACCAGTCAGGTCCCAAGGGTGCCTGGACCAAGGAGGTCCAACCTGTGTTCCCATTTGAGTGTATCTAACATGCACATGAGAAACTGGCACATCAGGGAGTTGTTTTCTTCCCCTTCTGCTGTGCTTATTGACTTGGAGTTGCACTCGCTTCCTGGGTAAATATAACCTGTCACTTTGTTTCCCTGTGATGTATTTACTCAAGACAGTTTGTCACAAGCACTGTGGTTCCTATAAACTACTTGATATCTGCATTTCTCAACTAAGCAGCCTGGGTCTTGTCTTATTAAATAATTTTAAGAGTAAAGATAAAATTCAGTCAGCCCAGGGCAGTCAAAATCTTAATTTCCGCTTTTTGTTCCTACTACTAAGCCCAGTGTATGTGTCGTTTAAGGGTTTGTTTGCACTCCCGTGGAGTACAAGTTGCCTTTTTTCTCTTGCTGTTTACACTCAGATTCTTTATCTTGTGATCCTAACAAATCTCTGCCTAAGTAGTATCAGCACAGTGCTGGGCTGTGAGTTCTCCAAGGAATTATAGGAACAGTGTTGGCAGTTTAGATTTTTTTTTGACCCCTCGGTCAAGTTAGGCATCATTTTCCTCTCTGAATTCGGATAGGTCTCCGTTCTGCGTCTATACTGCGCAGCTTTTAGCGACAAGGCTGTGTCGACCCAGTCTGGTTACTAAAAGTCAGCTTCTCACCAAAGGATCAATGCCCACAAAACAGATATTAGACAGGATCACAGAGAAAAAACAGTTTCTTGCCATTTCAACCAGAAAGGACATTGCCTCAATGACTTAATTACCTGCATCCTGCTTCAAAAGCCTTTTAAAACTGCACTTGAAAAGGAATCCTCTGAACCGTTATTCATGCTAAAATTCGACACTTTGCGCGGGGGTCTTAACAAAGACTCTAGTTATCTTACCCATTACAAAGATAGCTTCCCCAATTATCACCTCTAATATCATTAGCTCACAGACATTTACCTCTTCCCCCCCCTCGCCCCCCGCATCACCCTTCTGTTCTGAAATTTGATTTATCCTTTTCATATGTATTCTTTTTTTTTTAATTGTATCCTTTAGTGTATATGGTTGTGACTATTTTCTTCCACTATTTGATCTGAGGAAGTGGGTCTGGCTCACGAAAGCTCATCATCTAATAAACCATCTTGTTAGTCTTTAAAGTGCTACATAGTCCTGTATTTTGCTTCTGTGGATGTTGTTTTTTGTCACTTTTGCAGACAAAATATTTCCATTCCAATGACTGGGTTTTACATTGCTGTCCAGAGAAAATATTGCAAAAAAGAAGTCCTGTAAAAACTCCTTGCCTATAGAGTAAATATGTTGTTATATTGGCTTAGATAGCTACATAATTCAGTGAATTTTAAAGGGAAAATACCTACAAAGTTCTGTGTTTTTCTCTTGGTTTTCAAAGTATAGAGATTTTTTTCCCCAAAAACTTGTTATGAAACCTTCTTCTGCTTTTCTCTGATAGCCGAACTCCTTTGTGAGAACTTTTATATTCCGTCCCCATCTGCTGCCATAGTATTCTGATCATTTTCACTGAAAGATTAAGATACGTGAAGGGAAGGAGGGGGAAAAAAAGCAGCTGTTTTATCTGCAAGGATTCTGCAGAAGTGAATGAAAATGGGTTAATTAAATACAAGTAGCAAATTTTGCCTGCTGTTTTATTTTTGTGGATAGAAACAAGGGTGGTGAACCAAACGAGAAAATTACCATAGGGAGATTTTTTTAATGAAATCCTATAAAATGAAACAGCGGCAAACATTGATTTATTTTTCTATTATAATACATGCAATATTTCCTTTCCAAATAACGGAGACCACATTGGTACATTTTTCAGTGCCTTAGCTTTTTTGGAATAAAACAGACTTGCTTAGCAGCAGCAATATCCCGTACTGACATGCTGGAAAACTGGCTCACTTTTATTGCCCCTGGGTTTTTTGGTTCCCCATGGTAGAGGGAGCTATAATCTCGGCATAGTTAACAGGCAGGAATATTTCTAAACTACCTTTCCTCCCAAATCATTTCACTGGCCCAGCTTAAATAATGGATTCAAGGAGAAGGGTTTTCCTTACTCATGTTCTGCTCTGTGGGATCCTTAAAGACACAAGAGTAGTTCTTGTAAAGTTTCATCCACCCTCCCCGGGTTTCAGATACGGCAGTCGCATTTTATATAAATATCCACGCATTGTGCAGCGGCAGTCAAAAAAGCAAATAGAGTGTTAGGAGTCATTAAAAGAGGGATAGAGAATAAGGCAGAAAATATCTTATTGCCTCTATATAAAACCATGGGATATCCACATCTTGAATACTGAGTACAGATGTGGTCGCCTCATCTTAAAAAAGATATGTTGGCATAGGAAAAGGTTCAGAAAAGAGCAACAAAAAATGATGAGGGGTTTGGAACGGTCCCATATGAGACAGCTTCCACCCCAAGTTACAGAGGCTTAAGGGCCCTCCAGATTTGGGTCAGAGGTTTTGCTGTGTGGACAGCAGAGGGAAAGGGGAGTTACAGTTAAAATCTAGGTAAGAACCTAATTTCACAGTGCAGGGTGGAAAGAACATTGGAAATAATGAACCTGTTCTCCTATCCTTTGCCTGTCTTGTCTGTTCAGACTTTAACGTTTTTTGGGGGTAGGGACTACCTCCTACTGGGACTTGGGGTCCTTGCAGTATAGAGGTACAGTCACAGGTAGCTATTCTTGGCAGTAATGCAATAGAAACAGTAAACTGTCTACATTCAGTATCAAAAGACTGACTGATGTAGGCTCCTTGTTTTTCCATACGAAGAAATCGCACATACTTAATAGATCAGTCAGGTGCGGCATAAGTTTCCTTTACCCTCATTTTTGGGATTAGAAGTGATAGACCAGAGATGACCTCAGCAGTAATGTTTAAGGATTGGAAGTGAATCTGTAGAACTGGAAAGCCAAATGGCATGGGGTAGTTTAGACCTTAAAGAACAGCTGGATTTCTTAGAAGATGCTAGAATTTGGCATTTTTTGGCAAGAGACTAATGGAAATCCTCTACCCATAATTTTTAAGGGTGGGTTTTGGAGTGGAACAGGATTTCAAAGGGCATGTCTACACTAGAAAATTATTTTGAAATAACTACTCCCAAAATAACTATTTCAAAATAAAAGCTTCAGGGAGTAGCCAAGTTAGTCTGTACAGGATAAACTTAAAAAACAACAAATGGTCTGGTAGCATTTTATAGACTAACAAAACATGGAGATGGTATAATGAGCTTTCATGGGCACAGCCCACTTCTTCAGATGACCAGTGTTGGATGTCCAGAATTAAAATAAATGGGGTGGGGGGAGAAGGAAAAAAATGGGAGGGGGAAAACAAGAAGAGGCAGTGGGTATAAAAATATCAAGGGAAAAGCCTAGCTGGAATGTAACAGAAAAAACAAGTAGTCTATAAACACCTAAAGACTGCATAGTCAAAAGAAGAGGATAAGAACCATTAGTAAGCAATCTGAGAGGAAGAGTACTAACAACAGACACTATACAGACCAAGAACCATTGGCACCTTTGTTCTTTGGTAGGCTGATAATGTCCCGGCCATCTGGTATCTTTATATAAGCCATTAGCATGATTATCAAACTTGTGAATGAATCCTAGTTCCAGTCCTTCCCTGTGTATTTAGCTTGTGGGATTGGTCTGTAACAAGACAGCCACTTGAAGATTGAAGTGTTCTCCAACAGGTTTTTATATGTTCCCTCTACAGATATTTGATTTGTGTCCATTAATTCTTTCCCATCGGGACTGTCCAGTTTGTCCAGTATATATTGCAGTGGGGCATAGCTGGCATTTGATGGCATAGATTACATTCCTGGATGTGCAGTTAAATGAACCTCTGATTTGGTGGCTTATGTGGTTGGCTCCAGTAATTAATTTGCTTGTATAGATATATGGGCAGAGTTGGCATAAGGGCTGACTGCAGGGCTGGGTTACTGGATGTTTACTATGTAGCTGTGTAGCGTAGCCGGGTAGCGTGTAGCTGTCTAGCATGCTACATAGCTACATCATAAATAACTGGGTCTGGCCCACGAAAGCTCATCACCTATTAAACCATCTTGTTAGTCTTTAAAGTGCTACACAGTCCTGTTTTTTGTTTCATAAATATCCAGGAACTCATGCAAATGGTTTATCTAAATATACCAGATAGCTGGGACATGATCAGCCTACCAAAGAACAAAGGTGCCAATGGTTCTTGGTCTGTATAGTATCTGGTGTTAGTACTCTTCCTCTCAGATTGCCTACTAATGGTTCTTATCCGCCTCTTTTGACTATCCAGTCTTTAGGTGCTTATAGACTATTTGTTTTTCCTGTTACATTCCAGCTTGGCTTTCACCTTGATATTTTTATACCCACTGCCTCTTCTTGTTTCCCCCCTCCCATTTTTCCTTTCTCTCCCTCCCCCCACCCCCACCTTCTCCCCTATTTATTTTAGTTATGGACATCCAACACTCCAGTCATCTGAAAAAATGGGCTGTTCCCATGAAAGCTCATGATACCTTCTATATGTTTTGTTAGACTATTTGTTGTTTTTTAAGTTTATTTCGAAATAGCGTATCCCTACTACAAAGAAGCCTCGAAATAAGTCTGAGGCAGGCTCCCTCAATATGGACGTGTTACCTGGACTTAGAACCCCAGGAAGCACTGGGGAGTAAGTACTTTGAATGACTCTGGGGAGTCGTTATTTCAAAATCACAGCTGCGGAGCGACCACACCACCGCTATTTTGAAATAAGTGTTATTCCTCATGGAAAGCAAGAGGTTTTTTGAAACAATGGGCATAGTGGTGTAGATGTTCTGCTTGTTATTTCAAAATAACTCCCTAGTATAGACCAGGACAAAGTGGTTTGGGCCACTTTATATAGTTGGTTCATTCTTACTGATTTACACAACAACCTCTGGGCCCGTCGGAAAAGAAACCGGAGGAGCATTCTAGGTCACCACGTGGGAAACAGTCCTTCATTAGGAGTGAGAGCAGCTCCACACATCAGAGCACGGAAATGACTTAAGAGCCCCTAATGAGACTGGAAGAGTGACTAGAAATGGTGCTTGCATTCACCACAGCTGATTGCTGAGCGCCACCCACGTTTCACAGCTGTTCTTGTGAGGAGCAGGGGGCGGGGAGGTCAGGAGGATAAACGCAGGCATCTGGTCCCTCACATGCTAATGCTCTAAAACAACCCGGTGATCAGAAGAAGCTGGGGGAGATTTAAACGAAAATGCAGACATAAGTAAGAATCCCATGCGTGCAGTTAGCTTGTTGGGGAGGGGAGGAAAGAGAAGTTTGCCGGCTGTGTTGTGTGTCCTGCATCCCGCACTGCCTATTCAATATCATGTCTTCTTGGGGTTCTGTAAGAATAGGGCAACTCCTGTACTAAAAACACACAGAGCAAGACTAAAAGCTGAAACGAATGAATGCCGCTATTCAACTCTGTGCAAGGAGACAGGGTGACAGGCCATGCCAAATCAATCCGCTCCTTCACCAAGACTGACATCCTACCTGCAGAAGTGACCCATACTGGACGCATGGGAAAAAGTGACATGCAGGGGAAGAATGTGTTTTGATCACGTCACAACCTGAAGCAGGAGCTGTCGGTATTTTACTTCAGGGAGAGGGGTGAGTTAGTGGGTTCTATTCTGAGCCCTGGTCTACACTAGGGAGTTATTTCGAAATAACCCCCTTAGATCAAATTAATGAGCAGCAAGTCCACACTACCAAGCTTGTTATTTCAAAATAACAGGCTGTTTAATTCAGAATCTGTGCTCTTGCTTTCCTGGTGGAATAACACTAATTACAAAATAGTTATTTCGAAAGAGCAGTCGTGTGGACGCTCCGGTGCTGCTATTTCGAAATAACGTCTCTCCAGAGTCATTAAAAGTAATTACTCGCCAGTGCTTCCTGGGGCTCTAAGTCGAGGTTGTGCGTCCACATTAACGGAGCCTGCCTTGGACTCATTTCGAGGCTTCTCCGTACCATGGACATGCTATTTCGATTTTTGTAAAATCGGGAGTTGTTATATCATTTTTGGTTATTTCGAAACAGTTTCCTTGTGTAGACATGCCCAGAGGGAAGTCCCTCCAGATTCCTGAATTCTAGTCCCGGCTCTGGGATCAATTCCTTTTTTTGAAGAGTTGGGCAAATTTGTGACAACTCCCCTTTTTATGTCTTAATTAATAATTGTAAAGTGCGCAGAGGGAAGGTTCTATCAAACTGCAAAATATTGTTAGCCTACAATTACCCAGATTATTCAACACCGACTGTAGGACAAATGAAAGGGGTAAGCAGTGAGGTAGTAAAGTTTGCGGATGATACCAAACTGTTTAGGATAGTCAAGACAGAAGCAGACTGTGAGGGACTCCAAGAAGATCTCACCAAACTCAGTGATTGGGCAGCAAAATGGCAAATGAAATTTAATGTAGATAAGTGTAAAGTAATGCACATTGGGAAAAATAACCCCGACTATATGTACAGTATGATGGGGGCTAATTTGGCTACGACAAATCAGGAAAGGGATCTTGGAGTTATCGTGGACAGTTCTCTGAAAACTTCCACGCAGTGTGCAGCGGCGGTCAAAAAGGCAAATAGGTTGCTAGGAATTATTAGGAAAGGGATAGAAAATAAGACACAGAATATCTTATTGCCCCTGTATAAAACTATGGTACGCCCACATCTTGAATACTGTGTACAGATGTGGGCTCCTTACCTCAAAAAAGATATTTTGGCCTTGGAAAGGGTTCAGAAAAGGGCAACTAAAATGATTAGGGGTTTGGAGCGGGTCCCATATGAGGAGAGGTTAAAGCGACTGGGACTTTTCAGTTTAGAAAAGAGGAGACTGAGGGGGAATATGATAGAGGTCTATAAAATCATGAGTGGTGTGGAGAGGGCCGATAAAGAAAAGTTATTTATTAGTTCCCTAAATAGAAGAACTAGAGGACACCAAATGAAATTAATGGGTAGCAGGTTTAAAACGAATAAAAGAAAGTTCTTCTTCACACAGCGTGTAGTCAACCTGTGGAACTCCTTGCCAGAGGAGGCTGTGAAGCCTAGGACTATAACAGAGTTTAAAGAGAAGCTAGATAATTTCATGGAAGTTAGGTCCATAAAAGGCTATTAGCCAGGGGATAAAATGGTGTCCTTGGCCTCTGTTTTTCAGAGGCTGGAGAGGGATGGCAGGAGACAAATCGCTTGATCATTGTCTTCAGTCCACCCTCTCTGGGGCACCTGGTGCTGGCCACTGTCGGTAGACAGGATACTGGGCTAGATGGACCTTTGGTCTGACCCAGTACGGCCGTTCTTATGTTCTTATGAAAACAGCAGGGCTAATCTAATTATTACTGGGGCAGATTCTGCCCCCCAAGTGTTTGTCAGGAGTGAGGAACCTTTTTTGGGTGGGGGGCTGCTGACCCACAGAAAAATCAGTTGGGGGCCGCACACACCTGAGAAGAAAAAAAAAACCCTGATGTGGCCTCTGACTGAGGAGAACGACACTCCCCACATTCCCCTCGCACACCAGAGCCTAGAAGGCCCCAGGTTGGTAGATCTTGTGTGCTCCAACTTCATGGTGGGCGGCGGAGGGGCTGGTGTGCTAGCACGAGGAGGAACGTTGAGTTTTGCGGGTTAGATCCAGGCAAGCCAGGGGCCGCACCCGGCCCCTTGGGCCTTATATTCCGCACCGGCCCCCAACCCTTAGATTCCGCACTGGTGGTTTAAATCTTGCCTGATTCTCAGTTGCTTTAGGTCCCGTTTTGTTTGTTTGTGAAACAAACTTTATCCCTCCCGCACTCCACAGTACCAACTGCTATAATTTTAACCAGTGTATTTTCATGACACCCTAAACATAATATGAAAGCGAAAAGAATAGCCCAAATGAGCCTTAATCAAAGACGCGGCTGAAAAGATAACAATGGCCCGGGTTTGCTAAGAAGTTTGAATATCATGAACCTTCCTTCAGGCCTCCTTCACACCTCCAATTGCATGGTGAAAAGGGGGCTCTGCATCGTGTGATTATGCCTCGTTTGTGTGTGTCAGTCCTTTTACAGCCTGTTCTTCTGGAAGAAATTGCAAGTCTTATTAAAGTGATTTATCCTAAACATCACTTCCACTCCAGTTCACCGCCACACAGTGTCAGTACGAAACAAAAGAAATTCTCAGCCGTTGAACCGGATCGCTGTGCTTCAAGAGAGTGTGGAGTGGCGTGGAACCCAGTTGCTACGGCATTTTCTGCTTTCGTAGGCGTAGCGGATATAAAGAGGCGCTCTGTTAAATTGCCATTTCCCCAAACCTCACAGGAGGTGGTTGGTCCCACGCTGAAAAGGGGCACCTAAAGGACTATCTTCATGCGTATGTAACCATTACTGGGCAGATTGAACCTGGGAACTCTGGAACTTAGTATAGGAGCCTCTATAACTTGAGCTATAAAGCCAGCTGGCTGTCAGCCCCGGCTGTAGAGGTCTCTTGTTCTTATGAAAGTGAACAGATATCTTACCCGTTGCTGGAAGTGGTCTAAGTGCTACTACATGGGACAGTGAACCACAGTGGTGCTATGTCTACACTGGCGCGATCTTGCGCCAGAAATATGCAAGTGAGGCTAAGCGTGGAATATCGACGAGCCTCATTTGCATATCTAATGAGCCGCCATTTTTGCGGAAGAGGCTCTTGCACCAGAAGGAGCTGTCTACACTGCCCCTTCTTGCACAAGAAAAACCCTCTTGTGCAATGCCGTTATTTCTAAAAATAATCAGCGTAACGGCATTGCGCAAGAGGGTTTTTCTTGCGCAAGAAGGGGCAGTGTAGACGCTCCGTCTGGTGCAAGAGCCTCTTCTGCAAAATGGCAGCTCATTAGATTTGCAAATGAGGCTCGGTGATATTCCATGCTTAGCCTCATTTGTATATTTCTGGCGCAAGACTGCGCCAGTGTAGACATAGCCTAGGTGTGTGGGTTACATACTTCCCCTAGCTGAGGAAGCATGTCCTGAGTTTCTGGCTGTGTCTAGACTACATCCCTTTCTCGAAAAAGGGATGTAAATTAGACACTTCTAAATTGCAAATGAAGCTGGGATTTAAATTTCCCGTGTTTCATTTGCATAATGGTGGCTGCGATTTTTTTCAAAATGGAGCTTTTCGAAAGAAAAACAGCTGTTTAGACAGGGATCTTTCGAAAAAAAAAAAAAAAAAACCCTTTCTCGAAAGATCTTGTAAACTCATTTTTTGAGGAGTACAGGATTTTTCGAAAAAGGGTTTTATTTTCAGAAGATCCCTGTCTAAACAGCCATTTTTCTTTCAAAAAGCCCCTTTTTGGAAAAAGCCCAAGGACGCCATTATACAAATGAAGCTTGGGAAATTTAAATCACGGCTCATTTGCAATTTCAAAGTGTCTAATTTACATCCCCTATTTGAGAATGGAGATACGATCTCAGAGACCCAATAGAGATCCCGGACAAGTCCTAATTTGTAACTGCCATCATGCAGATTTGAACCTGGGACCTCTGGAGCTTAGATTAGCGACCGTGAACACTAGGGCTATGTCTACAGTGCCTCCCTTTTCCGCAAAAGCCTATGCAAATGCTCATGGATTAGCATATTGCTGCACTTCATTTGCATATTTAATTAGGAGCCGTTTTTGCGCAAGAACTGTTCTTCCTGAAAAAATGAGGAAGAATGGCTCTTGCGCAAGAGGGGGGGCGTTTTGCGCAAAAAGGTGCTGAGAAGACTGCACCTTTTTGTGCAGAAACCTCTTGCACAAAAACAGCTCCTAGTTAATTATGCAAATGAAATGTGGCAATATGCTAATCTGCACTTCATTTGCATAGGATTTTGCGGAAGAGGGAAGCATGTAGACATAGCTGAAGTGTGTGGGTTACATGCGCTCAGATTAGAGACGGATGATTCCCTTACAGATCTAAGGCGGGAGTAGTATCACTCACTACGTAGTACTTGAGCTTTGAGAGATTCCTTTCCTGGCAGGACAGTGGAATCGTGCTTTAAGAGTTAATACAATTCTGCCACTCCTGCCAAGCGTTTTCTGCTTTGTTGGGAGAATTCCATACACAGGTCTGGTAGCCCGTACCTGAATTGTCTGTCTCTTCCAAACAATGCTTATCTGATTCTAAAGACATTTGGAGGAGGAAATTTAAGGTCTCAGCAGCCCAACGTAAGTGAATTGGTTATGTTAGGTACTGGTATAATTTCATTACCATATAATCTGAGTATATCTGGACTAGATCTTATACAGGTCAGGTCAGCTGCTTAGATTGTGAATTCGGAGCTGGGGCCACTGTTTCTTAAATGCTTGGAAAGTGATTAGCAAGTTCTGGGTGCTACCATAAGTAGCAAAATCCTTTAATTTTCATTTTTTTCCCCAACACATAAAATGTATTTAACCACAGGTGATAAAGCTGACCCGTTTCCAGAAACACCACCCATATACATGCTGACAGATGTCCCCAGCTGACCCCATGTTAATTCATTCTATGACAACCTGTGGCAGCTGATAGTGACAGAGGTGGAAATGAGCTGATTGGAAAGATTAGACGATGAAAAGTGGCGGAGGGAACGTTCCAGTATTCAAGATTGTATTTGCCTGGCTCACTCGCTGACTTGCGGCTTTGATTGCATTCCAAAAGAAGGGTGATGATTCCATGATAATCAAATGCAGTAACTTGCAGGGCATGAAAAACTGAAATGTATTTTAGATATCCGTTGAATTGTTGCTTCTTAAACCTCTGTCTAAGGTGTGGACACTGCTTCACACTCTGTGTGTGTGTCAACTGGAAATTTTTAGATTTATTTGCACATACTGTGTAAGAGCCTCATTTGTGAAATAAATTCATTCTCCATAAATAGGTGAGAAGAAATATTAATTCAGGTTTGCATAAGATATGCAACCAATGCAATATGGCTGTTGACATGCACTAATGTAGCGCCTGACACTAAAAGAAATGGTTAATGTGACTTTACACTACAAGGGCAAAATTCCTTTACCACATTTATTGCCCTCAAAACAATAAATCATCACATTTCTGTGCTAAAGGGAATAGAACATGACAGCATGTTGCAAATATTTTGCAGTTCATTGAACTTGTCAAAAATATGCATTTTAAGTGGATTTTTAAAATAATTAGTTAACTTCCTTTTTTTATTTAAAGTCTGAGTCAAAAAAAAAAAAAAGCACGCACGAGGTATCTGGAAAGTCAGTATTCCTGTCATCCGGGGACTGGATTACCATGGGAGTTCCAGATTCACAGAATAGATCTTGGGCCTCTAGAGCTCTTTGGTTTCCTTCCGTTAGGTGCAGACTGAACCTCTCTAGTCCGGCACCCTCGGGTGCTGAATCATGGGAGGTCAATGTTTTTAGCAGCGTTACCAACACTTCCACTGCTTGTTGGGCCCTTAGAAGACATTGCGAGATTAAATCAGAGCTGACTAACAGCACAGGACATGGAGAGCCAGGACTGGTGGCTGTCAACAAACTTTATGGGACCGCGGGAAACTTGGCCACACCCAGGATAAGTGGACGTTCTACTCACTAAAATCATGCTGGATCACGGATGTTACTGGACTAGAGCGTGCCAGACTAGAGAGGTTCAGCCTGTACTATGGTTCATTCAGAGCCAAGATTCCATTAGCTCAGTTTGCTTTATATATCAAATTGCTTTGGGGTCTGTTTTTAGCCAGTAACGATAGCAAAACATGAGTAGTCAAGCATGATCTTTCTCTTCCCCGCCTCCAGAGATACCCAGCACACAACCACACAGTGCTAATGCAAAAAGGTTGGTCAGATTTGTGTGCACGCATATTTAAACCACACACCCATCCTTCAGATTACTATTTTTTGTAGGAAATCCTAAAAGCTGGTCCCCTCTCCCCCCCCCCCCCATCCCTGTAGGCGATCATTCAAAACACTGAAACATCAGATTCAGTGAGAGCACTGGGCAGTAACAAAACGTGGGCAGGCAGAAGAACTGAGATTGTCTTGGCTGAGTATACTCACTGGTGTGGATGCTTAGACAATGTAGCTAAGCTTGGAAGGATTCCAGGGCTGCAGGACCCCGGGGCTGGAGCACACAAAATCTACTAGGCTCGGCACCCCCCAAGATTCTGGTCGGGGAGGGGAACATGAGGAGGGTCTTTCTCCTCCTCAGTCAGGGGGCCACGTCAGCAAAGAGTTTTTGTTGTTTGGTTGGTTTTTGCTTCTCACTTGTGTGCAGCCCCTGTCTGATTTTTTTTTCTGTGGATCAGTGGCCCCCAACCCCAAAAAGGCTCCCCACCTCATGGAATAGACTGTTCAAGAAATGTTGATTAACATCAATTTCACCAAACACACACAGGCTGACAAAAAGCATTTCCTTCCATATTAATCAGAACGTTCTGATAGTTGAAGTTAAAAAAGCTCGTTAAGAATGTAGTCGTGTTTAAAATAAGGATATTTACTTCACATTTTGGCATCTCATGCTGGCAGTTTGTTTAAACTGTTATAGAAGTGATTTTTCATATCACAGTGTCAACTAGTCTGCTACGTATTTCAGAGAGTGAGTCTGTTCAAAACCCCTTCCTAAACGGTAAGAGCTAGGACTACCACATTCAATATGCAGCTTCCTCATATAACTTCATGAAAGTTCGGGGTTTGGCAGCTCCAAGACAGCGGGATGTGCCTGGAATGGGATTGCTTCTCCTAAAAGAGAGAATAACCAGGCTGGTAATGTTGCCTTTCTCCATGAGAGATCTAAGGTTCCTTTTTCGGTAGGTGGAGTCTGGCAGTCTACCCCTTCCTGTGAGTTATCTTTTCCTTCAGCTGTATTTCTCAGAGTCAACTTCCATCTTGCTTCTGATCTGTCTCCTTGTGTTTCTGCTCCATTAGAATGTGGCATTATGTATTAGGACAATATTCAGCATATCAAAACTTCCTTTATAATGCTGATAGGCATGGTGTTCCAAAAGCTAGTCTAGAAAGATGGATCATACCGCCATTAATCTATCATACACCTATGTTAAACTAAGAACAATGTTGCCCCAGAGCATAGAAAGTAATATTAACAACCACCGATTTCTTTTTATTTGTGACTTAGTGCGAGCAAAACCACATTGTGGTATGGTGGAAGATTCAGGAAACGTACAGTATAGTGGTCTGAGCAAGGCATTGTGAGTGAGGTCTCCAAAAGTTCTCCCTTGCTCTACGATCTTGGGCAACACAATTAAGCCACAATTTGGTACTCAGCTTTCTCTTATCATAACTTAAAGCAAGGTCAGGGTTGGGTTGTGCCAGGACAAGGGGATGTGCCTGGAATGGGATTGCTTCTCAGAAAACCAGACAGAAAAGGGATGGAATCGCCAGGCAGGTGAAAGGGGCTTGGCTGGGGAGGAGGTAAGGGGGCAACTCTGCCCCCAACTGTGACTGTCCCAGTGGGTGGTAAGATGCCAACAGATGAGAAAAGTACCACAGTGGATTAACATTAATGCAATCAGGTCCAAAGTCTCAACATGAGGCAATCAAAAACTGAACCACCCAAAATCAGAGGCCACCTCTTCCAGTTTGAATCCAGCCACTCTGGGAATTCTGTCAGATGAGAAGGAATAACATTTGCCTCGGAGGTACTTTGTGGAGATTCATTCAGGGTTCACAAAGTATTTGATTTCCTTTGGCACCTGTCATATGAAGATTGTATAATATTAATATGAACTAGACAAAATGGAAGTTTGTTTAATTGCCCTGGTATTGTTGCTTTTTTTTAGTTTCATAATTGGACCATGCCTTGCTTTATTTTGTGGGGCTGTTTTAAATTAACAATTTTTTTTTCCATTTTCAGCAGAAAATTTTTCACATTTTGAAATTCTAGTTTGATCAAATTTGATCTTAAAACATAGAAATTACAAATTTTTAATTGAGATTTCTCCTCCCCCCCCCCAACCCACAACCAAAGATCTACCATTTCCTCTGAACTGCGCAAAAGAAAGATTCATGTAAAGCAAAATGTCCATTTCTCCCAGGTAGTTTCAGAGGGAAACATTTGCTACTTCTGCCTTTGCTTTTTCCTTTACTAGAAACCTATGAAGCTCTTGATTTTGATGGATTTGGAAGGATTAAATCTGGATGCTGATTTGTTTATTATGCACCCAAGGGAATGTTAAATACCTGCATCTTGTAATGTTTCCCTTCCCTGCCTTGCTTAATAAGTAGCTCTGAAAAGCATCAGTTTCTTAATACCTTGTCAGTTGTTATAGAAGAGACTCTTGCCATTTGCAGTAAGTGTGAAAGTTCATCTAATTAGTTGATTTCGGTTCATCTGGCATTAAATAATTCCCAGAATTCCCATATGTTTGTACAATACATGCAATGGGGGGATGAGTCTCTAAAAGCAATTAAATAGCTCATTTCAGAAAAGCTTAGCATTGGTCAGTCACTCACATCCCTGCTATTACTCCCCAGGATGAATGCAGAGACCCTGGATGGTTGCCCGGGGCTGTTAGTGAGGTTATGCTGTTTCAGCGACTTTTCGCTCAATGGTTAACTTTTTTGTGGTGGGGGAAGGGGGAATTTCAGGCCATAGGTGTATTACCTCAGTGCGTTTCACATCATCCTCCAGATAGGCGCTCCCCCGCTTTCTTTTTGTGAGAGTGTTTTGTTTCCTTCTTGACATTTCAAACGCTCGACTTACGGGAATCAGCACCGGTAGAGTGACTGAAACTCCCGATTCACAGGCCAGGCGGGTAAATGTTGTGTTGTTTGCAGCCTAATCTATATTTTGTGCCCCCTATGGGAGATGAATAGTTCAAATTTGTGCTGGAGGTAACTTTGGCAAATTCCATCCCCCGTCTCTGCACCTGTATTTTGTGCGTTTGACATAGGAGGCAGGAGTTGAAGGACGTGTGCCTTTTGTTAGAGGCAAGGGATGCACCTACCCCATTAAATAGCTAGGGTTTGACTCTTTCTCTGGACAGACACTGCCGTTTAAAAAAAACAAAAACAAAAAACTCTGTAGTGTAGACATACCCTAGATGGCCCTAGCTCTTACTGTTTAGGAGGATTTCTTCAACAAATGTACTCACAGACAGACAGAGTCTAAGGCAGTTAGGTAGATTATGCTTGTGTTTAAATGCTTTAGTGAAGCTGGGCCTGTTTGTGTTGTTTTGTTGGTTATCAAAGACATGTGGTGGTGGCTGTGTGTTTCTGCTCTCTGATTGGATAACAGATTTTATACAGAGGAGAATGGCAGAGATAGTGAATTATGTGATTTTCGCTTGACATTTCAAATAAAGAAATGTAACAGTTTCTTAATTCTGGGGAGTCATTAATACTTACACAAATACCTGTGAACAGTTAATATCATGACTCATTTAACAGCAAAGTAGAATCAGCCTATTTATTTGTGAATGTGTTTGTATACCTATTTCTTCCCCATTTTGCTTCGATCCTTCAAACACTCGAGCAGATATCTAAGATATTTTACGTGAGTATTGTAATTGACGTTACTTGGATTGTCGACTCTTTGGGGTCAAGGACCATCCTTTCGCTCTTCGTTTGCACAATGCTGTGATCAATGACCAACGCTGCTTGGTGCTACACTGATATAAATAATAATAAAAATCCCAAGTAAGGCTCTGCACTATGCCAGTTCTTTCCTGTCTTATCTCTATGCAATGTCACTGTCAAAGGGGCAGATTTTGGCCGACTGTTATGATAACAAAATAAATAATAAAAACACAAGCCACCTCGCTGAGGATATGGACCTACCACACAGTCCACAGATAAAATAAAGACGGGGAAAATTATTTAAATGATGCCATTTCTGTCTAAAAATTGAATCGGACACTTTCTGTTGCTTCCATTCCGTTGTATTGCACGTGTGTTTACAATACATAAAGTGAGGGGAAATGCATCTGTGTGGAATGGGGTTAAATGCAGTGTAAATGTGTGAGCAGAGAAAAAGATTCATATCAGATACTGTATATTTATAACTTAATATCTCCTTTCTCTCTATTGCCTATTTTGTTCAATTGGCAGAATGTAAATATGTCCTCTAACCAAGAAAATCACACTCAATCTGGGAAAAATTGTGAGAGGCTGTATTTTTACACCATAATTTGTTTTTCTTTTCTTGACATCAACAATCTTTGCATGGTGGTAAAGAAATAGATGGGGTAATCGCCAGCCATAAAATAAGCCTTGTTCACGTAGAGCAATATTAAAGATGTATTAGATTTATTGAAATAGAGAAGTACTTAAAGAAATTAAATCCTGAACTGACCAGTGGAGGATGGCTTATATGTAGCCTAGTAGCTCCTGAAATATTGACATTAGCATAGCAGTTGACTTTCTGTTTTCTCTGTGTGGTAGATGAAGGAGGCACATCTATTTTGGCTACAAATATTTTAAATATTAGAGTATTGCAGTTAACATAAATGATTTCTCTTTTGATACACAATGCTAGAAACGTTTCATTCCTTTAAAAAATACGTTGATTTTTTTTCTTTTAATTTTTATTTACACAGTCTACAGCCAGAAGGCACAGAAGTTCTTCTCGGGCCAGAAGTCACATGCGGCCCTCCAGATGTGACTGTCACCACTCCTTTTGCCTTGACTATACCACATTGTGCAGAAGTAAATTCTGAACATTGGAATATTCACTTGAAAAAAAGAACACAGCAAGGAAAATGGGAGGTAAGTTTAAAATTTGTGCGCCTCCAATGGCACTACTTGTGATGAAAAACTACAGGTAGAACCTCTCTAGTTCGGCACACTGTGATCCAGCCTAATTTTAGTGAGCTGGATGTCCACTTATGGGCGTGTCCAACTTTCCCTAAGTCCCCTAAAGTTTGTTTACAGCCACCAGGCCTGGCTCTCAGTGTTCTGTGCTGTTATTTAGCTCTGATTTACTCCTATATGTCTTCTAAGAGCCCAGCAAGCAGTGGAAGTGTTGGTAATGCTGCCAGACAATGTTGACCTCCTGTGGTCCAGCAAATTCTCTGCTTTCTCACCGGTCACGTCCCGAGGGTTCCAGACCAGAGAGGTTCTACCTATACAATCATCCAGGCTAAAGGTAGAATGAGTCTAGTGGGTATAGGGGTAAGAGACAAATCTGGATGATTTCTTAAATCCTTTTTCCCAACTGAAATTGAAAACTGATGAAAAATGTCACTGCACTGGATGATATTGTCCTTGTCATGTGATTTTGTTTAGTTTACCAAAGGTCACGTGACAGGCATCAATATGAATTGACTCCTGTAGTAGCTCTGGTTTCCAAGCCATTAATAAATTCAAGCACATCTAAACTCTCCTAGAAGACCCGCCCACAGCTAAATCTGACCACTCTGTCAAAACTTTACCATGAAGGAAAGAAAGAGAAGGAATTCCTTAAGAACCAAAGCATGACTTTTAATATTTTTACCTAACTTTTCTAGAGTAGAATCTTCTTGGACCAACATATTTCATGCCATTTTGCATCTCACTTAACAGGTGACTTGAGTGGATTACCCTGAGCCAGTAATATGTACAGGTTCATTATATTCTGCATCAAGTAGTTCCCATTTTCAGTTGAAGCTTTCAAAGTATCAACTAAGTCAACTTCATTGAGTTTTCTGGGGTTTTTTGTTTGTCTGTCTGTCTCTGTCTGTTCTCATGCTATGGGAAAACCCTGGCATAAAATCATCAGGAGCGGCCCTAGACGAACTGCCGGCAACTGGCGCCCTAGGTAAAATGCACGATCGGTGCGCGATCGGCACTCCCACCTCCGAAGCCCTCAACGGCCAATTATCTTGGCATCCTAGGTGACTGCCAAGTTTGCCTGTATTGACAGACCACCACTGAAAATCATCCAGGACATTCTTAACTTTCTATCTGCTCCTGTTCCCCCTCCCCGCAAGCTTTTGATCTCGTTGCTTTCAATTTTCTGCACCATTTCAGTAAATATAGAGAGCTCTGTTGCATTCAGTACTCACTCAGTTTTCCATCAGCACTGGTTGCCAGTTCTCCAGGACTACTGAGGAAGAATGAAAGATTGCAGGGCCGGTTCCCCAAACCATGTATCTAATGACAACACAACACGGCAAAACAGCACGTGAAGGCAAAACGTATTTCTTTTGGGATCAGAATAAACATTATCTTGATGGATGCTGTAAGGGGATGTCAGCTGCACACTCTTGTTCAGGATTTGCTTATTGACTTTCATTGTCAAGGTTAATTTCTTAACCTGACATTAGGAAGAATTAGCTAGAAATCCGAGACGGCTTAAGAAGATGCTAAAATTGCTTCTGCGTCTTTCTTATAACATGCCGTGAACAATGTATAGCCATGCGCACTACTGCTGACACAGGCTTAGGTGGGGAACACTTACATGAGTAAAGTCCATGCAGTCTGATAAATATTTAACATTTCAAACAAATTAGGAGGGAAAAAACAAAAAGGAATTCACAGAAATGTCCCGGCGCCTGTTTGAAAAAGCCTTCTGATTTTGAAATATGATTTTCATTATATAGGAAGTGATGTCGATGGAAGAGGAAACTACTTCCTGCTACTGCCTATTGGATCCTTATGCCTGTCACATTCTCTTAGACAGCTTTGGAACTTACACTCTCGCTGGGGAGCCTATCTCTGACTGCGCAGTTAAAAAGCTGAAAGTGGCAGTTTTTGGCTGCATGTCTTGCAATTCACTGGATTACAATCTGCGCGTGTACTGTATGGACAACACGCCTTGCGCGTTTCAGGTAAATTCTTTCCACTTGTGAATTTTATGACCATTATTTTCCCACAGAATTGTCACTATTTTTTAGTTTTATTACCATAGCAACTAGAAGCCCATGGTCATGGACTAAGACACCAGAGTGTTAGGTACTATGCAAATATGGAACGAAAAGACGCTACGTGCCCCTTGAAGCTTTAAACTGCCTCCCTTCATATATGATTTAGTTCTGAAGGGTATCGTATATTGTGCCTATGCTTAGGAATGTATGGCTACGTCTACACTACGAGTTTTCTCTGCAAAAAATATGGAAATGTGGGACTCATTTGCATGAGTCGCGATCTCATTTGCATATTTTCTGCCGCGCTGTGTTTGTGCTGGGGTTTTTGTGCAAAAATAAGCAGCATGGACATTTTCTTTTTGTGCCAAACCCCCTTTTTCACAAGATCCTCATGCTCCAAAAAAGGAGGTATATCAATCTTGCGGAAAAAGGGGTTTTGGCGCAAAAAGAAAATGTCCACACTGCTTGTTTTTGTGCAAAAACCCAGCACAAACACAGATTGGCAGAAAATATGCAAATGAGATCACAACTCATGCAACTGAGTCCCTCATTTGTATATTTTTTGCAGAGAAAACTCATAGTGTAGACGTAGCCATATGTGTTTTATGCAAAGGCTAATTTATCAGGTATGTACGAGCAGAGAAACCTGTCACACTTACCCCCTACCCCTCTACCTCCCCAGGGGTAGTTAATCAGTTTCTGGAACATCTTCTCTTTGGTCTCAGAGAGTGTCCGATGGGAAGGTGAGTTCAGCAGATGGACAGTAAAGGTAAACAAGTTTATCTACAGGGTCACAGGGATGAGGTTCATCTATGGCAGTGGTCTCCAAGATCACTTTTTAAGTCTCAGAACAGGCAAAGATCTACTGTCCCGCCCCTTCCTTGAAGCCCCGCCTACATTACATGAGGAAATCTAATGTAAATGTACTGCGCAGGTGCGCAGTTCAGAGAGGGCTCAAGAGCTACTCTTAGAGCCCCTGAGATCTACCGGTAGATTGCGATCTCCTGATTGGTGATCACGGATCTATGGGAATGTTAAATATGATTGGTTATGCTGAGTGTAAAGAATGGGACAAGACTGGACAAAGGTTTGGGTGGAGGAACCACTCTAAGCTATAAAAGGGGGCGGGAGGGAGGGACTTGCCCTCCTGAGAGAGCCTGCCTGGTTTTCTACTGGAGTGCTCTCCCTTTGTGCACATTGAATAGAGCTTTAAATGGAAGAGCACATCCAATACTCTTGATTCTGCCAAACACCTGACTCCTATGGTTGCCATTGGGTACCACAAAGATCCCAACAGTTCACTGGCAAGGTCACTGGACTGGGATTCAGCAAAGCAGGGTACTGCTCCTAGCTCACCATGGACCAGCAGTGTGAATTTACTCCAAAGCACTTAATGCAGGGGAGAGGAAAGAGACATGATGTGATCTTCCCAGAGACTCTTCATGTGCATTTGCACTGCATCAAGTCCATTGGGGCATTATTGTAATAGAAGTACTAAAATATTGGTCACCTATCATATGCCCTACAGTACAAGCTGTGTTATTTGGCACTTTATTATCTGGAAAACTTGGTTAACTGGCATCTGATTTAGATGACAATACAATTCTTCCTTTAATTAACTGAAAAAATCCTGATAGACATCCAGCATAATTTTTCAACATTTTCCTGTGCTTGCAGAAGTCACGTTTGTAAACTTGCATCAGTAAAGTTTGTTCATGTTGTGCTTCTGCATATAAAAGCATCTGATCTAACCCATCCTGCAACTATGGCTAATGTACGGTGAAAATTCATGAAACATCGGTGTAAAGCGTGAGTGACTGGTACATTTGATTAACCGGCATCTCCCATTCCCCAGGAATGGCAGATAACATAGCTTGTACTGTATAATATTGATCAAAATCATTTATCTTTACATTGTCATTAGTCATTGCTCCCTGTTTTAATCAACCCAAGTATTGGTAAGTGTTTTTCACTCTTTTCATAACAGCAACGCAATAGTTGTGCACAATACCTATGAAAATTCAGATGACTTTTTTCATGTGGCATTTCTCTAAAAATTACTGCTTTTGGAATTTGCCATGGATGCCGATGTAATAAAACACTTGTCTTTTGGGAATAGAGATAAAGACAGTTGTGACAGGAGATTGTTTTTCCTATTCTTTGTTCCTTTTTTATATCACAGAAACCTGGCTCTCTTAACAAAACACACTCTAATATCACTATGTTTTTTTAATAAAAGAAGCAGCACCCAACCAAGCGAGGAGTAGCGAGAGATGTACAGTAGCTGTTTATAACTGGATGGTGTGTAGAGCTACTGTCTAGTAATATTTGTAAGTCTAAGGCCAAAATTCTGACCTTGCATATAAAGGCACATTTATGAAGCTCCTAACTAGTACTGGGTCAGAAACTCACCGGGTATAAATCTGTGTTGTCCATTGACTTCAGTGTAGCTACAAAAAGTTTAATCAGCAGCAGAGTCTGTCCTGATGTTGTCTGCATGTATGCCATCGTAATGAATGCCCCAAAAGTAATATGTTAGATCATCAAAGCCCTCTCGGAAACAGAAATTCCAGTCACAGAAGACAGATGAAAATGGCAAATATTGGAAAGCCAGAAATGAGTTTGTCTTATCCAGAGCAACCCACTGCAGGTTTTTTTTCAGACTCATTCTTATAGAGCGCTATTCCCTTACTGAATGGGTTATTCAGTCTGCACTTTATTGAAAGGAAACAAACAAACAAAACAAAAAGCTTGATTTATTTGGATCATATTTGGTTGCAGAATTGCTGTGCAATCAGAAAAAAATTAAAAGAATCTAGACAGGCGCCCCCCCTTAATTTTAAAGACAAATAAATAAATAAATCCTATCTGTTTATAATTTGTCTTGATATTTTTTAAAGAGTTTTTGTTTTAAGAATAATTACCATTTTTCCACTCGCGGAAAGCAGCATATGTTGGCTATACATAGGACTATTCTATATTTATGAAATTATGTTTTCTCTATAAATATCCTGTCAGTTCAGTGCCTGTTTCCCTTTAAATGTAGGAATTGAATAATAATGATCACACATGCACAAAAAATTAGGCAATGGATAAATGGAAACACTGGTCTGAGTCAGGCTGACTGGGGTCTATTCCTGACCCGATGACAAACTTACATGTCTCAGCACGTCCATTTGTGAAATGGGGATATTACTGCTTACTTTACATAGCTGTTGTTCAAATTAAAGGTCCAGAGACTGTCCAGTTTGGCCAATATACATGGCAGAGGAGAATTGCTGGCACTTGATGGCATAGATCAGATGTGCAAACCTGGGCTTCAACAATGACATGAATTGACTGGCGCATTACAAAGCCAATTTCTCCTGCCTTTAACAGCTGCACTTTCACATGAAAAGCTATGTATAGGACACATCCAGACCACTTAATTAGCCTCATTAACATGGGTCCTAAAATTGACAGGTACTACACTTTTGCTGTTCTATAGGTCTCTTGGTTTCTGTAATTTCCACTCCAATTCATCTGATGAAGTGGAAAGCTCATGATTCTATCTCTTCTGGTTAGCCTCTGCAGTGCCCTAGGCCCATTCATTTTTAAAGTTACAGACTCGCATGGCGACCCCTCTGAGATCAGAAACCATGGTGCCAGAGACATGTGTGAGATCATCGACAGATGGAATGGTCCCAGGTCTCCAGCTCTTTCTGTCGAGAGCAGTCCTGTTCACTACCTGCATTGATGAGGAGTACTTTTCTGATTAAGAGGTGGAGGACTGACCCAGTGTTCATACTTCCATTGTTCACCTCAGAAGATTTCAAGGAGCAATGCAAGGAGTTATACAATAGAGATATACCCTCCCTGGGTAAAATAAATTTTAAAGAAATTGAGACATACCTGGCCCATTCTTTCATATTAGCCAATTAGCCTGTCATAAGACGGGATTTTCAGGTCTCTCCTCCACGTCAGTCTTCGTTCCTGAGCCTCCGGTCTCTCGCTCCGTGTCTCTCTCTCTCTCTCTCTCTCTCCTCTTTCTTCTGCCTCCCCCCTTCTCTCTCTCTCAGCTCTCCTCCACCTCCTGCCTCTCTCTCTGTCTCTCTCTTTATCTTCTCCTCCCCTCCTGCCTCTCACTTGGGGGACTGCAGAGCCCAAACGGCCTGGAGCTGCTGTCACGCTGCACGTCACCTCCCCGCTCCCCTTCACCTCCCACCGTGGCGCTCGGCTGACTTCTGCGCCACTCAGCTGGGCCGCCACGGGGGAGCAAGCAGAGCAAGCGGCGGTTTGGGCTCCCCCACGGCGACCTGGCTGAGTGGCGCAGAAGTCAGCCGAGCGCCACGGCAGGAGGTGAAGGCGGGCGTGAAGGTGACATACACGGGTGCTGCATGGGGAACGCAGAGCCCAAATGGCCACTTGCGCCACTTGCTCCCCCGCGGTGGCCCGGCTGAGTGGTGCAGAAGTCAGCCGAGCGCCACAGTGGGAGGCGAAGGACGTGACTCAGGCAACAGCGCCACCCAGAGGGAACAGCCAGCATTTCAGCGTTACAGACTCAGACATTGGGCTACTATATAAATATCAGTGTTTGAAATGAAACTCATTTTCATTCACTCCTTTGGCACATGAGTGAATTATATTGTCAAATGCCCTCATCTTGTTTCTTGCTAGGAATGCCTGATGTATAGTGTAGTGGAGCATTAACTATGGGGTACAGCATTATCTCCACCCCAAGGAATAGCACATCAACAATGGCGATTTTAGAACCATTAGCAAGTCCTTCTAACTGGTTTTGTGGCTAACAAGCCCTCCAGCTCACTTGGCCATTCCCAAATTATTTGCAACTCATGTGGATTTAAAATCTAATTTAAAAAGATTTCTACAGGATGTTGCTCCTTGCTTATTTCCTCCATGCAACCTCAGGCGTGGATGGATCATTTCTGACTATTACGTTTAAATGGAAACATTTTGTCTTGCTAATGTGTAAATCCAGGGCTGCTGTTCCCATGCCCATTAAAGTCCTAAGAGTACATGCCCATCATCATCACTATCTGTCCACTTAAATTAACATTAAAGAACTAGGTGGACAGTAACACAAGTTCTTCTTTGTCTTCCTTTTAGACAGTTAACTCCATGAGGTGGGAGTAATCTTTAAAGAGATTACCTCAGATGGTGACAAGTGTGTTGTCAACACTAAAGGCTACATCATGGAGTAACTGCAAGCCCTGACTAAGGTTGCACTGCTCCAGAAACCAAACTGTGACTTGTATCAAGACTCAACCCCTGATTTCCCCTTTCCTCTAGCAGAGAAGTAAGCTGTGTCAGCACTTTTCCAGGGCCAACTTACTTCCCCCTACACTGTGCCTCTGCTGCTCTGGTCACCAGGTAGGGAAGAGAGTTAGGCCTTGTCTTTACTTTCAACATTCCGGAGATCGATCTTCCGGGGTTTGATGTAGCAGGTCTACTAAGGACCTGCTAAATCAACCACTGATGGCACCCACATTGACCCCAGTACTTCATGAAGTTGCAAGGAGTAAGAGAAATCAATGGGAGAGTTTTCCTGTCAACCCCCACAGTGGGGATGCTGCAGAAATTCAACGTAAGGTATGTCAACTTCAGCTATGCTATACTTGTAGCTGGAGTTGCCTATCTTAAGTCCACCTCTCCCACAGTGTAGACCTGGCCTAAATATTCCCCCCACACACTGGATGGGGAGTAGCCATCCAGTAGCCACTGTAATCTGGAATGTGGGCAGCCCTCACTGGAGTACCCTGCTCTTCTCCATGGTCACAGCATAGCCCTACACAAATAATAGTATCAGTGTAGCGGACTGACAGGTAGGAAAAGGTCCCAGCCAGCCTAGTCCAGTTGTATGATGCTGCAGCTTAGACAGGATCTATACTAAAGGAATAAGAACGTAAGAGCGTAAGAATTATCCAATATTTCCCTCTGCTATTCTTTGACATGTATTATTCTCTCTGTAGAACATGAATGTATGTGGCAGTTAATGCACGGGTGCAATTCTTGTCCCACTCCGTTCAAAGACAGAGCTCTGAGCCAGATTTAGAAGGGTACTTAGGTGCCTACAAGTACAGCTAGGACTCCAGTGGCATTTTTAAAAGTACCTAGGTACCCAGTAGACTTGCCGGGCCCCTGGGCAAAGTATGTGGGGTGGGGCCTGGTTTTACGAGCTCAGAAGGGGGCGGTGCCTCAGGGCAGAAGGGGCGAGGTTGAGGCAACCACTCTCAGTGCTGTCCTAGGCCACCCCACGTAGCCCTCAAAGCTGCCCAGAGCATGAGGTGCAGTGGGACAACCACAATTTATAGGGCCTGGGGCTCCAGCTGCTACCACTCTGGCTGAATCTTCACTGTGGGCTTGCTGCCAGGTCACAAGAGTCACCCTCCGAGCAAAGAATAAAAGACTGATAGAGGCACAGGCACTGAGCATCCTCCATTCTCCACCGTCAAAATGTGGTCCATACAAACTAGTGCCACGTCACCTTCTCCAGGCCAGGAAGGACAGCTCGTGCGGCGGCTGCCTGTCCCGCAGTCGCAGCCTCCCTTCTTCCTTTCCCCGGGCTGTCAGTCTGACCTCTTTGCCACGCATGCCCAGGTGCCCATATTGAAATGTTCAACAGATAGGTGTGTTGTGAGCAAGACACGAGAAGTCATTCTTCCGCTTTACTCTGCACTGGTTAGGCCTCAATTGGAGTATTGTGTTCAGTTCTGGGCACCGCATTTCAAGAAAGATGTGAAGAAATTGGAGAGGGTCCAGAGAAGAGAAACGAGAATGATTAAAGGTCTAGAGAACACGACCTATGAGGGACGGCTGAAGGAATTGGGTTTTTGTTTCGTTTAGAAAAGAGAAGAGTGAGGGGGGACATGATAGCCGTTTTCAGATATTTAAAAGGGTGTCATGAGGAGGAGGGAGAAAACTTGTTCATCTTGGCCTCTGAGGATAGAACAAGAAGTAATGGGCTTAAACTGTAGCAAAGGAGGTTTAGGTTGGACATTAGGAAAAAGTTCCTAACTGTCAGGTGGTCAAACACTGGAATAAATTGCCCAGGGAGGTTGTGGAATCTCCATCTCTGGAGATATTTAAGAGTAGGTTAGATAAATGTCTATCAGGGATGGTCTAGACAGTATTTGGTCCTGCCACGAGGGCAGGGGACTGGACTCGATGACCTCTTAAGGTCCCTTCCAGTCCTAGTATTCTGTGATTCTATAACAGCGAGGCCCCGTACGCCTCATCTTTGTTTGGTTTTGTTCTCTGCTCCAGGAAGTCGTTTCCGATGAAAGACACCAAGGAGGACAATTGCTTGAAGAGCCGAAGTTGCTGCATTTCAAAGGGAATACCTTTAGTCTTCAGATCTCCGTTCTCGACATCCCCCCTTTCCTCTGGAGAATTAAACCATTTACCGCGTGTCAGGTACTTGTCCATATTGTACTTCTTTTTTTTTTTTTTTAATTCCGAGGCAGGATGAGTTTTTAACCAGTAAAAGCGGAGTGCCGACAAGGTAACTGCCTTTTCTGTTTTGTTTTCCTAAGAACAGCATAGATTTAGTCTCTGAGCAGACAACAAAAAATGCCATGAGGATTGGGAGAAATGAGGTATGAAACACACCCCATAAAGGGTGCTGGTTGTAAACCTCTCTGTGCTTACAGAAACATGCTTTTATTTTTTCCCCCATATCACGTTCAGCCCCAGTTAACATTTGGACTCAACGTCACCGTTCCCACAAAGAGCCATTTTTCAATATCTGTAATTGAGTTGTCGTTCCTGGACTTAATGTAACCGTGAATGCTCAGCTGAAATGGAGTGCATGTCTTGGTATGTTTTGGTATCCAACCACAGCATAGGTACATTTTGGCTTAGAAATGACATAGCAGCCAATTTTCCCACCTATGATGCATTGATAAGAATAAGTCAAAGTGAGGGATACAGCCTATTAAATCCATTGGTCCCTGTAAAATTGTGAGCAATACACAGGTTGAACCTCTCTAATCTGGCAGTCTCTGGTCCAGCAACATCTGTGGTCCAGCACGATTTTACTTAGCAGGGTGTCCACTTACCATGGGTGTGGCCAAGTTTCCCGTGGTCCCTTAAAGTTTGTTTACAGCCACCAGTCCTGACTCTCAGTGTTCTGTGCTGTTGCTTAGCTCTAATTTGCCCCAAAATCTCTTCTAAGGGCCCAGAAAGCTGGGGGAGTTTTGGTAATGCTTCTAAATAATACTGACCTCCCATAATCTGAAAAATTCTCTTGTTCATAGACATTCAGTCCCTAGAGTGCTGCACTAGAGAGGTACAACCTGTACTAGTACATAGTGTGCTTAAATAAAGGAGAAGATGTTTTCCATTAGCTTGCTTTCAGGATATGTGAGATGATGTACTAATTAAGAAGGACACAAGGTCTCTTGTGATCTTTAGGCAAAAGTAGCCCTACATGTATAAGAAGAATATCCTGAACATCAGAGAGACTGACCCAGAATGCTAGCCCGAAGCCAGAAATACAGATAGTAGAGCAGAAAGGTAATTTATGCCACATAAATCGAGTGCAGCAGGAAAGAGAATGTCATTCCCCCCAACTTGTTCTGAAGAAGCTGCTCCCGGAGTGTCTTGTTCACACCACCATCTACGTGTTTTGTTAGTCTATAAAGTGCTACCAGACCATTTGTTGTTGTTTTTTGCTCTATTGTGTTTGTTTTATAGTTTACAAAACAAGCCGTAATCTATAGCCACACCTCCCACTTGTGTTAAATACACATTAAAATCTGTAGTATATTAATAAGCTTTTCTGCTTATCATAGGTTATTGCTTACTCATAGATAAAGGCATGACAGCATTCTGTTAATCTACATCACCTCCTGATTCATTAATCCCAGGCCAGGTCTACTCTGGGGGAGAAGAGTGACCTAACACCAGCTACAAGAATAGTGTATTTGGAGTCAAGGAACCTTAAGAATAGTGTATCTAGAGTCAAGGTCCCCACTGCAGAAACCCTCCCATTGACTTCCCTTACTCTTTGCAACTGGGTGGAGCACCGTGGTCGACGGGGGTGCCATCAGTGGTTGATTTAGTAGGTCTTTACTAGACCAGCTAAATCAGACCCCAGAAGATGGATCTCTGGAGTGTCAATTTCCAGATAGGTATAGACAAGGGCCCAGAGAATAAAAATCTTGCAATACAGCCAAGAATTATTCAAGACAACATCAGAAATAGTTTGCTAACAGAGGACTCTTCTAGTACAGGTCGAATGCAGATGCACTAATATGTTTGGGGTGTATTAGCAAGGCAATAGGATGGGACCAGAACAGAGTGGATGGAACGTCTTTTCCGGGTTCCACCGTAATGAATTAATAGCATGTCAGTGTCCAGCATCCACAAGAACAGGCCTCACAGCCACACAAGGGTGGCTTAAATGAATGTGTACCGTATGGCACCTGCTGCAAAGAAGCACATCACAATGGAAAATTCAGCCCCCTTTGTCACAGCTAGTGCACCAAAACATCTCATTTCAACAACCTAAGTGGTAGGTAGCACAATTTTCTTCCACTATTTGATCTGAGGAAGTGGGTCTGGCCCATGAAAGCTCATAACCTAATAAACCATCTTGTTAGTCTTTAAAGTGTTACATAGTCCTGTTTTTTGTTTCAGCTACACCAGACTAACACAGCTACATTTCTATCACTGTTCAGAGGGGTGTACGGCTTATATGCCTAGACTGAGCATTCAGTGCAGAGCCTCATAGTTTCAGTACTCACAGAATTCTACATTTTAGCTCTGATGTGGCCTATTGCATGGACATCCGCAGTGAGGGTCTTGTAGTTTTGTAAGAGAGAAGGAATCAGCCACTTAAAATTAGACTGGATGATGAAGTCTAGCCAGGGAAGGAAAGTCTGGATGATCCACTGGGATCCTTCTGACTCTAAATGCACCGAAACACGGGGAATAGAGACTTTGGTGAGAGTTATTTCTGGATGTGTATTTCTGCAGAATTATATCCAGAGGGTATTAGCTCCTTGCTGGAAGTGAGTCTTCAGTACTTGCAAAGTGCTGAGAGTTACTTGAAGGGCCCAAAGTGTTTTGTGTGTGGTTCAGCACTTTCTCTAATGCTAAGTTCAATTTCTATGAATAAATATATCGTTTATGGTGTGTTAGACGTCGGCGTCTGCGTACTCTCTTGGCAAGCAATATTCCGGTGCTGCCAGGCCAAATTGAACTGCAGGGCGCTGTTAAAACAAGTCTTGATAGCCATGCAAATTTCTCCATATTTATCTTTATGGGTTGCAAGGGCCTCACTTCGCTGGATCTAATGCGAGTGGCACCCTCCAAAATGACGATTAAATGAGAGATAAAAATATCAGGTGGGGGAGCCATAGCTCACAGAGCAGCATGTAAGTAGTAATAATCATGTCATGCCTGCTCTGAGAAGAATGCAGAATGGGATGGATGGATGTAAAACCCCACAGGAGTTTTACAGGCTGGGCTTTGAGGACCTGCTTTTTCAGCATTAGCGGCAGGACAGGGTTGAACGAAAGTTCCTGCAGAACTTCTGTCATGGAAATGGGTTTGTCAAGATGATCGTGCAGCTAGATAAATATTTGCATTTTATAATTGTGTGCAATTTGAACGACGTGGCTGGCTGAGAAATAATAATGATTGTTTTTTAAAAGGAACGGCGGCAGAATTTGCACTAACTTCATATTCTCTGCTCAGTGAAACGTGGTCTGTGATGAATCTTTAGATCAGCTGACATGATTTGGGCCCGGCATGAGAAAATAAAATATCACAAAGCCCCAATCTACACTAATATTTTACTCCAAAATAACTCCCCTTGGGTCAAATTAATAAGCGGAGCATCCACACTACCAAGCCCATTATTTTGAAATAACAGGCTGCTTACTTCTAAATCTGTACTTCAGCTTTTCTCAAGGAATAAGGCTAATTTTGAAATAGTGATAGAAATGTAGCCATGTTAGTCTGGTGTAGCTGAAACAAAATACAGGACTGTGAAGCACTTTAAAGACTAACAAGATGGTTTATTAGATGATCATCTAATAAACCATCTTGTTAGTCTTTAAAGTGCTACATAGTCCTGAATTTTGAAATAGTTATTTTGAAATAGTATTAATGTAAGAACAGAAGAATGGCCAGACTGGGTCAGACCAAAGGTCCATCCAGCCCAGTATCCTGTCTGCCAACAGAGGCTAATGCCAGGTGTCCCAGAGGGAGTGAATCGAACAGGTAATGATCAAGCGATCTCTCTCCTGCCATCCATCTCCACCCTCTGACAAACAGAGGCTGGGGACAGCATTACCCATGCTGGCTAATACCCATTTATGGACTTAACCTCCATGAATTTATCTAGCTCTCTTTTAAACCCTGTTATAGTCCTAGCCTTCACAACCTCCTCGGGCAAGGTGCTCTGGTGCCGCTATTGAACGAATTACTCCGTAATGTTTCCTGTGGCTCTAAGTTCGAGGTAGTGCGTCCACATTAATGGAGCATGCCTCAGACTAATTTTGAGACTTCCCTGTAGTGTGGACATGCTAGTCCGATTTTGTAAAATCGGGAGTTAAGTCGAAGTTAAGTTAAAATCGGGAGTTAAGTCATTAGTTCAAAATAGTTTCCTAGTGTAGACAATTTCCTTTATAAGTGAGCCTTGAGCCCCAAGGCCTGTTTTCCTAGAGTTTAGCAAATTTCTCTCCAACTTTGGCTCCCTTTTTATTTCATGATCCTCACTCAACATTTCCCCCCAAACCAAAAATGACTGAAAGAGACTCGTGTTGACACCATACCGAGTGCGCCCCAAAGAACTTACAATCTTTGGAAATATGACCTAACAAACAAGTGAGGGTCATGGACTTTGGGGAAGAGGAGGATGAGTGCTGTTGAGACGGATTGGGGAAGAGGAGGATGAGTGCTGTTGAGACGGATTGGGGAAGAGGGGATGAGTGCTGTTGAGACGGATTAGAGAAGCTCCTGCGTTAGGCTCTGAACCGGTTGCTGACAGCAGAAACCAGAATGAGACGTACCGTGGGAAGCAAATTGGCCCTCATCTGCGGGTTCTTACGCACAAGTCTATAAGCACTATATTTAGTGCTCCCAATGAAAACAGAGATGAGTATTCTGGAAAAATCTCATGACAGTTGCTCCAGTTTTTAATATTTTTAAATGTTTTCTTTATCACCATTGGTAACTTGCTACTGACTCAGGAGTTAAATACAGGCCGGGACTTGATGGACCCAGAGCAAATCCAGCAATTTCCATATGATCGCAGAATACTAGAACATAAGAATGGCAATATTGGGTCTGACCAAAGGTCCATCTAGCCCAGTATCCTGTCTGCCGACAGTGGCCAATACCAGATACCCCAGAGGGAGGGAACACAACAGGTAATCCTCATGTGATCCCTCTCCTCTTATCCACCTCCAGACAAACAGAGGCTAGGGATACCCATCTTGGCTAATAGCCATTGATGGACCTAACCTCCATGCATCTATCTAGCTCTTTCTTGAACCCTATTAAAGTCCTAGAACTGGATCCTCGAGAGGTTATCACGTCCAATCTCTTGTCCTCACAGCAGGGCCAAGCACCCCAATAGATGTTTATCTAACTAGCCCTTAAAAATCTCCAATGATGGAGATTCCACAACCACCTTAATGGTTATCAAGTTTTTCCTAGGGTCCAACCTAAACCTCCTTTGCTGCAGTTTAAGCCCATTGCTTCTTGTCCTATCATTGGACATTAAAGGAGAATCATTATTCTTCCTCCTCTTTATGACACCCTTTTATGTCCTTGATACAGGCTATCATGTCCCCTCTCAGTCTTTTGTTTTCCAGACTAACCCAACCTAAATCTTTCAATCTGCCCTAGTAGCTCATGTTTTCTAGACCTTTAATCATTTTTGTTGCTCTCCTCTGGACCTTCTCCAATTTCTCTTTCCTGAAATGCAGTGCCCAGGACTGGACACAATACTCTAGTTGAGGCCTAATCAGCACAGAGTGGAGCAGGATGAATTACTTCTCATGTCGTGATCACCACACTCCTGTTAATGCAGCCCAGAATGATATTTGCTTTTTTTGCAGCAGTGTCTCACTTTAGACTCATATTTAGCTTGCGGATCACAACCACCCCTCGATCTGTTTTTGCAGTACCGTATTTTAGCAAATATACCCCGCACCCCAATATACCCCACATCTGAATATACCCCATGGTTTTTGCTATTTGAGTAAAAAAAACCCTGTATACCCCGTGCACGAGTATAGCCCGCTGGGTATACAAGACTTGTATTTCAAACTGTGCCGGGTGGTATATTCACTAATTTATGGTGCCGTGGAAGGACGGGGACTTAGCCAGCCTCCGGGCAGGCAAGCACTCACCACCTGGTTCCCACATAGCCGCACTCACCCCCAGGTGAGTAAAAAAAAGTTTTGTATACCCCGCGCATGAGTATACCCCACGGGGGTGGTGCGGGGTTTGTAAAAATGCATAAAACCCGCGGGTTATATTCACTAAAATACGGTACTCCTTCATAGGCAGTCACTTCCCGTTCTGTGTGTGTGAAACCGATTGGTCCTTCCTAAGCGGAGCACTTTGCATTTGTCCTTATTGAACTGCATCCTATTTGCCTCAGACATTTCTCCATGCTCCTAGCTTACAAATAATTGGGTTTAGTGTGTGCATCTTGATTGTTCATTCAATTAATTTTGCGTGTGTATGAGAGAGGAAGGGAAAGAGAAATCAATTCTTGGAGAGCATGAGGCAGAGGGAATTGAATGATGGCCTGATGCTAGCATCATAAATACAGGCATTTTTTTTCTTGCAGAAGAACCAGTATGCCAGACGTACGGAAGCAGGAGTTAGACAAGGAGTATTCCCGTGCAGTACTTAGCGTTAGGCAGGACCTGGGTGCAGTGTTCCCCCAAATCTTTTCCATCCACATGCAGAATAATTTTTTGTGTGTGCACTGAGACGTGCAAATATGCACCACCAGGAGAAACAAAAAACCTGGCCGGGGACCCTCTGTTCATCAGCTGGACAGCATTGGAATCTCTTCTGTGCAGCTGGACAAGCATCCCTCTTCCAAGGAATGCTGGCTGGGTGCCTTTTTCCCTGTCAAGAGCTGTGTGCTGTTCTGCCTGGGTGCCAAGATTCAATGAAGCATGGACAGGGGGTCCTGAAAGCTGCGCCTCCTCTCCCTTACGGTAGCTTCTAGTGATGCCCCAAGAACTCCAGGTTTGCAGAGCTGAGGCTATGACTATACTGTAGGCTTCTTGTGCAAGAAGCTTTTATTGGAAGAGATCTTCCGCAAAAACGTCTTGCGCAAGAGCACGTCCACACTGCAAAAGCACATTGAAAAAGCGATGCACTTTTGCGAAAGAGAGTGTCCAGACTGCATGGACGCTCTCTCAAAAGTAAGCTCTGATTGCTATGCACAAAATGGCCACCAGGGCTTCTCTCTTTTTGTGCAAAAAAAAAACCCCTTCCCCATCCCCACACACCTTTTTGCGAAAGAGCTCTTTTTCAAAAAGGCGTTCTTCCTCGTAGAATGAGGAATACCTACACCAGAAACCCCCCCACTCGTCTTTCAAATTTTTGTTGCGCAAAAATGCGCTTGAAGTGTGGACACTCTGCAAGTTTTTTTCGGAAAAACAGCCGTTTTTCCAAAAAAAACCAAACCCATCTGTAGTGTAGACCTAGCCCGAGTGGAAAACATGCCATTGAACCAGCAAACACGGAGGCAGCGGCAGCACAGACAGGGGCACTCAGTTCTGCCCACTTGAAATTCAGAGGGCGGAGGAACATGCATCTGAATTACCAGCAGCTTTTTACCAAGGAATTGAATGCCGCAATCAGTTGTGTCCCCCCGCTTGAAGCACTGCCTGAGTCCCGCCAACCAGGTGCATGGATGCGAATTCCCTCTGCCTGTATTAGGGAGACGGAGGAGAGCTGGTTGTGCCATGTCTTGGGCTTTGCAAGGGCAGGAGGCGCGAAGCTTTTCACAGATGGTAAATCCAAAGGAAAAGCAGTGGGGTTAATACCACAAAAAAGCCAACAACACGGGGAGAGTTTTTTTGTAATATACCAAGGTCATGTTGGACATCCCACCGCTTAGCAAATGATTAGCGGAACCCCTTGGGGGGGAGAGGGAGTGTCAGCTGAGGGTAAAGCTCAGACAAATAAGGTAAGAAGCCAGACAGCCCTGTTCCTTAACTAAAAATCAGCTGGGTTACCCTCCCCCAGCCTCCCGAGCCCTTTCGGTGATCCAGAGCCTGTCTCCTGATAGGAGGTGATTTACATTCTCTCCATCTGCTCGGAGCCTAATTATAATGGGGAATCAAACTAAAAGCATTTCCGCAATACTTCAAACACTCATAACTTCGCAGCACTTTGTCCTCTTGTATTACTTTTCACATCATTCTTCTCAGCCCGGTGCGTTCCCGTCTGAGCCGCTCCCCCCACGCTGAACGAACGCAGAAGATGATTACTCGGGAAAAATCTAATTACCGCTGCGCCATTTTTAATATTTTTTTAATGTTTTCTTTATCACCATTGGTATCTGGCGACGGCGACGGACTGAGGCACTAAATATAGCGCTTTTAATTACCACTTAGTGCGTCGGTTTGTGTAACCCGTGACAGTCTTGAGAAGGGGCCGATTTAGCTGCATTTCAAGGGTGAGTGAAACCATCTCTGCTGTGTATCCACCTTACCTGCCTGCAGAAAGCTGCTGTGACTGTTTTGGTTGGGAAGTGTCTCCGGCGGAAGAAGGCTATAGACGTACAAGGTTATACAATTAGAGTACGTCTCGACTACAGGCTTTTGTCAACAGAAGTTTTGTCGACAGATACTGTCGATGAAGCTTCTGTTGACAAAGAGCATCTAGACTACATTCAGTTCTGTCAACAAAGCAAGCTGCTTTGTCGACATGGCAGTGTAGACGCAAAGGACAGTTTAGATGCAATAATGCTTTCTGTCTACAGAACTCTGTCGACAGAAGGCGTTATTCCTCGTAAAATGAGGTTTACCAGCGTCGACAAAACTGCTGAGTTCTGTCGACATTATGTCGACAGAACTCAGCGGTAGTGTACATGCAGGTTTAGTTTTGTCGACAAAACCCTGTAGTCTAGACACACCCTTAGTGTCGTGGGGGATATAGGTTGCATTTTTGCTGTCAATGTATTGAGCCTTACATGCTGATTAGCAGACTTACCCAGCATTGCCCAGGTCCTGCAGGGCAGGGGGCTGGTCTTTTGGGGAAGTGGGTGCAGGAGGCTGAGGGCAGGGGGCAAGAATGAGGGTTGGGGCTGAGGAGGGTCTCAGGGTTGGGGGTCCCATCTGGCATGGGACTTTTCTCTTCCCGCAGCCTTCTCCCTGGCCACCAGGGTGCCTTTTTTCCCCCCTCTCCAACCCCCAGCTGCCAGGGCCCTTTTTTCTCCCCCCACCCAGTCCTCCTCTAGCTGCCGGGGTCTTCTGTCAACCCTTCTGGAGCTGCAGCCAAAGGGAGGAAAGTGTTTGGGGAAGGAGGCTATTTATGTGGTACACTGGTAGGCAAGATGACTGAGCGCCAGCCTTGTGGTGGTGCGGCTCTAGCCTGCAGGCTCACTGCCCACAGACCCACTCTCATTTTGCGTCCCTCAGAACAGCAGCCCCTCCCCTTGCATGTTGTGGAAAACAGTCCCTTTTCCAGTGCTTCCTGTTGTCCTGGCACAGCCCATCCCTAACCAGGCTCTAAGTTAGGATAAGAAGAAGCTGCCTCCCACATCTGGTGGTCCTGGCTTTTTAGGAGGATTTCTTCAACGAACATGCTTGCACACATACAGATAGACACAAACCCTAGATGGATGGATGGATGGGGGTAGATAGATAGTCAAGAAAAATGGGTTCCCTGGGGCAGATATGGTGGACGGAAGGAAGTAAGGAAGGAGAACTCTTGTTTTCCACTGATATGAGGTATTAAAAGTTACAGTTTACGTTAAGACTTAAAAAACAACAAATAGTCCTGCAGCACCTTAGAGACTAACAATTCAATTTGTAATTACCATATAAGAGGGTTAATGCATGATGTAATGATGATTACACTATAAACACTTGATTAGAGTCCAGCAGCTAAATGGTCACTTATAGTCATTGATAACATCTTCTAATGTGAATATAGCCACTTAAAATCCACTCAAGTCTATAATCTGCTTTAGCATCAGTTAATATTATGGTTCCTTGTGTAAAGGGTTAATGAGTTAAGGATCACCAGATGAAACCTGTTGTTTGTTCTTTCTTTCATTGCCCTGTTCCACACACTTCTCAAATTACTTCTTTCTTTCAATATTTATGGAGCTAAAATTTAAAGAGAACACAAGGAAACCAACACTAGTTCAAAATAATGCATTTGAACCTGCATTTTAAACCCAATTATTTTCTTTTAGATAAAGATAATGCCTCATTGGTGCCTTGAATGCTTCCCCCTCCCCCCCCCACGCTTTCTAGTTTGCCAATTTCTCATGACTCAAATATTTTTAAACAAATAGACCGCATTTTGTTTGCGTTATTTTCACCTGGCTCTGCAAAAGTTGAAGGAAAGTTATTACAGGAGGTCCTATCGCTTAACTTTGCAGTATTCTAAACAGTGAGACGATTAGCAGAACATTCAGGCTACATCTACACTGGCCCCAAATTCCGGAAAAGGGATGCAAAGCAGGTAAGTCAGCATAGGGAAATCCGCGGGGGATTTAAATATCCCCGCGGAAGGTAGGAATAAGAGATCCTCCGGAAAAGGGCTTTATTCCGCCAGTCTAGACGCTTTTTTCCGGCTTTTCCCCAAGCCGAAAAAAAAGCGGCGGACATGTTTATTTAAATCCGCGGGGGATATTTAAATCCCCCACGGATTTCCCTATGCTGACTTACCTGCTTTGCATCCCTTTTCCGGAATTTGGGGCCAGTGTAGACGTAGCCTCAGAGTCCTGTGGCACCTGAAAGACTAATGAATTTATTTGGGCATAAGCTCTTTCTGGGCTGGAACCCACTTTGTCAGATACATGCAGTGGAAACCTCATCTTGACAGGGTTATATACACTAGCACGGATGGCTGCGTTACATTACCGTTCAGGAGACCAGTGCTAATGAGATCAAGTCCATCAGGGTGGGCATCAGGTGTTGCCCATTCCCACCATTGATGAGAAGGTGAGAAGACCAAAGGAGGAAAATTCACTTTTTGTAGTGAGCTTGCCACTCCCAGTCTTTATTCAGACCAGGTCTGCTCGTGTCGAGTTTGCACGTCATGGCATACGTCACATATCCCTGTTCTCCTGCTTTGGAGGACAGGGTCATAATTCAAAATGATCTGGACAAATGGGAGAAATGGTCTGAGGTAAACAGGATGAAGTTTAATAAGGACAAATGCAGAGTGCTCCACTTAAGAAGGAACAATCAGTTTCACACATACAGAATGGGAAGCAACTGTCTAGGAAGGAGTACGGCAGAAAGGGATCTAGGGGTTCTGGTGGACCACAAGCTAAATGAGTCAACAGTGTGACACTGTTGCAAAAAAAAGCAAACATGATTCTAGGATGCATTAACAGGAGTGTGGTGAGCAAGACATGAGGAGTTATTCTTCCGCTCTACTCTGCGCTGATTAGGCCTCAGTTGGAGTATTGTGTCCAGTTCTGGGCACTACATTTCAAGAAAGATGTGAAGAAATTGGAGAAGGTCCAGAGAAGAGCAACAAGAATGATTAAAGGTTTAGAGAACATGACCTGTGAAGGAAGGCTGAAAGAATTGGGCTTGTTTAGTTTAGAAAGGAGAAGACTGAGAGGGGACATGATAGCTGCTTTTAAGTATCTAAAAGGGTGTCACAAGGAGGAGAGAGAAAAATTGTTCTCCTTGGCCTCTGAGGACAGGACAAGAAGCAATGGGCTTAAACTGCAGCAAGGGAGGTTTAGGTTGGACATTATGAAAAAGTTCCTAACTGTCAGGGTGGTGAAACACTGGAATAAATTGCCCAGGGAGGTTGTGGAATCTCCATCTCTGGAGATATTTAAGAGTAGGTTGATAGATGTCTACCAGGGATGGTTTAGACAGTACTGGGTCCTGTCATGAGGGTAGTGGACTGGACTCGACGGCCTCTTGAGGTCCCTTCCAGTCCTAGTATTCTATGATTCTGTAGATTGATGTTCAGAAGAACAAGCCCTTGATGGTGCGGAGGATGCAATTAGGTCCTGTCATAGTGTCACTTCAGTGGCTAGGTGGTCTGATTTAGCAATGGGGTTCAGCCTGAAACTGCAGAGCTGGAATTCACGTGCAAACTTGACTCTATCAGACTGGGTCTGAAGGAGGCAGGGAGCTGCCAGCTCACAACAAAAAGTAATTTCCCCTCTTTTGCTATTCACATCTCTGTTTGGAGGGGGGCCTGGTTGAATTGACTTCCTTCACGCTGGTCTTCACCGTAGTAATATAAAACACCCATCTTTGCCGGTGGATTTTTACCTGCCAAACTGAAGTTTCTACATCCTGCCTCTGACAAGTGGGCCCATGAAAGCTTATGCTTAATAAGTGTTTTAATCTTTAAAGTGCTACGGAACCCCTCGTTGTTCTTGTTGAAACAGACTAACATGGCGACCCCTCTGAAACATGTTACCTTGCAAGACACTGAAAGTCATGAAAGGGATCATAAGAAAATTAATTGCCCCCTGTTGAGCATATGAAACTTATAGGCAGTAGGTTTAACACAAATAGAAGGAAGTTTTTCTTCACTCACCGCACAGTCAACCTGTGGAACTCCTTGCCAGAGGATGTGGTGAAGGCTAGGACTTTAACAGGGCTCAAAAAAGAACTAGATAAATTCATGGAGGTTAGGTCCATCAATGGCTATTAGCCAGGATGGGTAGGAATGGTGTCCCTAGCCTCTGTTTCTCTGGAGGTAGGTGACAGGGAGGGATCATGTAAGGATTACATGTTGTATTCCCCCCCTCTGGGGCATTTGGTTTTGGCCACTGTCAGAAGACAGGAGACTGGGCTAGATGGACAAATGATCTGATCCAATAGGGGCATTCTTATGTTCTTATATGCTCTCCTGAGTACTTCCAGATCCTCATCTTCATGGGAAATCCAGGTAGCCAGAGATGCCTGAAGTTTTATACTTACCCATTCCCGCAATGCTTGTGTTGTGTATAGAAGGTATTAATTCAGTTCTGGTGGTTGGTACGTAAACTGACAACTGTAGAAAATGGTCCAGAAAGGGGAAAAAATATAAGGAAATTCTCCTGCAATCAGCCTCTCTTCCTTTTACCTTTATCCTAACTGTGAGGTGTAATGTGTTGTTGCAAGTCTGTTAAGGGAAGTGACTGAACCCCCATCACTCAGATTCAAAAAGGGACTTACGAAGGCACCGGATAAACGTGCTGAAGGGACAGATCCTGCAAATGGTTCATGGGACATTGGTTGACCTAAGGGGTCTAGTCTATCTCCAGTCTAAAGGATTCTGTAATACTTAGTGTGAAAGTTACAGAGCTACAAGGTGGGGAAAGAATTTGGAATTCTGGAGTCTGAGGGGGTAATAAATAAAACATTCCTCTGAGCAAAATACATTTCTTAAAAAAAAAAAAAAAAAAGGTGAATTTTCTTGCATCGTCCATGTGGCAGAGTGAAATTTAAGCTTGTGGTAATTTTAACATTGCCGTTTTCAATTGGAATTGACGTTAATTAGTTTTGTGCTATTCAACATTTACTGGGACATTATTACAAAAGCAATTCCAGCAAAAATCGTGTACATAATAATTATGTTTTTCTCCTGCTTTGCTGTTGTCACAGCTTTTCTCTCTCTTTTTTCCCCCTTTCTTTCTTCTCCTCGCCGTGTCTCTGGGACGCATTCCTTCCAAAGGAGGTTCCTTTCTCTCGTGTGTGGTGTAGCAGCCAACAGCCGTTGCACTGTGCCTTTTCACTGGAGCGTTACACTCCCGCAACCACACAACTGTCCTGCAAGATCTGTGTTCGGCAAGTCAAGGGCCATGAGCAGATCCTACAGATCCAGACATCTATTCTAGAGGTAACTTCTTCATCGGCTTCTGTTCCCTAATCTGTCACTAAGCTGCTGAATAACATTGGAGACCACCCCACAACTCTGCCTCAGTTTACCCTATGTAGAATAGTGCTACCTTGATTTCTGCAGCTTGTATTTCCCGTGCTGCTCTGGAGCTCCATTTCCCAGTAGAGGAGACGACAGTGATGCAGAGTGTATGGTATAAGAACTACTTTGTTTCTGTACATACTCACACCAGTCATTGAACCGAGGTGGCCAAAAACTATCTGGGCGTTCCTGCCATTAAAGAATCTCAATTCTTAATGGGAAAACTCTGCCTGAACATTTGCTGAAACCTGAATATTTGCTCACAAGCTAAGTAAAAGAACTTGGAAGACTGTGCATAGTAGGACTACCTAAGAAAAGCAGAGTTCTGGGCAAAAAAGGTATGACATGCATGTGCAAAAGTATATAACTAAAGGCATTATGCGGAGGAAGGGTTAAAGAGCTAAGACCAGGTATACATTAGACCCAGAAGCTCATCTTAAGGGTACACAACTCCAGCAATGTAGAATAAATCACTGGAGTCGGCTTACATTAGCTGAGCTTGGCGGCATCCCCACAGTAGGAGGCTGAAGGGAGTAAACATTCCCATCAGCTTCCCTGACTCCTTGCAAGAGCAGGAATACCACCGGTCACTGGGGGGGGTCCCATCTGAGTTCAATTTAGCGAGTCTTAACTAGACTTGTTAAATCAAACTCCGGAAGATCGATGCAGCAACTTTGATCTTCCTCGTAGTGAAGAGAAGGCAGAGGGGGTCAATAGGAACACCACAACAATAAGTAATAATAGCACACACAGATAATTTATAGTAGCGATGCCAGATTGGCCAGAGGCAAATAACAAGCATCTTGAAGGTATTCGCAAGTACAGAGGTGAAAGAGGTAAGGCACTTTATTTTGTGCTCTGCAGATGAGGCATGGACAGATATGTGCTTTAGACATAAGGTTATCCTACCCCGCCACCTAAATTCTAACTCTAACTATAAAATATGGTTCTCAGAAGGCAGATCTGAACAGATGGATCCTGACTCTGCAGGAGGTCCTTGCAAACAGACTGCTGTACCCATGCAAAGCTCATTGCAGGTTTGTGGCCTTACTGTGTTAACTCGATTACTTGATCCAAGGCTGGATTTTTATTTTGGGCATCCAGAGTCTTACAGATCATCACCTTCAGGACTAATTGTTTTTTTAAAAAACATCTGACAACAGCACAGCACTCAATTCGCATTAGTCAGGAGCATGTGATCAGACTGAGAATGGACCAGTTTCTCCTGAGTAAGCTGAGAAAATAGGCTTGTAATGTGAAACCTCCCATTACGGGCATGAAAATCTACTGTTCTTCTGCATATTTAGTTTAAACAATCAGAAAAGGTGATGTATCTACAGCAATCCTATTACTTTGCATGGAGGCCTTTCAGGATGTGTCATAAATGTTATATGTAGATACTGCTAACATCACTATAATTTAATATTTATACTTCAGTAGCATCCACTTATCCTTGTTGAACCTCATCAGATTTCTTTTGGCCCTATCCTCTAATTTGTGTAGATCCACTGGACCCTCTCCCTCCCTCAAATGTATCTACCTCTTTCCCTAGCTTAGTGTTATCCACAAACTTGCTGAGGGTGCAATCCATCCCCTCATTCAGGTCATTAATAAAGATGTTGAACACAACCGGCCCTAGAACCGATCCTTGGGGCATTCTGCTTGAAACTGAGCATCAACCAGACATCGAGCCATTGATCACTGCCCGTTGGGCCCAACGATCCAGTCATCTTTCTATCCACCTTACAGTCCATTTATCCAATCCATACTTCCGTAACTTGCTAGCAAGAATATTTTGGGAGGCTGTATGAAAAGCTATGAAGATCTACTGGTAGGGCAAATTTTCTTATTCTGTCCCCAAAGATGATGGAAGGATGAGGATAATTTGACTTAAAAAGTAAAGGGGAAAAAAAAGTAGTAGACTGAAAACTTGAACTTCTCATTGCTTTCTAATTCCCATAGCTAGCCAGATAGCAGTGGCTTATCTCAGAAGTGCAGGGCATGAAAATCTACTGTTCTTCTGCATATTTAATTTAAACAATCAGAAAAGGTGATGTATCTACAGCAATCCTATTACTTTGCATGGAGGCCGTTCAGGATGTGTCATAAATGTTATATGTAGATACTGCTAACATCACTATAATTTAATATTTATACTTCAGTAGCATCCAATGGGGCCTTTAATTCAGATGTCTACAAGGCAGTTTCTCTGTGCTCCTTAAAGTCTCATGCACCGAGGAGAGATGAAAATGGAAAGCTGGTGTCCTCTTCCCTCTGCCATGTTGAAATGCAAATTAAGCCAGAACATTTTGCATTGCTTTATCCATGTTTAATTCCAGATCATATTTCCTCTGTTTACAAGTGGGAATACTGAGTTTAAGGTATGCAGTGTATCTGTGTCAGTCCCAGGATATTAGAAAGACAAGGTGGGAGAAGTAATATCTTTTATTGAACAAACATCTGAGCCACAGAGAACTCCCAGCATCTCGGGAAAATGCACGTTGGAACAGATTGTTTAGCATAAATACTTAGCTTATATTGTAAGAGCACATTCAAGGTAGAAGAGCTTCTTAACACCTCTCCGGTCATAGGACAAAGAGGAGATTAGCGGGTTACAGATTGTTGTAATAAGCCATAAATCTGAGGCCTGTGCTTAGTCCATCATGGTTCATGTCTTGCAGAGTAATGAATTTAAGCTCTCAGTCTTATCTTTTGAAAGTGGCATGCAGGTTTCCTTTGAGGGCACAGCAGGATAAATATAGAGTGATCACTTTGTGAAAAGTGTTCACCCACAGATGACAGGATGGTTTAGTCCTTTATCATTTCCCCCAAGTAATTTCATTGTTGAGCAGGATTGATTGTTTGATGTCATCCACATGATAGGCCTTGGGGCTGGGTGAGGTGCACCACATGCTGTGACAGGCAAATGTAGGGTCCGCGGATCTTGAAAGGTTTCTGGGGAGCAGAAGTGGAGCTATTTCTGCGGATTTTGCATCTGTTGTTCTGTCAGGGGCTGGTGCTGCTTTGAGTGGGTGTCTCTGGGTCTGCCTCCAATGTCTGTCTGCCTCCAAACTGACATTTCCACGAGTAACACCACAACCTGCAATCAAAACCAATTGGAGAATGATCCCAGAGGTGGAATAGAATCTCATTCTCCCATAGCTGTGTTGCCTCTTGAAAGTTTAAAATGGGTGCAAATAGAGTTAAGGCTTAGGCGGATAGAATTCAGTATTATCCCTCAGTATTTACTTTCTTCTATATTTAGTAAACAACATTCTGTAGTCCTTATGCCAAGATATGAATGACAAAATATCCACCCACTTTAGACTTTTTGCCTGTTAGCTTATGGGCCACAAATATCACAATTTTATGCATTTGGTAATAAAAGCAAATTTTCCCCAGGATTACTTGCAAAGTACTTGCAGTGAGTACTTATTTGATTATGTGTATTGGTCTCCAGAATCATGAGCTATTCTTTTATCATCCTTGGATGACCTTTTTTCTGTGAGAAGTGCATCCTCTGCTATATATTGTTGAGAGCTTGTGCATCTGTGTGTCTGTTTGTTCACCTGTGAGTTTGTTTGTTCAAGAACTCTTCAGGGGTTGGTTGTGCCAAGACAAAGGGATGTGTGTGGAATGCAATTGGTTTGCATCAAAGGGAAGGGGAAGGGTGTGAGAGATGGGGTAGTTATACTCGTGAATGACCACAAGGGGGCAGCAAGCACCCCAGCCCCAGGGATCATCCATTGACTGGGCCAGCCCAGGGCCCTGCCTACCAGGTCGTGCAGCCCCCACTGCTCTGGGTCAGCCCCAGGGACCAGCTCTGCCCCAGGCCATGTGGCTCCCGCTGTCCCGGGCTGGACCCAGACCTGGACAATGTTGAGTAAGTCTTCTAATAAAGGTTATATTTCATCACACCAGGAAGCTAAATTCATTTCTAGATTAAGTGAATCTTAACTACTTCAAGGATCAGATAGCTAGCTACGTGCAGAAGCCAGCTGTCTAAAAGAACAGGATAGACTGAAAGAGCTAGAAGTCTGAAAATCTGTTCTCAGTACAGCAGAGAGGCCCTGAACGTTTAAGTTCATGAGCAGCAAATAAAGGGCAAATTGAAATGTAGTAGGTCAGCAAACTCTGCAAACGGGTTTAAACACGCAGTGGGACTGGACTAGCTGACCTCTCGAGGCCCCTTCAAGTTCTACATTTCTGTTATTCTGTTTGACTGTTTCTCCTAAAGTCCTTCAATTTGGCACACTGACAATGAACATAGCCAGAAAAGAAACAATACCTCCATTCGGTACATGACAGCTTTCACAACAGCAAGATGCCCAGCTCTTTTCATGGACGTATAGGTGTGTATGTGTGTTGTTAATGCTGATGCTATTACTAATTAATTAGAGCAGTGGGCACCAACCAGGAGATCGGGATTGACTGGTAGATCTTGGAGCCTCTGACAGGTGACCTTCATTGGCTTGGCCAAGAGGCTATCAAATGCCGGCATTTCAGCTGTCCCTCCCCCCACTGCTGTGTACCTCCTGCCCTTCGCCCTGGAGCTATCCACTCCACCCCGATTGCTGGGCAGGGCAGGGGAGGGAGAAGTGGGCACTGATATCAGGGTGCCTCTCTCCCACCCTGTAGTCTATCTCCACAGAACAGGGGGCACAACAGGGCTTGGGATGGAGTGAATTTGTTGGCTAACTGAGAGCGCTGCAGGACCAGAGCAGGGGGGAGCTTGCCTTAGCCCCACTGCACCACCTGTGGTAAGCAGTGTCCAGCTGGAGCCCGCATCCTGAATCCCTGCCCCTGTTATAAACCTTCTCCTGCACCCGAGGCCCCTGCCCTAACTCTGAGCCCCCCAGACCCAAACTCCCTATTAGAGCCTGTACCCTGAACCCCTTCCTGCACCCCAACTTTCTGCCCCAGGCTCAGCTCAGAGCCCTTCAAACTTCAAATCGCTTAACCCAAGCCCAGAGCCTGCACCCCAACTCTCTGCCCCCGCCTGATGAAAGGGAAGGAGGATGGAGTGAGCAGGGGTGGGGCTTTGGAGAAGGGGAAAAAAGGAGTCGGGGCAAGGGTATTTGGGTTCGAACTAGATCTTGGATTGCACTTCAATTTAAAAAAGTGATCTCGTGCTTAAAAAGGTTGGAGTCCCCTGAATTAGAGCATAATTCAGTGATGACACGGGGAATGGTCCAGTGGTTAAAGCTATACATTAGTTGATCTGTAATTACATCCCAACAATACCACGGACTTCCACTGAACTTTGACCAAGTCCATGCCTCAGTATAAAAGCACCTAGGGTACCTACTGACTTGTTAATTGTTTTGTTTTATCTTGTGTCTAGAATGAGCGAGAAACCATCACTTTGTTTGCCCATGAGGACGGCAACTTCCCTGCACAAACGGGTCCAAAAGCCTTCAAAATCCCATACTCCATTAGACAGAGAATATGTGCAACATTTGACACACCTAATGCCAAAGGCAAAGACTGGCAGATGTTAGCACAGAAAAACAGCATCAACAGGTAATGGAAGGCAAGTTGGAAAGGTGCATGTTTACATACACAATGGGAATAATTTGCTGCTATGATTTTTTTTTTTTTGGTTGGCTTGTATAAAAGATGTTTGAATAAGAATTGTTTGCCTTATTCCCAGGGTAAACTGCAGTTCATGCATCTGTTTTTGTGATTAACAGTTGAAAACAGGAACCACTTTCTCCTCCAGATTAAATGCTTTGGATGGTGCTAAATTGAAAATTCAGACTTCCTTATATATGACCTGAAGCATCTTTGCCAACACATACCCAGCAGGCAAATTACCGCAGGCAGGGAGATTTCTACGTTGCTGTACAATAGAAGGATAGTCCATTGTGTGTCCCTTAGGGCTTGATACTCTGAAAAAAATTATTTGGTCTCTTCTCTCCACAGACTGATTTTGAATTAGATTTGGAGGAAAGAATTACTTAATGGATATTTTTGTCAGCTCAAAAACCATGCTCCAAAAATGGCCCATCTATGCTCACCAGTAGTCCAGCATTATTACAAGGGAGAAAACACTGGAGGTGGAGGGATTAGATTTATGCTGCTTGCTTGTGTTTTTCCAGTTGGCTAAATTAAAGCCATAAAAATGGACTAGCCAGTGTCTTACTTTCTGCTTCTCATGAAAACAGTACAGACGAATATTCAAATACAACCAACTGGCTAGTTTTCGCTGGTTGGCTGAACTTCATAAGAACATCTCAATGGTGCAGCAGTCTAAAAAAGGCAAAATTTAAGAAGGCTAGTGAGAAGCAGGAAGGTTTAATGGATAAGACACTGGACGGGGACTCAGGAAATTAGTTCTGCCACATATCTTCTTCAGTCAGTCACTTAGGGCATGTCTACATTAGGAAACTCTTTTGAAGAAACTAAAATCGATTTAATAACTCCCGACATAAAAAAATCAAATTAGCATGTCCACACTATGCGGAAGTATGAAAATTAGTCTGAGGCAGGCTCTGTTAATGTGAACACACTACCTTGGCCTAAAGCCCCACAAAGCACAGTGGAGTAATTAGTTCAAATTACTCTGGGGAGTCGTTATTTCGAAATAGCAGCAGTGCAGCATCCACACTACCGCTATTTCAAAAGAACTATTTCAAAATTAATATTATTCCTTGAGGAAAGCAGGAGTACAGATTTCGAAATAAGTGACCCGTTATTTCAAAATAACATGGTCGTGTGGACCCTCCGCTTATTAATTCAACTTAAGGGGGGTTATTTTGAAATAAAGCCAGTCTGGACGCGATCCTCCGGAAAATAAGGTCTTGAAAGTAGGAATAAGAGATCCTCCGGAAAAGAGCTTATTTTCCGGAGGATCGCGTCCAGACTGGCGCTTTTCTCTGGCTTATCTACAAGCCGGAAAAAAGCGGCAGCCATGTTAATACAAATGCCGTGGGGGATATTTAAATCCCCCGCGGATTTGCCTATTCCAAAGTGCTACATTTGCATCCCTATTACGGAATAGGGGCCAATGTAGACACAGCCCTAGTGTAAACTAAGGATTTTTGCCCTGCCATATTACAAATGAAGAATTGAGGCAGAGAGAATATTTTTTCCCTCACACGACGTAGTGATGCACTCAGATAGTACATTGCATAATGTTAGTTCTCAGATGCCTGAATAGCTCTTCCCTGGGGCGGCAGGTTTGTATAATTTGTGGTGGTGCCCAGAATGGGTCTAGTCCCCCGCCGCCTGCCCTGTAAGCCGATGTATATTTTATTAAAGAATGTAAAAATGGACTGGAAACTGTAAGCGTTTAACAGTTTCCCTGTATTGCTCCATCAGCTCCCCTGGTGCCTGCTGCCCGCCAACCCCTCACCCTCCTCTGCTGTCCTGACTCGGACTCCTGCCCTTCTCGCTGCCCTCAGCCCTCCTGAGACCTGTCCCCTCCGCCAGCCCTTCTCTCCCCCCATGCCCACTCCTCCAGTAGCCCCACTCTGATCATGTGAGCTACCCTTCCTCATCCCCTCTCCTAACACCTCCCTCTACAAACCTGCCCTGCCTCTCTCCTCCAGTGCTGCTCCCTCCCCTGCAGGTGTCTGCCCTTCTGCTTCACCCCAGAATCCCCTGGCACCTGCACCTTCCCTTAGCCCTGAACCCTCCTGGTGCCTCCCCCTTCCCTCACTGCCCCTGCCCCCTTTGCCCCGATGCCCACCCCCTCACCACCTCCCCACCCTCTGCCCCCATTCCCCTCATGCCCGTGTGCCCTCACACATGCCTTGCTCCATCCCCACCTTCCTCATGCCCACCCCTTCTTTCAAGCCTTCTCCCAGCACCTCCCCCTCCCCCCTTAAACCTCCAATGCCCTTACCCTCTGCTCTCGCAGCATCACCCTGCCCCCCTTCCACTGACATCTCCCCTCCTGCCCTTTTCCTCATTGTCTCCATTTGGCTGCCTGGCATTTGTCTCTCCTGCACCCTGTCCCTTGGTGCCTTCCTCTTTCTTCTCCTGACCTGCCCCCCTCCCCTCAGCACAGTACATTCCAGGAAATACCAAGGGGTAATGAGAACAATGATACAACTGTATGTCTGAGAGGTGTGTGAGACACACAGACAGGGCTTGTGTGTGTGTGTGTGTGTGTGTGTGTGTGTGTGTGTGTGAGAGAGAGAGAGAGAGAGAGTGAGAGCACAGTTTGTGTGTATATGTAAGAGTGTATGTGTTTGTGTGTGTGTGTATGTGAGAGAGAGAGAGAGAGAGAGAGCACAGTTTGTGTGTATATGTAAGAGTGTATGTGTTTGTGTGTGTGTGTATGTGAGAGAGAGAGAGAGAGAGAGAGAGCACAGTTTGTGTGTATATGTAAGAGTGTATGTGTTTGTGTGTGTGTGTATGTGAGAGAGAGAGAGAGAGAGAGAGAGAGCACAGTTTGTGTGTATATGTAACAGAGTGAAATAGACAGGATTTTGTGTGTGTGTGTGTGTGTGTGTGTATACGTACGCACTTGAGAGAGAGAAACAGACACGGGAGAGTGTGTGTGTGTGTCAGACCAGATAGTGTGTATGAGAGACAGTGAGAGAAAAGGGTGTGGGTGTGAAAGAGAGTGACAGGATAGTGTGTGTGTATGCGTGTGTGTGTGTGAGAGAAACAGACACAGGGTAGTTTGTGTGTGTGTGAGCAAGAGAAACAAACACAGTGTGTGTGTGGGGGGGGGAGTGTCACAGACAGGATAGTGTGTGTGAGAGAAAGCAAGAGAAAGGAGAGTGTGTGGGGGAGAGATGTGAGAGGAGAGAGTCTGCGTTGGGGGGCTGCTGAGGCGAGGAAATTTGACAGAGGTCAGAGCTGTCTCTTGAAGCCACTCGCTGACGGCTCTCCTGCTCTGTTCCTGACCGTCTCCCTTCCCCTCTCCTGCTCTGCAGAGATGGGGGGGGCAGGAGTGACATAGGCGCCCCCGAACGCCACTTTGCTCAGTGAACAGAGAGTCCCAGCAGCCCTGAGCTGCAGCAGGATGGAGAAACATGGGGGGAGAGGGTAAGTTGCAGCCTCTCCTACCCCACTGGCAGGTATTACCGGCATGTGAATCTCTCCTGTGGCCCATGGGCAACTGTGTCCTCCCCTCCTCTCTGCCACCCTCCCCCGAGCAGCGTTCAGTTGTGGTCCCAACACTTTCTTTCAGTTGTGGAAGTTTCCCTTGCTTTGACTGTGGGTTGTCCTTCCTACTCCTTTGCTATGGCGCGATGGGAGCATGGGCTTTCCTGTGGTACCAGCTCTTCAGTAACAAGCTTCTCTTTTTCATGAGGGAGGGATGGTTTAGAGCGCGCGGATGGCCAGGAGCATCTTTCAGAAATGCGCTTGGGTCGATGCATTAGCGACCACTGTGGCCGGGTGTCACGTTCGGCCTCCTTTTTTTTTATGTGAAAAGCTGAGCCCCCATAGAGCTGCCTGACAAATGGCTAAACGTGCCTTTGATATTTATTTAGCTATCCACGCAGTGGACATCTCGCTTCATTCGCAGTGGGCGCCAAGGTCACTTTTTTGTACAGTCAAAATGAAAAGAGGTATTTTGTCAGCATCCATTGAGTAAATGAATGAATTCTAAAAATCTCTCCATTACCAACATATTAATTGCTTTGGTTTCTAAGATATTAACCTTTCGAGCAGAGAGGAGATAAAGCCATGGCATTGACTGCAGTGTGTGGTGTTCTTCTACAATATTTTCTCCCAGTTATTTATTTAAGGATGAATACTGAGAATAACGAGGTTTTTTTAAAAAATACTGTTTGTATTACCATAGCATTTAGGAGCCCTGAGTATGTCCCATGACCCCATTATGCTAGGTGGTATACTTACACAGCACAAAAGGTTGAGTGTACAGTTTAAGTGAATTGTCGCTGAGTCTAGCCAGAGCAGACGATATTTGTGTTATGCAAAATGAGTCACGTTAGCAGAATTACTGAGTCAGAGTCACTGCTGCATCAACTTTGAGATCACTGTGATAAAGAGGTGGCAAAACAAAAACATCCTTCTTTTCAGAGAATTCACAGGAATTACCATCCTAGGCCAAAATAGTGACCCGTGTATTCTAGTTCTTTCCCCAACAGTTACGTTACCAAATGCTTCAGTGTGATAAACCTCACGATAGATAAATATAGAGCAACCTGCCCATGGGGAAAATCTCTTCCTAACCTCCATCAGTTAGGGTGCATCTATACTGCACCGTTATTTCGAAATAGATAACTAGCGTTATTTTGAAATAACAATGTGAGCGTCTACACACCCATTCCATTCTTCGAAATAATTTCAAAATAACGGACGGCTTATTCCAAAATCTATAAACCTCATTCTATGAGGAATAATGCCCATTCCAAAATAGCTATTTTGCACTAAGGCGTGTATAGATGCTCCACTGCTGCTATTTTGAACTAGCCCCTCACCGTGACCATTCTAAGTTATTCCTCCCCAGTGCCTCTTGGGACTCTATATCGAAGTAGCACGTCTACATTAGGGAAGCCAGCCTTGGACAAATTTTGTGGCTTTCCTGCAGTGTAGACGTGCTATTTCAAAATAAGCTATTTTGGAATAACTATTCCAGAATAGCTTATTTTGAAATAGCCGTGCAGTGTAGACATGCCGTTAGTGTTTCTCTTATGCCATGAAGCATGAGGATTCATAGCCCTTCTGGTTTTTTAGTTTTATCTAAATAACATAACGTTAGATCTTGATATATAGAAAGGAAACATTTATTTACATCTGTTCAACTCTTGTCCTCTATTTGTACCTTGTGTAGCGGTGATGAACAGTGTTTTTAATCAATTTTCTAATTTTGTGGCAAGGTTCTAAAGAGCTGTGTTTAGAAACTGACATCAGGGGAAGTCATGTGAGTCAGGCAGTGTCAGTGTCTTTGGTTGGTATTTCAAGGACAAACTGTATTATATGTTAGGATAGTACCTGGAAACTCCCAGCAAGATTCTTATTTGTGCTAGGTACTGTATAGACACATTGTAGGAGGTGGTAAGACTTCCAGAGATGGATTCAGGCCAGGATTACACTAAAGGGGAAGGTCAAATTAAGATACCCAACTCCATCTACGCTAATTATGTAGCCGGAGTCGACGTTCCTTAATTTGAGTTTCCGTGCCATCCCCACATCTTCCCTCCCCACAGGAGCAGGACCACCAGTGTCTGATAGGGCACACTCTGAGTTTGATTTAGCGGGTCTTCTTTAGACCTCGCTAAATCAAACTCCAGAAGAGCAATCCCATATCGGTCTTCCCCAGAGTGAAGACATGGCCAAAGTAGACAAGACAAAGGAATTCTATCTTTCATGGATACTCTATGTTCTGTGCATGGTGCATAGTTGCTGACCTTCAGCCCAGATACTCTAGTTCTCCTCATCTGTATTTTATGCAAAGTACCACACTCATCAGCAGACCTACAAGTGATTCAGCACATGGCTTTCTCACAGTACCCCATCTTTATCCTTTGTAGGATCTAGCCCTAACTAAAACACCAATAAATGCAGGTCGTACTGAGCTCCTTGCAGAGTGGTTCTTCACTGGTTTCTAAGTCATGAAACCAGATAAGACTGAACCATTATACATTGTTGTGAAGGAAGAAAGCATAGCTGGACTTAGAGTTGATCTTGTTCTACGGGAGGTGGGTAAGTTGTGTTCAGCAACGCTATATATTGTACAAGCATGATTCAGAGTAAACTAAGCCAGCTTATTTCCAATATTTTTCCCTGTGCGTGTGTTTTACTGGAGGCTGTTCTGCAGGGTTGTTGTTGGTTTTTTTTTTTTTTTTACTATAACTCTGACATTCTGAGTTTCAGGTGAAACTCTGACAAACAGAATGCATCAAGTGCAGTTTTTGTCTCTCCAATTACTTGTTTTTGGTATAAACAGAGTCTTGACTCTATTTTGCAATTAAAAAACTATATAGAGAGTTGATTTTGGTCACATAAGTGACTTTCATTTAATGAGACCAGTGCGATATAGAAGTGATTAATATTTTCATTGTGTTTCAATTCCCCATTGGTACTAATACTTTTTGAGGAGGCACTGTACTTGTAATGTTGTTTTCCTGTTCATTAGCAACAATTTGAATTGCTTTTTGTAGCACGGAGTACCTGGGAAAAAAAGCTATCTACGCATATTCATTTGACTTGTTCTGTGACTAGCATAATCTTCCATCGGGTGGGATGGAGATCCATGTACAATTAGTGTCCAAGGCATACAAGAATAGGCTTTAGGAAATGAGTGTTCACTGGCATGGGGCGGTAGATGCTTCAGAAAAGAATGACAATTGCTTCTGAGATCAGCGTCTATTATTGGAATAGATAGGCTCTGAAAATAGGTATATTGCTCGTGGCCCATGCTGTTGCAATACACCGTGCCTCTTGGCATTAAACAGCAAACATTTGAGAGGAGCTTACATCATATTGCAAATTAATTTCCATTAACAGCTACCCACTACTTGCTCTTTGAAGGAAGGACAGCCTTCTAACTCCAGGTGTCGATTAGGACTTCATATTGGAATAGCTGACCCTGCCTTACTGAGAGATGGCTTGTGTCTTTATGAGCCTGTTAGACACATGCATTGCCCATGCAATAATAATAATAATAATAATAATAATAATAATAATAAATAGCCAACCGGAGTGAGATACTTTATATCTCTTTGAAACTGGCTACACTGCAGTCATCTGAAGAAGTGGGTTGTGCTCACAAAAGCTCATGATACCATCTCCATGTTTTGGTAGTCTTTAAAGTGCTACCAGAACTATTTGTTGTTTTTTAAGTTTATCCTGTACAGACTAACTTGGCTACCCCTCTGAAGCTTAGGCTACAGTTTGTTTACCTACCATCCAGAGCAAGAGAGATGCTTTTGGAACAAACAAACAAAAAACCTTTTAAAAAAACGCCTAAAAATAAAGGATGAAGCCCCTGGACGTACGTTAGTTACTCGTGAAAAGAGCAATGCTGGCATTGGCAGCAGACAGAACACAGTGTTTACCTGAGCTGTCATTATTATTCCAGTCTCTAATACACCATTAGCAAGCTAGCATAGCAACAAGCCCGAACAAGGTCACTGTAGCCACTTCCCCTCATTAGCAAAAATTCCCCCGGCAGATCCCTTTTCCTGTCTGTGCTGCAAACTCTGCATCGTCTCTCAAATCTCTGGTGCTCACATTAAGTTGTTGTATACAAAGTGCATTTGCAGGTACATGCAATAAGTCTCTCTCTTTCCAGATGATCAAACCAGAGTCTCTTTCTCACACACAATCACATTCTGACAGTCCATCTTTCGAAGGCAGTGCCGCACCGAACCCAGAGCTAAATGGCACTTCTCTAAATGTAATGGTAATGGGATGCTGGGGAAAGAATCTCTCACGCATGCCCCAGTTTTATATGAAACAAGCTTTTTTTTTCTACCCACAAAATAATGTCCCTAATATGAAAAAGCTGCATTCTGACTTTCATACACTGAGTAGTAGTTTACTCAACACGTACCTTATTGACTTCATTGTTCCTCCTGTAGAGTAATACTTTGCTTGATGAACAACGAGAAGTCCTGTGGCACCTTATAGACTAACACATTGCTTGGAGCATAAACTTTTGTGGGCAAAGACCCACTTCGTCAGATGCATGACGAGTAATTCTAACCTGGCTAGCGGAGATTGATATTAATCTGTACTGGGCAATGCACGGAGTTCATTTAGGCTATATCTTCACAGCAGTCAACATAGTCCACGTCTACGCACAAGCAGTTATTTCGACAGAATGTCGAAATAATGTCGAGCTGGAGGACTGCTTACTCCGACTCCTGTAACCCTCATTGTACGAGGAGTAAGGGAAGTCGGGGGAAGGGTGCTCTCTTTCAAAATAACTGCTATGTAGACAGCACCAAAAGTTGAAATAAGCTTTCAACTTCAGCTAGACAATTAGCACAGTTCAAGTTGAGTAGCTTATTTTCAGTTTAGCCCTGCTGTAGATGAGCCCCTAGAATTTTAAGAGGGCAGGATGCTATACGTAAGTAGTAAACTGTGTGTGCATAAAGGACCGTGATTCTACGTTATGATCAAAAACACTTATACTGAAGCAAGATGCAAAGAGTCATTCTTGCCCTCTACTCTGTGCTGATTTTGCCCCAGCTGGAGTATTGTGTCCAATTCTAGGCACCACATTTCAAAAAGATGTAGAGAAGGTCCAGAGAAGAGCAACAAAAATTATTAAAGGTCTAGAAAACATGAGCTATGAGGAAGACTGAAAGAATTTTGTGTGTTTAGTTTGCAAAAGAGAAGACTGAGAGGGGACATAACAGCTTTCAGGTACCTAAAAGGGTGTTACAAGGAGCAGGGAGACAAAATATTTCCCTTAACCTCTCATGATAGGGCAAGAAGCAATGGGCTTAAATTGCAACAATGGAGGTTAAGGTTGAACATGAGGAAAACCTTCCTGACTGTCATGGTGTTTGTCTGGAATAAATTGCCTCAGGAGGTTGTGGAATCTCCATAATTGGAGGTTAGATAATCACCTGTCAGGGATGATTTAGATGGTGCTTGAGCCTACCGCGAGGGCACGGGACTGGACTTGGTGAGCTCTCGAGGTCCCTTCCCGTTCCAGTGTTCTATGATTATGTGAAAAAAACCCCCACAACTATGAAAAGAAGGTTTGTCAGTTATTTTTATCCTCTTGAGTAACAGCAGGTAGAAGATGTTTGGTGGTACACATTTTAAGCAAAGTTTTCTCTAGCTGTGCCTAGCTAAGAACTTTCTCAGCTGTGCTTTGAAGGTAACCTTTGAAAAGAAAGGTAATAATAGAAGAGAAATAAGATGTGCAGATGTGCATTGCTGATTTAGACTAGCTCTACTCGAGTTCTGGAAGTGGCTTGGGTCATTGTACAGTTGCTTAAATTGAAATCATGACACCAGGAGAAATGCTACCCTCGGCTTCTATAGGACACAGAGAGGCTTTTCTCACATGCATAGGTTGCCCTGATGCGTGTGCTGATTCATTATCAGGTTAGGGTTTTTTTTTCCAGCAGGCTTTCATCAGTAAATATTGATTTAAACTCCAATACCAGAAGGTTTAGTCATAACATTTTGCCAGGAATTAGGTAATTACCCATAGATCTTTATCACACGAGAGGGTCGCCTTCTGCTCCTTTGTTGTCCGCAGTGGCTGCGGGAAACTCAATGGTATGGAACAACTGAGATGTGGGGCTGTTAATTTTAGGGCGAGCTGGGATGGCTTCGGCATTAGAAAAAATCCAGTGGGGAAGGCAGCATGTGAAATTGCAGTCTAGTGAAATGATCCAGGAGTACTTGGAATAAGCATTTGAGTTAGAGTTTTGACATTTCATTATAGAAATAAATAGTTCTCTCAAGCCTTAACGTTTCTTTTCTACTCTACAGTTTAATCACTTTCCTTCCTTCTTGTGTGTGTGTATTTTACACATCCTCTCTGTGCCTAATCTTTTTATATTGTGTATGTATGTATGTCAGCACCATGGATGTACGTGGTTGATGGACACATCCACTTGTACATTTGCTTTTCAGACAAACTGAGGCATCATGGCCGAGGCTTAGGATAATATGTGTTGAAAAACCTGTGCGCTCTGCCAGCTCCCTTCCACATAATGCTCTGCAAAGTTCCGTAAATCATGACCGCGTATCTTTTAAGAAAATCAAAATGTACAAGTGAGGAGTCCCAGCAAAATAAATGATACCCATAACTTATCACCGCCGCGATCCGTAAGAAGTCGATTTCTTGACAAACTCAATTGGATACACTCACACACAAATACATTACATATATAACGTTTCACTACACTACTTTGTGGAGTTGATTTGCTGCCTAAATTATGTAGCATTAGTGGCTATGGCAAAATATTAATATACAAATCTTCTTTTATCCATCCTCTGATAAACTGAGTCTGTGTCACCTGAAGGTTAGGCACCGCAAGGGGTTTCATGAATTGCTATTCTCTCTCTTGTTTTCAAGTCCAGTTTTTATGAGAGAGGGGGAAGGGTTGTTTTAGAGAAACAAAGCTATGGGGTAAAGAAAATCGTTATTTTGGGGGACCGCTGTTCGAGTCTTTAAAGGCCACGATGTCCACGTTCTTGTCTGCAAATGGATCTGTGGCCAAACATGGTATAGACCAAGGGTCAGTTTCGTGTTCACAGAGGTAACCACATCAATTCTTTTCTAACCCTTTTGTTTTACCTTGCTTTTTCTTATAGGAATCTCTCTTACTTTGCGACACAAAGTAGCCCATCTGCTGTCATTTTGGACCTATGGGAGGCCCGGCATCAGCATGATGGAGACCTTGACTCTCTAGCCTGTGCCCTGGAAGAGATAGGAAGGACACACTCCAAAATCTCAAATATTACAGAAACTCAGATTGAAGAGACCGACTTCAACTACAGCAGGCAAAACGGACTCTAGTCATCTCTTTTCCAGTCAAGCACCGATGGTCAGCTTGGACTTTTCCATTAGAGAAGTTCTACTAGCAGGGAGGAGATGAGGGTTTTCTGCTCATTGCACACAGGGAATCCGGCCTTCATTTCTACATCTGGTTTTTATTTATTTATTTTTTAACTTGGAGGAGCAGAAGAAACCCCAGAGTAAATCATCACAGTAGCAAGGGAAATGCAATCATCTCTGTGACTCCACAGTCCTCTCAGAATTAAAACTCTGGTCGGAATATTGAAAATAAAGGCTACTTTTCTATGGTTCCCCAGGGGCGCGAGGGCGGGGAAGCTAGAGATGATATAAATCGATAGTGTGACACTTATTTAAAAAACAGTAATGCAACCCAGAGAAAAACGAAGGCAGTGAGAATGGCACTCTATGGGGAAGTTACTGAATATTTAGAGCCACTGGAATCTCTGGGTTGCAAGAGTTGAGCATATTGGTTGATTCTCCACCCCCCTGCACTGTGTCAGTTTATAACAGTGCAAAGAGGGTATGTATCGCTGCCAGGCTGATATTTGTAGCACTGTATATTCATTTCATACTGGTGCAAGTGCCAGCTGTATATTGGAGGCCTGCAGCAATCAGACCCAGGGAATTGGAATCAATATTATCACCAATCTTAACCAGCCCATCCACTTCAAAATTGGATTGTGTAATTAACATTCAGAAACCTGCCGAACTTTCCCTGGCCCTTGTAATAGAGCAAAAAGTCTCCCAAATTTTTCTATGTGGAAGTTCAGCTTTGTTTGAAATTTTGTAAAGCTGTTCCGAGTTTCATGCAGTAAAATGCAGCAGTTTTATATCAACCAACTGCAGTATTGGGAATATGGCCACACCCGTTTTTTCCACAAGCTGGCACTTGGTTGCATTGCTCCTAATTTCAGGGCTAAGGCAAAAAATGTCAAAGGAAAATTCAATCAAGGCATCATCATTTTGACCTAGTTTCAGGTTGAAGTAATCAAAATTGCTGTCTGGCTCTATTTCTACCAGAAACATTAAATCCAAGGGCAGACCCAGAAACTGGACCAATTTCATCCTAATGAGTTTGCAAACTGTGGTAAAGTTTCACATTCTTAACAAAATCTGGGCTCACCAGTGTGTTGTCTGGTTCAGTGATCTGGATGCCACCAATGGAGTAGTTGAGATAGGGAACATTCTCTGGCTATCTACCTGTCTCCCTCACCTTTTAAAAACAAGCTGCCCTAAGTTATCCAAACCAAAAATTCTGTTGTTCTCATATGTGTTCTAATAGACATGGTGCTGATCAAACTCTAAACATTCCCGAGGGGTTGCCGTGTTAGTCTGTAACTTTAAAAAGAATGAATAGTCCTGTGGCACCTTAGAGACTAATCAAAATATATAGAATCACGAGCTTTCGTGGGTAAAACCCACTCATCAGATGAATTGGAGTGGAAATAACAGAAACCAAGATCTATACAACAGCAGAAGTAGTACCTGGCAATTGTAGGATCCATGTTAATGAGGCTAATTAAGTGGACTGGATGTGTCCCATTCATAGCTTTTCATGTAGAAATGTATTAACCTCATTAACACTGGTCCTACAATTGACAGGTACATCCTCTGCTGTTGTATGCATCTTGGTTTCTGTTATTTCCATTCCAGTTCATCTGATGAAGTGGGTCTTACTCACAAAAGCTCATGATTCTGTATGTTTTGGTGAATCTCTAAGGGTGTGTCTACACTAGCAAACCACTTCGAAATAACTAAAATCCATTTAATAACTGCTGAAATAACAAAATTGAAATAGCATGTCCTTACTACGGGGAAGCCTCAAAATTAGTCTGCGACAGGCTCCATTAACGTGGATGTGCTACCTCAACTTAAGAGCCCCAGGAAGCACTGGGGAGTAATTAGTCTGAATTACTCTAGGGAGTCGTTATTTCGAAATAGTAGCTCTGGAGCATCCACTACCACTATTTGGAAATAACTATTTTGAAATTAGTGTTATTCCCTGAGGAAAGCAGGAGTATAGATTTTAAATTAAGTGACCCGTTATTTCGAAATAACAGGTTTGGTAGTGTGGACGCTCTGCTTATTAATTCAACCTATGGGGGGTTATTTTGAAATAAAGCTTAGTGTAAAGCAGAGTTCTGGTGCCATAGGATCACTCATTTTTAAAGCTCTAAATAGTATTTCTGCCCATTAAATCAATTTTAAATCAGCCCGGGTGCCAATTAACTATGGCAATCCAAGCATCGGCATTGGTGGCATGGGCACAAATCCGTGGTATTTGTGAGCCGCTGACATTGGAGCTCATTTTACCGTCACCATTTGGAGGAGATGCAAGAGAATTAAATTTGTCATTTTCTCTGGCAGATTTTACAGACAGGGCTCGGCAGCAGCCTGACAAAGCAAACAGTAGATTACAGAATATGCGTTCTAGTGATTTTCTGAAACTATTCCTACCCATGAAATTCCAGCTGAGGTGGTACAAGTGAGAACCCCCTTCAATGCAGCAACTGAGCAAGCAGCTGTTCATTTTCGCTGCTCCCACATGAAAACTTCGTTGCTGCTACTTGCTCACCATTTTAGAATAAATACAGAGACAACCCCTCTGAGGAACCTGGGCCTGGAATAGTTCTTGCATTTTGTTTCAAGCAACATATTGTGAGAGGTTTTTTTTTTTTTTAATTTGTTGTTTTTTAAAAAGTACCCTCCTGTTGGCAGCGGTACGTGCCCATGGTGCTTCAGCACATTTAAGACTAATACAATTCCAGCCTATTCCTCATGAAAGTAGCCAGCCTCTCAGGAATGTCAGTGGCACATGGCTCTCTCTCTTTTTGTCTAATACAGAAGAGGAGGAACTGAAATCATTGGACTGGTTCAGTTTGGAAAAGAGAAGACTGAGAGGGGGCATGGTGGCAGTTGTCAAGTATTTAAAAGGGTGTTACAAAGAGGACGCAGAAAAAATTTTCTCCTTGGCCTCTCAGGATAGGACAAGAAGCAATGGGCTTCAACTGCAGCAAGGGAAGTTTAGGTTGGACATTAGGAAAAACTTCCTACTTGTCAGGGTGGTTAAACACTGGAATAAATTGCCTAGGGAGGTTGTGGAATCTCCATCACCAGAGATATTTAAGAGCAGGTTGGATAGACGTCTATCAGGGATGATCTGGACGCTGTGTGTGTGACCCACAAACCTAGTGTGATTCACTCTCCCATGCAGTGGCACTTTCACCACTTACAGCGAGAGATAAGAACAAGGGAGCTCTACTGCGTAAGCTGAGAGCCAGCTGGCTTTATAGTTCAAGCTGTAGAGGCTCCTATACTAAACACCAGGGCTGTGTCTACACTGGGCCACTTACTCCGGAAAAGCAGCCACTTTTCCGGAATAAGCTGCGAGCTGTCTACACTGGCCGCTTGCTTTTCCGGAAAAGCAATGACGATCTACTGTAAAATTGTCAGTGTTTTTCCGGAAAAACTATGCTGCTCCCGTTCGGGCAAAAGTCCTTTTCTGGAAAAACTGTTCTGGAAAAGGGCCAGTGTAGACAGCAGAGTAGTCTTTTCCACAAAAAAGCCCCGATCGCGAAAATGACGATCGGGGCTTTTTTCCGGAAAAGCGCGTCTACATTGGCCACGGACGCTTTTCCGGAAAAAGTGCTTTTCCGGAAAAGCATCCTGCCAATGTAGACGCGCTTTTCCGGAAATACTTTTAACGGAAAAACTGTTCCGTTTTAAGCATTTCCGGAAAAGGGTGCCAGTGAAGACGTAGCCCAGAGGTCCCAGGTTCAAATCTGTTGATTTGATCCTGCTGGGAGGGCAGGGGACTGGGCTCAGGTACCTCTAGAGGTTCCTTCCAGTTCTATGATTCTATGACACACATTTCAAAAAGTCAGGAATAAACATTTTTAGCCACGACACTTAGGTACATCTACACTGCGGGGGAATGCGTTTGCTTCCCCTTTTTTTTTTTTTTGCAGAAGTGCAAACACGCTCTTTTGGAAGCACCATCATCCTCATTCCCTGAGGAAGAAGGGATCTTCCGAAAGAGAAGGATTTTCCAAAATTTGGCCCAGTGTAGATGGGCCAATTTTTGGAAAAGCCTTTTCTGAAAAAAAAATCAGAAAATGCTGTAGTGCAGACCTAACCCCAGAGAAAAGAAATGTGTCATTAAAGTGGACTTCAGTTTTCTAGAAAACATGTCACCATAGATTTTTCAGCAGTTAACCCATCGCTTAACTTCTACCCTGTACACAAGTTTATTTTGGTAATTAACCTACATCAATTTGAAAAAGCAATCACCCAACTAAAGATTCTTAAAGTCTCTTCCTATACGCAGTAATGTATTGTCATGTCCACACAGCGGGGGACCGACAGGAGCTAATGCTCCCATTGGCTTCCCTTACTCCTCGCAGAAGGAGGAATACCAGACGCCAGTGAGGGCTGTCCTCAGTGTTCGAGCACCAGAAGATCGACCTCCAGAGCATTAATCTGGTAAATATAGATGTGCCCTGAATGCCTTGTGTTATGCAAAAGTTGGTCCCTTTTTAGGAGTGAGAGAACTCAGTTAATGTGCACTGTTGTTCAAATGAGCTTCTGGAGAAGAGACCTGAGATGAAAACCAACATCCACAGTCCGAAAGCCCCTCAAGGCCAATCATAGGCTTGATTTCAGTGGGCTTTGGATTATGTGTCTGAAGAGGAGCTGCTCTGTAAATCCGTTTCTCACAATCTTTTAGACATGCTTTCAGAAAGACGCCAGGCCTGAGTTAAAACGTTACATCTTGCGTGGCTCGGTAGTGTTGTTGGCCATTTCCTTTGGGTTTTAACCCTCTTGTCATGTTACAAGGGCATCAGAATCACCAGGCATTTAGAAAAATGTTGAGTTCTTCATTGAAATTAGTCCTAAAAACCAGAGACTTGGCCAAACCGAGCAAACAAGATGGAAGTGGAAATGCCACAGAATGAAACCTTAATTTAGAATTAGAATGAAGGGCTTTACTGCTGCTCGCAGAGTTAAGGAGAAAAGTAGCCCAGTTCCTGGCTGGCTTATCTTGAATGTGACCCTGTCCAGCAGCACATCAGTGTCACGGCAGAATGAGACATTTCGGATCAAATAAGATTTCTCCCTACCCCTTTCTCCATATGTAAAAATCTTCCTCTACCCCTCCCCCCAAAAAACTTTTTTATATATATTTGCAAAATATAGTCACTTATTTTTGTTCCTCTCTTCACTGCCTGGTTTTGTCCATTATGAGAAACAGAAATACCAGAAGGTGTCACAGAAATGCCCTCACGGATGGTATTTTTCCTAATCACACAAAAGCAGGAAGGTGCCAGAAATCTCAGCATTTCCAGACCAAAGAGTTTTAAACAAGAGTCCCAGTAATCTCCTCATCTTGACTGGAATGCCAAACCATTTGATGTTTACCCTGCAACCATGGCCCACAACCAAAAATATGCCCCCTCTTCTAATAGCCCCAAGAAAACAACCCAAGCATGTCTCAAGGCAGCTTGAGTTAACTAGGTGCTTTGCCTGGACGTTCTAATTTTCATTCCTGTGCACACACCTAACCATTTCACACTTTAGTGGTGCTTTAAACGTGAGCTAGTTGGCCTAGTTAGGGGTATTGGCTTGTGATTTGGTGCTGGTTTTGCTCTGGCTGTTAACCCACTTTTCATTAAGGACTCAGGCTAACACCCTAGACTTCTGAGACACCTCCACTGCCGTCCCACAATTCCATCACATGTCCAGACTAGACAAGTTCCTCCACAATTGAGTAGGAAAAAAAAGTGGCTCAGCCCACTGCAGCTCACAGGATCACTGGCAGGGCTAGAAACAGATTTTGCAGGGCCTGGAAGGGGCGGGATCTCAGGAGAAAGAGGCGAGGCTGGGGAAAGACTCCCACAGCCGGCCCTCAGTGCAGCTTGGACTGCACCGTGCAGTGCTCCAGCGGCGATTTAAAGGGTCCTGGCTGTTGTTGTTGTGGTAGTGGCCTGGTGCCCTTATAAATCACAGGTCCTAGGGCAACTGTCCTTTTCCCTCCCACCCCTATCAGTGGCCCTGATCCTGGCATAGGTCCCCAGGAGCCACAAGAAGAAATGCAGGGGGTTGCAGCAGCAGGAAGGACTCAGTGCATTTCGTGTGTCTTTGCGGTGTAGCAACTCTAGTTGCTCAGCTATGGATGCATAGCTCCTCACGTAACCCTGCAGGGAAGACATTTTCTGATGCCTTATGGCAATTTTTTTCTTTGTGGTCATTTATATTAATGTTTCCAGATAGTTTTCTTAAGTAGTAGGGGTTGAGGGAGAGCTACCAAGGTGACACTATGGCCAAGACCACTAATACAATCCCGGGACACATGAACAGGGGAAATTTCAGGAGAATTAGAAGTTAGTGCCCCACTACTGAGTACAGATATGATAAACGCTTCTGGACTAGTGTGCCCAATTCTGGTTCCCACCATTCAGAAAGGACTGAGGCTCTAATCAGCCCACTCTATGCTAATTAGGCCTAAAATGGAGTATTCTGGGCATCACATTTCAGGAATGATGTGGAGAAATTGGAGAAGGTCCAGAGGACAGCAACAAAAATGATTAAAGGTCAAGGAAACATGATCCATGAGGGAAGCCTGGAAGAAGTGGGTTTGTTTAGTTTGGGCAAGAGAAGACTGCGAGGGAACACACAAAGTATCTTTAAAGTACCTAAAAGGGTGTTACAAAAAGGGAAAGAAAATACTCTTTAATCTCTGAGGATAGGACAAGAAGCAATGGGCTTAAATTGCAACAAGGGAGGTTTAGCCTGGACATTAGGAAACACTTCTTAATTGTCAGGGTGGTTATGCATTGGATTAAATTGCCTAGGGAGGTTGTGGAATCTCCATCACTGGAGATATTTTAAAGCAGGTTGGACAGACACCTGTCTGGGATGGTGTAGATGGTGCTTGGCCCTGCTGTGAGGGCAGGGGACTGGATTAGATGGTCTCTCAATGTCCCTTCCAGTTCTATGATTCTACAAACCAGTGAAAGTTTGAAGACTCATGAGAATGATTGAGGGATTTGACTTAAATGTGTCAATCACTCTATGACATGTTTTCAATCTATTTAGCTTACGAGGTGACTCGATTACAAGCGTCTATGTATATATGGTACAAATATTTAATAATGAGCTCTTCAGTGTGGCAGAGAATGGTTAACACAAGTCAGCAGCAGGATGTTGAAGCTACAGTTATTCAGACTGGAAATGAGGCTTTTAAAAAAAACAAACCAAAGAGTAATTAACCCCTGGAACAATATTTAAAAATCAAGAACGGATTTTTCTGAATGTTTAAAGTACTTTCCTGACACATGCTAATTTCCTCAATGCTACTCCTGGCGTGTACGTTTTGCCCCCATTTTAGAGATGGAGAAACGGAAGCGAAAGAGCAGATATTTAAAATAATAAATAAAGTGCAGCTCCCAAATTGGATACATAAATTAAGTACCCAGCAGCTCTCATTAACAACATCTTTTATTTACACAGCATCAATAATTCACGTTCACTTCCAATTTTCGGTAGCAGAAAGTAGTTGGTCTTTGTCAGGTTTTTTGAATGGAAAAACTATACAGGACCCATTGTAGCGCATATGTTGAGACCATTGCGAGTTTTCAGTACTGAGCACTTTTCAAATTCTGGACCCTTTCTTAAGACATCCAGAGAGGATAGATTTGGAAAAAGGCTCAGTGCACCATTCATGACTTGACCAAAAGACACAAGCCACCTACATCAGTGTCTGAACCGGGATTAGAACCCAGGCACCCCCAAATTAAATCCTCTACTCTACAGCCCCTCTCTAAAAATGGTCTCAATGGGGGACCAACACAATTGAGACTTTTAACCCTGTATTGCACTTTAAAGTTCATCAGATCAGAATCTAGCCCCTTCGGGAGACGTTAATGCTGATTTACACCACCTGAGTCCCTGCCCTGATGTGTTTTCCTCTCCCCTAAACACTTCTTTCCCAGATCTTTCAGGGCTATGACTCAATTTAAGACTAATAACTGGGCTTTTAAAATGATTTACAATTATGCAACCAAAATGATGCACTTCACGGCTTCACCAGACTGCAGCATCATCAAGTTAATTTACAATTTTTACAACATTGCTTTTGCAGTCCTGTTAGTTTATATCAAATCCTTTAAGCCACAAGAAAAGGAAAGCTTCTGTAGATTTGCATGCAAACTGCATTGACCAGTGAAGAACTTCCCTCAAACTAGGATAGTACTCCCATGGAAAAAAATTATATATAAAAATATGTGTGTATAATATTTATATCTCTCTCACACACATTTTTCCTAAGGGATGAAAAGGAATTGACACAGTTCTCGTTAAAGACAGGGAACTATTTTTATCTCTGACCACAGCTGTTATCCTTCTATGTGGCCTGTACATGGTTTTCTTTCAGATGGTTCTGAAAAACTATAGGAAGCCTCGATCACTAAAGACAAAGTCCTCACGTAGGATTAACAGCTTTCTACATCATATAATAAAGTCCTTTCCTTTCTTCCTTGCTTTGAAAGACAATGCCACGGGACACATTCTGAAACGCATAGTAATTGTTCAATTCCAAATAATGCTTTCCCACTGCCGAAAGCAGCACCTTGATATAAAATGGAGTTAAAACATGAAAAAATAAAAAAGAACACAGCTGTGAGCTTTTGCTGCCAATTTGACACTCTTCTTTTCAATCAGTGTAATAGGAGGTCTAAGTTCTGCATGCAAAAACAAAGGACAGTGTTCAGTCTTGAATGGTAATTAATTGCATGAAAATGGGCAGACACCTCAAAGTCCACAACAACCAGGAACGATCTGAAAACACGTCTTTCTAGCCCATTATGTCACTAATTTGAATGGCTTCTCTCTCGCTATACACAGTCCTGAGGAAATGATTCTTCACTTTTTGCAGAGCTTGTCACATTATTCATTGATAATGTTCACTCTTTTCCCCCCCGTTTCAATATTTGCTGATTTTTTTCCCCCATGTGGGTTGTTCTCCTTTGAGTATTTGGTATATGAAATGGGGCAACCTACTCCTGTGACTTTCTCACTCTTTTCAATATGGAGAAATAACACGACAGAGCACAAACACACCCGTTTTTTGGCCACTTCATCATTTGTGACAGTTTTAGGGATTCCCCAGCACACACAGTAATCCTTAAGCTCTTTGGTGTATGTAACTCTGACATGGCGCAAGGCGAACAAGACTCTACTCCTATTTGCAGAACTATTCAGGAATTATTTTTTGAAATAATACATATGCAGCTCGACTTTAATCTTACCCAATCTGATAGGTGCAGGAACTATGAGTGGGGGGGGGGGCAGAGGGGTGTGTGCCATCCTGTATGCTGGGGGTCCCTGCTGCTGACCTCAGATGAGGAGGGAGGACAGAAGTGGGGTTTCTGTCAGGACCCCCACTCTTTAAAATGTTCCCGGCCGCTGCCCAAACTGATATTTACAGGAGTGACATCTACTTGCCAACAAGCGAAAAAACGTACTACTATTAAGATTATGGTAAACACACCATAGTCCTTTGATATTATAAATCATCGCTGATGTTATTGTCAAGAGCCACAATGGAAAGAGAAACCATTTCCATATTTTCCGTTCTTTAAAAAACAATCGAGACCTTTGACAGTATCTCTTTTTTTTTGTACTAGAGGTAAATAACTACAGATTCTGATTGTGTTTCTTGTGTGTAGGGGGTTGGTAGGGTTGTGTTGTATTTTTCAAGCTATTGCAAAAGCTTTTTAAATAAGCTGGTTTGTGCTTTCCACAGGCGTCGGTGGGAGTCAGGATCTGAGGGGGTAGCAGCCTTCATGTCTTGCTGTCACAGGATAACTAGAGCTAAAGTCACTAGTGAAAATTTAGGTAAGGGGTAGATAGGGTGGGTTAGGAAACCATCCCTGAATTGCCATATAGTGTATCGTAGTCAAACAAGACTATACACTCACCTAGTGTAGAACTGTGGTTTTGTTAACAGCTACTTTGTTTGCTTTTTGGTGTGATGATCCTGATTTGGAATGTCCTTTCCGGATACAGGAAGGTGTCAACCCACATTGCTTGTTGCGTGTGTGTGTGTGTGTGTGAGTGTGTCTGTTCCACCATTTGATCCCATAGGGAAATATGCAGCACAAACTGAAGTTTAGGGGGCTGTGCACCTAGGCTGATGTTAGGCTTTTCTTCTAAGGGGCAAATCTTATTGGAATTTGCATCCAAAACCTATCCTGACACCCTAAAACTGATTAATTTTTAAAATTTCTGTATTTTCCCCTACCGAAGTTTGAACTATTAGCTCTACAGAGGGCTGCAGAAATTTTAATTTTTAAGACTTCACCAAGTGTGCACTGAACTTTCAGATTTCAATTCTAACTTTTTGCAATTTGAAAAAGTTCACCCAAACTTTACCACCCCCTCCCCACACACCATACTCAGCACTCTTTCAAGAAACAAAGCAAAACAAGAACAGATGATTGTGAATCTCCATTGCAAATTCTTTCGTGCATCACTAACCCCAATTTTTGTCTTGAAGATGGATTTGTCTCTGTCCCAAATTACACCAATGCCACCCTGAAGAGATGGCATGCCACCTGAAGATGGTTTGGGATGGGACGTGTCACTTGGGAGATGCAACAAATTCATCTCTGTTTACGTCTAAAGACTGACACGTGAAATATACACATTTAATCAGTTTTGGGGATGTAAAGTTTGACATCACTCATCCATACCTGGTCTTAAACCAGAAGCATTGTGCAAATGCGTATTATGGGGAGAGCTGCAAAAATGTCCATGAAATCACCCTTTCCTTCCGTCCATTTGAAAGAACAATAGAAATGTATAAAAATTTCAAAACTGAGACCAGCACTTTAGCTAACAAAAACAGGGGAGAGAGGGGAAAGAGGAATTTCATGGAAATGTTCTTTAACGTTTCCTGATGTTTACTGTCATTTTGATAAAGATTTCAACATTCAAAACATTTCACCCAGCCCTCTTAGAAAGACATTCCTCTCTTCCGGCCCTTCATTTGCATTGAACAGGGTTTGAAAATCAGCAACGGGGTCTGTCTCCTCCCTCTCTCCTCCCACATGTTCGGATGTGTTTGGTACCGAAAAGAAAAGGACACGAGCCAGAGGATCAACAAACAAAAGCATCGCCTTGGGTTTATACCACACTTTCTGTGCCTTGTACTATCAATGTAAATTCTGAATGTTGTACAGTCGATACTTGGGAAAGGCTCCTTGGAAAAGGCTGCACTTGCTTCTTTTTTTCAATCTGTGTACATAACTATAAATATATATATAAATACATATATATATATTTGGTAATGCCAAACCGCTGTGTTATATTGTATCGAAAAAGAACAGAAGAATGGGACAGTTTGGATGTTTTATGTAGAGATTGCAAAAACTATATGGCTATAGCCTTTTGAGATAAATGTACAGACCTAAATTACTGCATATCAGTTATTTATGAATAAAGAGTCTTTTATTGACATCTTAGATTATTCTACAAGTGGCGCATTAATTTTGTGTGATAAAAAGAGCTGTTTGGCTCTGAGATCTCTAACGCTTCTGTAGTTTTGCAGTGAGCCTCCGATAATCTGTTAGAATTTAGACTAGATAATGGCGTTCAGGGCGGGGTGGGGGTCGTCTTATAAAGAGGTCATCCCCACCCCCATATACATGCTGTCTACATTAAGGGGGAAAGTTGACACAAGATACGCCACTCCAGCTATGTTAGTTGAGTCAATGTATCTTAAATTATGTTTTTGCACCATCCACACTGCAGGAGACCGACAGGAGCAAATACTCCCATTGGCTTCCCTTACGCCTAAGGAGCAGGTCCACTGGCACCAACAGGGGCATCTTCTCAGTTTGAATTAGTGGGTCTTTACTAGACCTGCTAAATTGAATGCTAGAAGATCGACTTCCTGGGGATCGATATTCTCCATTGTGTAGACAAGCCCCATATGACTAGCACTGAATTATATGGAGTGTACTAATCGTACATTGGAACAATCCAAGAATATCAGCCAATTTCTCACCACTAGTTCATTATGGGCTGGATCTGAAGTCCGTGTTATGTTCCAAGGTTCCAATGACTTTAAAATTGTCTGAATTTGCTCCTCCACCAAAGGATCACAGTGGGAGAGTTCTATCATAATACAAATGAATCAATCTAAGACATTTTATGATTTACTTGCATGTAGTATTTGTAGTTCTATAGCTCCTGGGAGCCTCTGTCATGAACTAGGATCCAATTATGGTAGTCGTAGGCCAGGGCACCATCATGTTAGGTGCTGTACAATGTATGCACTATTGTCAGATAGAATAAGCAATATCTGCAAGTGGGCATATTAAAGGTTCCCTCTGATGGTTTGATTAACTTCTCTAGTGCCTCAGCAGTTAGTAGCTGCCCCTAAGTCTTATAGTCACAGAAGACAAGGTTTGGAAGAGACCTCAAGAGGTCATCCAGTCGAACTCCCTGCTCAAAACAGGACCAACCCCAACAAAATCATGCCAGCCATTCCTGGCCTTAAAAACCTCTAAGGAGGGAGATTCCATCACCTCCCTAAGTAACACATTCCAGTGCTTTACCCTGCTCCTAGTGAAACAGTTTTTTGTGATATCCAGCCTAGACCTCTCTACTTGCTGTTCCGGAGATTGCTCTTCTGGCGTTTGATTTAGAGGGTCTAGGTAAGATTTGCTAAATCAAATGCTGAGTGCAGCTCCAGTCAGTGCCAGTACTCCTGGCAGTCATGAGGAGTAAGGGAAGCTGATGGGAGCATTTGCTCCCAGTGGCCTCCCTCTGTGAAGACAGCACCAAGTGCGGCTTAAGGTAAGCCAACTCAAGGTACATAACTCCAGCTATATAAATACGTAGCTGAACCAGACCTTCTGAGTTTCATGCAGACCTGGCCTAGGATACTGCTTAAAATCAGGATGGCAGAAGCTAGCACATATTGAAAACAGTCATGGCAAACAGCAAATCCGCCCACCATACACAACTCTCAGTAATACAAGTCATGGTAGCCTTACACATTGTAGAAGTCAAGGATTTAGCCCCTTCTATTCTTCTACTACACACTAAATCTGTATCACTATGGTAGGCAAAATTCTTCCACAAATTCTGATCATATTTCTCCTACTTGTTCGCATCACCATATGCAAATGTTCTCAAACTTGTCATTCACTCTTGTTTCTGCAGCTTCATTCAGTAAGGCTTTCTGGGAACGACAAGCTAAGCCCAAGTGCAAAATGAAGGGACAAAGATCTGTCAGAGGTAGGTAAAACCCGCCCGAGATGGGACGTCACCATGGCTGAGTTCGGAACCCCTTGTCAATTTGCCATTACTGTCCGATATTATTTGGAGACGGGTTGCTACACAGTGCAGTCAAGGGTGCCAGCAGCCTCTGCAGGTCCCTGGTCTGGGTAGGAGGCAGCTCTGCATTTATGGAACCTCAGACGAAAGGGGTGGAGCCAGGGGCATCCAGGTCTTAGCGCCATCCAGAGCACAGTGTGCCCCACCCCGAGCCTTGAGTACTGCCTGGAGCACTGTTGCGGCTGAAAACATCTTGGAGCTCTGGATGCCACTGCTGGAAGTATCAGGCCCCTAAGAATTGTCAGGCCCTGGAGTAACTGCCTGCTTTGTCCCATACAAGCCCTGTGTTGGCTTTCCTTTCTCTCCGGATCCAGGTAAGTTTTATGTCTCCTTTTCGATGCACAGCCTTGCCCGATGCCTGACAGGGGGGGAAATGCACTTGTGACACTGGAGTAGACAGTGAGGCCTTGTTTTGTTCCTGCTGACTCCCATCTCTTTAATACAGACCCAGTGCGGCATCCCGCTAGGTCATTACTACCCTATGATCTGCACAGGAGAGCAGTCGCTCTGTGTACCAGCCAGTTAATAGAACCAGACGTTTACTCCAGTATGATTATACCACAGGCTTGCCAATGTTTTCATTAACATGTAAAATTAAATGTCATTCATTTCACAGATAAGCCCAGCGCATTTATGAATAGCGGGATGCAGCAATGCTTAAGTAAGCTATTATAAAATGCATCATTAATGCATATTTAACGGAGGATGCTAGGACAAGCCGTTATAAATCAAGACATAGTCTTCAAATATTTTATTACATGCATTTAAGTTATTATCAACCGTGCTATCATATGCCATATAATGTAATGGCCACCGTTTATTACAAAGGGGGCCCATCATCACTGCTGCCTTTGATATTCATTGTAGTATTAATCATGATTAATTGTGTTTATATGGAGGTAATGTATAACAGGGTAAGAAGTCCATTGTATTGTGGTTTAATGAACAGCCACTTAGAAATGATACTGCAAGTGGAGGTTGCTGTCAGATTATTCCGCCACAGAATGATGGGTTCTGCTGAACAAAGAACTAGCTTGGCAGTCTCATTATTTACACGCCACATTCCCCTCTGGTTACACACATAGCTCATTAGCCCATAGTTAATCCGCCAGAGCCAGACAGTCCACAGAGCACCCAACAGGTCCCAGTCAAGCACCTAACGGCATAGCTGCATTTTCAAGGGAACTGGGGAGTCTGCCGTGCTCTCCATGACATCCAGCCTCCTATACTCCGGGAGATGGGCACTTCTTAAAAATATGGTTCCCGGCGTCTGCCCTGATAAAGGGGAAACATTTTGACGAGCTAGCCACTTTAATTGGCCCTTAAACCATGGTACACAAACACCCAAGAGGTCAATATTTGAAGTACACAATGCAATAGCAGACAGATGTGTCTGGAGCAACAGAGCAAAAACAAAAACCCAGGCATTTCTTCTTCACATTACTGGTAGAAAGGGACCTATGCTACACGGCATTCTAATACTAATTGGGAGGGAGTTTAAATGGGGGCAACAGTTAGATTGGAGTCACATCTCCAGGCCTGGGTCGATGTTGTGCTTTTATGGCAAAATAACCCCCCTCCTGCAAGTGCAAATTTATGAACAGCGAGTCCACACTGCCAATCCCGTTATTTTGAAATAATGGGCCATGGAATTCAAACTCCGTACTCCTGTTTTTCATCGGGAGTAATGCTAATTCCAAAACAGTAAGTTTGAAATAACGCTAGTGCGGATGCTCTATTGCCGCTAATTACTCCCCGGTGCTTCCAGAGTCTCTAAGTTGAGGTAGCACATCCACATTAATGGAGCCTGCCTGGGACTAATTTTGAGGCTTCCGCATAGCGAGTACATGCCAGTTCGATTTTCTTAAATCGGGAGGTGTGTAATTTTTAGTATTTTTTAAATAATTACCCAGTGTAGCCATGCCCAGAGAGTGGTGGCAGAATACAAAGAGTCATTTCTACATTTAGTAAAATGAACTTGCTTTTTACACTTGGCCTATTAAAGCATTGTAATAAGAGATTACTCCTGTCTCCTGGTCATAATTCAATGCCCTCACAGGGATAAATTAATCTGCTTTTCTTTCCCTCGTAAAGTCAGACCGTTTGGGAACCAGATCATCACCATATAAAGCCCTTTAGTATTACCGATGCAATAGATTATATTAAAGGTGCCATATAAAAACAATTTATTAGAAAGTTTTACCCAGCGTTCTTAACAGTAAATTTTTAGGGTTATTGCACCAAATTCCAAATAGCATTCATAAACATTAGTCACTGATGAAATTTTATTAAACATGTCTGGCTCTGGGTAGAATCTACAGACAGTGGGGCAAACGGATGAAGAAGGCATTGGTCAGTGAGTTTAATGCACCCTATGTCTATGTCTACACTGATGGGTTCTTGCGCAAGGGTTCTTGTGCAAGAACTCTTGCACCAGAACACATCCACACTGCCATGTGCTCTTGCACAAGAGCAGCCATGGCAGTGTGGATGCTCTCCTGTGCAAGAAAGCTCTGATGGCCATTTTAGCCATAGGGCTTTCTTGCACAAAAAAACCCTTCCGCGCGTCCACATGCCCTCTTGCGGGCTTACACTTGTTAGAAAAGAGCATAGCTCTTGCGCAAGAGTCCCCCTCTTCCCACGCTTTACTGTAAATCTTCTTGCGCAAGAGCGGAAGGGTGGTGTGGACGCTCTACAGAAGAACGGCTGTTCTTGCGTAAGAACCCGCCAGTGTAAACATAGCCTATGGTTCCTAGTGCAACAAGTATTTTTGCTCCATATTTCTAGCCCCGCTAGAAAGGAGTAGACTCTTGCAAAGAAGTTTTTTCCCATAAATCCCAGCCTGAGTTCATGTTGACATAGACTGTCCCAATTATGTGACGCCTGAGGTGTTGGCCCAAACCACAATTCTTAACCTTTCGAGGTTCACATCTCATGCATGTACAGGTGACATGCTGGGACATTTATCATGGCAGTGCATCTATTACTGAAATATTTACAAACTGTGGCATAGGCTTCTATCCCCACCTGTAACCCAAAGATGGAACATACTGTACATCTGTAGACTTACACTCCAGCAAAGCGTTGACCTGTACCTTGTCATCCTTCGCACTACAGGTTGCACCTCTCTAGTCCAGCACCCTTGGGACCTGGCTGGTGCCAAACCAGAGAATTTGCTGAACCATGGGAGGTTAATATTACCTAGCAGCATGACCAACACTTCCACTGCTTGCTTGCCTCTGAGAAGACATTTGGGGGTCAATTAGAGCTAAATAACAGCACAGAACACTGAGAGCCAGGACTGGTGGCAGTCAACAAACTTTAAGGCACCATGGGAAACTTGGCCATCCCCATGATACATAGACAGCTGGCTAACTAACATCATGCCAGACCACAGATGTTGCTGGACCAGAGAATGCCGGTCTAGAGAGGTTCAACCTGCAGTGTAAACCGAGTGTCAAACAATACCACTGAGCGGCAGTATGGTTTGGGAGATAAGATAATGGATTGGGACCCTGCTTTGGGTCCTACTCCCACCTGCATCACCGACCTGCTGTGTGGCTTGGGGTAAATCAGCTCACTTCCCTGCATCCCTGTTTCTCCTCCCAGCCTTTGTCTTTCTGGTCTGTTGCGGCTGTAAGCTCGTTAAAGGAAAAAGTTGGCTCTTGCAGTGCATCTGCACAACACTTAGCTTAATGAGGCACCAGTCTTCTAGACTATAAATAATAGCACCAGTCTCATTTGATTCAGCGAATCAGGCCCTTAATACTGAGCAGGTGAAAAGACCATAGTGTCACAGGTTAAATTCAAAACGATTCTGAAGGCTAAATTCTGCTCTTTGAAACAGCCGTTTACGTAGCCCAGTATTAGATAAGTATCTTTCCCCAGCAGCGTAAGCAACTAATCTTTACTGATGCAATTAAAAACACAATTATTTTACTCCCCCCCCCCCCCACGCACACCTACTCACACATGTTGTACGGACTTAGGAATTGTTGGAGTATTAAGGCTGATTAAAACATATGCTGTTGGTCAAGGCCTGCTTCGGAGTTTCCCGGAAAGTTAATACACAGATTCAACAATGCTACAACACTGATCCAACTAAAAAGCATGTGGAGATAGGATGACTCTTTGGGCGTGTCTACACTGCCCCCCCCAGCTCAAAATCAGCTACGCAACATGAGCTATGCAAATCATGTATCCCATTTCGAGTCAATTTCTAAATAGCTTATTTTGAAATGTGATGCTGTCAACACAGCATTTATTTCAAAATAAATCCGAAACGTCCCTTACTCCTCGTGAAACAAGATTTACAGGGATGCTGGAATAGCGAGCCTGCTGTATTTTCATATAACAGGAGCATTCAAAGATACGGAATAGCCATTTTGGGAAACCTCCGGTATCCTTCAATAGTGCAGCAGTGTAGAGGTAGCCTTTGACACTACCAGAGGAAGATAAGTGGTCTACAACTTCAGGGGACCATAAACTGGAACACAAATAACTAATAACCTTTATTTAATATGTTGAGGGTCTCATCAATGCTGACTAGCAAATCTATTTCCGTCTCGAAACGCTAAGCATATGACACAGCTAGAGTGGGAGAGATGGAGATATAGTGAGGCGCTGCAGAGAGATGTGCTCTGTTAATTACTTTCTTAGGACACTGCACTGATGTGATGTAGCTCTCCATAGAGGTGTGTGGCGAGGGAAGGGAATATTTTGAGTGCCCTGCATAGGGGCAACAATACGCCTCTTTTTCAAACCTGCCTGATACTGGCTGAACATAAGAACATAAGAACGGCTGTACTGGGTCAGACCAAAGGTCCTTCTAGCCCAGTATCCTGTCTGCCGACAGTGGCCAGCACCAGGTGCCCCAGAGAGGGTGGACCAAAGACAATGATCAAGCAATTTGTCTCCTGCCATCTCTCTCCAGCCTCTGACAAACAGAGGCCAAGGACACCATTTTATCCCCTGGCTAATAGCCTTTTATGGACCTAACCTCCAGGAAATTATCTAGCTTCTCTTTAAACTCTATTATAGTCCTAGCCTTCACAGCCTCCTCTGGCAAGGAGTTCCACAGGTTGACTACACGCTGTGTGAAGAAGAACTTTCTTTTATTAGTTTTAAACCTGCTACCCATTAATTTCATTTGGTGTCCTCTAGTTCTTCTATTTGGGGAACAAATAAATAACTTTTCTTTATCGGCCCTCTCCACACCACTCATGATTTTATAGACCTCTATCATATCCCCCCTCGGTCTCCTCTTTTCTAAACTGAAAAGTCCCAGTCGCTTTAACCTCTCCTCATAGGGGACCCATTCCAAACCCCTCATCATTTTAGTTGCCCTTTTCTGAACCCTTTCCAAGGCCAACATATCTTTTCTGAGGTGAGGAGACTAAAGAAGGCACAAAGGCAGGGGTGGGGGAAGCGTTTTGGAGTTGGGGGCTGCTGACTCACAGAAAAATCAGTTGGTGGGAGCCTCACACAAGTGAGAAGCAAAATCAAGAAAGTCATTAAATGACTCTCTCCGCTCGAGGAGGAGAAAGACTCTCCCCACATTCGCCAGAGCCTAAAGGGGCCCAGGCTCATAGATTTTGTGTGTTCCACCCCAGTGTGGGAATGGTAGGGGGGCTGGAGCACCAGTGTGGATTCCTCAATCCTAGGGGAGGACCCGGAGCCTCGAGGGCCGGATCCAGGCAAGCCGGGGGGGCCACATCGGTCCCCCAGGCCTTAGATTCCCCGCCCCTGCACTAATGAGTATGGGAGCGAAAGAGACCAGTCGAGGTTGTTTGTGTTCAGCAGCCTCTGACACGTTATCCCCTTTTCTTTAGTCACTATAAATGAATCCTGCCTCTTCGCTGCCACAAAACATACTGCAGACCACAGTCCATTCAGTAATAGCCTCTTCATTTCTGATTTCATTAGCTTGTGACTGTCAAATTTAGCACAGATAAAAGCCATCCACTACTACAGAGCCAGCCATGTCACAGGGGGAACACCATTTAAATGTACACGTCTGTTTTCAGACCTGCACTGCTGACAAATAATGAAGGATAGTAACAGAAGAGAAGCCATGTTCGTGTGTGCTGTTTAAAAATGGCAGAAAATTAAATTAATCTTTGCCACATTCACAAAGGACCAAAAACGGCCTCGTTATTTACAAGCCGGTTGGAGGAGATTAAATAGAGACGCTTGAACACTTTCAATTTTCAAATTATTTGAAAATTCAACAATTTTCAAATTATTTGAAAATTCAACAATTCAAAAAAAGGAGCAGGATTTTTTTTTTTAAGAAAAAAATCATGTTAATCTTTTAAAAAACCCACTCTTAAACATAAAGGAACAATATGGCTACGTATTATACGAGAGATGGTCTTTAAATGAGATGTTGAAATTAAACTGGTAAGACGGCTAAACTATTTGCCCATAAATAAGGAAAGATCTAAATGTTCTTACATATCCACTGAGCCCTGGTCGACACTAGAGAGTTATTTCGAAATACCGCCCCCCTCCCCACCGTATTCTGAAATAATAAGCGGAGTGTCCACACTACCAAGGCTGTTATTTCTGACTAATGGGCTGGTTATTTTGAAAGCTGCACTCCTGCTTTCTTTGGGGAATAATGCTTATTTCAAAAGGTACTTGGAAATAGCGGTCGTGTGGATGGTCTGGTGCCAACTACGCCCCGGAGTACTTACTCCCCAGTGCTTCCTGGGGCTGTAAGGTGAGGTAGTGTGTCCACAATAATGGAGCCTGCCTCAGACTCATTTGGCGGCTCCCCCATAGTGAGGACACCCCCATTTCAGTTTTGTTATTTCGGGAGTTCGTATTTTGACATAATGCCTAGTGTAGACATTCCCTGAATGAAATATTTTATAATGGCCATAAACCTGATCCAAAGATTACTCTCTATGGGAGGGGTGGGCAAAAGCACCTGGGCTTTGAGCCGGCCCACAAGGTTGTTCCAGGCCCCGCCCCCTAGTGCATTGCCAGGGTACCGGGGGCTGCGTGAGCTCGTTCGTCTGCTTCTGTTAAAAGGGTGTGTGCCTTCCCTGTGGTGGGCACATCCCAGCAACAAGGCTGGGAACAGTGAGCCCCATCAATAGCAGGAATTGAACGGGCTTGCACCTCCCGTTTCCAGCTAACGTGATGCTTGGGCACTACAAGGGAGGCATGGGCCATTTCAACTCCTTCTAGTTTAAGGCTTCACCCATTCTGTTCAAGGCTCCGCCCTTCCTTTTGAGGCCCCACCCCTTCCAAGGTGGCCCGCAACTGCTTCAAAAAATTTTGACGTGCCCCCCCCCCCCCCCCCCCCACACACACACACAAATTGTTGCACATCCCTGCTCTATGGCCAGTAAAACACATGCCAGATTCTGCTGCTACTCTAACTCAAATATTGTACTTGTGGTAGATAATGCTAACGCCTGTCCCCCTAAAAAGAAAACACAATGCTGAGCAGACAACACAGAAATACCATGTTCATTTGAAGAGTGATCGCTGATGTATAGAACAGCTGAGGCAGAGACTCGGCATTAACCAAACACATAACGATGTGAGATTCTGCAGTTTACAGTCTCCACGGCGCCCGGGAAGAATAATGAATGAGGGAAAAATGAGCTTCTTTCTCCACTAAAGCACGTAGGGTCACTTGCATAGTCCACTGAATGAAACCCCTGTGAGTCAAGATTGACATAATATTTCCACAAGCCAAAGACTCTGTTACAGTATGTTCCAGGCAGCTGTTGAGGAAGCTATTGCAGAATGTTTGTCGAGCAGGGCAGCTTTAGTTGGGAAAGGGAGACACTAGGGGACGAATGAGTCTCTGGTTGCTTTAAGGCCATTTGGTTGCTCACACGAATCTTCAGTCCCTTCTGTTGTGACAGGAGGCAGCTGTGCAGAGAACGGCTCTCGGTTACAAACAGCACAGACTAATTTCAGTGGAACCAAATAAATCCCAAATCTGTCTCCTGCTAAGAGGTTGGGTGCATGATTCGTTCATTGTTTCTCCTTTACGTATTGTCTGGTTTATATTTGTTTGAGGCTGATCCAAGGCTTTACTCAGTTTAAGGCCATGATGCCTTTATTTGGGTGGAGAATTATTTTTTCCCCTTTGGTAGCTTAAACAATTATTTGCAATATGGCGTGTGTGAGGCCTAGATCCATAACTCAAGCGGGGGCCCATACAAGTATCCTCAGAAGAATGTAGAACCTTAGTAATTCCCCTTGTGCCAAATGAGGGGTGTTTCAATATTTGGTGGGGTAGGGCCGGAAGAGTTGGCTCATGTCCGCAAGCCAACCTCTGTGAGCCAGACTCCCTACTCCTGTGTGGAAAGTGACTCATCTGCTTCTAAGACATTGCTACCCTGTCTACACTGGCACAATCTCACACAAAAGCAGACATTCTTGCACAAAATCTTGCTGCCCATCTACACTGGCTGCATTTTCTTGTGCAAGTAAACTGACATTCTAATGTATAAAATTAGGGCTTCTTGCATGAAAACTCTGACACTCCCACTCAGGAATAAGCCCTCTTGCGCAAGAGCTCTTCCAGAAGAGGCCAGCGTAGACAGGCAACATGAATTTCTTGCGCAAAAAGCCCCTATGGTTAAAATGGTCATCAGAGCTTTCTTGTGCAAGAGAGCATCTACACTGGAACGGATGCTCTTGCGTAAAAGCACAGCTCTTGCGCACAAGCACATGCCAGTGTAGATGCTATCTTCTGGAAGAGTTTTTGCAGAAGCACTCTTCCCCAAAAGAGTTTTTGCGTGAGAACGCGCCAGTGTAGACATAGCTTCAGTGTTTGGAATTAGAAAAGACTGCTTGAATGAGGGGCAGAGTTAGTGTTCTCCTTGGCTTCTGATGATAGGACAAGAAGCAATGGGCTTACATTGCAGCCAAGGAGGTTTAGATTGGGCCTTAGGAAAAACTTCTCTAACGGTCAGGGTGGTTAAACACTGGAATGAATTGCCTAGGAAGATCGTGGAAACTCCACCACTGGAGAATAAGCCAACAATTCCCAGTTCACCGAAATCTAGGTTAACGGTTGGGCCATTTTATCTGTGCCAAGGGTCATAGGCCTATACTTTGATTATGCTAATTTGCTTATGGCAATGTCTTATGGGAATACCAGCACTAATGCCAGGTACCTACAGGCTCAGTAAAATAAAAGGCTAAGTTAGCTTTATGGGTCAATCTGAGTGATGTCTGGCATGGTACCAAAATTGCTCGGTCTACATGTTGGGAGCTGACCCCAGTTCTCCATGACAAAAAAGATGTCAATAAAACAAAAGAGTGTGTAGAAGATAAATTCAGCCCATCCTACTGTAAATAACAGAACTGGCCTGCCACGAGCAAAGAAACTACAGCTGCTGCCCGAGTTACGAACAAGTTACAGACCAACACCTGGTCCGTAACTCGAAGAGTTTGTAACTCGGATCCCATAGAGTTACATGGCGACCACACTGTTTGTAAGCGTGGATCACCATTCGTAACTTAGATCTGCATTTACAACCGATTTGGTCATAAGTGTGGATAGTCGTTAAGTGGAGGTGGTCGTAACTCGGGGAGCAGCTGTAGTTGCTTTCCACCATAGAAATGAAGATAGTGAGATGGTACAATGGTTAGACATTCTTTCATCATTGCTTCATACGTAAGTGGAAGCTGACTTTTGCACTTAAAGCATCTTTGCTATGTGCACGGAAAAAACAACCTATGCGCTCCAAAATTGCAACACTCACTCTTTGAGTATAGAATTCAATTTTAACTATTTAAATTAGTCAAGTTAAAATCAGTTTTTTAAAAAAATAGGACCTTGAAAAATGTTTACCTCCTCCTGTCAGACCTGTCTAGTTTTTTTGACCCGAATAATGGCCTATCGCAGATGCCTCAAACTTTATTCGTGAAAATTCACTGATCTCTTGTGCATAGACCACATGTACATGGGATCTTTTAGCTCCCAGTTCCGCATGCTCCGAGAGTCCCTTCTGCCGCTGAACTAACGAGAGGAGCAGCTAAGGAATGGCTACTGACAGAGTGCAACAGGTACAAAAGACAACCCCACACGCTGGAAAGGAAGCAGCATTAGCTCTCTGAAAATGCAGAAACATAAAATGAGGTCATCTGCTCATAAATCTTTTATTCTCGCGCTGCAGCGAGCACCCAAGTTTTGTTCTAATTGTTTGTCTCCAGAGATGGAGGTTTCAGTATAGAGCTTCTGTTAGCAACACCGACACCAGACTGGGCTGTGTGTGTGTGTGTGTGTGTGTGTGTGTGTGTGTGTGTGTGTGCGTGGGGGGGGGGGAGTGCGCATGCGCACGCATGCACCCTAATCTCATTTGGATAAGTGGATGCATATTGTGCAGAAAATCTGTGGGAAACGCAGGACGACCATATTTTCCTCTCTCTTTACTGGGATAACCAGCTCATTAAATCTTCACATGAAGGTATTTTATTATGAAGTGACAGCTCTAAAGATTTACTTTCCCATTTTTCACCTGCCTTCTCCCTTCTGCTTATTCCTTTGTATTTGTTAATGGCCTTCCTTCAGTTACATAATCCTGTCAAGAGTACAAAAATATCACTCGGGGCTGCTCATTTGGCCTAAATCATTCCACCGGTAGCAGTGACAAGGAAAAGCATATATGTCAGGCTTGGAGTGGGGAAGGAGGCCTGTCCTAGACTCCGGTAATTTTCACGGTGTGCGAAGAAAGTGTGCGATTTAATAAGGTCATAAACCAGAATGACATGGGCTAGAGTGATAGGTAGTTTTTCATTAGCATTCACCCTACCTGGCTTCCATGGGATAATAAACTAGAGCAATTGAGCAGAAATGGCCTATTTGATTATTCAACATTTTTTTCCACGCGCCAGCATGAGTGGCTGGGCTGTAAGGACTTTGACATCCCCACCGGCTGAACAGAGAGTGGCTTGTGGGGGCAACTGAAGGGTTCCTGAAGGCCACCAGCTTTACCTAGATTATGTCTAGTGTCAAAAGTAAACAACAATCAACCTCCTCACTACAAATGTAAGTGCCTATAATTGGGTTCAGGATTTGAAAGCAAAATCCGGCCTCGAGGGTCAGCATGAGGCCAATAAACCATGCAACTCCTATTTTAGGAACATAGGCATTTCCTTGCTAGGTGTGTTTAGCCCAGTATCTTGTCTCAGCACAGAGTAGAAGAATCCTAGGATTGGAAGAGCCCTCAGGAGGTCATCAAGTCCAGCCCCCTGCCCAAAGCAGGACCAACCCCAACTCAATCATCGCAGCCAGGCCTTTGTCAAGCCGGGACTTCAAAACCTCTAGGGATGGAGATTCCATCCCAGTGCTTCCCCACCCTCCTAGGGAAATGGCTTTTCCTAATAACCAACCTAGACCTCCCCCACTGCAACTTGAGACCATTGCTCCTTGTTCTGGTCAGAATCAGCTTCTTGGGAGGAAAGTGCAAAGAATCTTGAAGGCGACCTTGATGCCATAACTTGCCTCCTCCTAATCGCTATTAAGTTTGGTTTAAGCCCTAAAATAGTGGGGTTGAGATCCTTTTTGCTGCAGTTCTGTTCTGCTTTTAGTATTTACTTTAAGAACTTTGGATATGCTGTTAATTTTTGAGGCTTACGGTTTCTTCATAGACCTGGCGCTGGTCTCTTTGCATGGACGTGAATAAAACCCTGCAGGAGAAACTAATCCACTAACAGGTTCCAGCGTCCATAAAGAAAATAGCTAATCACCCACCTGGTCAGCGAGATTGTGTGCCAAATCAAGTATGCAATAAAGACTGGACCTATGGAAAGTTTGGCAAAGAAGAGGATAGGCATATGGGGCATGTGACTTTGATCTGTTCATAACAGCGGTTGAAACTCTCTAGGCCGGCTCCCTAGGGACCTGACTGGCACTGGACCAGAGAATTTGCCCAATCACAGGAGGTCAATGTTGTCTAGCAGCATTACCAACAGCCCACTGCTTGCTGGGCTCTGAGAAGACATTGAGGTGTAAATCAGAGCTGAATAACAGCACAGAACCCTGAGAGCCAGAACTGATGGATGTAAATAAACATGATGGGACGGCGAGAAACTTGGCCACCCATGATAAATGGACGTACGGCTCATTAAAATCATGCGGGACCATGGATGTTGCTGGACCAGAGAGTGCCGGATTAGTGAGATTCAACCTGTATTAAATTACTAATGCTCCCTTCTGCATGCCACAAGGACACTCCTTTTTGCAACACTGGATTTCAGGCTGAGCAAACAGCCTGAATGCAGGCAGGGGAGGAAGTAGATACCCAATTATTTAGTGTACATTTAAGGAGTAATGCACTGGGGGGAGGATTTTACAAGGTAATAAATCTGGATGATTAAATGCCAACATGAAGCCCAGATTTCAAGGCCAGAGAGGTTAAGTGACTTGCCGAAGGTCACCCAGAAAGCCCATGGCAGAGCAGGGAATTGCTTCCCAATTGCAAGCTTTAGTCCTTTTCACTGTATAGTTCCCATCTCAAGCCCAGGCATGAGGTCAACTAGACCACACTGACTCCCTTGTGAGGGCAGGGCTTGTCTGTGTGTGCCCTCCACAGCATCGGGAACTGCTGGTTCCTAATGAACTTGCAGTCGCTGGTGACCTTGGGCTCATTTCGCTACCTCCAGGGTGACTTATGCTGACCAATAAGTGTCTGGGAAGCCCGTGTAAATGCTAAGCTTGTGCATTTTATTCACCCTGTTATGTTGCATGTGAGTTCTACTGTTCTATACTACCCCCCGCGTGCGCACCTCAGTTTCCTTGGGCACTGCCCCAAACCTCGGAGTGTGATGGGAATTTCAGGCGTGCAGATGCAGGAAGCGATCACAATGGCCGACGCCTTTCATAACCGAGACGGTGACACTTCTTGTCCGGAAGCAGGACAAAGACCAGAGTTACGCCTGGCTGAGGTGCTGGGGCGAGGCTCTTGGGAGTGATGCAGCAAATGAGCCAGACCGTAGCCCTGAGGTCCCTCTCTCGAACATGGATGGTGCTGACTGTTCCTGTGTTCTGTGCCGACACGTCTGTTCTACCCTGTGTCCCTGTCGGCTAATGAACCTTCTGCTCTGCTGGCCGAGAGTCACATCTGGCTGCAAAAGGGGGGTGCAAGCCCCGGTGGCTCCCCCAGTCTTTGGTGACAAAGCGTAATGATCGTGTCCATGAAGACCAGATGCAGGTCACAAGGAGTCACGGTATTTGATTTTTTTCTCGCATTTGGACTGGCTGAAATCATTCATTTGTGGAAAACACACACGGGCAGCCGCTGCTCGCTGTCTTGCCTTCTACCCCCAAAGCATGAGAACGGCCAGACTGGGTCAGATCAAAGGTCCATCTAGCCCAGTGTCCGGTCTGCCAACAATGGCCATTGCCAGGTGCCCCAGAGGGAGTGACAGAACAAGGAATCATCAAGTGATCCCTCCCCTGTCACCCATTACCAGAGAAACAGAGGCTAAAGACACCATTCCTACCCATCCTAGCTAATAGCCATTGATGGACCTAACCTCCATGAACCTATCTAGCTCTTTTATGAACCCTGTTAAAGTCCTAGCCTTCACCACATCCTCTGGCAAGGAGTTCCACAGGTTGACTGTGTGCAGCAGGTAGAAAAAGTTCCTTTCGTTTGTTTTAAACCTGCTATCTATTAATTGCATTTGGTGACCCCTAGTTCTTACCTTATGGGAACAAGTAAATAACTTTTCCTTATTCACTTTGTCCACACCAGTCTTGATTTTATAGCTCTCCCTCATATCCCCCCTTAGTCTTCTCTTTTCTAAGCTGAAAAGTCCCAGGCTTTTTAATCTCTCTTCATATGGCAGCCCTTCCATACCTTTCCAGTGCTAAGGTATCTTTTTTGAGATGAGGTGACTACATGCCGAAGTGAAAGTGCCAGGGACAGGTTGTCTGGTTGATGGGTAAGAAGGACTCTCAGGCCTTGTCTCCCCTGGAGCCTGGCCGCGGGTGGGTGAAATCAAGGCCCATCTCCAATGTCTCTGCTTTAGTGATCACTCTAAACCTGGGCGGAGAATTTCTCCTGTCTGTGCTCAAAGTGCTGATGGATATTGCTGGGTTCCGGAGGGAGGGGGTAACAGCTTCCATGGGTCCCCAGGCAAGGTGGAGGGGTGGCTGCACACCCCTGGAAGGAGCAAGGCCTTGGATGGAACTGTTTCCCGGACAACGGTTTTGCCCCCTCTCAGTCATCAGAGCCACCCGGTGTTTGCTCTGTGATGCTCCAGCAGCAATTTAAAGGGGCTCGGGGCTCCAGCCACTTCTGTGGTAGCAGTGACAGTAGCTAGTGCCCTAGGCCCCTTTAAATCATCAGGCCCCACAGCGGTTGCCCCCTTGGCCCCTCCCTGTGGGCGAGCCTGCTGGCAGCTGGAATGGAGGCAAATCTCCAGCGAAGGGCAAGGCCTAAATCACCAGCAGGGCAGAGAAAAAATAAAACCAACCCCAAAGAGGCTGAGCAAGCCGGCTGCCGAACTGGAGTTACAGCCCTATATGTCCCTGAGCTGAAAATCATCCCAACCCCAGAGCCCACCTCCAGCTGGTATGTCGATGAACCCGTTTCCAAGTAGACACCTGGCCACTGTCTGAGTTTCTCTACTGGCCACACTGACTGCATTTAGGCAAAATCCTCTGGGGGTTGGCTCTGCCTGGTAGCACGCCATGCCTCCCAGCGCTTTATAACTTCCATTTCAACAGCTACAAATTAACATCTGGCCTTTGTGCGGCAAAACCTTCTGAATGACTCCCCTCCCCCATAGCAGCCCCTGAGATACACACCCACCACCTTGGCAATCTTCCCGCGACCATCAGAAATGGACTAGCGGCTCAACAACATATGGGTAGCCTCACAGACTTGGTCAGAGCCATAAGTCCTTCGAATGCTGCAGGCTCCACTCAACAGACTGTGTGGGCGGCAAGAAAAGTAAACCGGACTCCCCTCCGCAGAAGTGGCCCAACGCAAAGAGAAAAAAGGCAAACTGCTACTCTGGGGTGCAGGGTAAACGTCTCAGCGATGCATCACAGATTCCCTAGGAAAGCCATCAGCAAGCGACGCATCGATTCAGCTACAAAGTCCCGCGTCCGTTGCACGGCACGGAGGGACTCTGTAGGAAAAGATCGTGTAGCAAACAAAGTAACTCCTTCCAAAGAGGCAACATGAAAGGCAACAACTGACGGGGGAAATGCACACAGCAATTGTTAAGAGGGTGAAATTGTTAAATTGATTCTACGTGGCAGATAACATAATGTGCATTTCTATAGTGAATAAGAATAACCGCCACGCCACCGCACTACGCTAGCGAGGACAAAAATTACAACAGCCAAAATTGAGCCCAGAAGAATGGATCACATTAATTGAAACAACAAGTAATCCTATGGCACCTAAGAGTATGTTTACACAGCAGTGGTATTTCGGAATAACTGATATTATTTAGAAATAACAAAGTGCGCGTCTACACAGCAAGCTGTTATTATGAAATAATTTGAAGATGGAGGATTTGTTACTCCAACTTCTGTACCCCTCATTGCACGAGGAGCAAGGGAAGTCAAATGAAGAGTGTTCTCTCTTCAACTTCCTACCGTGCAGACAAGGTCAAAAGCTGAATTAAACTATTTCGACTTCAGCTATGCAATTGACATAGCTGAAGTTACGTATCTTAATTTGATTTTTGCCCTGCAGTATAGACTTACCCTTAGAAAACAACCAAAATATATAGAATCGTGAGCTTTCATGAGTAAAACACACTTCTTCAGATGAATTGGAGTAGCATTAACAGAAACAAATAAGTATCTATCAGGAAAAGGAATACCTGTCAATTGTAAGACACGTGTTAATGAGGCTAAGTAAGTGGGCTGGGTATGTCCCATTCATAGCTTTTGATGTGAATTGCAGATGCTAAAGGCAGGAGAAATTGGCTTTGTAAAGCACCAGCTACTTAATATCTTTGCTCAAGCTCAGGGTAACGATGTCAAATCTGTAGATGAATTCCAGTTCTGCAAACTCTGTAATTGGTTAGTCAAATTCCTTTGTAGAATGGTAACTTTTCAATCCATGATTGAGTGCCCAGGCACATTAAAACGTTCCCTTATAGGCCTATACGTGTTCCCATTCCTGATGTCCAATTTGTGTCCATTTATCCTTTGTCGTAGAGGCTGTCTTGTTTGGCCAATAGACATGGCAATGGGCCATGCTCATTTTACTCAGCCATAACACCTCTTTCCTAGCCTCTCTTTCCTATTAGTTTGACTACACTTTGCTCTGATTATTGTAAAACTGTATGTTGTATGTGAAAACCCTGTCGCTTTATCTTTATAGTATTTAAAACAAGCCAATTGAAGATAGTGATAGAAATGTAGCCGTGTTAGTCTGGGGTAGTTGAAGCAAAATGCAGGACAATGTAGCACTTTAAAGATTAACAAGATGGTTTATTAGATGATGAGCTTTCGTGGGCCAGACCCACTTCCCCAGACTACCCCAGACTAACACGGCTACATTTCTATCACTATTCTACATGCAAGGCACTACATTTAGCCATTTGGAATGGAAATCCATCAACCATATGAAGAAACTCGCACAGATACAGACAGTATTTGATCTGAGGAAGTGGGTCTGGCCCACGAAAGCTCATCATCTAATAAACCGTCTTGTTAGTCTTTGAAGTGCTACATTGTCCTGCATTTTGCTTCAATTGAAGATAGACTTTATGGGTTGTCATCTCCCTGGATTTGTGGTCTTAACGGGGTGAATTTCATTCCTGTGTGGGTAGTTGGAAAGAGATTTTTCTCCCCTTCCCTACCATATCAGGTTTCACAGTCAGCAGAGATGCGGTAAGAAGCCCTTGTTTGAAACTTCTTAAGGAAGGCTCATTGACGAGATGAACCATGCCATCTCTTTTGGCAGTGGCTGCTGCTATCTTCCAAACAAAGGAGGTTTGCTTTTTCAACATTGGCACTACATTTGCCCTTGGTATCAGAGTTTTCTTTTTGCCAGTTTGCTTTCATGAAAGAAAAAACAAAAAGAAAGAAAGAAAAAAAAAAGCCTCGTTCAGCCCCAAGATTCACTTTTTAAACTGCGCCAACATCTTTCCAAAGTCCCGTCAAGATCAAGTGCCAATTTGCTTCCTAGACCAGGTTCCCTTGTGGGCAGTGAGGAAAACCAGCGCGCACAAAAAATAAAAACAAACTTGAATCCTTCTTAGATCCGTGGGCCTCAGTCCAGACAAACAAAGCCTTTTCCTCCAGTCGAATCTTCCGGAGCTCCCCTTACACAAAGCCTGACCTTGGCAGCTTGGCTAGAGAGACTAGAAGGAAAGATAACAAGGTATATTCTAACAGAGCGCAAAAGCGCATCCAGCTTAACATTCGTATAACTGGAGCTACTTTTCTGTCGATTTGGACTATCCTGGCATTCCATTAAGCCAGGGACCTTGGAGCTGCCCGCTACCTTCCTTTTATTGCTTAGTGATTGTCACAGAATACCAGCCTCACGCTGCCCACTCCAAATATTATATTCTCTTTCTGCAGAATGTGCTGCTAAGTGAACCTGAGCAATGGAAGTGAGCTGTCTGCTTCCGTGCCTTTCTCAACAGAACTGCAATTACTGCACTTCGTGTTCACTCGCTAGCAAGGGATGTGAACAAGTGTTGTGAGCTGGGGAGGGAGACTCAAGCTATGTGTAGACTACGGGTTTTTTTTCAAAAGAGGATATACAAATTCCACAGGAATTTGCGTATCTTCTTCCGATCTCACTTTCGAAAGAGGATCTTTTGAAAGTGAAAGGAGTCTAGACATGTTTTTTTCTGGGGGAAAAAAAACCCTTTTTAGAAAAAAAACGCTCTTCCTTAAAAAAAGGAGGTTTAGGCAGTTTTTTCGAAAAAGGGTTCCCCCCTCGCAAAAAAAGCATCCAGACTACTTTCACTTTCAAAAGATTCTCTTTTGAAAGTGAGATCGGAAGAAGATACGCAAATTCGTGCAAAATTCACATATCCTCTTGCGAAAAAAAACCCTACTTTAGACGTACCTTTAGGCTGCCCAGTCTTGTGTTGTGATACTCAACAGTCTGCCAGTCTGGGCCATTTTTTATCTCAGAAATGCTGAGAGTAAAGTGAGCATCTCCCACAATCGAACGGCTTTGCAAATCCCTACGGGTACGTCTACACTAGCCCCCTAGTTCAAACTAGAGAGGCTAATGTAGGCATTTGAAGTTGCAAATCAAGCCCGGGATTTAAATATCTCACGCTTGATTTGCATCTTCCCGGCCGGTCGCCATTTTTGAAATGTACAAGTCCGGACTAACTGCCCGCGTCTACACACGGCAGGGACCCGGTAGTTTGAATTAAAGCCCTAGGAGGAATAACAGGTAGTTTGAACTAGGGCTTAATTCGAACTACTGGGTCCCTGCCACGTGTAGATGCAGGCAGTTAGTCTGGACTTATAAATTTCAAAAATGGCGACCGGCCGGGAAGATGCAAATCAAGCGCGAGATATTTAAATCCCGGGCTTCATTTGCAACTTCAAATGCCTACATTAGCCTCTCTAGTTTGAACTAGGGGGCTAGTGTAGACATACCCTGAGGGTGCATCTTCGGAATACTGTTGAAATATTGTCAAGCTGGAGGGCTGCTTACTCTGACTATTGTAACCCTCATTGTACAAGGAGTAAAGGAAGTCGGAGGAAGAGCGCTCAATTTCAAAATCAGTGCTGTGTAGACGCTCCCAATTTCAAAATAAGCTCTTTCGAAATAAGCAATGCAACTGACTTAGCTCAAGTTATGTCGCTTATTTCGAGTTAAGCCCTGCTGGGTAGACGCACTCTAAGGTACAAAATGTTAACGCAGCCATCAGATTAATACTGGCAATGAAAATGTGGCAGAGAATGTAAGGAAATAATGTAGCAGGCAGCTTGGGAGGTTGGATGTGAACCATATAGGTAAGCATTACAATAACTTAATTAAGCACATCAAGATGCTGGAAAAAAATGGGGAAATAAGTGTTTCATAATCATGGACAATGAAGATTAACATGGTGCTCTGAAGAAATAATTTAACATGCAAATAAATGGCACAGAATTTAATCTCAACAGTATTTTCCTTCCTTCCCTGTCCTCATGCATCGTGCAGGCAATTTGACTGCTTTAAAGGGCTCACCCTCAGAAATTCAAGATGCCTAAAGTCCCATTGAATTTTGGAGTCTCTTCTCTTTAGAGGCTTTTGAAATCCCAGCAGGAATCCATGCAGGAAAGATAGCTGTATTGTAGTCATGCAGAAGTATGGTTTATTATAAGGAATGTAAAACATTTGGGATTTTGAGGAGATGAAAGGTACAATAACTGAGATTTTAAAATAATCTCTTTTCAACAGTAATAATAGTTTGTCTTTTTATTTCTTGCAAACATGATCCAGAGAATCCTCTTGTGTCTGGTTCATTTATTATTAGTATTATTAAACATAAGGCAAAAAGCTCTCCGGGATACACCATTTTATGACAATTTTGAGATTATCCGCTTTGAGGACTCCAACAGAGCTTGGATCTGGAGTCAAAGTCAATGAAAACATTGCCGACCAGAAAGAGCTGAACATGTCTGTGCCCAAACAGGCCTGGCCAATTTGGCGACCTTTGCAGAGAGATAGAAAAGTGCCATTTTTGTAGCACGGCTTAATGATGGAAAGTGTTGTAAGAGCAACGTGATTACCCAATGAAGTAGTAATCCAGAGAGGCACAGGGGAAAGTGGTTGAGACATGAAGGAAAAGGATTATGTGTATTTTATATGGCCATTTGGTTAAACTAAAGTTGATGTTTGTTCCAGATAACCATAGAATATTAGAACTGGAAGGGACTTTGAGAGGTTATCAAGTCCAGTTCCCTGCACGCATGGAATCATACGCTAAATCATAAAATACTAGCAGTGGAAGGGACCTAGAGAGGTCATCAAGTCCAGTCCCCTGCCCGAAAACTGCTAGCATGTCCCCCCTCAATCTTCTCTTTTCCAAACTAAACAAACCCAATTCTTTCAGCCTTCCTTCATAGGTTGTGTTCTCTAAACCTTTAATCATTCTTTTGGCCTTCTCTGGACCCTCTCCAATTTCTCCACATCTTTCTTGAAATGTGGTGCCCAGAAATGGACACAATACTCCAACTGAGGCCTAACCAGTGCAGAGTAGAGCGGAAGAATGGCTTCTCGTGTCTTGCTCACAACACACCTGTTAATGCAGCCCAGAATCAAGTTTGGTTTTTTCCCAACAGCATCACACTGTTGACTCATGTTTAGCTTGTGGTCCACTATAACCCCTAGATCCCTTTCTGCCATACTCCTTCCTAGCCAGTCGCTTCCCATTCTGTATGTGTGAAACTGATTGCTCCTTCCCAAGTGGAGCACTTTGCATTTGTCTTTATTAAACTTCATCCTGTTTACTTCAGACCATTTCTCCAATTTGTCCAGATCATTTTGAATTATGACCCTATCCTCAAAAGCCGTTGCAACTCCTCCCAGCTTGGTATCAACTGCAAACGTATTAAGCGTACATTCAATGCCAATATCTAAATCATTGATGAAGATATTGAACAGAGCCAGTCCCAAAACAGACCCCTGTGGAACCCCATGCGTGCCAGAACCAACCATCATTCTAGATCATCCCTGGCTCTTAAATGTCTTCAGTGATGGAGATTCCACAACCTCCCGAGGCAATTTATTCCGGTACTTAACCTGTCAGCCAATGGTCAGGGCAGTGTGTAGTGTGTGTGTGTTATACACCCGAGTCTTCAACTGCTAGGATCGAGATCCCTTCACAGCGGGCAGCCTAGGGAAGGCTGATGGGTGCCCCCGAGAGTTTGCAGGGAGAGCTTATTTCATCCGTGTCTTTAGCTGCTAGGACCGGGGTCCCTTCGCAGAGGGCATCCTAGGGAAGGCTGATGGATGCCCTAAAGGGTCTGTCCCGTGGAGGCAACAGGACCCAAATGCCCAGCTCTCCCTCACTGTGTCTGCCCTATGACCGGCTGGAGTTCTTTTAAATTGTGCTTGGTTCTGTTATACCAACTGAAGAAGTCAGGTTAAAGCTTAAACAGTTACAGGTTTATTAAAGAAGCTTATAAATCATATGGTTACAATGGCTATTGCTCTATTTCTTAACTGCTAGCAAATATAGATCTTAAAAATGGTTACAAAGGGTGTGTCTAGACTACATGCCTCCGTCGACGGAGGCATGTAGATTAGCCAGATCGGAAGAGGGAAATGAAGCCGCGATTAAAATAATCGCGGCTTCATTTAAATTTAAATGGCTGCCCCGATCTGCCGATCAGCTGTTTGTCGGCAAATCGGGGCAGTCTGGATGCGATGCGCCGACAAAGAAGCCTTTCTTGATCGACACAGGTAAACCTGGTTTCACGAGGCATACCTGTGTCGATCAAGAAAGGCTTCTTTGTCGGCGCATCGCGTCCAGACTGCCCCGATCTGCCGACAAACAGCTGATCGGCAGATCGGGGCAGCCATTTAAATTTAAATGAAGCCGCGATTATTTTAATCGCGGCTTCATTTCCCTCTTCCGATCTGGCTAATCTACATGCCTCCGTCGACGGAGGCATGTAGTCTAGACACACCCAAAGAAAATAAAGATAGAAAATAGAAATAATGGTACCAAGTGACAGCTTAATCTTTAAAGAGCTCTAAGTCTATGTGTACACTCAAGACAAAGGACACATCCAGGTACAATTTTTACCCCCTTCTGTGCCTCTCGACTCCAGGCCAGGGCCGGTCCCTCAATTCTTAGGAAAGACGAATACGAGGTGGGCGTCCCCGTGGAACCTTGGGAGGCCAATCACCTAACCCGGCCAGCAGATAGATGGTAGATTTATACTCAGCGTGAGTGTGCTGCTGGACCCATCTTTATACCCCTAGGGGCCCGTATCCTCTTTCTTATCTAAGATGCCAAATTGTGTTGGTCCATCTTTGCAATGCCAGTTCTTACAAGGGAGTTTCAACTTAATTTACACTTGTAAGAGAGATAACTAAATTGCGAGTACTGGACATTCTTTACTGGGCGGGAGATTCCTCCCCCGGGCCGAGTGTGTGTTCATATCAATACAGGTGCCAGCCAAGGCAGTTCTCTCAGCCTCAAGGTCAACAATTGGCGTATCTCTGTTTACAGCTATCCAGGATCACAGCAGACAGCATATCCGGGCCTCCTGTCAATGCTTCAAAGACTATGCTGATTTTATTGCTCTTTCTATGTCCTGTATGCTCCAGGCACCTGAGAGAGGCAAGCAAGATGGATGTTGCAAAGGGGGGTTCCTGTCTGGCTACATAACCAAACCTGCATAGTCGACCTATGGAACTCCTTGCCAGAGGATATTGTAAAGGCTAGGACTTTAACAGGGATCAAAAAAGAGCTAGATGGATTCATGGAGGTTTGGTCCATCTATGGCTACTAGCCAGGATGGGTAGAAATGGTGTCCCCAGCCTCTGTTTGTCTGGAAATGGATGACAGGAGAAGGATCATGTGAGGATTACCTGTTGTGTTCCCTCCCTCTGGGGCATCTGGTATTGGCCACTGTTGGCAGACAGGATCCTGGGCTAGATGGACCTTTGGTCTGACCCAGTCTGGCCGTTCTTATGTTCTGGGACCGCTGGAGCTTAGTGTATGAGCCTCTATAGCTGGAACTCAAAGCCAGTAGCCGCTCAGCTAAGGCCAAGAGCAAACTCCTTCTCTCTCTCTAAGTGGTCTCAGTGCCACTCCTTGGGACGGTGAACCACAGCCAGAAGGTACATGGATTCCATCTGCAGGCAAGCGGTTCCCTTCGCTGTGGTTCCCCCAGCCATGGGAGCAAGGGAGAACATCAGAGCCTCCCCCCCCCCCACCGGGTTTACACTGGCTCCCCCACTGCATGCCCCAAATTACTGAATGGGAGGAAGGGGTGGCAAAGTCATAGATTGCCTCAGACACCAAAAACCCTTGGGATAGCCCTGCCCCCACTTCAGCGTTTTTAGAAAACCATGCTGTTCAGCTAGGGTCTGTGGGCGGTGGGAGCTGCAAGGTTGCCAGCCGCCTATGGAAACCTGGCCTTTTATTGAGGGCCTAATTAGGAGTTAGTATCCCTCAACTCCTTGCATCGCTCTCTCCTCTGTTAAAAAGAAAACCTGCCTCCCCACACTCGTTATGTGGAGACGTTCTTCTTCGCTGCGCAGCAGTGCGCCTTTGTCTAGAGATATTTTTTACCATTCATCCCCATAGTCTTCTACTAGCCGTCTCCAAAAGCAATGTCAGATGCAGGGAAAGCAGAGAGGGTAGGAAATAAGCAACAGATATCCTGCCTTTAGGGAAAAACCAATAGTTCTAATAGTCCACGGGAGAGAAACGTATTGAAGACAGAGCGTAGAAACCAAAATAAATGGCTCGATTTTCCATGAGGGTCTTTAAAGAGTCTGCAGTGATCTGATTAAAGAACAGGTTGAAGTCTGGCACTCCCTGAAGCAGCAACATCCGTGGTCTGGCATGGATTAGTTAGCCGGTGTCCACTGATCACGGGTGTGGCCAAGTTTCCAGGGTCCCATAAAGTTTGTTTACAGCCACCATTCCTGGCTCTCACTGTTCTGTGCTGTTTAGCTCTAATTTACCCTTCAGTGTCTTCTAAGACCCCAGCAAGCAGGAGAAGTGTTGGTAATGCTGCCAGACGGTATTGAACTCTCATGGTTTGGCAAATTCTCTAGTCAGGTCCCAAGGGTGCGAGACTAGAGAGGTTCCACCTGCATGAGGTTGCAATACTAAACCATGCAGTCTCCCAGTCTCAAAAGCTAGGAATAAAAATGGGAGGGAAGAAAAACTTTTCTTAATTTGTGCTACTTTAAACCATTAAAAGATGAACATACAAAGAAGATGATGCTGAGATTTTTCCTGGGATTTATTATTTCACTAACGATTCTTCTTCCAAATGCCGGCTCCAGACTTGCATTCTGGGACTGAGGCTTTGCAAACAGCAGCCTCATTAAAATAAATACAATAGTGTCTTACAGCGATTTTGGATGTGCAAAAGGATTTGGCCATAAAAATAAACAATACTGTGTGTTTTGCTGATAATCTTTGAGCCACAAGTATTTGTGCTGGATGGTTTGTCATTTTCTGAGCAGGTGAGGGGAGCACAGTAAAATATTATGCACAATTGTGCACTATTTTATAGCCCGGCTTATTTTAATCCTACAGACCATGGTGCTATTATGCATGCAAAAAGGTAATGAGGCAGGCAAAGGTTATTACTGGGGACACTTTTGGAATGATGAGCGTGCTGCCAATGAAGAAGACTAACCTCGGGCGATCTGAAATTGAAATTTTTGGTTAAATTAATAACTCAACATGAGGCCAGATGGTAATGCTGTCTGTCCCCTGCAGGGTTGAAAACATGTCTTTTGACATGAGGAAAAAAATAAGGACCCTACCTGTGGAGGAATATGCAGAGGCAATCAACTCAAATGTGTCAATTCTTCTACGGTGTGGGCGGTGAGAGAGGGAAGGTGAAAGGACGGGGCCTCTCCTGAGTGGTGAGACAAGCAGAGTGAATTCTCCTGTTGATCGTGGGTCAATTAAACCGGTGGAATTTCTTCCCATTCCTTCCCGTGTCACACAGAGAAAGGGAAGCCCCTTATTGGTTTTATTCTGGCCACACCCAAAAGCGTCGTTGGCACTTCAGAGAACCGATCAGAGAGACTGGAAGAACAATCATCTGATCGTGGGGTAGCGGATCACAGCAACAAACAACGTGTCAGGGAACTGAGGGGAAGGAAGGACAAAGGCGAGTCTCATAACAACGTGCCGTTAATTCACTCGTGGTACGTGCCACTCAGGATGGAACACGAGGAACACGACTCCGATATCAGAGGAGCTGCAAGACCCCTCTCTCGCTCGCTCATTTCTTCCAAAGGAAGAGAAGCAGCATAGAGATAAATATATAAGTGGCACGAGGAAATCAAATATTGATGGACCATGAAGCTGGCATTGCTTCTGAAATGGCTGACGCCAGCTTCTGGCAGCCCCCTGAGTCTCAGAGCTATCCAACCAGGACAGATTTGCTGGTGAGCTGAGCACAGGGATTGAAGAGGGAAGACCAGGGGAGGAAGAGCAAAATTCAGAATAGCGGTGTGGGGGAGAACGAATGAGAATTAAAAATATAAGCAAACTGTGTGTTGGGCTGCTACTGCAAATGACTGAGGTGGATACCCTTAATTCCAAATCTTTTTGGTGGACCAGTGCCTTTTCCATCCTCTTAAGTTTGAAATGGGGGAGGGAGGGAGACAAAAGGGCCCGAGAAAGTCTGGGGAGAGCTCGGCATTTTCTTACTCTTACAAAACTGAGGGGCATTGCTGGATGGATGCCAGCCTATGCCCAGGATAGGGCTGCTTTCCAGAGGCCGGGGAAGCAAGCCCAGGAGCGTTAAATGTGTGGAGAGCCTTCTGCATGAGTAGAATGGAGTGTAAGAACACAACTAGCCTAGGATTCCACACTGAGCCGAACGTGCCGGGCTGGAAATATGGGAAATACCTTCTCTGATGGAATTAGGCGAACGTGCTTCTGTGAGAGGGGGCTGGATTTATTTACACCAGCACAGATGAAATGTAAAATGGAACCCAATCAGAATCACAGCCCTTTGTATGCAACATTGCCTGATATACTGCACTTGAATCGCTATTTACAATAGAGAATCAGACTCGATAAGCAAAGAGAAGATGTAGCCTCAGGGGACCACATTCTTCTCCTAACTTTGCCTCTTACAGACCCCAACTTTCTTCCTGGCACAAGACCCAATTTCCAAAATAGATTCCAGCATGCTTAAGTTCTATGGTTTTTACAGTAGTTGTTTGGAGTCAATAATTATAGTTGCCAAACAGCAACTATATTCGCCCCTGACAACTCATGTTGAAAAAGTCATTTGTAACAACTTGCCACGAGTAACTATCATGAGAAAAACAAGTAGCAGTCCTGGGGCAACTTAGAGATTAACTAACATATTATTTCATGAGCTTTTGTGGGTAAAACCCACTTCATCAGATGGGTTAGAGTGGAAATTACGGAATCTTTGGAGTATATGTAACAGCAAAAGCAGTTACTTGTCAATTGTAGAACCAGTGTTATTGATGCTAATTGAGTCGGACGGGATGTGTCCCATCCATAGCTTTTGATGTGTAAATGTGAATATCAAAAACGGGGGAAATTGCCTTTGTAGTGTGTTAAGCAGTTAATATCTTTATTCAAGCCCAAGTTAATAGTGTCAAACTTTCAAATAAAAGTGACAAGGAGTCCTGTGGCACCTTATAGACCAGTGTTTCCCAATTTTATTTGGCCAAGGAACCCTTTTCAGCTTTTCAGAATTTCAAGGAACCCCTAGGTTTGTCAAGCAAAAAAAGGGGGGGGAGGGGAGAGCGACCCCCCAATTCATGAAAATCCCCTCAAATGCATGAAAATCACATTCCTTCCCCAAGACCCCTAGCCCCCTTCCTTGAGGCATCATCTGCTCTGTTCCCCTCCTCTCCATCACTTGCTATCCCCAGCCCTTATACACTCTCACTAAGTTGAGACAGGAGATGTGGGGTGGGAATGAGGGATTTGGGTGTGGGAAGGGATGAGAAGGACAAGCTCTGGGAGGGAATTTGGATGCAGGAGAAGGCGATGTTGGCTTGGGGAGGGGGCTCCAGGCTCAGGAGTGTTGGGCTCAGGTGGAAGGTTGGGGTGCTGAGCAAGCCATAGGCTTGTGGATGTGAGGGTGCAGGAGTTTGGGCTGGATATGTGAAGGACTCAGGGCAAGAAGGTTGTGAGTATGACGGGCTCAGGACACAGATTTGGGGTCAGGTGGTGGAGGAGTGTTATGATGCTGCAGTGAGATGGGGGTTTGGCCCCAATTGGGGGCTTGTTGGCCAGGCTTCATTTTTAAATAAAGTATTGTCAGACTCAAAAAGTTTTAGCATTGTCTCTATTTATGAGAGGGGTGAGGAACCTGTTTTGAGTCAAGGGTCACTGACCCACAGAAAAGTCTGTTGGGACCACACAAGTGAGATGCAAAAAAACCCAACAACCCTCCAAAGACCCCCAAGCCTCACTAATGTGGTCCCAAATGTGCTGGTGGGAGCAGGGGATAGAGTTCTCGTGTATGAAATCAGGGCTTCTTGCGCAAGAACTATGATGCTCCTACTCAGGAATAATCCCTTTTGTGCAACTGTTCTTGTGCAAGATGCCAGTGTAGACAGGCAACATGAATTTCTTGCACAAGAAAGCCCTATGGCTAAAATGGCCATCGGCACTTTCTCGGGCAAGAGAGCGTCCACACTGCCATAAATGCTCTTGTGCAAAAGCACAGCTCGCACATAGCAGTGTGGACGTGTTCTTGCACAAGAAACCGCCAGTGTAGACATAGCCTAAATGAGCAAAATGAATTTTGTGTTGTGCACCAGTACTGAGTTCATGTGGCTTGTTTGGATGTGCCACTGTGGCACCCAAGTTATTAATAAATATTTTTAAACCTTTACCTTTTCTCTCTGCAGCCATGTCTCCTCCCCTTGCTCCATCAGCTCCCCTTGTGCCTGCTGCCTCCCAACTCCTCACCCTCCTCTGCTGTCCTGACTCCTGCCCTCCTCACAGCCCTCAGCCCTCCTGCGACCTGCCCCCCCTCCACCAGCCCTTCTCTTCTCCCTGTGCCCACTCCTCCAGTAGCCCCACTCTGATCATGTGAGCTACCCCTCCTCATCCCCTCTCCTAACACCTCCCTCTACAAACCTGCTCTGCGTCTCTCCTCTGGTGGTGGTCCCGCCCCTGCAGGTGTCTGCCCTTCTGCTTCACCCCCAGAATTCCCTGGCACTTGCACCTTCTCTTACTTCTGCACCCTCCTGTTGCCTCCCCCTTCCCTCACTGCCCCTACCTCCTCTGCCCTCTTTTTCCCTGATGCCCACCCCCTCACCACCCTCTGCCTCTGTTCCCCTCATGCCTCTCTGTGCCCTCACACATGACTTGCTCCATCCCGGCCTCCCTCATGCCCACCCCTTCTTTCAAGCCTTCTCCCAGCACCTCCCCGTCCCCTCTCTAGCCCCCAATGCCCTTACCCTCTCCCCTCCCAGCATCACCCTGTCCCCCTCCCACTGACATCTCCCCTCCTTTTTCCTCATTTTCTGCACTTGGCCCCCTGGCATTTGTCTCTCCTCTACCCTGTGCCTTTGGTGCCTTCCCTTTCTCTCCCCCTCCACACAAGCCCCTTCCTCTTCCAGCCCTTCCCCTTCCCCTACCTTCTGCCTTCCACTTTGTGGGGCTGGAGTCTGCACTCCGTCCCCAGACTCCGAATCTGCAACTCAGCCATACAGCGCAACGCTGCGCCCAGCAGTTTTAAAATCCTGGGCCATGACGTTACGTCATGCCTGGGCATCTCCCCGCCTACCAGTTTGAGCACACCGTGCAGGGCGGCAGCAGCCAGCAAGGGGAAGCTCAGTGAAGGTTGCGCACGGCGGGGATGGGCACGGGCACAGGAACAGGGGAGAGATGATCTGGGACCGGGGTGGGAGGACGCATGGGGGGGGGGGGGGGGCTGAGGCCCGCTCCAGTTCCAAATATTGGTGGAGCATGGGCACCACGAGCCCATACAACTCGCTGCCCGTGCCTCTGCTGGCTAGTCAGCTCTTTGTCTTTCAGAGGGGGCGGGGGAGTGCCAACTCCTCGCGGAACCCCTAGTTTTGCTTCGCGGAACCCCAGGGTTCCCCGGAGCACCAATTGGGAAACACTGTTATAGACTAACAGATATATTGGAGCATAAGCTTTCATGGGCAAAAACCCACTTCATCACATGCATCTGATGAAGTGGGTCTTTGCCCACAAAGTCTAGAAGGTGCCACAGAACTCCTTGTCGCTTTTACAGATCCAATCTAACACGGCTACCCCCCTGATCCTTGAAATTTTTAAATGAACTCCAGTTCAGCAGTATCTTTCAATTGGGTGATAAAATTCCTTTGTAGAAGGACGGCTACCTTTAAAATCCATTACTAAATATTCAGGGAAGTTAAAATGTTCCTCTACTCTCCCCTATAGATTGATGTTTGTTACAATTCCTGACATCTGATTTTTATCCATTAATCCTTTGTCCCAGAGACTGTTCGGTTTGGCCAATAGACATGGCAGAGGAGCATTGCTGGCACTTGATGGTATATATCACAGTAGAGGATGCGCAGGTGTATGAGCCCTGATGTGGCTTTGGGGTTAGGTCCTGTGACGGTGTCACTTGTGTGGACAGAGCTGGCAATGGGGTTAGTTGCTGAGGTAGGTTCCTGGGTGAATGTATTTATGGTGTTCATGGCTGTTGTTGAGTATTTGCTTCAGGCTGAGGGGTTGTCTGTAAGCAAGGACTGGCCTGACTCCCAAGGTCTATGAGAGTGAGGAGTCATTTTCCAAGATAAATTGTACATTGTCAACCATGCCCTTGAGCGGTGTAAGATGGGGGTTGTAATTGATGGTGTTCTGTTATTTTCCTTGTTGGGCCCGTCTTGAAATAGTGACTTCTGGGTACTTGTCTGGCTCTGTTAGTCTTTCTTCACTTCCCCAGATGGGCACTTCAGTTTCAAGAATGCCTGATAGAGATCTTGTAGGTGTTTGTCTGATACTTTTTATCCTGACAAAGTTTGCCTGTGCGTGGACCTGAAACCCGGGGGCACCTTCTTGTTCTTGTGCTCACAACCCCGGAGGTTCTGTAAAGAGGCATTTTTGTAGACTACCAGGTAGCCAGTTCTGAGGTACAGTATGTGTGTATGCTCTCTAATCTCACTCATTATTCTATTAGACTTTAATGGTGCTCACAGGTTATTTAGGATTAATGAAACAAATGTCCTCAATCAAGAAGCAATTTAAGAATGCATTGCCAATTCCAGTGAGTTCCGTAAATGAGTTAAATTAATACCGGTTGACCTTTTTATTTTGGGGGATGATTTGTGACTATATTTTCCTGAGCAGTGCCTTTAAAGCATTATAGCTTGAATGGCTGTTTCTGGCCTAGTGGTTAAAATTAATCAAGTTATAAGAGCGATGTACAGGCATGCCAGGTGTAGGGCATTTCCTTATGAAAGTTACTGACATTCATCTAGGTGGAGATGGAAGTTGTACCTCTTCCTCATGATGGGGTCTGGTGGGCAAACAATTGCCCTCTTTTTGTGCTCGGTAGCATAGAACTCAGAGCTACCAATTGATCAAGTCCAACTTGTAAAGTAGTAGTAACATTTGCCAAAAAATACAGGAACTTTTGTGCTTGGTCTTCCTGGACTTGTGTGACTTTTCAGTGCCGCTGTTGTGTTGCAATGCCATTGCAGGCATACACTCCATCGGTTGGGTCTTCACACAGAAAGAATGTGGAAATGCTACAACCATCAGGAGAGTTTTCCTTTAGCCTTCGTGACAGAGGATTTTGGAATGGGTGGTCAAGCAGACTTCTCTATGTGTGGACCATTTATAGAGTTATTGGACAGTTTTCCATATGGTGGGCCTGATTCTTGTCTGTTGGCACCATCTCCTGATTCACAACATCGTGAAAGCAGAAGAAAGCTAGGTTTGTCAGTGAAGGAAGTTCAATTCTACAGACAAAATTGCTCAGGATACTTTCTTGGTGTATTCTGCAGTTTTTCTTCACAGAGCCGTCACGCGATCCAATGAACCAACTTCAGCTTTTTGGTCTTGTCTACAATTATTGGGGGCTCAGCATAGTGGCGATCAATCCCTTGGGGCTCAATTTAGTGGGTCTAGTGAAGATCCACTAAATCAACCATTGATTGCTCTCTCATCATCTTCACTGCTCCACCGGAATGAGAAGAGTAAGGGAAGTTGGGGGCAGAGTTTCTCCCTTCTACCCCCCGCACTGAACAATTCGAGCTAAGGTATAATGATTCCAGCAATGGTATTCACGTAGCTGGAATTGCATAAATTAGGTCAATATTGTCCTGTAGTGTAGACCTGCCCTCAGTTATACTAGTTTGAATCAGGAGTAGCTCTCATGTAAATAAGTACTCTTCAGAAGTACAATTGGGCTCAGTGTGATCATTCCACATTTTCTCTAAAGTTTTCGATTAACAACAACTATTTCTTCCAAATGGCTGTCCTCGACTCCCTCCTCCCCTCCATCTTTTCATCACAGCCTCGCATTTATGTCAGAGAGTGCTCTCTCTGCCTTGGGTTATGCCAACCATATGTCCTATTTCCAAGCCATTTGAATAAGATAAAAATTGCACCTTTCTAAAACAGGATCAAGGAAATGTCATGGCTTGCAGAGCAAGGTTTTTATAATAAAGCACAACAACCTGCTTTCAAGCAAAATAATAGATTATATTAGTAGTTCTGCTGCACATGTAATTGTCTCAGAACCTTAAGAGCTATCAGTTCAGACTTTTCCAAGGACAGCTAATGGATCCATTGTGTGCTTTATTATCCTTTGTCTATGTGCTTGGTGAAGGGTTGGCCTCCATAAACACAGAACTAAAAACAACATATAGTGTGAACGTCTCTCCCTCCCTCTCTGTTTTTAGGACAAATAGGAGCTATTTAGACAATCCAGCAGGGTAACATTAACAGTGCTTGGTATCAGATTCTGATCTTTAGAAGTGGTGGGACTCATTGAAGTAAGTCGAGTGACATTGCATGGCACAGAAATTTGAAAAGAGCCATATTAAAACTGCAAAGCTCACTGCCAGGGCAGGCAGATGCATGAGAGTATGTGGGGCATTATTAAACTTACCCCATTCTGAGCTAAATCCAAATGCTACCACTCCGCCCACACCTACCTGCAATGGAACCTTTACTCCTCAAAATGAGCCCATTCTTCTACATTCAAAAATAATGAAAAGCAAAACCTATGGGGCCGATCATGGTCCAGTCTGTAGATCAGAGGTGGCTGATCTTGCAGTGGTTGATTTAGTGGGTCTGGGAAAGACCTACTAAATTGAATGCTGAGGGCACCCCATCAGCGCTGGCACTCCTCACTGTTGTGTAGAGTAAGGGAAGTTGATGGGAGAACAGTGCCAATTCAGCACAAGGGTATAAGAGATGACATCCCAGACTTAACTCCCTTGACACATGTGCTAGCTATACTATTGCTTTCAGCATGGGGTGGGAGAAGGGGAAGAGAAGGCTCCGTGGAGCTGCTTTTTTTCCATTTGTCCCATGCAGATTAAAAAGCAGAGGCAGATCACCGACTCTCCCTGTCCCTCAATGTGGCTAAGGCAGTGTTATTCGGATTCATCAGAAAATGTAAACTGCTACCAATATAACCCAGCATGGGCATAGGCTTTAAGGACAGAAGGGAAACACTATGATCCTCTATAGTCCTGCACATTGAAGGCCACAGAACCTTATCCACTCGCTCCTAAATAGACCCCTAACCGCTGGCTGAGCAGTGGAAGTTCTCAAATCATCATTTAAAGACTTCACATTACAACAAATCCATTAGTGTAAGCCAACAAGGGAGCTGTGCCCTGTGCTGCCGTGGCACCCAGCAGAGAGAAAAAAAAATTGTTTAAAAATTATTTGTACCCCCAAGTCTAAAAATCACTAACGTGAACAAAAGTGCTAATGGACTCTGGGCCCCAATGCCTGTCCTGCAGGCCCTCACAAGCCATGTCCATTGCCAGTTTAAAACTTTGGTCCAAATCTTCAAAAAGCAACTAATGGATCAAGTGTCAGGGTACATCTACACTACAAGGACGTGGGAGGGGTAATACCTTTTCTGGACATTCCAGACCAGTTAACTAAAGTCTGTCACAGTGGTTAACGCTTGAAACCTCAACCTAATTATCTTGCATGTAAGAGTTAAAACTATAGACTTTGGATCTCAGGCCATGTCTCCACTTGCGGGAAGATCGATGCTGTAGTGGTTGATCTTCCAGTGGTTGATTTAGTGGGTCTAGAAAACACCCACTAAATTGAATGCTGAGGGCATCCCTGTCAGAGCTGGTACTCCTCACAGTTGTGTGGAGTAAGGGAAGTTGATGGGAGAACAGTGCCAAATCTCGTTTTAAGGTATGTCAACTCTAGCTACATTTTTTACATAGCTGGATTTGTGTAACTTAAGCCTACCTGCCTCTGTAGTGTGGATGTGGCCAGAGAGAATCCCCAGGAATGCTAGTGAAGCACCAAGTGAATTGGCAGAAAGCTAGGTGAGCCAATGAAAACAGAGTGTGGGCTTTTCAAATGGAAGCAGTGATCTTTCTGTTGCTGTCTTTTGTGTGACCAGAGCAGAACTGGACAGGCATGAATTAAGCCGGGAAGCCAGGCATGGAGAATCCAGCAACATCCGTGCCCAAGGAAGGACTAAATCTCGGAACTACAGATATGAATGTAGAACAGGGAATGTTTAGTCAGACACGATCGGTTTGTTTTCTTTATTTTGGGGTTTGTTGGACTTCCCTGTGCTGAGCACGTGGTGCTACTTCCTTACACTGTTACTTTCCAAACTGAATCCCTATGGAACAATTCTGTGTGTTTCAATCCTTTTTTTTTAAGTTGCTCTCTAATACCGAGCAACCAAGTAATGTTTGTTTTGTTAATAAAAATCAGCTTTTGAAGACCATGATCTAATTCCTGTGTCCTCAAGGGCAGGAGGTTGTGTGTGCACTTGCCTAAGACTGCAAGCCATGGTGCTAAGAAAAATTAGTTTTTCAAGCTCTCTCCAGAGAGAGGGCACCTCATGGGAAGGAATTCCCAAATGCATCTTCTTGGGATCTCCAAGGGGCAGTTGTATTTGGGTGGTGGCAGCAGGGAATCTGTGATCTTCTGGAGTCTTCACTGGTAAGGTATTTTTAGTCTCTTGCGGGTCCCTACCTCCTGCCTTCAAACTACCAGATTGGGGGACAGCCGTGACAGCTACGAACCCATAATTAGTCTGACAAAACAGTCGTGTCTGCACAGCCCATGGGTTTTCTCCGTTGAGGTGAGATCTCCACATCCCAGCCTGATGGTAGCTCAGGCCAGAGACGGGCCCTTATATCAGCTGTGTCTGCACCAGGGATTAGGTTGGCATAGCTACCTCTTGCAGGGAAGCCAATTGTTTTGCAGCACTGAGCAACATCATTATGTCAATCTAAATTTTAAAGTGCAAAGTACATTATTCTTTCGCGTAGCATCCCAATTACGCACAAACGGTTGTTGTAAAATAGATTATGAACGACAATCCCTAAAAATTGCCCTTCTGCTGGTAAGGAGTTGAAAACTGTAACTTTGTTATTCTTACTACACAGATGCTACACAATAGATGCCAATGTTAGATTATTGTATCAGGAAGACAAATTAGAACAGGTCAGAAAATGGTGATAATAGAAATCAAATATGTTTTTCTATACTTACACCCTTTAATTGCATATTTTTAATAAAAATAATATGTGGGTGATAGAGAGATGGAAGTTTAAAGAATTCTGACAAAATGTTATTTACATTCGGGAGAAAATTCCCCAGGCGATTGTAACAATATGAAAACAGGTCAAACTTTGGATACTGTTAATTAACTAGCCATTTGTTCTCTGCGCTAGTAGATTGGTCTTAATACGAAGGAGGCAACAATGGAATTTGAGATGTAGCTCAGGCAGGCAATAGCTTTGTCTAAACTGAAATGGCTCTTTCATTCTCTGTGTTTTTCATTGTAATTAAAATGGGCCGAGCTGAAACGATGGTAATGGATAACCAGAATTAGTGTTGGTTTCCAAGAATGCGAGGCAGATTATTGCTTTGTTCACATTTAGTTTCCCCCCACAATCGTGGTGAGGCTGTGAATTAATGAACACAATTAGAACTTTTTTTAAAATTTAATATGATAAACCTTTGTAACTATTCATTATTCTGTTAGGAGAAGGTTGCTAATTTTCTTCTAAATTAATGTATTCCTGTTGTGATGTAGATTGTGTTTTATAATGTAATTTAGCTGGCTCTCTCCTACCCTCCTTTGTGCATTGATTTCAACATCCTTTGTTCCTAATGTCATTCAGGTGAGTAATCAACTTTCCAATGAAGACATGCACTTTTACCTACTGACTAATATTTATCATCATGTCTTGCCTAAGTAACCAAAACGGCAAAAACTACTGGGCCTGATTCTCACCTCTGTCCTGCCTTTCTGCAGTTGTTACCTCCAGGACACGGTGGCTGTACGCTGGGACCATTCCAGTTTGCTAGTGTTTTACATCCACTTTTGACAGCTATAACATAGTGGGCTGTGGCTACACCACAGAGATTAGAGGTAGCCACACGAATGGAAGGGGGTTTCCATTCATGTAGTAACTTTGTTTTGGAGCGTCTCAGAGGGGTAGCTATGTTAGTCTCTGTGGTGCCACAGGATTACTTGTTTTTAAAGACAGAGACTAACAAAACTATATATAGTATTATAGAATCATAGAATTCTAGAACTGGAAGGGACCTCGAGAGGTCATCAAGTCCAGTCCGCTGCCCTCAGGACAGGACCAAGCACCATCTAGATCATCCCAGATAGATGTCAATTCAACCTGCTCTTCAATATCTCCAGTGATGGAGATTCCACAACCTCCCTAGGGAATTTATTCCAGTGTTTCACCACCCTGACAGGTAGGAAGTTTTTCCTAATGTCCAATCTAAACCTCCTAAACTAACATCCAACCTAAACCTTGCTGTGCTTTAAGCCCATTGCTTCTTGTCCTATCATCAGAGGTCAAAGAGAACAATTTTTCTCCTTCCTCCTTGTAACACCCTTTTAGATACCTGAAAACTGCTACCATGTCCTCTCTCAGACTTCTCTTTTCTAAACTAAACAAACCCAATCATGAGCATTCATGGGCAAAACCCACTTCATTAGATGGGGTGGGAGCCAAAAGAAAAAAGTGGTCAATAGAAAGGTCTTCTGTTGCTATGCGTTTTAGTAGTTAAATTCTTGGACTGTCATTGCTCATTAAAAGTACTGTCATATGGGTGGAAATTGGGTAAATATTTCATTTTATTAATATCAACAGGACTGACTTAAATGGGGCCTGCGTGTTGTGTAGTCTTGCCTTAATCTTTGTATTCATGCCCCACAGTGTGAAAGAAGCTATTTGCACATATATTTGCATGTATATGCAACAACACTTAAGTTGCAGCCCTTGGCTTGTGCTGTGAGTATCATTGTGAGTCCTGGGGCTTCCAAAGTCGAGTAGCCCTGCCCTATAGGTTTGTGTGTGTGACCATTTCTGATGTCTGATTTGTGCCCATTTATCCTTTGTTGTAGAGACTGACCAGTGTTTTCTTCATTCGTTGAACCATTCTTCCATTGCTATGACTGCACCTACACTGGTGCCTAGGTCTGCATAACTATGTTGGTCGGGGTGACATTTTCCTTCCCCTGCCCCTGCTTAACTGATCAACTGTGCAGGCTTTTGGGCTCAAGTTTTAGTTTGTGAGTATTTGGCAAAGTGAGGCGTAAAACCACGCCAAATGAACAGGGCAGGCTAAGAATGGATATTTTCCAGCCTCACAGTAAATTATTTTTACTTCTCCTTTTTTCTCCGTATTTAAACCAGAATCTTGTTAGACATCATTGGTACATCTACAGAGAGATAAGCTGACTTTGGCTTGCTAGGGTCAGGTGTCAGGACTTAAAAAAAAATGCTGTGTAGGCATTCAGGCTTGGACTCCAGCCCACTGCCCTCATGGCAGGACCAAGCACCAATGCAGCGGAACCCGCCCCCCCGGTGCTGGCAGTATTTTGTCGGCAAAAGTGCCGACAAACGTCTCACTTCACAGACACTGACTTTTAGCGACATGGTTGCATCGACGCAGCCTTGTCGCTTAAAGCTGCATCGTGTTTACACAGTTCCCCAAGCTACTTTCGCATTACAGGGATGGTTAGGCAAACTTCAGCAGAGAAACTTTTTAAACTAATTCCAATTTCCAAAACACTTAACTAAATGCAGCCAGTCTGCTTTCGACAGGTTGCTTAGGTACCCAGACAAGTCTACTAATCAATAGGACCACAATTTAAAATTGGATCATAGCCATTTTTCCCACAATACCTGTTCAGAAAGACACAAGCCATTAGTTTGAGTGTAGCACTCAGACGGGAAAGAAAAGGCCAGAAGAGCAGTAGATTGGGAAGCAGGTTTGAGCTGCGGTAGCCAAAAGTGTGTATGCGGGCGGGGGGGGGGGGGGGGGGGGAGAAATGGGGCAGGACAGAGCGGATCTGGGAAAAGCAGAGTTCGCTGGAATCAAAGGAGACTCCAGTAGAATGTCAGAGAGGTAAGTAGTAAGGAATGTAGTGGTTAAGTGGGAACGGTGTGTATCTTAGTGCATGAAACAAGTCTTGGTCAATATCACCTGCCCCTTTCACTGTTACTTCATCCTTCCAAAATTCCTTTAACCTTCTGCTCTATCTGGAGACAAACTTCTCCCCTCCTTTTGTAAGAGAAATAGGAAACTTAAAATATACAAATATTTGGCACCAGTAGCAAGGAAAAGAAAGACCACCAAAAATAAGATGCCCATCTGTGTGCGTGGACATGGGTGCGTGCATGTGTCTTTGAAGGCAAGCATTTCCCCAGGATCTTAAAAACGTGCTCAAATGTGAATTCAGGGGACACAGAATTAAGGTTAATGCACCTAAAGTAGATGCATCTGTAACTACCACCGTGTGGATTACACATCATCTGGGCATTTGTCAGCAGGTAAACACTCTTAAGGTAGCTATTGGTGTAGCTATAAATATTTAGACCTTCTCTCTGTCCTTTCATTCTCTCTCATTGACTTTAGTGCTGCCCAGTGTGACGCCCCAATTACAGGCACTTTGAAGGCCGCCACTGGTGCCAGCTGGTGAGATTCTAGGGCTGAGAGGCGGCTACTCTGAGAGTCGAATGCTGAGATTAAATTGAGCAGACCTGCCTGGGAATGAGGAAAGAGTCCTGTGCAAAATGTCAAACATGAAGAGAGAGATTCACAGCGCTGTTAGTGCAGTAATCATGCTACGGGGCTGTAATGTTTTTGCTCATGAGGGGGTTAGTGTGGTTGACTTTTACTTATTTACTTTTCTAACATGAATTTCCCAGCATTTAAGGTGAATATTTTATGCAGTGTATACTTAGCCTGTGGAACTGTGTGTTATAGGACTTAGAAGACCGAATACTTGCTGCATTTTTAAAGGGACAGGGATATTTTATAACCACTAACTACATTTTCTTGTTTTTTGCAAGATAAAGGAAACTGAGCTTCATAAGACATAATGGGGGCCTTATCCCATTATACATACACCTGTGCCTGGTTAACAGATTCATCACAGCATCATTGGGCCTTGCAATTAAAGGCACAATGCTCAGGACTCAGGCGATATGGGTTCTCATTTCAGACTTAGGGTAAGTCACTTCATTTTATTCTAAAACAGAGAAAACCGCATTATCTCACAGGCGGGTTTTTTTGAAGGTCACCTAATAGTTTTACTCCATCCAAAACATGTTAAAAAATAAATACCTCCTTTTTTCAATGCAAAACCTCAGTTGAGTTAAACACATTTGCAGTTTTTAAACCTCCTTGCTCATCCATCATTCAAAAGTACTAGAGGCAAGTCTAAATGGATAGTTTTTTTGTTCACTCATTCCCAGTTATGTTCTTTGGGTAACCTTTATTGGATTTAACTGGAGAACAGCTTCTTGCTATACACAGTCGGATTGGATTATTACTCCTTGAAGATTTATGTAATGAAATGGACACATCTCCTTCTGCCTTCATTCTACATTCTTGCTTTTAATTATACACATTGTCTGTTATGAAACCTTGTCATGTTGTCACCAGTGGCCTCTCTGCTGAACTTTGCCTTGTCAAGATAGCTTTATCATTCATAAATATTTCAACATGAACCAAAGACGGCTTATAAATGATTGATTCCTTACAGTTCACTGACCCTCCCTCTGAGGCCTTTTATTAAAATTAAAGTAAACCCCATCTTAGAGATCTGACCATTAATTGTTAATATTATAGGCTGACTGAGACGCGGTGTCCTCCAAAAAGAGGAATGGCATCGCGGGCGTAACTTGATGCATCATTGTGAAAATTAAAGGCGATCCACACAGATTAGATATGTTAATTTTCAAACCCAGGTCCCAGCTGATGGCTTTGAATTACATCAGGCAGGTTTGAGTGCTTCGGAGGCCTCTTGTCAAAACGTGGTTCCAGAATGCTGAGCAGCAACCAATCAAATACGGCATAGGCAGTAGCCAATGACTCAGCCACATGTCTCCACTACCCACATTTTCCAGCTAATGGCATTGCTAGGATAATGCTTTTTTCTTTTTTGGCCATCAATTCAGCCACAGCACACTGATCAATCATTGGGAATGGTGAGATGGAAACAGCTCAGGTACATCAATTTACAGGCCTGATTTTCAAGAGCAGCTTCTACTCAAGGGCCTAAAGAGAAAAGACGGAGAGTGTGTGTGGGCAGCAGGTGAGAGGGAGCGGTATTATTAATTTCACTTAACCGACAAACTGAGGCAGACAGAAATAAAGTGATTTGCCCAAGGCCACACAGGGGGATCTGTAGCAGAACCAGAATCTGACCCCTAATCTTCTGAGTGCCTTAACCACAGACCAGACAGATCAAAGAATTATCCGTTTAAGTGGTTGTATGTTTGCCCAGAAGTACAGGTGAAATTATTTGCAGACACAAACCTACTAATTGGGCAAGCGTGGGGGTTGGTGAGGAAATATGGAGGTTCTAGAGTCTAAGCTTCTCAGGGCAGAGACCTGAGTTTTGTGCTTGTTAAGGTACCAGAACGGCTGCGTAAATAGTATATCATCACATTGACTGAAAGTACCCTGGGTGAGGAGTTGCCTCTTTGCCCGTCCTATTCTTCTTCAGTTAAAAGTATTTTGCATTTAACAGTAGCCTGGTTCCATTTCTCCATTGAGCTCTCCCTTTTCCTGAGGAACATAAGAACATCAGAACTAGCCCAGTATCCTCTCTTCTGAAGTGGCCAATGCCACATGCTCCAGAGGGAGTGAACAGAACAGGAAATCATCAAGCGATCCCTCCCCGTCACCCATTTCCAACCTCAGACAAAGGCTAGGGACACCATTCCTGCCCATCCTGGCTAATAAGCACTGATGGACCTAGCCTCCATACATTCATCTAGTTTTGTTTTTTTGTGAACCCTGTTAAAGTCCAGGTCTTCACAACATCTTCTGGCAAGGAGTTCCACAGGTTGTGCATTGCATGAAGAAATACTTTTGTTTGTTTTAAACCTGCTAACTATTAATTTCATCTGGTGACCCCTAGTTCTTATGTGATGGGAACAAGCAAATAACTTTTCCTTATTCACTTTCTCCACACCAGTCATTATTTTATAGACCTCTGTCACATCCCCCTGTAGTCTCCTCTCTTCTAAAATGAAAAGTCCCAATCTTTTAATCTCTCTTCATATGGCAGCCGTTCCAAACTCCTCATCATTTTTTGTTGCTCTACAGCTCCTTAGGAAATAACTAAACATCACAGAAGAAGCTTCAGCGATGGCTGAATTGAAGGTGTGGTAGAATTACATTTGTCATCCTCCCCTGTTATTTGCTAGCTCACATTCTCTTATTTTAATCCACAGCAGAGTAAATATTCTGGTAGTTCCAAGAAGGTAAACAAGAGCTGTAAACTTCAAGCTAACCTGATACGGTTCAATTTCTAAACATCATCCTCCTCCTTTATAGGTTGCACAATTTTTTATTAGCGGGCCCCTCTGCACAATATTCACTTACTAGTCTGGTAAGCGGGGAGGAAATTATCTTCTTAAATGTCTCCCTTAAAGCGGAATCCATTTTAACACAATCCTGTCAGGAATCCAGACCTGGCCTAGTTTTCGGTCTTATCAACTCATGATATGCCAGATGGCTTGACAGCCATTTGGGAAGCACTGAACGCTGGTGTGCTTACCTGAGGTAACTACAGACAGCAGGGCTGAGATTATCCTACCTGCTTTCACCTCTGCAGACATCTGAATCGCAAACACAACACAACACAGGAGGCTGAGGAGCTACGGAGGGGAGGCCCAAAGCTTCCAAATGATTGCGGGTGTTTTCTTATCACCAGTTGATCTGTGGCAGGCACAAAGCTTTGCCCTGGAAAAAAAAATAATCAGAATTGCTCTCAGTTATATTTATAGCTCTTATTTTAAAGATCAGGAAAATCAATTTGAAAATACACTGGTATTTTGAGAAGATAGTTTGAGGTTCTAGCTTTCAGAGCAGTCTAGGTCAGTGTTTAGGGTTGCCAGATGGTTGAATAAAAATACCAAACACCACCCCCCCCCAAAAAAAACCCACTGAAAAAAATTCTGTTAAAGGGAAAAAAAGGGGGGGGGGGAGACCAAAGTTGTTGAGCAAAAAAAAAAGGACTCCAAGACTTATTAAGCAGGGATAGGAACAGGGGAGCGGTTGAGCACTAAGACACAGGGGGAGCATTGCTTCCCCTTGGTCGGCAGCCGTTTTGTGCTGGTAGCCTTGCGGAACCAGGCAGCACGGGGGCTGAGGGTGTTGGGGGTGGAAGGGGGAACTCAGGAGGCCAGGTGCAGAGTGTTTGTTGCGTTGCCAGGTGCCCAGCATTTTCGCCTCCTGATTCGGGGGGGGGGGGGCGAAAACAGAAAATACCGGACATTTTAAGTGTCCGGTATTCTCTGAATTTTTTTTTAAGCAGACAACAGGCGAAAATCAGTGTTTCTTAAACTTTTTAAGACTGAGGTACACCAAACAATTTTTTTTTTTTTTTTTTTTTTTTTATGAGGAACACCAAGGATTTTTTTGTTCAGGAAAAAAATAAATAAATAAAAGGTTGGGGCGGCCATTTTGAATTCTATTGTTCTCCACGGCACACCAGTGTGCCACATAACAGTTTAAGAAACACTGGTCTATGTGCTATTCTCTCTCTCAAACACACACACACACACACACACACACACACACACACACACACACACACACACACACAATTTTCCCTCTAAGGCTCCAAAGTCTGTAGAGCTCTTCTTTCCTAATATTTATTTCCATTGGAATCCACCAATGAGGACTCATTGCCCTGGTCTACACGAGGGCTATTTGAAATAATCCCCCATAAGTTGATTTTACAAGGGGAGCATCTGCACTACCATGCCTGTTAGCCTGTTATTTCAAAATAACGGGCTGCTTATTTCGAAATCGGTACTCCTGCTTTCCTCGAGGAGTGGTGCTGATCCTGAAGTAGTTATTTTGAAATAGCGGTAGTGCGGACACTGCTCTTTCAAAATAAGAACTCCCCAGGGTAATTGGAACTAATTACTCCCCAGTGCTTCCTGGGGCTCTATATTGAGGTAGTGCATCCACATTCACAGAGCCTGCCTCAGATTAATTTTGAGGCTTCCTCGTAGTGTGGACATGCTAGTTCAATTTTGTTATTTCAAGAGGGATTCAATCAATTTTCATTATTTCAGAATAGTATCCTAGCATAAACCTGCCCATTGAGGCCTAAGCAGAAGAGACAAACTGTGGGGGGAAAAAAGGTTATTAATTTCGCTTAATAGATGAACTGAGGCAGACAGAAATGAAGTTAGTTGACCAAGGTCACACAGGGGAATATGTAGTGGATCCATAATCTGAACCCTAATCTTCTGAATGCCTAAATCACAGACGACACCTTCTTCCTCCTATTTCTGCTGCGTAGACAACTAAGAGACACCTGGAAAATAACATTCACTGGGCAAGTTTTGCACAGCTCAAAATGTTATTTTATGTGAAAGGAAACAAAGTTTGTCATATTTCTTCATTTACAAGCAATGGTTCAATAAACAGGGGGAAAAACCGGCAGCAATTAACCAGTGATGCTGCTGAAATGTAGAACTCATAATACTCTGATTTTTTTTTAACACAAAGTTCAGTGGGAGTATTCCTACTAAAGCCAATCTATATTCAAGGGATTGATTGTTGTGCACTAATTTCATCGATAGAAGCCCCGTGTTCGGAGAAGGGGGTTAAGCTAGATATTCCACTGGGCTTGTCATTTCTGATGTGCAGAAACTGAGCAGAATATAAACAAACTCAGTCCCCCCTCCCTTTTCCTTTTCTTTCTTCCGGAAAAAAAAAAAAAAAACCACAGGTTGTAACTTTTCACCCTGGACCAGAACATTTCTTTTCAGGTGAAAAAACAAACAGGAGTACTTTCCACCTCCTTGATTACTCATGCATAAGATTTCATTTCTAGAGGAGCCATGAGGCTCCGAGCTTTGACAATGAGAAGCAAATTGACGCTTGAAAGTCTTGATTATAGTGAAGTTCTGATTTCACGGCACGAATATAAATAAATGGCACAGTTCTCCATTATTTAGCATGTATCTCATTTCAGGGGGAAAGACTGCACCGGGAAGATAAATCTGAGTCTCTCCGCATCTTGAGGCTGGGAGATTTGAGCCTGAGCATCAGATACTGAGAAGGAAAATTTAGAACAAGCATACAAGAAAAATGAGATCTATGCTGTGTTAACGTTGTTAATTGCACTGGCTAAATCTAGGTAGACTGAGAGACCTGCAATGATCTATGTATGCCTGGTATATCACACTCTTCATTACGGAATGAATGCGTGGATTAGTTCATTGTTGTAAGGTGTCTTGTGTATGCTGGGTACACCATATTATCATAGGTTTGCGCACACATGCTGGGTTGTTGCTTTGTTGTAGTCATTTTATAAGTGTGGGCTTCTGCAGCTCTCATTAGAACAGCTGAACAAGCAGTATCTACAACTACATTTATCTATGAGGGAAGAAATACAGACTGGATGGTCCAGTGTTTAGGATGCTCACCTGGATCTCAAGAAACCAAGCGTCTGGTTCCAGCTGTGCCATAGGCTTCCTATATGGTCTTGGATGAGTTTACTTAGCCCCCATACCTTACCTGTGAAAAGGAGACCATAACAGTTCCCTAACTCACAGGGGGTCATGAAAGACTAAATGAAAGAATCTGAGGCTAAGTGATTTGCCCAAGGTCCCACAGGAAGCATGTGCCAGGGTCAGAATTTGAACCCAAGTTTCCTAAGTACTGGTCAAGTGTCTTTATAATAACAAATAAGTGTGGCAGGTTGCAAGACATTTCTTTGCTCAGATCCTAAAGGACTAACACAACAGTCAGTTAATTATGGTATCCTAGAGAGCAGGTGAGATAAGGACGGCCTGTGAGGTAGCAGGGGGGACCAGCTGTGTGTGAACTGGAGTTCCATTCAGAGATCTGTATAGGCAAACAGCTGTTTGCAGTTTGGGCTGTGTTCTGTCAGGATGCTGAATAAGTTCTCATAAAGGGGTGTCTGGGACGAAGGGATAACAGATAACTGAGGACTGCCTGACTTTTACTTCATGGGCCAGGAAACTCACACCAAACCATCACCCATTACAGTCTCTCACGAATAAAAATTTTAAGAGTGGTGGCAAACTATAAGTCAACACCCAAGTGATATCAAAAGCTAAGTATGGGATGCTTCCCGCCCACTCACGAAGGACAAGAAGCAACGGGCTTCAACTGCAGCAAGGGAGGTTTAGGTTGGACATTAGGAAAAACTTCCTACCTGTCAGGGTGGTGAAACACTGGGATCAATTGCCCAGGGAGGTCGTGGAAACTCCATCTCTGGAGATATTTAAGAGCAGGTTAGATAGACATCAGGGATGGTCAATACTGGGTCCTACCATGAGGGCAGGGGACTGGACTTGATGACTTCGAGGTCTCTTCCAATTCTAGAGTTCTAGGATTCTATTAGCCTCATTAGCACCAGCACTACAGCTGACAGCAATTTTTTTCCTTCCTACTCTCCCTTCTTTTTCTGTTTAAACTGGGAGATTCCCCTTTTTTTCCTCCACTCTAGCTGAACACACACACACACACACACACACACACACACACACACACACACACACACACACACACACACACACACACACACACACACACACACACACACACACACACACACACCCCTAAAGTGCTCCAGGACTACTCTTTTTTTTTTTTAGTTACAGAATAACATGGCTACTGCTCTGAGACTGGCAAATTCTACAATATAAAAAAAGTGAAATCCCCCCTCAGCAACTTCAAAAGGTAGCAGTAGATGCTGCTTCATCATTTCACTCCTGACTCAGATGGTACTACAGGACATCTGGAACCCATGCACTCAGCATTCTTCAATAATGCAATTAATTCAATTGAGCGAACTTCAAAAAGGTGTGTTAAGTGGTAATGTCTCGGGTCATTAACTTTAACAATGTCAATGTGTTCTCACCATTACATCGCCCATAATTAGAGTACATATTATTTAATAGCAGGCTAGACACAGGGAGAACTTGCTTGACTCAAAGTCAATAGCCCAACCCTAGCCATAAAGGTGGTGGGAAGCCAGACACATAGGCACACAGACACAGCACAGCTCCTGTTATGTAGACACTATTCTATCCTTCCTCTTTGTAAACGGGGAATACAGGAACCTGAGCATCATGAAAGAGGCTGCTAAAACCATACATTAAATATAGTTCCTCGCTAAAAGAGCAATTCTGGGAATATAGGAACATTTTATAGATACTGTTCTGATGGTACATTTTATATAAAAGTTGTGTGTATATACATACTTAAAAAAACCTTGTGTGTGTATTGGTAGGAACACTCCCCTAGGAATAAGGTTGTTGCTTAGCAATATGTCTGTACCTGAAGCTTATTCCCAGTGTAAACAGTACAACTGCGTGGGTGATCAGCAGGGTTTGAGGTCCAGCACAGATTTGAGTAGAAGCAAGAACTCTCATTACTAATATCAATAGTAGATTCTTATCTCCTCCTATGGGGACCAGACTCTACAGTGGGGTATGACTCCTCGGCCATGTCTACACACACAAGGAAACTATTTCGAAATTAGTAAATTGGACTTAATGAATCCCGATTTCACAAATTTGAACTAGCGCGTCCACACTACGGGATCATTCCAAGGTAGGTTCCGTTAATGTGGACTCAGAGCCCCAGGAAGCACTGGGAAGTAATTAGTTTAAATTACTCTGGGGAGCAATTATTTCAAAAATAGCAGCACCGGCACGTCCACACGGCTGAAATGGCTATTTTGGAATTAGCGTGACTTCTGATGAAAAGCAGGAGTATAGATTTCAAATTCTGCAGCCCGTTATCTCAAAACAACAGGCTTGGTAGTGTGGATGTTCCACTTACAAATTCAACCGGGGAGGGGGGATTATTTTAAAATAAAGTCCTACTGTAGACCAGCGCATTCTGGGCGTGTGCATGT